>NC_135805.1:84599386-85199386 GCF_964213995.1 Mustelus asterias
CACCCCACCCCCTCACCCCACCCCACCCCCTCACCCCACCCCCTCACCCCACCCCCTCACCCCACCCCCTCACCCCACCCCCTCACCCCACCCCCTCACCCCACCCCACCCCCTCACCCCACCCCACCCCCTCACCCCACCCCACCCCCTCACCCCACCCCCTCACCCCACCCCACCCCCTCACCCCACCCCACCCCCTCACCCCACCCCACCCCACCCCCTCACCCCACCCCCTCACCCCACCCCCTCACCCCACCCCACCCCCTCACCCCACCCCCTCACCCCACCCCTCACCCCACCCCCTCACCCCACCCCCTCACCCCACCCCCTCACCCCACCCCACGATAGAAATTCAGATATGGGGGACAGGATTTTACGACCTTGCTTGATTCAAAACCAGAAAATCCCACCCTCAGTCAATGGACCTTTCCAATGGTCCGCCCGTTGCCTCTCCGATTCCATGGCGGGCGGGGCAGTAGAATTCCAGCAATGGTGTCTGCCTCTGTTACAAAATGCAGTGTTTATAAACACTCTGTCTTTGATTGACAGATTGGATCAATGACCTACTAGCCAGGAATTTCACTTCCTCTTTATTCAAATTGAAACCACAATGTTTAGAAAGCACTTGAGATGCATTTAACCATGAAGAGAAAGAATAACAAATAAAGCTCCTGGCTAGTGGGTAATTGATCCAATCTGTCAATCAAAGCCTCATTAATGGTCCTGGAGCATTGAATTTAAATGAACACAAAGCCTTTTGAGGTTTTTGAGCTTCCCTGGAAGGCTCAGGGACCTGAAAAAATTGCAATGTTGAAAGAATGGGGCTGACTGAACAGGTCTAATAGAATGAGAAGGTTCATGAAGTTTATTAGACTGTGTCTACAATGAACTGTCTAATCTGCTGTGCAGTTGTCAATCAGAGCACATCATAGTGGCCTGGCTGCATCTGCTACTCATTCAGATTACAAAAGGGAATCCCCCTACAGAAACTGACATCTCCTGTCAGTCTGAGAACTTCAATAGGATCTTCTCACAGCTGGGGCTTCTGAGAGAGAGAAAGGGCAATACTTTCCACAGATTGGAGTGCTGCTATGATTTTGAATGTTTCTAGGTGTCCATGAGTCATGGATATTAAAGTGACCAGGGCATTTGAAGGCTTTTACAGTACAAAGACAAGAATGGTGATTTTGAACTGAAAGCTGTTTGAGATCACCATGAGAAGAGTGATCTCCACTTTTCCCAGGGCTAGAAGAGGCAGTTCAGCCACAGGACACCCAACCTGAGGCAGAGTCCTGAGGTCAACCCTTTTCCCCCAGCCCAAGCCCACCCATCCCCCAAGTTCCTTTGGGGACCCTCCCTCAACAGCCTGGCAGTGGTAGAGGGGCACATGGGCACAGCACTTACCTCCTAACATCCACCCTTCAGAGTCCAACCTGCCAGTTCCACGTTTATATCAATTAGGTTTCCACCTAGACCGGGGCTCGTGTGTCAAGCTGGGAGATAGGTCTGACACCTGGCACGATTCCCGTTTTAGCCTTGATGCCCGATTCACCAGGCCATTACGATTCATGCCAGGTGCTAGTGGCCCCGGAGAATCGCGGCCAATAAGTCTATAGAGGGCTATAAATAGGTTAAGTGTTAGGAGAATGGGCAAAGATCTAGAAAATGGAGTATAATGTGGAAAATTTTGAAATTGTCCATTTTGGCAGGAAGAAAGAAATCATATGATATAAATGGAGAGAGATTGCAGAGCGGAGATGCAGCCAGACTTGTGTGTCTTAGTGCATGAATTGCGAAAGGTTAGTACATGCAGAGAGCAATTAATTAGGAAAGCTAATAAAATGTTATTGTTTATTGCGAAGAGAATTGAGTACAAAAATAGAGAGATTATGCTGCAGTTATACAGTGTATTGGTGAGACCACATCTGGAGTACAGTGTATCATACTGGTCTCCTTATTTAAGGAAAGATGTAAATATTTTCGAAGCAGTTCATAGACGGTTTACCAAGCTAATACCTGGAATGGGTGATATGAGAAGTCTCACAACACCAGGTTAAAGTCCAACAGATTTATTTAGAAACACGAGCTTTTGGAGTGCTGCTCCTTCATCAGGTGAGTCACTTGATGAAGGAGCAGTGCGCCAAAAGCTCCTGATTCTAAATAAACCTGTTGGACCTTAACCTGGTGTTGTGAGACTTCTTACTGTGCCCACCCCAGTCCAACACCAGCATCTCCACATCATGGAATGTGTGAGTTGTCTTATGAGGAAAGATAGGCTTGTATCCCCTGGAGTTTAGAAGAGTAAAAAGCAACTTGATTGAAACATATAAGATTCTGAGGGGTCTTGGCAGGGTGAATATGGAGAGGATGTTTCCTCTTGTTGCAGGATCTAGAACTAGGGGTCAATATTTAAAAATGAGGGATTATCATTTAAGACATATTGAGGAAAATGTTTTTCTCTTATGTTGTGTATTTTTGGAACTTTCTTCCTCAAGAGACAGTGACAGCAGAGTGTTTCAGCACTTTTAAGGTAGAAGTAAATAGATTCTTGATAAGCAAGGGGGAAAAGGTTATCGGGGTAGGTGGGAATGTGAATCAAGTTTAAAGTCCCATCAACCATAATATTATTGAATGATGGAGCCAGCTTGAGAGGCCGAGTGGCCTACACCTGCTCCTAGTATATATGTTTGTAAGTTTTCAGTGTGCCAGGGTTGCTATCACTGTTAAGGATAGCTGCCTGTCTCCAAGAGTTGCTGGCCAATCCGAGAGCAGTACCAGTACTCCAGGGGCTTCACCTGGAGGAAGAAGGCACTTTGATAGACATGCATTCTCACATCCTGATAGGAGAGGTCTGGGGGTACCGGGACCCGTCAGGTAGGCTCTGGTGAGGGGTGACATGGTAGTTTGAGCAAACAATTTCCATCAAGGGGCCCCTTCGGGTCCTGTGACAGAACAAACTCCCAGAATGTATGTTTTTATAAAAATATGTCCTCGTGCCTATTTCCAATTTTAAAATGAACCTTGGCTGAACAAAGACCAATGAGGTGGCTGACCCTCTGAATGTGACTTTTTGTGTGTGAGCCCAGAACAAAAGGAGTCACTTTGCATTTTGGAAATCTCACACCACATCAAAGGGTCATCTGGACTCGATGAGGATCACTGATCTGATGAAGGAGCAGCGCTCCGAAAGCTCGTGATTCCAGATAAACTTGTTGGACTTTAACCTGGTGTAGTGAGACTTCTTACTGTGCCAACTTCAAAGGGAACTACACAAAGATCCTTTTTACTTGGTAACCCAATCTTGTCAGCAGAGATGGAACATTTTTTAGGACAAAGACCTCTCAAACGTTCCTTTTAACTGATAATGGCAAGGGTGTTTTGCAGTCCCAGAGACCTGGCTGAAGTCCAAATAATTGATAAACATCCTTTGTTGAAGGTCTTGTGGAGACCTGGCTTGTTGAGCAAGTTAATAATGCCTTGCTTTAACATCTGCCTAGGAGGCCACACTGAAGGAGCTCTGGTCCTGGTTGGACAACTGACTCCCTTACCCTGCTTCTGCTGGAAACTCTGGGCCATTGCCTAAAAAACTGATTCAGCTCTGAGTTTCATCATGTGAAGTCAATACAACTGAGAAAGTGAATGATACAACATCAATTTTCAGCCTGCAACCTCCATGAAAGGATACCTCATTGGACTTGGATTAGGGACTCTGGAACTCACGTGAGTCAATATTTATTTTCTCTGTGGCCTCTGTACCATAAACCCATCTTTACCCTATCCCTCAATTTACTTCTGAGTGCGGAGGAGAAGTTTCAAACCTTCTTTTAGTGTTTATGCATGTGTGCACCCTTTTCAGTTCATCTTATCTCGAGTTTGCTGTGGGGTTAATAGTAGAAAATGGATCACACAAAGCCGAGGAGTTGGGAAATGTGCCACTGCTTATTTTAAAAAAGTAAACAAATCAAAACATCTTTATGGACAGGTGGTGAGGGAAAAATTAGTGCTGTTTGAACTGACCTCCCTTCTGTCAGCAACAGGGCCAAAGCATGACTGAAAAGGAAGGTGTCCCGAATCCCGCTGAAAGAGTGCTATGTTTACCTGGCCTCCAGTAGCTGCAGAGGACCCCTGCTTAAAAGACAGCAAAGTCACAACGGGGTCCTTTGTTGCCCATTTTAAGGTTCAATTGGGATCTGGAGAGGGTGACCATCTGCCACTTTTCCTGTTGCTGGCGACAAGAAGATGACAGACATGCTGCTTCCCAGCCTTTCCCCTTCTGAGTTCATCCCCAAAGGGCTGGTAAAATCAATCCCACAGAATGGTTACCACACAAAAAAGGGTATTTGGCCTATCGTGTCCATACCAGCTGTATGCAGGAGCAATTAATCCAGGAATGTACAGAACAAAATGTTGTATCTGCCATTTCCTCATAGTTCTGGGGAATGTTCCAATTATTATTAACCACTTTCTCAACTTACCCTGCCACCTTCAATGGTTTGTGCATATATACCCTCAAGTCCCTGCATCCCCTTCATAATAATACCCTTTATTTTGCCCTTCCTGTTATTCCTACCAAAATTAATCACTTCACACTTCTTCATATTAAATTTCATCTGTCAATTGTCCACCCATTCCACCAGCCTGTCTATATCCTTTTGAAGTTTATCACTATCCTCTCTATAGTTCACAATATTTGAAAGTCTTGTATCATCTGCAAATTTTGATATTGTGCACTGTACAGCCAAGTCTAGTTCATTAATAATCATCTTCGTCCACACAACAACCCCTCGGGAACTTTATGCCAACCTGTCTTCTTCTAAACTTGCTACACTCTGTTCTCTCGGGTCTAGCCTCAACATTATAATCAAACCTGCTGATAAGGGTGGTGTTGTTGTTTGGCATACTGACCTCTCCCTTGTAGAGACTGGGTGCCATCTCTCAGACACTTCTTCCTACCTGTGCCTGGACCATAGTCCTGCCACCGAACATCAAGCCATTGTTTCCAGGACTGTCAATGACCTCAACTCCTCAGGAGATCTTCCCTCCGCAGATTCCGACTTCACAGTCCTCCAACTCCATACAGCCCATTTCTACCTCCTTTCCAAAATCCAGAAATATGACTGTCCGGATAAATACATAAATTCAATCTGTACAATCACCAGTGCAGCGAGCCAGCAAGATTGTGTGAGAGGTCAGAAATCACGCATGGTTTTTCACTGCTTTCAATCTGACTGGCCCTGTTTTGCTGGCATGATTGGCTTTGTGCCCAGAAAGGCCGCAAAGCCGATTTAAGTATTAATGACATGGTTTGCATCATCTGGGTTCACTTGCACTTACCTCCTTGCCAGTTGGTCCTCTCACTGGAAAGAATCACAGCTGGTCTCCAACAGCAGAGACCAGATGGGAAGGCCTCGATGGGGGGATTGGAGGCCATTGAGGAACTAGAGAGTAGGGCTAGTAAGACTCAGAGAAACATCAGGCAGGGTGTGGTTGCTAATCAAAGAGGGTCTGGTGGACTGAAGTGCATATGTTTCAATGCGAGAAGTGTAACAGGTAAGGCAGGTGAACTTAGAGCTTGGATTAGTACTTGAAACTATGATGTTGTTGCCATTACAGAGACTTGGTTAAGGGGATGACAGGATTGGCAGCTTAACGTTCCAGGATACAGATGTTTCAAGCGGGATAGAGGGGAATGTAAAATGGGTGGGGGATTTGCACTACTGGTTAAGGAGAATATCACAGCTTGTCTGCGGGAGGACACCTCGGAGGGCTCATACAGCGAGGCAATATGGGTAGGGCGCAGGAATAGGAAGGGTGTAGTCACAATATTTGGAGTTTACTATAGACCGTCCAACAGCCAGTGGGAGATAGAGGAATAGATATGTAGGCAGATTTTGGCAAGGTGTGAAAGTACCAGGGTTGCTGTGGTGGGAGATTTTAACTTCCCCTATATTGACTGGGACTCACTTAGTGCTGGGGTGTGGATGGGACAGAGTTTGTAAGGAGCACCTAGTAGGGATTCTTGAAACAGTATGTAGATAGTCTAACTAGGGAAGGGGCTATACCGGACCTGGTATTGGGGAATGGTCCCAGCCAGGATGTCGACGTTTCAGTAGGGTAGCAGTTCAGGAACAGTGACCACAGTTCAGTAAGATTTAAGGTACTGATGGATAAAGATAAGTGTAGTCCTCAAGTTAAGGTGCTAAATTGGGGGAAGGCTAATTACATCAATATTAGGCAGGAAATGAAGAATGTAGATTGGGGGCTGATGTTTGAGGGCAAATCAACATCTGGCATGTGGAAGGCTTTCAAGTGTAAGTTGATAGGGATTCAGGACCGGCACATTCCTGTAAGGATGAAGGATAAGTATGGCAAGTTTTGGGAACGTTGGATAACGAGAGATATTGTGAGCCTAGTCAATGAGAAAAAGGAAGCATTTGTCAAGGCTAGCAGGCTGGGAACACACAAAGTACATGTGGAAGACAAGGAAAGTAGATAGGAACTTAAGCAAGGAGGGCTAGAAGGGGGTCACAAAAAAGAGTAATTGGCCAGCAGGATTAAGGAAAATCCCAAGGCTTTTTATATATATATATATATGTATATATACAAAGAGCAAGAGGGTATCCAGAGAGAGGGTTGGCTGACTCAAGGACAGGGGAGGGTCATGTGCGTTGAGCCAGAGGAAATGGGCAAGGTATTAAATGAGTACTTTGCATCAGTATTCACCAAAGAGAAGGATTTGGTGGATGATGAGTCTGGGGAAGGGTGTGTAGATAGTTTGAGTCATGTTGAAATCAAAAAGGAGGAGGTATTGGGGTTCTTGAGAAACATTAAGGTAGACAAGTCCCCAGGTCCTGATGGGATATACCCCAGAATACTGAGAGGGGCAAGGGAGGAAATTGCTGAGGTCTTGAGAGAAATCTTTGTATCCTCACTGGCTACAGGGGCCGTCACACAGTAAGAAGTTTAACAACACCAGGTTAAAGTCCAACAGGTTTATTTGGTAGCAAATGCCACTTGCAGGGGCGGTCCCAGAGGATTGGTGAATAGCCAATGTTGTTTTTTTGTTTAAGAAGGGTAGCAAGGATAATCCAGGTAATGACAGACCAGTGAGCCTTATGTCAGCGGTAAGGAAATTATTGGCGAAGATTCTTCGAGACAGGATTTACTCCCACTTGGAAATAAGTGGACGTATTAGCAAGAGGCAACATGGTTTTGTGAAGGGGAAGTCATGTCTCACTAACTTGATTGAGTTTTTCAAGGAAGTGATGAAGACGATTGATGAGGGTAGGACAGTGGATGTTGTCTACATGGACTTCAGTAAGGCTTTTGACCAGGTCCCTTATGGCAGATTGGTACAAAAGATGAAGTCGCACGGGATCAGAGGTGAGCTGGCAAGATCGATACAGAACTGGCTCAGTCATAGAAGACAGATGGTAGCAGTGGAAAGTTGCGTTTCTGAATGGAGGGCTGTGACAAGTGGCATTCTTCAGGGATCAGTGCTGGGACCTTTGCTGTTCGTAATATATATAAATCATTTGGAAGAAAATGTAACTGGTTTGACTAGCAAGTTTGCGAACAACACAAAGGTTGGTGGAATTGCGGATAGCGATGAGCACCGTCAGAGGATACAGCGGGATATAGATCGGTTGGAGACTTGGGCGGAGAGATGGCAGATGGAGTTTATTCCGGACAAATGTGAGGTAAGGCATTTTGGAAGGTCTAATAAAGATAGGAAATATACAGTAAATGACAGAACCCTTAAGAGTATTGATAGGCAGAGAGATCTGGATGTACAGGTACACAGGTCACTGTGTCACAGGTGGAGAAGGTGGTCAAGAAGGCATACGGCATGCTTGCCTTTATCGGCTGGAGCATTGAGTTTAAAAATTGGCAAGTCATGTTGCAGCTTTATAGAACCTTAGTTCAGCTGCACTTGGAATATAGTGTTCAATTCTGGTCACCACACTACCAGAAGGATGTGGAGGCTTTGGAGAGGACACAGAAATGATTTACCAGGATGTTGCCTGGTATGGAGGGCATTAGCTATGAGGAGAGGTTGGGGAAACTTACCATAGAAATCATAGAAACCCTACAGTACAGTACAGTACATTTAATCATGGCCAATCAACCTAACCCGCACATCTTTGGAATGTGGGAGGAAACTGGAGAACCCGGAGGAAACCCACGCAGACACGAGGAGAATGTGCAAACTCCGCACAGACAGTGACCTAAGCCGGGAATCGAACCCAGGTCCCTGGAACTGTGAAGCAGCAGTGCTACCACTGTGCTACCATGCCGCCTTAGTTTGTTTTCATTGGAATGACGGAGGTTATGGGGCGAACTGATAGAAGTCTACAAGATTATGAGGGGCATGGACAGAGTGGATAGTCAGAAGCTTTTTCCCAGGATGGAAGAGTCAATTACTCGGGGGCATAATTTTAAGGTGAGAGGGGCAAGGTTTAAAGGAGATGTACGAGGCAAGCTTTTTTACAGAGGGTGGTGGGTGCCTGGAACTCGCTGCCAGGGGAGGTAGTGGAAGCAGCTACAATAATGACTTTTAAGGGGCATCTGGACACCTGCATGAATAGGATGGGAATAGGGGGATACAGTCCCTGGAAGTTTTAGTTCAGCCGGGCAGCATGGTCGGTGCAGCTGTAATTTTCTTTGTTCTTTGAAGCCCCTGGATGGTTGGGGGCATGGCTGAGCAGTGCCCATGGATCAATGCCAACCTGGCAGTCCCCTTCTGGCACCCTGGCACTACCCACTGGGTACCCTGGCACTGCCCACCAGGCACCATAACTGTGCCAGGGACTGTTCCAAGCGAGTGACGTGGAGCCTGAGTGGGGATGGGGCTATGACAGTGGGGTAGGCAAGAGGAGGTGCTCTGCATTAAGGGATGGAGGGAGCTCTGCAAGATGGGAGGCAAGGGGGGAATTCTGCAGGGTGGGTGATCGGCAGAGCATGTATGCAAGGGGGGTGATGAGCAGGAGGCAGGGGGAGACTGGTATAGGGAGCAATTGACAGGGGGGGAGACCAGCGGAGGGAGTGATCGGCGGGCGGGGGGATCCAGCACAGGTAGTGATCTGCAAGGGGGGAAAGGTGACATCGCGGCTCTTCTGATGGGACCCTGTCACAGTGTATGCTCGGCCGCCTCGGGGGGAGAGGCATGCAGCATTGGCCGCAGAGAGGATTGAGATGGGGAACCCTTTGGGAGGGTCCCGATGCCGGTAGCCCATGTTGCCATGGGGTGGGAAGGGTTACACCACTGCTGATGAAGGGAGGGTTGCAATATCCGTGGGCGGGACGGGGGAAGTTTGGGGTTGACAGGAGGTCTTCCAGTTTGCTGAGAGATTGGAATGCCTGCGTAATGTCACCACAAGCAGTCTGCAATTGGCTTCACCAGCGAGCTTCGGCTCCACCCTCCTGGTGAGAATTGCACTTATTTCCAAAAAAGTGACAAGAGTGTCAGAAGATTGCATTTTCAAACTTGCCCAAAAAGCAGGTCTGAAACTCTCCCGTTTTCTCGCTCGTTCAGCACTTAGAATTATTTTCGTAAGATTGCACGCAAAGAATCCATACAGTGCAGAAAGAGGCCATTCGGTCCATCCCACTGTGGGAAGAAACCAGAGCATCCAGAGGAAATCACGTAGAGGCGGGGAGAATGTGCAAGACAGGAGTCGAACCGGGGTCCTTGGCGATGTGAGGCAACAGTGCTAACCACTGTGCCACCATGCTGCCCTTGGAATCCTTTCGCACAGACCTGTAGCTACAAACCTTTGTTGTCACAGCATAGCATTCCACAGGGTCTTTCAAAGGATAGGATGGCTTTTTAAGAGGAAGAGACAGAGAGAAGAAAGACAGGTGCTTGTGCCTAGGTGTCTGGCAGTGACTCAGACGCTGTCCAGCAGTGAGCTGATTACACCTACTTAGTCTAAAGATACCCTTTTGTTATCCACTTTATGATGAAGGCTGTCAATTAGTTTATGGAAACTACAGGAACCCAACTGATTCCATGATCTATACCTGCTGTTGCTGGAAAAATCATCACAGCATAGAATTTTCACATTAGATTATTTCAAACAACACACTGGTGAGGTTTTCCGCATTGATCATTCTTCAGTCTAACAATGAGTCAAGTAGATGCCTCGTTTGCTGGGGCTATTGCCCATGGGAAGAAGTAACAACACAAAAAGGCCCAGTAATAACCAGGTGGTAGGCTCCCTTAAAGACTCCACTAATGCAACCATGTAGCCATCAATGTCCCGAACAACAATCCTGCTGCATATATGAATAAGAAAGTTTCCATCCCATCAATGCCCAGATGGTTATAGCCATAGGAACAGGACAATGCAGGTGAACACAGGAAACCTCAACAGCCGGCTCAGTATTTTAATTTAGCAGCAGTTCATTGGGCCAACACTATTTTCAGGAATAGACAATCTGTTTTGCCCGTGGGCCAGGGTTATCTGTTGGAGATCTGACTATTTATGACCAATAAGGAATCCCTAAGCAGAAGGCACAAGGATATGCAATGAGACTCATGGCTTTATCTCAATTCTGGTGAAACACGCAATTGGCATGATGAAAGAGCAATTGTGTTGTCTAACTAGATTAAATGTGGGAAACTGGTACATCAGTCATCTAAAATCTGTACTTATGGCTCTTCATGAGTCATCCTATAGTCCTGAGGATATATAGGCTCCATAAATGAAAAGCTTTGCCTAATCACCACCAGTACCATTCTCCCCTGTTCACTATAACTTGTACCATGAAAGTGGCCAGTTTGATAATCAATTGAAAAATAATCCCAGCAGCAGACGGAATTGCCAAGATTTCCTATCACAATATACTGATAGTGCTCAGGAACATCCCCAACAAAGGTTAATCTCTCACAGCTCTGACACATTTCCCTCCCTTCAGTTCTGACGAAGGACCCGAAACATTACCTCTGCTCTCTCTCCTTACAGATGCTGCCAAACCTGCTGAGCTTTTCCAGCAGCCTCTGTTCTTGTCCCAACCAAGATCTGTTGTCTGGCAGGGAGGCCCCGTTGTTGCAGTATAGGCAGCCAACTGAGATGCCACTGCAGACCTTTGAACTGCTAATGGAGATGAATATTCTGATTTCATCTGAGGACCTGGGAAAAGGAGGTGTTGAAAGCTTTAAAAGTGGCCAAACATTGCATTGTCAGTTTGATCCTTGATACCTATGTTTGCTCTATGTTTTCTGGACACCCCTGCTCTTGCATGCCCAGTCAATGAGCAGCTGAGAAATCTTGGTAATATGGCCAGGATTCACCAGGCCCACAAGCCCCTGGTGGGAATCGGGCTTCGGGCCTAAAACGGGATTCCTGCCGGGTAGCAAACCCTGCCAGCCCCGATCAAGTTCCCATCCAGAACAGGAGGAAACCTAATGAATATTGAAAAATCCTCATTTGCATTTAATTATCGGGTTAGAAGTCCAATTCAACACCCTCCCTCCTACTCCTCCCCCCGCCTCCCCATAGCAGGAAGTCCAGCGGCCTTGGTGCAGGTCATGAGAAACCTCTGAGGGGGGGGGACAGAGAGGTAAGTGCTGTGCCCATGTGCCCCTCTGCCACTGCCAGGCTGCAGAGGGAGTGTCCTCCAAGGAAGCTGAAATGAAAGGGGTTGACTTCAGGACTTCCACCCGGGATGGGGGTCTCGTAGCTGCACTTGTCCTTGTTTCCCTGAGAAAGGTGGTGTTCACTCTCAGGAAGTGATTTCAGATATCATTCTGGGAAAGACCTTCATTATTATCTCTGTCCTTTAAAACCTTTGAAATGCCCTGGTCACTTTGATATCCATGCCCATGGACACCTGGAAGCTTTCAACATCACCATAGCATTCCATTCGACATTAGACCTCTTATAGAAATGAGCTGTCAGTTTTACCTGGAAGAACCCCTTACTTTCTCTCCTAAGACACAGCTGCTCTAAAACCCCTTTGAAGTGCTTTGATGGTCAATTTCACTGGGGAGTTCTCTTTTAACATTGAAAGAGTAGCATCTGGTGTTTAGATCCTTTGAAGTAGTTTGAGTGAGAGGTTGTACCACTTACCTATGAGAAAAGAGCTATGTTTGTTTTTCTTTCCCTTCATTGTTGAATGCGTATCAAGTGCTGCCTTTGTGGCAACGGCAATGTTTATAAATATTCTGCCTTTGATTGACAGGTTGAATCATTTATGAGCTTTCACTTCCTTTTTTCTACTGCAATGTTTACAAAGCTCTCCGATTGCCTCAATGACTAACCTCCCACATTTTATCTTGGGCTTCAAAGCACAGCTTGCATGGATTTTAATATGCCTCTTTGTACTTAATGACATAAGAAATAGGAGCAGGAGTAGGCCATCTGGCCCCTCGATGAAAAAACCATCAGCTATGTAAGGTAATTGTGATTACCGCCCCCTCGCCCCATCTCCCTGCCTTGGCAGCCTGCAGTTTCTAGAAAAATAATAAGTCACAAAATCACAATGCAGCAGAGGCCCTTCAGTCCATTGAGTCTGCACTGACACATGACAAACGCGTGGCCTATCTACCTCATCCCATTTACCAGTACTTGGCCCATAGCCTTGAATGTTATGATGTGCCAAGTGTTCACCCAGGTATTTGGTAAAGGACGTGAGGCAATCCACTGCCACCACCCTGCCAGGCAGCACATTTGATAATCCCATCTATATCTTCCTGCAGCCCAAGTCACTCAACCTCACTGTTAACCACCAGGCCAATCTTTGTGTCATCTGCAACCTTACCAATACTACCCCAACACAAATGTTGTTTATATAAATGACAAATAATAGGGGACTAGATCCCTGTACACCACTGGACATTGGCTTCCAGTCACTAAAGCAGCCTTCTGTCATTACCTTATGTCTCCTACAACTAAGCCCATTTTGAATCTACTTTATAAAATTACCCTGTATCCCATGTGCATGTGCCTTCTTTATAAGTCTCCCATGTGAGAACTTATCAAAGGCTTTGCTGAAATCCATATAAATTACATCAACAGCACTACCTTCATTTACACACCTGGTCACCTCCTCAAAAAATTCAATCAAATTTGTTAGGCATGACAAAGCCATGTTGACTATCCCTTATCAAGCCTTGCCTCTCCAATTGGAAATAGATTCATTTAGAATTTTCTCCAACAGTTTCCCTACCACTGACATGAGACCCACTGATCTGTGGTTCCCTGGCATATCTCTACAATCCTTCTTAAATGGCAAAACTATGTTAGATTTTCTCCAGACCTCTGCCATCTTCCCCATGTCTTGTCTGTCTGGCTGTCTTGTCTGGAGACAATACACATCTTTTTAGCCTGTCTTGATGCTCTCTCCACTCACATTGTTTCGTTTCTTAAAGACTTGATTAGTTGTAAGTATTCGCATTCCAACCATTATTCATGTAAATTGAGTCTGTGTCTTTATAAGCTCTGTTTGTGAACAGAATTCCCACTCACCTGAAGAAGGGGCTAAGAGCTCCGAAAGCTTGTGTGGCTTTTGCTACCAAATAAACCTGTTGGACTTTAACCTGGTGTTGTTAAACTTCTTACTGTGTTTGCCCCAGTCCAACGCCGGCATCTCCACATCACATCTTCCCCATGGCCAGAGAGGAATTAAAAATTTGGGTTCAAACCCCTGCAATCTCGTCCCTTGCCTCCCACAGCAGCCTGGGACACAGTTCATCCGGACATGGAGATTTGTCCACTTTTAAGTCTGTCAATACTTTCAATACCTTGTCACTCCTTGGGCTGAGATTTTCCTCCCACTCCGTGGTGTGTTTTGCGGTGGTGGAAGGAGGTGCACACTCACTGGCAACAGGATTTTATCATCCCACTGTTGTCAACAGGGCTTTGAGTTGAATGCACCCCATGTAGCCGGAAACCCACAGCAGGAGTGCGTCAGCAGCAGAACCATAAGATATCACCAGCGTGAACGGGAGCACTTTTTCGGTGACTATGTCAATTTGCTTAAGAACCTCACAGTCTCTCTCGCTGAATTCCATACCTTCATCCTCATTCTCTTGGGCGAAGACGGATGTGGAATATTCGTTCAACACTCTATCAATGTTCTATGGCTCCACACACAGATTGCTCCCTTGGTGCCTAATGGGTCCTACTTTTTCCCTGGTTATCCTCTTCCCATTGATATACTTAGAATATCTTGGGACTTTCCTTACAGCCAGAGCTTTCTCATATCCCCTTTTTGCTTTCCTAATTGTTTTCTTCAGCTCCATCCTGCACTTTCCACTAATGCCTCCACTTATTTGCTCCTCTTGTACCTACTAAAAGCCTTACTTTTCCTGCTTATCATATCCTGAATATCTCTGATCATCCATGATTCTCTGCGCCTGTTACTCCCTCGTATCACCCTAGAGAGGCCTGTACTACCTCCACTTCCTTTTTGAATGCTCCCCCCACTCCTCTTCCATAGATTTCCCCACAAGTAGCTATTCCCAGTCTTTCTTGGCCAGATCTACTTTATTTGACTAAAATCTGCTTTCTCCCAATCCAAATTTTTTTTTTTTGCGACTTCTCTATTTCTTTTTCCATAACAAGCTAAGGTGTACCAAGTTGTGGTCGCTATCACTAAAATTCTCTGTCGCCACCATCTCAATCATCTGTCTGGTCTAGCAGTGTGCTGAACCTTGTTGGACTTTTTACATATTGGCCAAAAACGTTCTCCTGTACACATTTCAAGAATTTCAGTCCATCCAAGCCCTTAACATTGTCTATTCCAATTAATATTGAGGAAGTTGAAATCACCTTGTGGTCAGATGAGCCATGACCTCCAGGATTGTTACAGAAATATTGATATTTTTTCATGAGCATGGATAAAAACTTGAAATGTGGAAGCCAAGTTTAAACCTAGCCGGACTCTGCAATTTACAAACTGCAGAGCTGGAACAGACAGTTTTCATGCAGCCAGGCCTTGGGCAATCAACTTCCCATCAAAACCAGACAGGCTTGAAACTGTCTGGTTAAGTGCTAACAGCCACATTGTTTCAGAATGAACCGTTGTTTACAGTGAACCTCCTTTGTTGGAAGAATGCTACACACACTTGGTGGCACCCAGCTCAGTAGGAGGCCAGAGGCATAATGTGAGAAGGACAGCATTTGACAGTTGGAGATTCAAAACCATGCTCTGTGACCTCCAAATATGGAATGTAGTCACCTCATTGGATTTTCCTGCCCCCACCTGATGCTAGTATTGGACACAGGCCACAGAATCTTTGAGAAGGGCACAAACACAGGGATAAAAGGGGCAACCTGGTGCCCCAGCTCTCTCTCTTTTGCATCTTCTTCAATGGCGTTTAAAGAGAGTGCCTTTGACTGGCAGCCGAGCAGCACAGCATCTCCAGCTCCTTGTACCTCGTGGTGAGTGTCATCAGACTGACCAGACCTACGAGATTAGCCCAGTGAGATGTCCCAAAGACCAGAACCAGCCCTAGACGAGAGGCAAAGCAGATCCTGAAACTTCAACCAACCTTCCAAAGACCAAGGAAGAGCCTGTTCCAGTCTTATTGAACAGGTTTTACCAATCGTTTCAGACAAACAGTTCAAATATAGTGATAGGGACCTGTGGATAGGGTGTAGCAAATCTTTGATAGCATGTGTCAGAAGTAGATAGCTAGTGTCGATTTGAGACTGTTTACTTAGCGTTAAGACTGTTTACTGAAGAGTCCTGTGAAGTGATTGATACAGTTTAATTAAAGTACAATAACCAAATTTAATAAATATTGTTTTTCCTTGATAAAGTGTTCAATAAAGTTGTGTTGGACCTTCACCTGACTCTTGTCCCCTTTGTCTATCTCAGCATGCAACTCACCTGAGTGAAAAAGGGTTACTGCAAACTGGTCAAGGTTAGTCAGGGTACATTTACCCATCTTTCACTTTAGAAAAACCAAATATACTTACCCTATTGTTATTATTTTTACACACCTCCTTGAAATGTGCAGATATTTGCTCCTCAATTTCCTGCTGACTATCTGGTGGTCTATAATAAACACCTATCAACGTGGCTGCCCCTTTTTGTTCCTAAGCTCTACCCACAAAGTTTCATTCGAAGCCTCCTCCAAGATATCGGGTGGAACTTTATGGCCTTGCTTATCCGGAAACCGTAAAATCCTGCCCGAGGTCAACAGACCTTCCCATGCTCCACCCTGTGCCCGCTCCAATTCCTGTGGCGGGTGGGGCGGTAAAATTCCGGTCATCATCTCTGGTCAAGAGCTGTGAGAATTTCTAACAGTGCTGAGCTGCTGAAGTCACATTATGTTGGTTTCTCAGTTTTTACCAAAGATATTCATTCTATTTGAGCCAAAACAACTTGCATTTTCTACAGCATCTTTAATATTCTAAACACAGAAGTGTGCTCAGAAATTGGATACTGAGCTAAAGAAGTGATCTAAGGCCAAAAGCGCTGTCAGAGATGTATGATCTTTTAACCGGATTTAGTTAAGAGATTATTTTAAAGGGGGAGAGAGATAGACAAAGGGTTTAGGAAACAATTTCAGAAAGTGGAAGATATAACTGTTAATGGTGAGCCAGAGTAAAGTGAAGGATAAAACAGTCTGGAATCTGAGGATTAGAGAATTCTAGCTGCAGGGATAGTTTGAAGGGCTGTGGGAGGTCACAGAGAAAGGGACAGGTAGAGTCATGAAGGCATTTAAACACAAGGATAAAAGTTGGAAATTTAAAGTACTGAGGGACTGAGAAAAGGTGTGGGCTGGTAAGGAAAGGGGGATAAAACAAATGAGATTTGAAGTGATATAGAATACAAGCCAATAGAGCCCTGGAAGAGATGTTTATGGGGGACTGGCTGGGAGTGTATTTGAATATCCAAATAAAGGAGGTGATGAAGGCATGAGTAAATTGTCAAGCTATAGTTAATTGTACTTTGGTATTTTTCCAATGCTAGAAAATCTTTCTCATTTACCTCCATGGCCTGTGAACAAACAGATTGTATTTACTCTGGAAAATCTTTTACCCTGAGGGTGGCTCTCGGAGGGTGGTTTTCCTTTTCTCTGAAATGGAGATTTTCCTCTGATGTATCTCCCCAAGGAACACATGGAGCAACTCCTTAAAAAGGGGACAATTCCAATATTTGGCTCTTGGCAAAATGTCATTATTGTTGCAATGCAGTGGGTGAGATTTAAATTATGCTTTATTAGCCTGCTTCCCACATCTAGACAGTCTAATAATGGTTTCATGGGGAATGTATTGTTGTTGTTCCTTGATGGCCTTCAGGAACACATGTTTTGACCTACAGATTGTTAAATTTTATTGGTTTTGATGCCAAGTTACATTTCCTCCACCAATTTAAAAGGTTTGATTAAGTCCTGTTTCCTCTCTTGTAAGAGTTGGTTTTTATGTCAGTTAAATTTCTGCTTATTGAAGTACGCAGCTACATCAATTATAGGGTGAGCCAAACGTTTTTTCCCTTCTACCTTACATGCACATCCTCCAATCTGAATATTCAGCTGAGCAACATGAGTGGCAATTTCCATGACGAACCCATTACCCAGAGAATCGCAAGAAATGATATGGGCCGTGTTGTACTCCTGATAGCTAGATGGTGAAAGAAGAATCCAGTACTGGTCTTTACTTGGAATAGATTTATTCACAGAGTGAAACAATACAAGTATATATCTCCTGACTCCATTCAACTCTTGTGGCAGTAAGTGTCTCTTTATATGCACTCAAGTAATCATCTAATCAATGCCCTCTACCTGTACGTACTTCAATTAATACAACTGACAGGCAGTGTTATGATATCCCATTCATATCACTTGCATCCCACACTGGGGATATCCTAGAAAATGCATATCAAATACAAGGTGCAGACACGGTGGGCTGAATTTTCAATTCAGGTTCAAGAAACTGGAACCTGGATCATTTCTGGTTAAATGTCCTAATTGGGCTGAAGGTGAGCTTGGTGCCCAATTAGTGGTGTTGAGAATTGACAAGAGGTGTGCACTAATTTACAAATTGAAAATTGCCCTGTCACCCTCCAGGCCCATTTAGAAGCTCCTCTTGGAGCTTTACAGGCCATTATTTGGAGGCAAACAATTGCCTGGCTGCCCACACCCTCACTTTGCATGTCCCAAAGCACCGATATGCCATCCAGATTTTCAAAGTACGCCTGCTTATGTTTCACGGCAACGAAAAATCCCAGTCAGCATTACAATCCAGCTCTTCCTTTCTGCTTCAAGTCCTAGAAACTAGTGCACACAGGGCAGTAGGCAAAGACCAGTCCCAATTTGATTTCAAAATGCTGCTGGCAGGGAATCATATCAAAGGTGACTGCAATGACTGTATTTTTCTCATGTGGGCAAGTTTATAAAAGTTAATCAATGCCACATTCCCAGTATATGGAATCAAGGATGGGTCTTATAGTACACTAGCTCTGATTCTTCCACTTAAGTTCCTTTAAAATATGGTCCCCCCACCCCCACACACATCCCTGGGGAAGTGAAGTTACGCTATAGATAGTGCCTATTAACATAGTTCGCAAAGATGTCCTAATAATTACAGACTAGATGACTTTCTAGATGACTAATGACTTTCTGATGATAACATATAAGTGTTTCACACGTTTATATGAGAATCAACTGTCTGCAGTTCTAAGCATTAACAATGGAAAAATATATGGCCTAGAAGCCCATTAAAATAGTGGGCATAAAATATTGATTTTATGCTGCAGATCATTTGTTGTAGTGGTTTAAATTGGATGACAGTAAGTGGAAAATGGCTTGGAGTTCTGTTTTAATGGAAGTTCCTGAAAAGGGATTAGTATAGCAATGTTGGAAGAGCCTGCCTGAAAAAGGATCCTGGTTGTAATTTGTAGATACAAATGGGTCGGTATGTGGTGCTGAGCTACCAAGAGTCTGTAAAGATACCATTGCAGACTGCCAAAAAAATGGACACTTTCAATTTCTATTTAGTGAGGCTACAAAGTGCTGCAGTGCTCCTTCTGGGCCCATAAAAATCTCCAATCATGTCTGGCCCATTTCAGCCCTCCCAAGAACCAGTTCCAAAACCCAGGCAGGATCTACTGGCCAACTTGGAATGGGAAATGCATGATTTCCTGCCTTCCCACTTCCGGAAACCGGCAAGCTGCAGCAAAGTGCTGTTTTGGAATTTACAACTTGACAGTGACATTTAAATGAAAATAAATCAAAAATGGCTGAGTTCTTCAAACAGAAGTCAAAGAGCATCCTCAGTAATTCAAACATCAATGTTGTTCAGGAATTACCTGTGGTGGTAACTGATTTATAGGGCACAAGCAAGACATTTGAGCCTTAAAATATCATTCATTTTTGTTATATTCTGTACTTTCTTCCAGCACTTCAGATCTCCTGATCCTTGGTACTAATTGGCCAACTCATTATTTCCCTCCAGTACCGCTGCTAATAAGTAGATTTCTCAAATGGAATCCCCCTTGCCACATTTAAGGTTTTTCGAAGAGGACCAATGAAAGGATGTCAAGTCAAGTTGTATGAGAAGCGCTGTGTGTGCACCTACTTGAATCCTCAGAGGGGACCAAACTTCACTCTGGCAGACAAAGGCTCCTATTTCCCAAGAAACCTGGGGCGACACACCCAAAAGCACCACTAAGGTAATTGAATGTCTAACTGTAACAATAAATGTTTCTTCCAAAGCATCCCCTACAATATACTTTTAATGGCAATGCATGAAATAAGGTAGGCCAAAGTGATCAGCAACCAGTGTACCTTGATACACAACTAGTGACCACTAGCTATTTCTACAGGCACCCTCACATCTACCTGGCAGAGACCAACCAGATGCAGGGTTTTGTCATTTGCTGGAAGGATAGCTACAATTATTATTTATCCAATGACATTAGAATTTTTCTCTGCTATTTCATCCAAAATCAGTCATGATCACAGCACAAATAGCAGGACCTTCTGTCATGCCAATGCACCAACTTTGTTTTTCCCCGTCACCCAAAACGGGACGATTGTTTGCCAGTCCAAACAAATGTTGGCAGGAGAGTCAAACTCCCAGTTCAGTTCCTGTTTGAATGCCACTCTTACCATTACTTTTTATGACCATCTTGTGAAAAGTGGTACTAGATATATGATAACCATAATAATATTCACAAAAGTTATAAATGGAGGGAGGTGGGCCTATTTGAGGCCCCATCTTTCTCCAATCGCTTACCTGCTGAAGACCTTGATTGAGGTCTTCAGTGGCGGATTAGTTCCAGTTTTTGGGATGCTTTGGCCCTTCATTGTTTTCTTGCACCTACTCTCGTGCTGCAGTAGAATTGGTGTTCAAGCCCCTTGGTGCCACATGTAGTTAAGTCCTGCCTTGATGTTAGCAGCAGATATTTTCACTTCTTCTCAGTCATTCAGCTTATACATTCATTCTGGATCAAGGCTGTGATGAGATCTGGAGTTGTGAGGTTCTGATTGAACCACTAATGATCAGTCAGATAATTGGAGGGTGGTTTTCACTTAATTGCACAATTAATAATGTCTTCTAATAATCTGGAGGTATTCTGGAGAAGGTTCATAAGACAGTAATTGTCATGGCATAGCTGTACTGGGCCAGCCTGGTTATACAGCTGGCTAGTTCTGATGCACAGATCTTCAGCATTGCATTGGCTTGTTGTTAGGGTAGACAGGCTTTGCTGTATCTCATGCACTCAGCTGCTTCCTACTATCACAACTGGTGAACAAAAATGGCTGGACACCAGCAACTATAAAAGGGGCCTTATGAGGGTCATAAGTAGATTTGTTCACTTCACATTTTTTTTCTAAAGATGCTTGAAAACATTTCAGACTCATTTCTTTCACTCGCACACTGAGCTCTTTTATAGTTGAGGATGGGATTGTTCATAGAACATCCTCTTCACATTGGCTGCCTGCTTGTCTGTACCATTCTCAATTGGATGTAATGGGAGTACAGAGATCTGCTTTGGATTGTTGCTCGTGGAAATGCTTACCTGTCTCTTTCTCAATTTGCTTTTGGTGTTTAATATACAGATATCCCTGCTGAAGCTTCAGTTGGCTGTTTTTCATTGTAAGCCCTTATACGGCTTCTGCCTGATCCTTTGGGATTGGTCTGTTGGCTTGTTGATGATCAATTAGCAAGGGGTGTACTTTGTTATGATTGTGATACCACTCAATACTGCTGCTAATGCCCCACAGGACCTCATGGATTCCATTTTAGGCTGCTGGATCAGTCTGTAGATTTGACACACCATACGCAAAGGAAGTGTGCTCCCCCTGAAGACAGTTCTTTTAATGCTATCATGGACAGACATGTATGTGAAACATCGGTTAGTGAGGAAAAGGTCAAGTAGAATACTGCCTTGTGTTGCTTCCTTCACCACTGGGCAGGGAGAGACCTGTTTGACCAGATGTGCTCTTCAAGGCTCAGCTTGGTCATTATATCCCAGAGGTCATTATAGTCCAACTATTCAGCTGTTACCCTAGCTAATAATCACTAATTCGTCACAGACTAAGAAGTGAGTTTAGAATCTTCTGACCTGTATAGCTTAGTACTTTATTGAGCAGTACCTTAATCCACTGGACTGTGGGGAGCTACAATGATGCTCCTAATGGGAGGAATTTGATAGCCTTTAAAAAAGTAAAGGACCATTTTTGGACCACACTGGATATGCGTTGAACAACATGAATTGCTGGGAGACAGCCTTATAATTAGCCACCTCCGTTTCCACATCCACCATCCAATTAAGGATGGCGAGGAGGTTCCTGTGGTTGCAGGTCCAATGGGAGAACCTGCAACCTTAGAAGGATGGTAACCCCAATGACAGAGATGTCCCTCTTTCTGTAAGATGGGGACAGGGAAGCACCTCCACCTTCCTCTGAAAAAGTATTACATTTTAAAGATAAAATATGGCCACTGTTGCCAGACCACCCCCATCAAGAGGAAGCCCCTCCACATGAGGGTCTATGACAGAAGATGTGACCCGCTCCCTCGTCAATCCCTGTACCTCAAGTGGAGAGATCTGAAAGTGGGACTGAAGTGGCAGTGGACCTCCAGGCACCTTCCAACAGGAAGATCCTGGCAGGATTCCCAATCTACCTACAATTGTGAATTTAATTACATAAATTGGCTACAGGTTTCATCCCCCTCCCAAATGTAAACAAATCTTTTGGGCTGTCTCTCATCCCAATCATTACAGAGTGAAAAAGGATGGCTGCAAGTCGAGTGTACTACACAGAACTTTGATGTATTTCATCTGTGTAGTGTTTAGTACTTCCTGTGTTCTACCAACTTGCACCTTACAATTACCACTTAATATGTAGGGAAAATGATGAAACTAAGACATTTAGAACTTGTATAATTATAGCACTGGCTGAAATATATTGAAATTTTAAAAACACGTTTGTACAGGAAAAGCCACAAGAACAACTTAATAAAATGAAAACTGTTTATATTTTTTTCGTTTCAATCAATACATCATATAATGTATTAAAATGGAAAGGTACAAAATTTGAAATAAATATTTTCTGATTCATGTATAAATCTTTTGTCCAGATGATTTTATCTGTTCATGTTACAATAAAACATTTTAAATGGCATTTCACTTTTTTTAAAATGTGTTCTGTGAAACAGAACATTAACAAATACAACAACAAAAAAATTGTTTTGGCGTGATGTCTTGACACACTACGTTCCCCAAAACCACGTAAATAGTGGTGAAAACAGTAGAATTTGAATTTGTTAAATAAACATACTTTTAAAACTGCAATTTCCAATCAGTCTAAATAAGCAAGCCATGTTCTGCACTTAGGATACATACATTCATTAATGTCCAAGGGAAGACAGCCACAGACATTTAAAGTGTTGGTGAAGGTCAAGAAACATTTTTTAATGGCTGCAGTAACTTTACACACACAGAACAAAAATCTAAAGATGAATAATTTAAGAAACACACCTTTAAAAAGTACTTGAATTAAACCAAATCTGAAAGGTCACTCACCTCAATATTTGCTCAGAGTGCTACTTAGACTTGACCAAAATAGGTTTTGCTGGGACTTTAGATAATGATATTTGCAATTCAGTTCATTAGACAGCCTTTGGGGTAGAAATTGTTATGCATTACAGCCAACGTGCAGTGTTAGTCCCACTGTTAAATTTATGAGAACCTTTTCCCCAAGAATGCTGGACAGAAAACTAAAGCATCCGTTCAGTTCCATTAATTATTTGAATCAAAAGCTAAACACTTGTTGAATAGCCCCTTGCTGAGATTAAACATCGATGAGTGGGCAGGCCTCGGATTTTTTGAAATGGTGTCCATCAATAATACTTAAGTTTAATTACTTTTTGAATTGTTCCAATGGAGTCAGGAGGACAAGGAATGCACACCTCTGGCACTATACTCTTCACTGAGTATGCTAATGGAGCCCAAGTACAAATTTACATTAATCTTTAAACCTCTCAGTTTGGGTACACACTTGTTGTGCAGTGCCAAGCCTTCTCAGTCAAAAATCTGCCCTTTGGTGTTTATGGCAATGTTTTCCAAACAAGAATAGGCCTAGAATATCAAATATAGGACTTTACTAATATTGGCAAATAAATGATTAATACATTCATATAATATTCCTATGTGCACCATTTTAACACTGCTGTTAACCAGTTTATTTTAAATGGTGAAGATCTCCACTAAAACATTGCACAGAGGAATGCCCTGTCAACACGTTAAGTATTCATCTGCAAATATTGGGAAGTTATTTCTGAGTCTAGTAGATTAGGTAATAGGACATGAAATTATAAAGTGCTTAATAAAACACACTGTGTTTCTGTGATATCAGAAGACCTGTGATGTCAATAGACCATTTAGGACTAAGATGAGGAAAGACTTCTTCACTCAAAGGGTAGTGAACCTATGGAATTCTACACTACAGAAGGCTGTGGAGACCAAGTCACTGAAAGTATTCAAGAAAGAGATAGATTTTTTTTGTTATTTTAATGGCATCAAGGGATCTGGAGAGAAAACGGGAATATGGCATTGAGATAGAGGATCAGCCCTGATCAAATTGAATGGCAGGACAGGCTCGAAGGACTGATTGACCTACTCCTACTCCTAGTTTCTATGTTTCTAATATCATAAATAAAGGGAATTGTCAGATATTGTAATTTTATAAGTTTACAGTAATTATTTGCAGTAGTTTTCTTGTTAGGCCATACCTCATTTTTTTGCTGTTCAATTTTGGAGTTGTGAAGTGATGCACAAGGAATATATCTATTCATTAAAATATAGTTTTAAAGAATGCAATATAAACTATAAACAAATACTCAGTATGGATTAACAGACATCTGTAATGTTTGTTGAACTGCTACAATAATCCTGAATCCAAAATGACTCAATGCAAGCTTAACTAGAATCCCATTTTAAATAATGAAAAGCTATGTATGATACACGTAAATCTTTGGTGCCTGACTATAATAAGGCTTTTGATCAATTTATTGTGTGGGAGGAAATAAATAGATTTTTTTCTCTATAATTTGCATGTGTGCTTTTATTACTTAATGCAGGAATTAAATTAATTAAACAATATAGATTTTGTTTTAGCTTCCATCTCAATTAAATAGAAGACCATTTTAAAATTTGGTTTAACTCAGTTGATTCAGTACGCCTCAATGAAAAACGTTGCCGTTGAACAAAACAGAAGAAAAAAATACTGTGGTTCTTGGACAATAATTTGCCAAAGACTGCTTTAATTTCCACAACCTGGTTTTAAGGAACAGTATTAAAATACAATAGATAAACTTAAGAAAAATCCTAGTTTGAGACAAGATGCAGTAAAAGGATAAAAGAGTTATTTTCTGGTCAACAACCAATCACCATTATAGTCAAAATGAAACCATCCTGTGCACTGAAGACCTCAACAACATTTCTCAACATTTCACTAAGTACATCTGACCATGCAAGATTACACAAACATCTTAACTAGTTTTAAACTTTTAAACACTGACATTATGCATTTTTTTCATAATTATACTGGTTAAAGTAACAGCTAATAGCTGTCAAATATCAGATACATCATATACATATATTTTTTGTTTTTTGTATATAGAATCTGGACAACACAACATTACATATATTATTGAAAACACTTCTTTCTCAAAGAATAGAAAAATTATTCTGCTACCAACTTAAGTTTACATGAAATAATACAAAATACAGTACAGTAAGGATCAACTGGCTCAAAACAATATACATCCACATTGCTTAGTGGCCTTTAAAAAGCTAATAAGGGACTAGACAATGACACAGCACATATAAGGCATATTATCAAAAGATAGAAGCATTAACATCATGCTGTCTGATTCATATTAACATTTCCAACTTTTGTGGGCAGATTAATAACCATGGATCCTGTTTACCCATGAAGCATTGCATACTGTCATTCCCCCTGGGCAAGTCATGAGAGGTTGATGATGAAGGACTAGTACTAATACTTTGACTATTTGGACAACTTGTCTGATTTGTTTTGCCCTGTACCACAAACATTGGTGAAAATTATAACATAGCACCACCGTTAATAAATGCTACGTTATTTTCTAATAGAATTTCTTCCTCATATTTCATCTTTAATGTCTTAAATTTGGACTCTATAAATGTTGAACCCTGGTATTAGTTTTGTTGACCTTCGTGAACTGACAGCTACATCGTGTACTGGCTGAAACTTACGGAGTATGTTTTTTTTAGCAGTTGTTATGAAAATGGAATAAATCCAAACTTTATCAGAACTGTTAATCAATCTTTCATGTTACTGTTTGAAGTTGAGGCAAGATTGTCTCCAAATTAACCATGAGCAACTAATTCACAGTTGAAATTAACAGTAGATAGAATTTTGGAAAAGACATGTCAGATTGTATAAGTGAACTGAAACATTCCTTCAAAAATAGTTTTTAGCAATTCAGCACATCAGTTTCAGATGAACTTTGAAGAGAAGTAATTAAATGGATAAGAGTATGGGTTCAGTGTCACAATCTAGGAGAAGAATGACACGAAGATGCCACAAAGTAGCTGATTCCCTTTCATTGGTAGCCCATTTCAATAGGATTAGCTATGCCCATCACAGTCAACACTAATACCACAATTCAATATCGTCATAGGTTTGTGCATTTAAGTTGTATGTTTGAGTAGTTGCCCAGACTGACAGTATTGGAAACAATGCATACAGTTATCATGAATATAAAAATTCTAATACTTATTTCCAAATTGTTTAAACAGGTCTGTTCACACTGCTTCCAAAGCAGTAGAAATTGGGGTCCAATAACTTTAAACAATATGAATATTTTCTTTAAAGATAATTGAACAGTAACATTACAGTCAAGAAACAGGCCTTTTATTTTAACCATTACTATGCAGAAACCATTTTTATTAGAATGAAGAAGTTTCACATATAATTTATCTGCATTTGTTAATGCTATACATTGAGTATCTCTGACGTATGCACCAATTATTGAGAAATTCAGCACAGTAAAGGTTAAAAGAACAAATATATTGTTTTACATTTACAAATGATACATTACAATCACTTTTTACAAACTGCTTTTTCAATTAATATATTAATGTCTAAATACAAAGAAAGATACAAAAATCACAACTTAATCATCAAACATCCCATTTGATTAAAGCGTTATATCACTCCATTGTGCTCTATCTAACTTTCGCATCATTGACCACAAATCTTCTTTTAATAGCTATTGTTAAATTATCAGCATAACTGACATTTCTATACTGAAGTGGAAGTAGATAATATGCACTGTAATGACATTTAAGTCAAAACTATTGGATTATTTTCTCTATGGAGCTATGAGTTTCATAGCAAAATCATTAGTAAATGGTAAATAGAAAACTGAGATAATAACAGCATTGCCTATACTTTAGGTACTGCTACCATCACATATTTAAAGTATCAGGTATAATTTCATAGTGTAATGTTTGGTTTTATCTTTTAAATGATTATTAGTCAGTATTTTTGTTAGTTCCTGTGCATAACATAAATACAGCTACTGCTTGGCTGTATGTGAACAACTCAACTGTGTACTATTGCCATATGATAAATAGCAGCAACAAGTCAGTATATAGATTGCCTGTCAACCGGTATCCTATTTACCATCAGTCTTGTAATATTTGGGATGAGTACAGACCTTAAGCTTCTATGTCAGTCACCTAAATAGCTTTAAAAAAAACTTACTTATGTTTTTGCATGAATTTCTGGTTGTTGCTTCTCAGAGAAGCTAGTATTCTGAAATGCCCAGATAATCAGAGCTAGAAGTTGACATATTGAACTACTAGCAAGCACCAGTATGATTTATTTTTTCTGATAGATTTGATTATAGTTACCTTTGAGAAATGTGCTTTGGATACATTATAAAGAATTTTTAAAAAATGTTGCAATGACAATGATAAGCCCTAAATGCCATTTTAAATTTAGATGATTCATAAAGAATAATATAAAATAAACCTCTTTGCAGATAAACAATGTTTGCACTGCAAATATTTAAAATATAAATCAATAGGAAAACAGCTATAATGGAGCACCATAAATTCTGTCTCATTTGAGATCAGAAATGAAGGCAAATACTGCAATGTCCCTTTGGCAGTTGTGTTATACCTCCAAGTTATAATTTAAGTGTACACTGTACTTTTTTTTAACTACAGTATCCTCACAAAATTTGACAATTCCATTTCATAGCTTATATTAGGAGGTTTGAGTAATTGCAGTTGGTAAATTTTGAAGAGTAGCCTAAAGTACATGAATAAATGGCAATAATTTAAGATACTGAATCGCTAGCCCTTATTAAAATAGCGCTTTAAACAAAGAGGAAAATATCTGATCAGGGATAGCTCTGTGGATCTGTATCAAGAGTCTTTTCCTAATGTTAAAACACAAGTACAGCATTTGCTTGATAATTAGTTGTACCTGAGTAATTCCCATTGATCATACTGACTAAAGTGGATCTGTACACTCGGCACCAGGTATAAGACAGGTTGGCTTTGCAAGATGTATGTGTGTTTGTGTGCATGGGACGTAACAGTCATTAGCATTTTGAAATGAGGTATAAGGCAATTTATTGTTTTGTATATTTCCCAAGTTTTGCAGGTGATTGTACATTTCATTGTGATTCTATATTAAAACATATAGCACAGATTGCTGCCATGGTAAGAAGATTGTTCTTTGCCCGAAGTTGGTTGATCTCCTGTGATAACATTCATGTGATGACAGCTGACAGTAAAAGCAAGGCAGATTTCAGAACTGATTCTGCCAGTTTGGTTGCTGTTGGTTTATATAATCTGTTTCAGCTTGATCCAGATTTAAACTAATTATTTCAGAACTTTTCACACTAATGGGTGTTAAAGATAGGGCAGATGTTTCAATATCAAATCGGGGGTATAATGGACTTCTGAGCAATTCTCTCCCTTAAAAACAGCCTGGTTAAAAATGTGCTGCAAAAACGTAACCCAGTCACTGCTGAGCATTTTCAAGACTTGATTAGATAGGCAAATGAAGGAAAAATATTTAAGGATTATGCAAACTATGTGGGTAAATGTAATTAGAACTATATCCCCAAGTGGAGGATAATGACAGCACAAAATGTATATATTTTTATGAATTACAGGAGATTTACCCTAAGGTACAATCCACATCTTTATGACAGAAAGTTAACTAATTTCTATGTATTAAAAATATGCAAAGATAGATTTTAATCCATTTAAAATTGTAAATAGTTAAAAATGTCCTTGTTGCACAAAAGTGACTCAAAATCATGTTAGGAAAATCCATTATTTAATCACTGACAGAACAATGCATTTAATTAATTATAAAAGAGTGTAAATAACTTCAGATTTCCTCTGACATATCTTTCCTTCACATGAGTTCTTCCTATTTGCAGAAAGGGTGGTCTGAGTTGAAGATGTCAATTAGTTACTATCTGAAGTTATGAAGATATGAGGTACGCATAGCCATTTGACTTATATCTTTTCAACTAATTCAAAACTGCTCTAAAAAGTTTATGGAGAATGATCATAGCTGCCAGATTCAAGAAACACAGCACAGGGACTGAAGTTGTGTGACCTGATTGCACTGTCAACACTTTTATCTAGCAGGCAATTAGTACGTGGAATTATTTGATTTTGATATGGTGCCCATAAGCACATTATTTTGGACCACCAGCAGGATATGTTGCATCCCCTAAGTTTTATCTTAACTGTACAAAAAAACTGAGGAGTCGAATAGCTATATTACTAAAGCACTTGAATGTTTAACTAGACAAGAATTTGAATCACAGCCCAGTCTCAGTCTTTCTTAGTGATGCTTATCAGTTTTAGCTGGATTATCTGGGCAAAGGAGTGAAAGCAGACCAATATGGACCCTAGACCTATCAAGTAGATTGGATTCTCCTATTCACCGAAGGGTGGCCCAGATATAAGGGGAGGAAGAATAAACAGGGCAAAAAAAAACTCAATCTCAATTTTACTGCTTAATTTTCTGGCATTTTTATTTTATTTACTTGAAATTTATTTTTGTTTGTGTAACCTACAAAACAAATACATTAATCGTAAATTAACAAGGCATTGACACTATGGTAACTGATAATAAGTTCTGTCATGCCAAGAGTCTTATGCTATTGTCACACTGACTAAGAATTGAACTAGAATTGACATGTGCACCAATGCTGAGTGAGAAAAAAATAAAATGTTATGATGATCATCAGTTATTCCCCCAAGATATGGTAGACTACAATATTAACATCCATAGAACTATTTGCAGGAAGAGATTTGGACATAGAAATTACATTATAGTGTGAGGAAAAGAGTGATATGACTCAATGAGTATGTTGCAGCAGAATAGGGATTTAAATCCAGTTCAGGTCAGATGAAAATTTGTTCCAACTCCATAATCCATCACTAACTGAAACTAGTTTTATAATGTAAGAGGTGAGATGGGTTATATTTATCTTGGAAGTTTGGGGAAAACTGGTCATATCATTAAGATCAGCTTGTGAACTAATTCAACACAGATCTCAATTAGTTTGTGAATGGAATATGATTAAATCACACTCTGTGATATATGTTGTAAGAGTGAAGTACATGCACCTGCAAAACCATAAATTTAAAATATACCATTAATGTTATTAGGTCTTTTGACCTTTCCATTATCTTGATATTATCAGACTGATTGGCTGACATTCAATACTGGATTAAATGTTGGAAGACTGAAGCCAGTCTTTGGTCCATAGAATCCCTACAAATGCAGAAGAGGCAATTTGGCCCATTGAGTCTGCACCAACCCTCTGAAAGAGCACTCTACCTAGCCCACTCACCCTCTCTATCCCCATAACCCTGTGCATTAATCATGGCCAATCCACCTAACCTGCACATCTTTGGATTGTGGGGAAAAAACCAGAGGGAAACCCACACAAACATGGAGAGAACATGCAAACGCTACACAGTCATCCAAATCCAGAATCGAACCTAGGTCCCTGACGCTGAGGCAATGGTCCCCACCACATACCCTGTTCCTTGGCAACTGAATCCATTCCTGTCCTTGGCAACTGTCTGAGGCTGAAACAGATGTTTTGCAATATTGGCGTCATAGTTGATCTCAAAATGAGCTCTGACTACATATCTGCACCATCACCAACATAACCTGCTTCCAGCTTCATAATATTGCCGGACTCTAACTCTGCCTCAGCTCACCTGCTGCTGAAACCTTTAACCATGCCTTTGTTACCTCTAGGCTTGACTATTCTAATGCATTCCTGGATGCACTTTCACTTTTTGCAAACTTGATGTCATCCCAAACACTCGTCACATGATTACTCACATCTAAACTTGTGCGCTCATTAACCCCTATGTTCACTGATCTACATTGGTTTTAAAGCTTTCATTCTTGATTTCAAAGACTTCAGTCTGGAATTTATTTTCTGAAAAGGTGGTGGAAGCAAATTCAATCATGGCTTTCAAAAGTGAGTAGAATGAGCACCCAGAACAAAAACCTGAAAGGCTACAAGGAAAAAGCAGGGTAATGGGACTTGTTAAATTGCCCTGGTAGAGAGTTGACACATGCACAACAAAACCAAATAGCCTACTGCTGCAGCCACTCAATAATTCTAAATACCTCCATGGCTTCACCCGTCCCTATATCAGCAATCTCTTTCAGTTGCACAAACACCAGAGATATCGGCGTTCCTCTATTTCTGACCTCCTGTGCATCTCTTATATTAATTGCTTCACCATTGATGGCCATGCCTTCAGCTACCTGGGCCATAAGCTGTGGAATACACTGCTCCTCCCCCCATCTCTACCTCACTTTCCTTGTTTAAGATGTTCCTTAAAACTTGCCTCTCTGATATCAGGCTTTTTGATAATCTATCCTAATACCTTCTTAGGTGGCTTGGTGTCAAATTTTGTTTTATTATGATCCAATGAAGTGCCATTTTGGTGGCGATTTTCTGGTTTCCCCGCAGCATGTTTATCTCAGCGGGAGGTAGCGCACCGTTTGCTGATGATGGGATCTTCTGGTCCCGCCATTATCAGTGAGATTTCCCATTGACTGCACCCCACGCCACCGGGAAACCCTCAGCTGGAACAGCCAGAGAATTCCAGCCTTTGTTACATTAAAGACTCTATATAAATACAAGGTGTGGTTAAATTAGCTACTTTTTTAATTGTAATAGGAGGGTAATTTAATTTTTAAAAAACTTTTTACCAAGTTTATTTTTGCAAGAAGAGAAACTAGTTATTTCAGCTATGTTAACTAAAAGATAAGAAATGTTGTTGCAAGGAAAATTAACATTAAAAAACTCAATCCAAACTTTCTTAATTCCTCCAATTAATTTTAAGATTGATTTAAAGATTGTTGAAAGAAGTTACAACATTCATTTTCTTTGCTTTAAGCCTAATCTAAAAAAAAAATATCCAAATCATGAAAAGACAAACCAATGCAAGGGTTCACTTTTTTTTGTTACAGCTAAACTGGAATCAGCGCTTTCTTCATATTTAAGAGATTCTGTGAATACAAAGAGTATTTTATCACTTGAAGCAGTGATTTCCAGATCCTGAATCGGGTATTCTATTGGACATTATTACACAAAAAAAAGAGCTTGGATTATCATTATAAATAGATTGGAATCAAAAGCTAACACAAATATCACTCATTATTGTGTTCTAAGTGAATTTGAACACTGAGATGTTTTCAGTTTAATCTGTCTCACTACATTGGAGTTCACTAGAAGCTGGTTCAATTGTAATATATTTATCTTAATTTCACAAGGGAAATATACAGCTTTCTAAGTTATTTTTCAGTATGGGACATAAATTATATACATACTGGATTGTTGCAGAATAGCATTGTGATGTTAGTTATAATTAATGTGACTGTCTCCCAGCACTGTTATTTAAATCATATCAGTAACTGAACCCTTAAATGCAGTTCTGTTTCAAATAAAAGTTTATAAACTGATGTTGTGCACAACAGAAATGAAAGGCAAGCCTAACTGTAAAGGAATTACACATATTAATACATACTTGAAAAGTAGAGCAGAGGAACAAATATGTGAGATCTTGTTCAGGCAAAGCATTAGTAATTGCAAATTGATTAAATCTTTTTATTTTAATAGTTTTGCATATTGTCAATTGACCAAGTACCATCTATACTGATAGTAATGGAAAACAATGGAAGTACAGACTGCATTTCACTAACAATGTTCCTTGTGCTTCTAGGACATTTTTGCATCAAACACTTCAGATACACAGAAAATGAAGCTTTCAAATTAATAATATATTTCTGTGGATAGTGCACAAAGGAGTGACATGGCTTCAGTCAAATGAAATATTTGGAAGTTTATTTTCAAGTATTCACAACTTTTTCTGATATCTTTTTGATTCCAGGTTCCAACTACAATCTACTACCTGATTCACAATTCTACCTTCTGCAGACAGTTAATGTAATACACAAGAAGAACTGACAAAAACTTTATTTGTCAATAGTTACAGAGACCACTTACTCAATTTATTGATACCACATCCCAATACAAGCTCTTTGTGAAAAAGCACTTAACATTGCTTAATTTTTTAAAATGTTATTCTATATACTATTTATAGTTATTATATAGTACTGTATATACTGATTGGATTGTTGAGTTTAGGGATATGAAATATGAGACTCCAAAAAGACATTCCAAAATGATTTAACATCATAATGTATTTTAATAATATGATTTCCCACAGAACATACTGGACAGTGTGCTTTAAGAAAAAGAAAGTAGGCAAAACGGTATCAGCATATATCATGTAAAGGACGCCACAGAAGAAAATGTGGTATACATTACAGGAATTATTTTTATAATTGGTATCTAGGCTATTAGAGCTGCCTACACTGGACAGCCCATTAGAATGTGAATCACGGGTGCAGTTACTTGGCATCATTGGTCTTTCCCTAATACACATTAGAAAACTGATGCAAAATTGCAGTTATTTAAAGCAGGAACATAACTTCTTGTGTATTTCCAATACTATTAATTCAAATCGTAATTTCTATACAGAACCGTAATATTCATATAACTGGTTGTAATTGTTGTAGGGGCCTGTCAAGACTGTGATCTGTGAATATTATATCACTTTGTGATTGATTGCAAAAGCAAAGTATTTTAATTTACTAATGGGCGCAATCTTACCTCCCGTTCACACCACGCTCCTGCTGCAGTGAAGTCGGAGAATTTGGCGGCCAGCCACATCTCTGTTCATTGCGGCAGGATGAGAAAATCCCGCTGGAGTGAATGGTGATAAGATTATGGCCTAACTATCTACCAATTAACTATTAAATCTCAAATGGAAAGTAAATGTTAAAACCACATGAAATCAGAGAAATTATAATGAGGTAGATACAACTACAATAAAGTAAAACTGAAGCAATATCAAATTGGAAAAGAAATCTGACACAATTAGAAGATGCCACTCGTTATTCAAGATCATGTTAAGAAACCATGAACCAAGAAAAAAGTGACGAACATTTTCACCTTGTTGATACGAGATATTTGTAAGGAAAAACTGTTTGAATATGGGAAAAAAAATTTGCCTAAAATTTGGAGGTTTGAGAGACTGGAAGATTGCATAGTTGGGAGCTGGGGCTTCGTATCAAGGTGAAAGGAACACTGTCAGATAAAATAGCCTTTGAAAATCATTTTTGTTTATTTTTTCATTTGACTTTTTTAACTGTATATCTCACACAGGAAATGTATGTACAGTACACACATGCTCACAAACTCCTGACATTTACAGCCATATAAATATCCTTTCTTAATTACTTCATGCACAATTATTTTTTAAATAAATTTGTCATCACTTTTAAGCCTATGAATTTAACTCACAGACCCACCTCTTCCTCAGAAAGAAGGGAAAAAGCACCTGGGCAAAGTTCAGCTTCACATGGATTGCTGCAACTTGAAATAGGAAAAAAATAACTACAAACTTCTCAACTGTCTTGAGGTAAGAGTAGTTCACTAACCAAACATACATCTGAACATATACATTACATTATAGGAAATAGCAAAGATTTTCTTCCATACATTATTTACAGTTTCTTTGTGTTGTTTTTGGATAAACAGCTATATCAATCTACAGTAAGGCTTCACAGGAAGTATTCGGTTTATTTTTTGTTTTCTAAAAACCACACTATAAAATTGAGGTTCGATGTTAGCACCTTTGATTATTGATGTTGCTCCCATTAACACAGTAGCTATTTCCTGTTGAGAACCTTATTTTTTAAACATTTTTTTTATTCCTGCAGGAGAATTACAAATTCTCCGTGCAGCTGCACTGGAACCTCACATATAATATACATACATATATATACAGTGATTCTTTTATTTTTACTGCACTGGCACATAATATGAAAAGGTACTGGCATTGTTGTTTGCTGTTAGTGGCTGCCTTGATAGGAGTACCATAAGCACCTAGAGAAAAGGCACCACAAGGTTGAGAAGCAAAGTGTTTTTCCTTTGTTTATTTAAAATCACATCCTAAGCTAAGATGACTTAAGAACATAGGGCTTTCATGGTCAGCATCGATTATTTTCATTAACACAGACATCACTTTAAAAGAACTGCAACACTTCATGGTCAATCAGCAGAAGGAAATATGGGAGTGGCTCAATCAATTTTACAGTTTTCAGTTTTATGTCTGAGGTGTCCTCAAGCTGCTGAGATCTAGATCTCAGTAACTGCTTTAGGGGATATCCCTAAGCCGGTATTCATTTCTATCTGTAGAAAATAAGAGATAAAAAATAGGAAAGAAGGCAGAGAGGATTTTAAATCATATTGCCTAGGCCAGCCATTAGCTGAGCATGTTTTTTTAAACGTATATTGTACTAGTTCATTAAAATAAGATAAGGATTTTGACTGAAAATGGACTGAACGTTGTCAAGGTGGTGGTAGCCCCAGAGGTTGGAACCCTGACCAGATTCTGTAGCAATCTGGTAACCAGCTGCCATTGGGGTTCCCGTGCTTTTAAGGGAGGATGTTCCAATCGGAGGGCCGGAAACTCTTCATTCTCACCAGCTACGACGGGAACAGGGGCCATTGCTGGATTCACACTCAGCCCAAAATGGCATCATGGAAGTCATGCTGGGGTCAAGGTCATCAGGTGGGTCAGGTAGATGCTGATGGGGTGGGGAGGTTGGGGTTGGGGAGGTTGGGGTTAGTGAGGGCAGGGGGCTGTTTCTGTGGGGTTGGCCATTGCCATGGAGGAGCCCTCTATTAACCATGTGGTGTTCAATCATGGGGCACCCTCGGTGAGTAGGGTATTATTTTATTGTGCTTCTTCCCCATATGGCAGAGAGCCTACTACCTTTGGTAAAAGACCAGCGGTACTGGGAAGAAGTCCTTTATTGACCTTTAATTAGCCACTTAATGACGTCAACTGATAACTGGGTGGGGAGGCCATCTTTCACCTCCCCCGTTGCTGAGAAATGCCATTGCATTAACAAGGCGACTTGCACTCCACCACCTGCCTTCCTTCCCAATTCTCCTGCCACTCTGACTCCCTCATCAATCTAAATCTGACAGCACCTCGCAAATTCGCTTGGGGGTGGGGGTGGGGGCTTTAATTACTGCAGAGAGGAACTTCCATCCCTCAGGGACAGGATGACCCACCTCAGTGCTGCTGGCCAATCTGAATGGTCAGCATCTCTGTAGTGCCAGCAGCGCCAGATGACAGTAGTGGCCACCGCTGGGATTACAAGCAATCCCCCCAAAAAATGTGAAAATGTCTCCTAGATTTTAGATAAATCTGGAGATTTTTGGCAAGCATGACTGGGGCACTCCGGTGAGGGGGGGAGGGAAGGGGGCTTGGGGTCAGGTTACAGAGACCAGGATGGAGGGACAAAGGGTGGGTAGTGCAATCTTTGAGGGGATGCACCTGATGGACACAGAGGACCACCCAAAGGATGTAGCCGCCCCTTTCCAACAGCAACCAGTCGTAGCTGCCAGATTGTTTCCCTTACTTCCGCCCTCCCTACAGACTGAAAAGTTGCAGCGGATGTGGAAAGAGGCCTTTGTGTGGCAGTTATTTGTCCTCGTAAGAGCCACAATAATTCTATGGGTGGCAGGGCTGCCTGATGTCTTACCTGCCAACACCTCTCCCCTCTCCCACCCCGGTATTGTGGGGTCATGCCTGGGGTGGGTAAGATGTTGACGGACTGGGGTGTAGAATTTACACCTTGGTTTAGGGTCTTGTTTTAACACTATTAAGTTAACATGATACATAGTTTAGTCGTGACTAAATTGTTTTGTTATAATTACATTGTCATGGAATCCTGCTTTACCAGTCCACAATTAGGCAAAAGATGATGCAAACTTATAGGATTCCTTTCTTTGATGTTAATTTGAAATGTCACTACTTACTATTGTTGTGCTAACATTTACAGGTCCAAATATGACTGGAAGAGCACCAGCTAAATATAAAGTAAGTTACCTATAATGCATGTCACTATACTGATACGCTAGATTTTTGTTCAGCAGTATATCTACAAAGGCAAATACATACATTTACAAATAAATTGGCAAAGTACCTTCAAAGTGCTTTTAAAGTGAGGTTAATGTTAATGAGCAGTATTTCTGCAGCTAAGGTGTGAAATTGATCATTCACTTTTTTGGAAAATGAAAGGAAAACACTAAACAATGGATGACACATGAATCAAAAGTCTCAGATGTATTTTAATCAATATCTTATTTTCTCCTAGGAAACAAATAACTGGGCCTTTCGTAGCATTCATATTTAGATTTTTTGCATTGACAGCTCAACGTATTGGTTCTTCTGATGACAAGTCACTGTGGCAGATTGTAAAACGCAACTAGCAAATTTGCAAGTCGCTAGCACCAGTTTGAAGTGTTTGGCTTTGGCCCACTGCTGTTAAAAAGATTTCCAACTGGATGTCACTGAAAAAGCATAAAACCTGATCTATTGTCTTCTAATAATTTATGAAATTAGCTCTCATATGTTAGTTTCCTAGGAAGACAACTTAAGCTATTGCTGTTTTATATGAATCAATTAAAATAACAAATACATTTAGTAATATTTTATGATTAATATGATAGTGAATAGATAACTAGCTAACCTTGAAAGCCCTTTGGATGATTCATGACTTACTAACTAGGTCCTTCGACTGCTGCAAAATTAGAGTTGCTTGCATCTTTTACACCATGCTGCAGCACATTTTCTTGTGTATATAAAGATATAACATTATTACATATGATGAAATATGATGACACAAAATACTAATTTGCTTCAGTGATAAGGAACATAAATGTGGTGATTATCAGATGGTAATGCGTGCCAGAGTTAGGATATCTTAAAGTGCAATTTACCAACCAATAATGCATACCATATTGTTCATTACCACTATTATATAATGCCTCAGAGCATTAAACGTCAGCTTATAAAAATAAATCATACTATTTCTGTCATTAAAAAAGTACATCAATTTAGTGTGTTTGGAAATTTAGCACCCTTGCAATTTGCTGTTTCAAGGAAGGTATGCTTTTCTGTTTACTAATACACACCTGTCAGCCAATCACACTAGGCAATATAGACGTTGGCATTATATAATTAAATTAAATTGTTGTAACCCTTTGAGTGCTGAAAAAATCTTCTCATTGTGCACTTGCAGCTAAATAGAACATTACATATGCTTTATGACTGTCAGTTGAGATTTAATGATACCGTGGATGTTTGTGGCATGTGGTATTTAGATTCTGAAAGGAAGAAGATTTATTTTCTCAGTACACAAAGGGTTAGCTTACTAAAGTTGCGTAAAGATATCGTACTAAATATTCTAGTATAACGAATCATGACTATTGTGCTAGACAGTCCAGAAATAAAAAGGCAGGTTTTTTTTTGTTAGTGATAAGCTTCATCTTGCTTGAGTTCATTAGACTCCCCAGCAAACAACAGTGCACCACAGTCTGAATTAAAAAATATTCCTCAATAATGTGGACAGATATTTCACTACATTAAACAATGGCATACAGGAACTTTAAAAAATCGCACCAAACTGTGTCTTATACACAATGCATTCTTCTTACCAGAAGAGAAGATACAGTTTATTCAAGATAAAACAATTTGCTAAGTCTTATTGTTTTGGCATAATTGCAACAATTTTAATGAGAACAATGTTGTCTCTTTAAAAACAAATACTGCAGGTTCATTAACTTAATCTGTCTCACTTCATTTTCTTATAAACGGATGGTAGCTATAGTCAATGTTGCCTGAACTTCTGTGATGTAAAAATAGGTTATTTTCTAGATGTAAGAGTTTACAGTTAAATTATGCTCAGTATTTTGTTTGAATCCGTTTGTAAGATATATTCAAGAATGCTTGCATTTAAAGCAACATTCAAATAGTGAATCAAAATTGTATTTCTGACTATTCACTGTCAACTGCTCGAATGTGAGTTTCTGCCTCAAGTCATCACACAGGTTGGAATTATTCAATATAATTATCTGGATTTTGTGGTGGAAAAGATGGCGAAACTGTCAATGTTTGTTATCATTATTCCACTGAAAGTGACGCCATCTTCTGGAGTGTAGGCACATGCAGAATAATATGGAAATCAAGAGGTTGCAGTCAGGGAATCTACTCTTTTTCAGAGGATGCACAGTTGAAATACCCCTGACTGCAATCATAAAGGAAATCAATTCCATAGATGAGAACTTACATTCTTATGCTGTTGGTCTCTTGAGTAAAACACTTTTGAAAAAGTTATATCTAGTTGAATAAGATGTAATTGGGATTTTAATAGTACTAATTTCACAATTATTGCTCAACACCCTCACTGGCCCTGAAAAGCTAATTTCTTTTTGTGGAATGTCAAATTTCTCCATAACAATAATAAGTTTAATGTTTAGAAAATGTTTTAACTTTTAAAAGTTTCTTTACCTTTATTTCATCTTCTATCTTAACCCAATTGCAATAATTTCTTTCATAATCTGAGAATTTAAATTAATGGGAAGCATATTAAGTGCTTTTAATTTCCTGATTTGTTCTGCATGAATGCTTCACTGTGATTGGCTCTGTACCTGCTTGCTGGCATCACTGCTCCTGCACGCCATAACATCCCCTTGTCTTGGCATCAGATTTATACTGCCATTGGTAAAGGGGAAAACCATGACCCAGAGATCACATCATCTTTGTGGGCAACTTTCTTCAAGGTCACTGGCAATGGCCCTTGCTTCACTGATGGCTGCAACATTCAGGCCAACATTTGTTTTTATTTATTATTGTCACAAGTAGGCTTACATTAACACTGCAATGAAGCCACTGTGAAAATCCCAGTCGCCACACTCCAGCGCCTGTTCGGGTACACTGAGGGAGAATTTAGCATAGCCAATGGACCTAGCCAGCTCGTCTTTTGGACAGTGGGAGAAAACCGGAGCACGTGAAGGAAACTCAGACAGACACGGGGAGAACGTGTAGACTCCACACAGCCGGTGACCCAACCCGGTAATCAAACCCAGGTCCCTGGTGCTGTGTGGCAGCAGCGCTAATCACTGTGCCACCCATTTTAGGGCATTTTCTGAGAAAAGGCCAAAAGGCATAATTATGAATGTGAAGATTGGTTATATTATGTCACACATTGCAGCTGCATCTAGCAAAAAACAGCTAACGTATAAAAATTAAAGGGTAGTGGATAAACAGATTTTTTTTCAGATTGGAACATTGTAATGTGCCTAGGGATCAAAGATGGGAGTTTTACTAGCTTTCCATTTGAATTTATAATTCAGATGGTGGCACAAGGGAAAATGGTGTTGAAATTTGCTGATATCAAATTAGGAGGCCTGGCAAATAGTGAGATATTTGAAAGGGGACGCAGAGAGGTTAGGAGTGTGGACAGATAGGCTGCAGCCTTAGTTCAAAACGGAGGAATATGTGGAGTATTTTTTGGAGGAAGAACGGTGAAAACAATTACCGGCTTGGGTCACCGTCTGTGCAGAGTCTGCATGTTCTCCCCATGTCTGCATGAGTTTCCTTCAGGTGCTCCGGTTTTCTCCCACAGTATACCATGAGCAGTAATATGCTTAAAGAAGAAAAATAATGATGCCCATTAAAAATCATATTGGATTCAGTTTTCATACATAGTTGGACTGAATATAAAAGGAACGCAATGATGTTGAATACATTGATTAGGGCATCGTTGAGGTTCTGAGCACTACATTATAGAAAGGGTATCAGAGCCATGAAAAAAATTATTAGAATAACGCCAGAGGAATTATGTTATAATTATGAAGAAATGCTCATGAAACAGAGAACATGAAGAGTTGATCTAATGAAGGTTTCCAAAATGAGGAAACATTTTGAATGGTTAAATAGTGAAAGATGGTGTTAGAATTATATTGCACAACTGGATTTTGAACCAGAGACTATAACATAATTTAAAGAGAGTTGGAAAATATTTAAAACAGAAGAACATAAAGGGATAGAGGAAAAAGATGAGAAATGGGATTTACATAGATAGCTTCAGTTGAATAGTTCACACCAGCAAAGTGGAATAATTGCCTTCTTCAATTTATTAGTCCATAACAGGTAGCTTGAAACCAAAGGTCTAACCTTGCCAATTGCTGAAAAAATATTTGGCGTCCATTTGGGGAAAAAGATTCTAGAATAGAAAAAATAGGTAAATATGACCTTTGGTCATCAGATGAAATAATTTTCACATTACTGTATTAATAAATGTCATTGGCTATTTATCAATCATACTGAAATTTATAGTGCTATAATTGATGACCTACAATTAGAAACAATATAAGTTGCCATCAGTAATGGAAAGGGATGATCTTGCAGAATAACATGGAATTATTTTATACAAGTTCAACAAGCAGTTAGGAAGGCAAATGGTATGCTGGCCTTCAGTGCAAGAGGACTTGAGTATAGCAGCAAGGGTGTTTTATTGCAGCTGTACAGGGTCTTGGTGAGACCACACCTGGAGAATTATGTGCAGTTTTGGCCTCCTTATCACAGAAAGGATAGATTTGCCATTGAGGGAGTGCAGTGAAAGTTCAACAGACTGGTTCCTGGGATGGCAGGATTATTGTATGAAGAGAGATTGGGTTGACTGGGCCTATATTCACTGGAATTTAAAAGAATGAGAGGAATCTAATTGAAACACATGAAGTGTGACAGGGCTGGAAAGACTGGATGCACAGATGTTGTTTCCTACAACAATGGTTCACAGTCTCAGGATACAGTATAGACCATTTAGGACTGAGACAAGGAAAAACATCTTCACTCGGAGGGTGGTGAACCTGTGGAATTCTCTATCACAGAAGGCTGTGAAGGCCAAGTCACTGAATATATTTAAGAGGGAAACAGATAGCTTTAGAATCTAGAAATCTATCAAGGGATATGGGGAGAGCATGGGAGTATGGCATTGAGATAAAGGATCAGCCATGATCATATTGAATGGTGCAGCAGGCTCAAAGGGCCAAATGGCCTACTCCTCCTTCTATTTTCTATGTTTCTATTTAAGTTCCCATGTTATATAATTTTGTGTATTGGTATATTATGAACTTGTAATTCATAAGTAAATTTTAAATGCAAAAATAGAAAGTTACAGTTAGAATTAAAAATTGCTACTGCAGCAGCATAACATGGAAGTGGAAATTTACATGAGAACTAATTTTAAGCAAATCGAGCAAAAGGATTACTGATTGTTCGAACATGTTTATTGGTTCGATAGATTGCACATTTCTGTACTGTAATATCTTATAGTTCTAGTTATTGTTGGTAAGTGGATGATATGTCATGTCAAGTGGTTTATGTCTCTGACTGACAGAGTTCACAAATAATATTGTGATCTACAAAAAAAATCAAAACATAAATGATTGGGCATTGCGCAGTACATATATTTTTTATAAATATGGTGTATTTTCCTACTGGGAAAAGGCATAAATACAATTGCTTCACAAGATCTGCTACAACATCCCTTACTGCAGTAGGCAATCAGTTTCTTTGTGGAATCAATGATTTCATGACTGGGCTTTTAAGCAACGCAGTACGGAATGTGTGTTTGACATTACCTATTATGTAAAGTAATGGGGTGCACTAAATACTCCTAATTACTACCTAATGCTGCATATTTAGGAAAGTAGCCCAAGTAGGAAAGGGAGGAAGGGGTGGGGGAATGGGTTTTGGAAGCAAGGCAGGAAGGCACAAAGGATTGGGGTATAATCTTGGGGGGGTGGGGGTTCCCACAGTGTGCACAGTGCATCTCCCCAAAGAAAGTACATCCCTTTCTTAGCATTTTCTTGTTAACAAGCTCAATTGCTCATTTCCTTTTAATGGTGGTCATGCGCCAAACTACCTACTGTAACATGGGAAACCAACGTGTGGCTGGCGGGCTCTTGAACCAACATCATCACGCCGGATTTTACACATGCCAGCAGTCCCAATTTGCAAATGTAAAATCCCGGCCAAGCACTATAGCAGTCTTCTTTTTGATAAACTAAACATGGTAGCTGAACTACATTTACTGCATAGGAAGATTTCCTTTACTCGGTTATTTTAAGTGTGTGATAAAGGGTGATGGGTAGTTTTAATGGAAAACAAACTGAAGACATTTTTTTAAAATTTGGAGACATTCTACCGTGTCAGATTGCTTGGTGTTCAGATAGACCATCAAATGTGAACATGCTTTTGCATTTATTTTTTAAGTACGAAATGTAGCACCCTGTCAGATCTGAAAGAAATTTACTTCAGGGAAAATTCCATTAGCTTAGATTATTCTGACATACACAACAAAGCAATGACCTCCATTGAGTTGTACTAGAGATCAGTGAATAACCAAATACCTAAGCTGTATCTTTGCTGCACAGTGAATAGCATTGTGATAATTGCCATATTAGACACTGCTTCATAGTCGTAAAATCTCAATCCACATTATCCAAGGAAGCCTTTAAGTCTCCTAAGTCAAAGCTATCTGGGAATCTCTGCACCAGAATACACCTGAGCTGCACAAGGAAGTCATAAAAGTAACCCTTTTCCAGAAGATTGCATGCACGTTCCTCATGCAAAGGCCTGATTAGGCACGCAAGGGCTAAAAAGAAAGCTAGGTATCGGAGGTTGTAAATTGGCTTATTGAATCTCACCATATGGCTTTGGCCAGAGTATCTTGGCCTGTCCGTGTATGGCAGACGGTTGTGATAGATTGAACATGTATAAAAACCTGTTATATAACACTGTGGCGTTTGTGGTTGTAACCAGTTAATCAGGTATATTCAGGTAAAGAAAAACTCCAGTTTTTTTTCCCATGCTGCAAGTTATAAAATTGATAAATTTTCTGCAACTATTTAAATTAAAAAAGCACTCTGTAAATTACAAAAACAAACAGCAATATTTCAGTTTAAAAAAAACTATATGTCAAGGGTTTGATGCGCTGTACTTGACATATGGTTGCACCTTGAACGGTAATAACAGATTGCTATTACTTGAATAAAAAGCTCACGTACACAAAGAAACATACAGTATTTACTTAGAAACATAATTTTTTGCCAAGGATGGGATTGTGGAACTGAAAAAACCCCACAAGATCACAAAACCCTGAAAGGGATTTAAAATTGCACCATTTATAAGTTTTCTTGTGAATAGATGTTGCATGATTTGTTTTTTCAGTCCCACCCACCTACCATTAGTCCTTAAATGCTCTGCATACAGATGAATGGAGTGTATGTATATGTGTTATGTATGCTGTACCTGTGTCTGTATATGTGTTTATGTATGCACCAGTATTTGTGACTTTTTTAGTAACAGTTGAAAATTCTGAATGAAGTCTTCTACCATTAAGTGTACAGTATAAATACTGTATCTTGCTGTGTAAAAAGATTTTTTTCACTTTTTTTGTTACTTACAAAACATATAGAATATCTTTATGTACAGACAGTTACCAGGAAAAGGAAAACATATGTGAGCTTTGTGTTTTGGGAGTTGTATGAGAGTGTCTGAGTGCCTGACGTAAACATAATTACTTCTTTGTCAGTTTCAATGGGTGAAGCTTTAAAGTGAAGATTCATACTGTAGCAGCTCATATACAAGTGGTCCATCCCTATACCTAATTCCTACAGATGTGGGAGTTACATACTGTAATATATTAACAGTTCTCCTCAGCCTTCTGTCTACGAAGTGGGCATCCCAGGCAGGATATCTTTTCCTTGGCATGTCAATCTTGATGATTGGTCCCTCCGGTAGGTAAGGTCGGCCTGATGGTGTAAGTGGCACTGTGGGTCGCACTTGGAATACAGGCAGGCAGGTTTCTGCTGCATCCTCCTCCTCCTGATCACCTGCCACTCTTGTTGGTGTGGTCTGGGATCCTCTAGGTGCTGCTGGCGTGGCTGCCATGGCTTCCAGCTCTGGAGGCAGAGGGATCCCCCAGAGCAGTTCAGCACAGCAAGAACTGGCAAGGATCCTGGTCCGTGGTCCCATGGGATGAAGTAAACCATAATACAGGAACATAAATGCTGCTCCAGCAACAAAACTAACAAAAACTGTACACAGTGCGGTTATGGCATAAAAGTCAGTGGTTGTGGGATCTCTGTAAAGATACCAAAGAAAAGTCAAGGCAGCATTTTCTGTCAAGATTACAGTATAATAGGCAAACATTCGATATCGTGTCCGGCCTTCTTTGACATTAAACCAGCAGAATATGTACACGATCCCTATCACCATATTGAACAGAATTTCCTCCCATTTGGACATGCAGAAATCTGTTCCTCCGTGAATGATCCAGAATGCCATAGCACACCAGTGCACAACTACAAATATTCCAAAATATAACTGAAATATAGAAGCAAACAATGCAAACGAAATGACCCTGGATGATATGGTAAACAAACGCCAAAAGATGTGGATTAGGGCACCTCTGTAGCTCATGCTTTTTTTGTCATCCCTGGAGTCCCGCAGCAATTTGTGGTATGAAGCTAGCACCCAGGCAAGGGACATCAGGGAGGCCATAGAGGACAAACCTGGCATGACAGAGAGAAAACATGGTTATAATAATATTTACAGCATTAAATTGTCTTTGCTTCAAGCAAACCTAATGATAAAGGGTGGAAACATAATGAAAATCTGTACCAAAACCTAGAAATGTAAACTTACACCAATAACCACAATATGCCTAAAACACTGCTTTGGTAAATCCAAACTTCTTGATCTACATGAAATTGTCTCATTAAGTAATATAAAACCATCTCACCTGCTCTATTTTTTCAACATCTTAAGACGTTTTGTGAACAAATCCAGTAACATTAGATTTGTGCATCAAAAGTGGTTCTTGCAAAGCTGGAAATTTGATGGGACTTGAGCTTATAAATGGTAAATGTAACTGAATTATGCAGATTTTTATGAGAGAACTAATAAATGTCAAACTTTCCACCACACAGACGCTAAATCAGTATTTGTGAAGTGTTTTAATTAAATGTGCTTTTTAAATTGTTACCTTTATTGGGTTTTTAAAAAATCTCAGATTTGTATAATAAAATTTTCCAGTTGTATTTGAAATGTTGAAGGTGCATCATGAAGCACTGAGGAAGTCTGTTACTGTGACTTGGAGAAAGTGAAACAAAGTCTCCGAATAGTTCTGTAAATTATGCAATTCAGACTGTACATCCAAATCACTGACTACAAGAAACTCACAGTTATTATGCTGCAGCATTATCCTGAAGTATGAATATCACATCTATTATTGATATGAAACATGCTGACTGCAGTCATGATAACCAGTGTTGGTACAAAAGTTAATACAAATTGAATAAAATTTTGAACTGGCTCATCCTATTTGATACTAAAATACAGGAAAGTGATTGCAAGGCTCTCCAACTGCAGAATTGAAACAATTTATAGCTAAACCAAATGAAGTACAATCATAACTTTCTTGACATAATCTGAACCTTTAGATTAAACTAAAACATTCTAATCCCATGCAAGTAACTCTTATTCTTTATATATCTATTTCTCAGGAAAAAACTGCCTTGGTTCAAATTAGAATATCATAATATTGTCATCCTGGTATCAATTTATCATATTAATTTTAACACAAAACTGCATTTTGATAACAGATTGACAAAATGTGAAAGTTGTCTGGCACTTCACAGAGTAATCTTTTTCCATTATTTGTCTCATGCAACAATTATATTCAATTAAATTTATAAAATAATTATGAAGAGGGTTAGTGTAATATAAAATAAAATGCCATCTCTATACATTTTTCATTGCAATATGTTCAATTTTATAATTCAAGTGATTTTATTTGACAAGTTACCTTGGTAAAATAGAAAACAATATAATTATATCTCGCCCCATTAAAAACTGTAAAGCATATAGTAATGGTGCTTCATTGGGCCCGATTTTACCATTGCATCGTGCCTGTTTTCGGGCGCGAAAACGCGGTAAAGTCGGGTGAGAGGCCATTAACGCAATCCGCACCTGCATCCGCGCAGATTGCCGCTTTACCGAAACCCGGGAATGGCGGCGATCCGATTCACACCCGAAACGGGTACAATGGCGATTTAAATGCATTTGCATGCATTTAAATTGAATTAGTGAACTGCCCGCCCAACTTTATCAGCATTTCTCCCTTTACCACCGCGTTCGCCGATCTGGAATTGAGCCAAAATGAAGCTGCTGAATAAAAGTTTGAATCGGGCGCTCCAGCTGCTGAAGAGCGAGTTCAGAGCTTCCAACGGCTCTCTGACTCAGATCGGTGGTGGGGGGGAGGAGGGAGGTGGGTCAGATCATTCTCAGGTTGGGAGGGGTGGGGGGGGAAGGGGAGTGAGGCCCGATCGTTGTCTGGTTGGGGGGGGGGGGGGAGGAAGCGGATCAGATGTATCTCTGGTGGGGGGGGAGGGCCGATCGTTATCTGGGGGGGGAGGGGGGCGGGGAGGGCTGATCGTTGTCTGGTGGTGGGGGGGGAGGAGGCAGGTCAGATGTTCCTCTGGGGGGTGGGAGGTGAGTGAGGCTGACCATTCTCAGGTGGGGGATGATTGAGGCCAGATCGTTGTCTGGAGGGGGGGGCGGGGTGTGAGGCCAGATCGTTCTCTGAGGGGGGGAGGAGGGAGGTGGGAGATGTATCTCTGGTGGTGGGGGGAGGCCCGATTGCTCACTGGTGGGGGGGAGGGGGCAGATGGATCTCTGGTGGGGGGGGGGTCAGATGGATCTCTGGTGGGGGGGTGTGGGACAGGGGGGTCTACTGCCACTCTGCGGGCGATTGGTGGGGGGGGCAGGTGGGCAGGGGTGGCGATCGGTCTGGGTAGCGGGGAGGTGGCTGGATAAGGGGGACAGTGATGGCTGTGGGGACCATCGCTCCCGCTTTTCGCTCCCAGGCCGCTTTCTCCGGGCTCGGGAGTGATCTGACACGGACGCGCTTTTTCAATTTTTTTCTAACTGCGCACGCGCAGTTCAGAGCTTCGATCGTTCCGGGCGCGCTAAGCCCCACCCACAGTGCGAATGGGACCCGCGATTTATTTCCAGGCTGAGTGCATATGGGAGCGCCTGAAAGCAGATTTCTAAGTCGGATCTGCATTACGCCCAGATTCAGCACTTAGAATGGAAATGGTGAAATCGGGCCTATTGTATCTAATCTAGAATCATATTTCTCAAAATTGTAATCATGAGCATTGAATTAATCATTAAAAATAATCTGAGAAAAGTCATGAGTTAAAACTAAAAACTAACAAACCATCTTAAATGGTAGTTTATGATAATATAGAAATATTACAGGTTGATCTACGTCTATAGATCAGTTTATATTGGCTGGAATTCTCCGACCTCGTCTGCAGTTGGGATTCTCTGGTCCTGCTGCTGTGAATGGAGATTTCGTAGAATCCCTACAGTGCAGAAGGGGGCCATTTGGCCCATCCTGCCTGCACTGACCACAATCCTTATTCCCGTTACCCCGCATATTTACCCTGCGAATTCCCCGACACTCAGGTCAATTTAGCATGGCCAATCAACCTAACCCGCACATCTTTGGACTATGGGAGGAAATCAGAGCACACAGAGGAAGCTCACGTAGACACAGGGAGAAAGTGCAAACTCCACACAGACAGTGACCTGAGGCTGCAATTGAACCCGGGTTCCTGGCGCTGTGTGGGAACAGTGCTAACAACTCTGTCACCATGCCGCCCCATGGCTGACTGCCAAATTTTCTGTTCTTGCTGGCAGGAGTGTTCAAAAAATAAACATTTTCATGGAGACACTGATAACCTACTTACCATCCTGAAGCTATTCCTCTCCTCCCAAACCCCCCTCCCCTGGGTACAATTTCAACTGGTGACCTGAATGGGAAGCTGCAGTGAATTTCCCAGAAGGTCAATCCAGCAGGAAAGTAAATTATAGGGTCAGAAAAGGTTCAAAATGTTAAGCTTTTTTTAGCATTTATTTTTATTTTCTTTATGGGGTAGGAGGGGTTGAAATGCCTCTCTGGGCCTGATTTGGAAAGTTTAGCCCCCTGTTGCTGCTCTTTCAATTATTTCTCCTATTAGGATGAATCTGGCAGTCAATCCTGACATAAGACCACAAGAAATTGGAACAGGAGTAGGCCATTCAGCCCCTTGAGCCTGCTCTGTCACTAAATAGTTTAATCTTTACTTTCATTTTCTCTCTAAATTATTTTCCATTCTTTTTCTTACAGAAGTAAAATTATGATGTTAATTTTTATCCAATATCCCACAGTTCCAAATGTCTACTTTAGAGGGGGCAAGCACTTTGAAAAAATAGACTCTTAAAACTGTCTCTGGTCAATTTTCTAGCATGAAACTGAACTGGACAAGTTCTTTTGTGCACAGTATCAGCAGCCAATTCACATTGAGATGAGATAGTTTATCCAATGTGCTTTAATCAATTTATTGAAATTGTTTCTTTGGTTTTTATCTTAATAACTTGAATGACACAAGAATAGTGAGCAGAGGCGACTTTCAATGAAGCACACAGTGTTACAGCCCGGGACCCCAGCCAATGGAGGGGCCTCAAATTGAGAGGTGGCTGTGGAGCACCAATCAGCTTATCAGCAGGCAATGGCAAACAATGTCAGGATCGATTGGTGGAATCCACTCAGTGGAGTCCACTGTCCCTGTTGAGAGGTGGTGGTGACTTGAGAGCAGTTTGGATGGATCTTTTGATTGTCTAATCTGAATTTTCTGAACATTTTTCCGTTAGTAAAGCAGCAGTCTTCTGACATTCAAGTAGGCAGCCTGAGGCAACAGTGAGGTCGCCAACCTTACATCAGGGTGTGGAGTTGTGAGGCCTGCAGTGAGGACCAAGGAAGAGGTGTTGGTCAATGCCCGTTGAGGAGAGCAGCGGGGCAACTCTCAACCTTCAGGCCAGGGCCGAGGATGGTGGGCAACCAACCAAGGAAAGAGTGGAGGCCAGGCAGGATAGCTGCCTGCGTAAGCCAGATAATGCCAGCAGCAGCAGCCAGACAACCAGCCAGGAGCACGCCTGGTCCTCAAAGCTTGAAGCCAGCAGGCACCAGCATGGTGCTGGGGGAGCAGTAGGGTGACTTGAATAAAGGCCAGGACTGAGAGTGAGAGGGCTGGGTGCAACCGGATCGGCAAGAGTGAGAGCAGAGGCCAGGTCAGTTAGCCAGCAGCAGCAGCAGCCAGGCAGTCAATGAGCCACCAGCACACCTGCGAGTTTAGGTCGTCAAGGGGAGCAGCTACAGCGGGGGCGACATGACCCCCTGGTCAGGGCTGAGGAGGGCTGGAGGGGGTGGTGTGATGTCAACGGGGGCCCCAGAATACAGGCAGAGCGCGGGACCCCCAAAAGTGTAAGTCTGCCTCTGATAGTGAATATCTGGAAGCAACTGCGCCAAAAATAAATCTTGTGCAAGTTTGACCCTCGTATTTGCTGAGGATGCAGAAAAGTTATATCAGAACTGAGGAAAGCTGAGCAAATCAATTTCCATATTCAGGAGCAACAATAGCTGCCCTTCCTTAACGCCAATCACAAAAATAATAGTTTCAAGAAACTGTCACAATGATCTAAGAAATGTTTCATTGAAGAAAAAATATTTGAAGAGATATTTTCAGTAACTTGTACTGAAACTGTTTCAATAAAACAACTGCAAGGACTGTGTATGTTTCTGTGGTACAGGTACGTGTTTTAACTCTTTGATTGTAATTCAAGTTTCTTTGTTTATTCTTGTTTTTCAGTTGATCTTGAATTTTCTTGTTCAAAAATACAAAGAACAAAGAACAGTACAACACAGGAACAGGCCCTTGGCCCTCCAAGCCTGCGCCGATCATGTTTACCTATCTAAACCAACCGCTTATATTCCTCGATTCCCCGTTTGTTCATATGCCTATCGAGAGAAGTCTTAAATGTGGCTAATGTAACTGCCTCAACCACCTCACTTGGCAGTGCATTCCAGGCCCCCACCACCCTCTGTGAAAAAACTTCCCCCGCACATCTCCACTGAACCTTTCCCCCCTTATCTTGAACTTGTGCCCCTTGTAATTGTCATTTCTGCCCTGGGAAAAAGCTTCCAACTGTTCACCCTATCTATACCCCTCATAATTTTATAAACTTCTATCAGGTCACCCCTCAGCCTCTGTCTTTCCAGGGAGAACAATCCCAGTTTATTCAATCTCTCCTCATAGCTAATACCCTCCATACCAGGCAACATCCTGGTAAACCTTTTCTGCACTACCTCCAAAGCCTCCACAAAATGTTCATTTTTTCTCCCTTTTTTGTACTTGTAGATTTAATTATCTCAGCACTTTTTCCTATTTCTGCAAGTTCCTTAAAATTCACTTAGCTTTCCTGATGCTGTGTATTTGTTTTATAATTTTCACCACAAATTCTTTTTTCTTTTGTTAAAAATTTGACTTTACTGAACTTTCTGACCAATTGCTCTGATCCCCTGATTGAATTCCCACAATCTCCCTTTATGTTTCCTTTCTTGTGACTTTTTGGTCATTTCATTCACCTCTTACTGTGTCTTTTTTTTTTAAACAGCATTTATAAGTTTCAGAATCGTCTTCCTCCTCTTTCAACTCTACAACAATTTCTTCACACTACTTGTGTGTTTCTCTTTTCTTGCCCTATTCTCTGTACATGCTTCTGGCTTTGAACAATCCTGTTAATGATGTGCCATGAACTTCATTGCACTATCTTTGACCACCAATTCCCCCTAACCATGCTTACCACCTCAACACCATCTCCCCCAACCACCTACAACTTGCCCCTTTCAAGATGAAAAGAGCAGTAGACAAAAGAAAATGGCTTGAAATTTTCTGGAAGCTTTCAGTCTGATTATGATATAACAGCAAAATTGCGCCATTTATCGCTGTGCTAATTCTCAACTAACTGATTTGCACCGGTCTTATGTGAAACATTGCAACATGTGAATTTCATCAATCATTTATCCCGCATCCGATTTGCATCAGCAATAGTTGTGTAAATTCCCTCACAACCAGATTTCTTAAATGTTGGCAAGGTTAATTTAGCTCTCTTATAAAAGGGGGCTAATTTCACATTCAGATGTATCAGTTGTGACCAAGCACTTCATTTATCTGCCACCACCCCAACTCACCCCACCCCATCAGGCATCCAAGATGTGGTGATACAGGTACAGCTTTCCACTGCAACTTTATAATTGTACAACTGACCTCAGGAAGTGCAACTTTTTTTGTGGGGTCAGGAGGAAAATATCTGCTTCTGGCTCCTCTTGCCTTGGAGGGCTTCTGCTTCTAGTGTAACAGCTTCTGATATTTAGTTCAGAAGTGGAGACCATAAAATTGGCTTCAAAGTCCTATCTACATAATAAAATTGTGATCCGTATAAATTCATGAGTTTGCCATTTGGGTCAAGCAGGCGACTCCATTTTCCAACTTGAAAACAGCAGGTAGGCAGAAAAGGAACAGCAAATCAACAATTTTAACTTTGGTACTGCCAGAATTCCACTGGGCAAAGGGAGTTAAAATCACCTCTCTAGATCTAACACAATTCACAATATTCTTGAACAAATTAAATCAACAATGATTATTTTATATTACATTAGTTTTGAAATGTTTGGACAGCACTCATTCAGTGAAGAGTTTCATATTGTCAGTACCAACAGCATTTTGCTTCTGTTTCAATTGTGGTATGTTGATTGATGTTGTGTATTCAAGAACAAAGGGAGTAAATCTGTAAATAATTTTAGTATAAGACCAGATGATGTTTAGCTATCGTTTCATTCAATCACCAGTTCACGTGATTTTCTTTCCATTCCGTAGTATAATTTTTATAAAGTTTAAAGAACGGGCATTTCAAAAACTTCAGTTTACCTTTTAACTGGTAGCAGTGAGCCTTCTCCAGGATCAAGGTCCCGGGGGTGAAGGCCTGTCTGTTGTCAGCCAATCATAGGCTGGCATCTCTATTGAATAATAGCGCCATCAGGAAGGCAGTCGAACACTCACCCGAATCCTAGTGCGTCGCTAGATCCTAGGACACAGGTGAGTGATGGTGGGGAATTGTAGGATAGTAGTAATGGAGAAGCAGTGGTATCTGTAGCAAGGGAAGGGGGGTAGCTATTAGCAGGCCCCACTCCCCGATGCCAGTGTGTTCATCAGGTACCGGATGTCTTTGATGTGGAATCCCTTCTTCCACCCACAGGAGGGATTTGCATTTGCTTGACCTGCTTCCACATAGCGAGCCCCCTACCTGCGTTAGCCAGTGGCAGCAGGATGAGGCCTTAAGTGGACATTAATTGCTATTAAGGGCCTCAATTTGTGTGTGGTGGGGGGAGGATGCTGTTCAGGGGTCTTCCCCCCACGGACTTAGTGGGGGTGAAGTTGGGTACATGGTGCATCCATACTTGTCACTCTTCTGCCTGATTAAATACTGCCCTAACTGTACAGTTGTTAAGAATGCTAGCAGGGAAGGTTCTGTTAAAGTATTTATTTTAATTTAACAAATTCACTTCATAACAAAAAGCATCTGCTGGCAACAGCATTTTGGGACACGGTCAAAACTAACTTGGATTTCAAGGCTGGTATGTCTTGGTTGTAAAGATGTTGTTTCATATAGCTTCAACATTCTCATAGATATACTTATCTGTATTACTGTATTACTGCCAGCATTTATAAATAAGGCCATGAAACTTTTACTCACTGACACCATAGAAATCAACAAACCTTTGAAGTAAGTTTTTAAAACCAAAAACAAAGCTCGTTAAGGTCATGCAATGATCTTCGAGCTGTTGGATAAAAGCAAGGTCATTGCCTCTGGAAGGCTGAGCAGACCCAGCTGCTGCACTCAGCAATTACAGATGAGGTCTCCCACAGTCTTCACATCATTGTGTGTGTTGTTTGTGAATATACTTTTCTCTAATAAATATATAAATAAAAACTCTGCACCTTGCTTCCTCAATGCTGGGACAGAGACAATTGCTAGTAAATAACTGGTATTGAATACTTTGCATTATAGGAACAAAATGCGGTGCAGGTCATGGCGAAAGAGGAGGCAATTCACCTGAAGGGTTTAAAATTAGTAAGGAGGAGGTATTGGATAGGCTGTCTGTACTTAAAGTTGATCAGGCACCAGGAGGATGCATCCAAGGATACTGAAGGAAATAAGTGTGGAAATTGCAAAGCCACTATCCATAATTTTCTAGTCTTTCTTAGACTCAGGGATGTTGCCAGAGGACTGGAGAATTTCAAATGTTACATCCTTCTTTAAAAAAAAGATGGATAAGCTCAGCAACTACAGACCAGTCAGTTTAACCTCGGTGGTGGGGAAACTTCTAGAAATTACAATTCAGGACAAAATTAATAGTCACTTAGGTAATGGGTTAATTAACAAACGCCGGCACAGATTTGTTAAGGACAAAATGTGTTTAACTTGCTGGAGTAAGATTTTGATAAGGTAACACAGAAGGTTGAAGAAGGTAATGCTGTAAATGTGGTGTATGTGGACTTCCGGAAGGCAGTCGATACAATACCACACAACAGATATGTGGGCAAAATTATAACTCATGGAATAAAAGGACAGTAACAACACGGATACAACATTTTTGGAGCGGCAGGAAACAGAGAGTTGTGATTAATGGATGTTTCTCGGACTGGAAGGAGGCTTGTAGTGCTTTTCCCGACATATATTAATGATGCAGACCTTGGTGTATGGATTTCAAAATTCATGCCAAACTTGGAAGCATTGTGAACTGTTAGCAGAATAATGTAGAACGTCAGAAGGACATAGGCTGGTGGAGTGGACAGATCAGTGGCAGATGAAAGCTATTGCAAAGAAGTGTGAAGTGATTCATTTTGGGAGGAAGAACTTAGGGAGATGATATAAATAAATGGAACGAATATAAATGGGGTACAGGAGCAGAACAACTTGGTTGTACATGTCTCTAAATTACTGAAGGTGGCAGGACAGGTTGGGAGAGAATATACAGCATCATAAGTTTGATTAATAAGGGACATGGAGTACAAAAGCAAGAAAGTTGTGTTAAACCCATATAAAATACTAGTTCAGCCTCAACTGGAGTATTTCATCCAGTTCTGGGTTCCAAACTTTATGAAAGATAAGAAAGCATTAGAAAAAGAAAAAGAGTGACTAAAGTAAACATTGGTCCTTTAGGGGATGAGAAGGGGGATGTAATAACTGGAAATGAGAAAATGGCTCAGGCATTGAACAGGTATTTTGTGTCGGTCTTCACAGTGGAAGACACAAATAACATGCCAAAAATTGATGACAGGAAGGCTATAGCAGGTGAGAACCTAGAAACTATCATTGTTACGAAAGAGGTAGTGTTGGGCAAGTTAATGTGGCTAAAGGTAGACAAGTCTCCTGGCCCTGATGGAATACATCCCAGGGTACTAAAAGAGATGGCGGGAGAAATAGCAAATGCACTGGTGGTAATTTACCAAAATTCGCTGGACTCGGGGGTGGTTCCCGCAGATTGGAAAACAGCAAATGTGATGCAGTGAAAAGGAGGCAGATAAAAGGCGGGTAACTATAGGCTGGTTAGCTTAACTTCTGTAATAGGGAAAATACTTGAATCTATCATCAAGGAAGAAATAGCAAGACATCTGGATATAAATTGTCCCATTGGTAAGACGCATCATGGGTTCATGAAGGGAAGGTCATGTTTGACTAATTTGGTGGAATTCTTTGAGAACATTACATGTGCAGTGAACAATGGGGAACCTGTGGATGTGGTGTATCTGGATTTCCAGAAAGCATTTGACAAGGTGCCGCACCAAAGACTGCTGCATACGATAAAGCTCCACAGTGTTACGGGTGATGTATTAGCATGGATAGAGGATTAGTTAACTAACAGAAAGCAAAAAGTGGGGGTAAATGGGTGTTTTTCTGGTTGGCGATCAGTGACTAGTGGTGTGCCTCTGGGATCAGTGTTGGGACCCCAATTGTTTACAATTTACATAGATGATTTGGAGTTGGGGACCAAGTGTAGTGTGTCAAAATTCGCAGATGACACTAAGATGAGTGGCAGAGCAAAGTGTGCAGAGAACGCTGAAAGTCTGCAAAGGGATATAGATAGTCTAAGTGAGTGGGCGAGGGTCTGGCAGATGGAGTATAATGTTGGTAAATGTGAGGTCATCCATTTTGGTAGGAATAACAGCAAAATGGAATATTATTTAAATGGTAAAAAATTGCAGCATGCTGCTGTGCAGGGGTACCTGGGTGTCCTTGTGCAGGAATCTCAAGGATTGGTTTGCAGGTGCAGCAGGTGATTAAGAAGGCAAATGGAATTTTGTCCTTTATTGCTAGAGGGATGGAGCTTAATAACAGCGAGGTTATGTTGCAGCTGTATAAGGTGCTGGTGTGGCCACACCTGGAGTACTGTGTACAGTTTTAGTCTCCTTACTTGAGAAAGGATATACTGGCACTGGAGGGGGTGCAGAGGAGATTCACTAGGTTGATTCCGGAGTTGAGAGTGTTGGCTTCTGAGGAGAGACTGAGTAGACTGGGACTATACTCATTGGAATTCAGAAGAATGAGGGGAGACCTTATAGAAACATATAAGATTATGAAGGGAATAGATAAAATAGAAGCAGGGAAGTTGTTTCCACTGGCGGGTGAAATTAGAACTTGGGGGCATAGACACAAAATAAGGGGAACCAGATTTAGGACTGAGTTGAGGAGGAACTTCTTCACACAAAGGATTGTGAATCTGTGGAATTCCCTGCCCAGTGAAGCAGTTGAGGCTACCTCATTGAATGTTTTTAAGGCAAGAATAGCTAAATTTTTGAACAGTAAAGGAATTAAGGGTTCTGATGAACGGGCAGGTAAGTGGAGCTGAGTCCACGAAAAGATCAGCCTGATCTTATTGAATGGCGGAGCAGGCTCGAGGGGCCAGATGGCCTACTCCTGCTCCTAGTTCTTATGTTCTTATGTTCATTGGAGAGAATGCATAAATGTTTCACAAGAATAGTCCCAGGGATGAGGAACTTCAGCTATGTAGATTGCGGGATTTGGGAATGTTTCCCTTGGTGAAGAGAAAGTTGAGAGGAAATTCAATCAATGCATCCCTCAGCCTTGTCTGTTCCAAAGAAAACTAGCCTACCCAATCTTATCTCGTAACTGCAATTTTCAAGCCCTGGGAACATTCTTGTAAATCTCCTCTGCACTCTCTCTAGAGCAATTATGTCCTTCCTGTAATGTGGTGACCAGAACTATACACAAAATTCCAGCTGAGGCCTAACCAGCATTTTGTACAGTTCCAACATTACATCCCTGCTTTTGTATTGAATACCTTGTCTAATGAAGGAAAACATTCCATCTGCCTTCTTTATCAACTTATCAACCTGTCCTGCCACCTGCAGGGACTGGGGACATGCACTCTAAGGTCTCTCACTTCCTCAACCCCTCTCAAAATCCTCCCATTTATTGTGTATTCCCTGGCTTTATTTGCCTCCCCAAATGCGTTACCTCACACTTCTCTGGACTGAATTCCATCTGCCACTTTTTTGTCCATTCAGCCAAACTATTGACATCATTTTGGAAACCATTGCCATCCCCTTCAATATCAACTACACTGGTGATTTTTGTGTCCACTGCAAATTTCCCGATCATGCCTCTGACATTTAAGTCTAAATCATTCATATAAGAACAAAGAACAATACAGCACAGGAACAGGCCCTTCGGCCCTCCAAGCCCGCGCCGCTCCCTGGTCCAAACTAGACCATTCTTTTGTATCCCTCCATTCCCACTCCGTTCATGTGGCTATCCAGATAAGTCTTAAACATTCCCAGTGTGTCCGCCTCCACCACCTTCCCGGCAGCGCATTCCAGGCCCCCACCACCCTCTGTGTAAAATACATCCTTCTGATATCTATATATACAACAAACAGCAAGAGTACCAACACTGAGCCCTGTGGAACACCACTAGAAACCACGTTCCAATCACAAAAACATCCAACAATAATATCCTTTGTTTCTTGTCCATGAGACATGGAATCATATAATCCCTACAGTGCAGAAAGAGGCCATTTGGACCATCAAGTCTGGACTGACAACAATCCCACCCAGGACCTAAAACTATGTATTTATCCTGCTAATCCCCCTGACACTGAGGGGCAATTTCGCATGGCAATCACACTAACTGCATATCTTTGGCCTGAGAGTGCACTGCCTGAGAGTATGGTGGAGGCAGGTTCAATCGAAGCATTAAAAAGGAAATTAGACTGTTATTTAAAAGAAGAATGTGCAGAATTATGGGGAGAAGGTGGAAGAATAGCACTAAGGGAACCACTCATATGGAGAGCCGGTGAAGATACGGTGAGCCAAATGGCCCCCTTCTGCACTGTAGCAATTCTGTAATTCTATGAATTTAAATAGACAGAAACCAGGGACCCTGCTTCTGCCCAAAATTTTGACCTTGCCAACTAAACTGAGTTTGGCTCCAAAATTATCTTTTAGGAAAAACAGTTTAGTTCTGACATAGGGATCAGAATTTTAGTTGTAAATTAGATGGTCCGGAATTATCACAATTAGGAAACAGGGTACAGGTCTGTGCAAATATCTAATAACTCAAGTGCGAAATGCTCGCTTGCTCATTTCAAAATTAGGATGCTCCAGCTTCACCCCAGCGCCAGCTCTCCCCCCACCCCAGCACCACCTCTCCCCCCCGCCCCCCCCAGTGCCACCTCTCCCCCAACTCCAGCACCACCTCTCCCCCCCGCCCCCCTCAGCGCCACCTCTCCCCCTAACCCCCACCCCAGCACCACCTCTCCCCCCCGCACCCCCTAGCGCCACCTCTCCCCCTACCCCCCACCCCAGCACCACTTCTACTGCCCCCCCTCCACCCCCCTCCCCGCCGAGCATCCCTGACACCTGACCCTGACACACACACAAAATAAATCAATTTTAAGGTAGACATTACCTGATTTGGGTTCAGGCACAGTGGATGACATAAATGCAGCAATTATTGGAACATGGAGGTATTTGGAATGCTCACTGAGTGCCCTCCCATAGTAAGTGTAAGCCTTGGCTCAGTGGCAACACAGTAAGAGTTTTAACAACACCAGGTTAAAGTCCAACAGGTTTATTTGGTAGCAAAAGCCACACAAGCTTTCGGAACAGGCTGTCCCTTTGTCAGGTGGATGGGAGTTCTGATTACAAACAGGGCAACACCCGTGGCTGGATAATTTTCACCAAGTTGGGATGTGCCCCTTAAAAATGGTAGCTGTGTCCCGATTCTGGGATTCCTGACTCCATGCCCTGGGTTTATGATTTTTGGGAGTGCCTTTTAAGGGTACGGAATGGTTCATGTCAAAAGCCCACACCCTGCACTCCCGACATTTCAGGGATGGGCATGTTCTGGTCCTCCACAAACTTTATGGAGTCAGGCCAGCTTTTTGAAAAGTCATTGTTCACAGCTCCACAGGGATGTTGTGAACCATACTCTATGTGAGGGAACCCTTTGAAAGATTGAAAGATAAATACAAAAGCTCCTCCTCAAACCACCATGCCAAGTAATGGTTCCACCCATGTGGCCCCTCATGTCCCTCACCCACTCTCACTTATGGGCCCTCATGCCACCTCATGCATCCCAGACAATTCCATGACCCCTCCCACTCCCACCACGAAAATTAAAATCTAGACTTTGTCTGCAATTTCTCCCAAAGGTAGGCAGGTGGGCTGAGTTGAGAATTTTTCTGTGTCCCTCGACCCACCTTGACAATGAAAATCTAGCCCTCTCACTCTGTAGATGGTCATAGTTCACCCCAGAATCTTTCAGCACAATCTAGACGAACACTTCTGAACAATTCTTGGGAATACTGCATTGTTAGAGGTACCCTCTGACCTCTCAAGCAGAGGTTAAAGACCCAATGTCATCAGATAAAGAGCAGGAGAGTTCTCCTGGAATTTTACACAAAACTTATCCCTCAGCCAATTTCACCAAAACATAGATCAGCTACATTTATCGCGTTGAATCATAGAATCCTGACAGTGCAGAAGGAGGCCATTCGGCCCATCGGGTCGGCACCAACCACAATCCCACCCAGGCCCTATTCCCATAGTCCCACACATTTACCCTGCTAATCCTCCTGACACTAGGGTGAATTAAGCATGGCGAATCAACCTAACTTGCACATCTTTGAACTGTGGGAGGAAACTGGAGCACCCGGAGGAAACCCATGCAGACACGGAGAGAATGTAGATAGGGAGAAATCACATACCACAGACAGTGACCTGAGGCTGGAATTGAACATGGGTCCCTGGCGCTGTGCGGCAGCAATGCTAACCATTGTGTCACCGTGCCGCTGTTGTAGTCGGTGAAACCTCTTTGTGTGAAAAAAATAGTTGCTGCATTTGCCTTAATTAACGGAAATTCAGTTTCAAAAGTACTTTATTGGGTGTCAAGATCTTTGAAACGTCCTGAGTTTGTGGAAGGTAACAAATAAGTGGAATTTCTTTCAACTTAAATTAATGGGAAGAAAATTGACTGGGTTCTTTTGTATGAGTTCTGACTGCCCAATTTTGCAATAGTTGCTGTGCTGAAATGATTCTGGGCACATCTAAAAGAGTTTTGTCTGAGATATCAGATGGAACAATCTACTTGTTTTAGCTACACTGGTTTTTCAACAATACAAACAATTGTGGGTTTCTGAATGTACTGTGACGCTGCTTTGTGTCATATTTCAAGTATAAAATTTATTTGTAAATTTTGAAAGCTGAAAATGGGATAGAAGTAAAGAGTGTATTTTATATTTATTATTCCTAACATTTCATGGACAGGTCAGGCAATCTAATTGATAAAATCACAAGAGACACATCCCTTTAAATGACTTTGGCTTTGTTACTGTATGAGTTTCCATCATGTGAATCTATATTCAGTGTGTTTTTTTCAATCCTTTGTCAGGTTTAATTGTAATCACACCAGTCTCATGAGCATGAGAAATCAATTCTTGTGCCAGTACTACATCTGTTTTCAGACTTTGTGTTCAATAATATTCCTTAGTGGCACTGAGTTCAAATTCAGTGAATAGTTAGAGAAAATCATGCCCAACTAATCAATTCCAAAAACTACACAAAGACATTTCATAAATATGATATTCACAGCCAGTGCCACACCTGGATCAGAAGCTTACAGGTGGAATTTTACTTTCTTTTTTTGGCAGTGGGCGGGAAACGCAGTGTTGAAGCTGCCAGCACCAACGGCAGCTTTCTCCGTCGTATTGTCAGGAACATAGTGCAAAAAACTTGAAGGGGTGAGCAGTATCATGATATCACCCTGGCTGTGGGGTGGGGGCTGGGCGGGGGGGGGGGGGGGGGGGGGGGGGGGAGGTTCTGATTGATCCCGCCCACTGGCAACTTAATTTTTTGAACATTGGGGTGCCATTTTAAAGTGCGTTCCAGTACACCAAAGTTATAATGGAATCGCCCTGGACATCACTCCACACCTCCCCCCACCAGCAACACAAGACCCCCCCCCCCCCCAGTACATCTCAAGCAGTACCGGGGCAAAGCGAGGGGGCAGTATCCAGGTACTGCCCGGTCATGACCCCTACCCCCACCTCCGAGCGATGCACTCACCTGAGCTCCTTCAGTGAGTGGGCCCACCAGGTACATGCCGTGGAAAACCTGTCATAATTCTACGGCTCCTTGTTTTGATGAGCAGTGTTCATGGGGATCAGATATAAAACTTTGGTTCCTGCACGATCCAAAAGGCAAATGTTGCAGTCCAGGACATCTCACATGTGCAGTGTTCCACCTTCTGACCATTGTGATTATCCCACTTCAGAGTCACTCTCCAGGTCAGTACTGACTGCACCTTGATGCAGCGAGTGCTTGCTACAAGAATCTCATACCCAAGTGTCACTGGGTTCTGTGATGTTTCTCTGTGTGTTCTCAGAACCTTTGAGATGGGGCTGTCCTCCCATCCCATCAGCATTCCTAACAGGTGAAGGTGTGGTGCTGAAGGGAACAGGTGATGAAGGCTGCCAGGATCACATATTGTTAAAGTCCATGTGCCTGCAGTATCTTGGCAACATCTCGATAATAAATGCATTGCACTCAGCCGGACAGATGTCAGACATTCCCAGATGCAATGTGAAGATCTTCGGAGTGTCCTCATTGCATCTCGTCATCATTTTCCTGGAATTTTGTGGCTAAGAGGGCCTCACGAGCACACCTGCATTGTCTGGCCATTGCAATGGGCTCATCACTTCCACACTCACCTTCTAGGACTTCATCATCCTCATCCCCTTCGACTTCCTCCTCACTGGAGAAGACATGCAGCTCTTCCATTTCCTCATCCAGGTCCTCCTCACTTCGCATCACCAGGTTGCGAAGCACGCAGCAATGAATGATAATGCATGAAACCCTTTGGGGAATGTATTGGAGTGCTCTGTCAGATCTGTCGAGACATTGGAACCTCATTTTCAGGATCCCAATGGTGTGCGCCACCAAATTCCAGGTTGCGATGTGAGCCTCGTTACACCTTTCCTTGCACGAGTGACATCAGCCATGTCCTTTGTGGGTAGCTCTTGTCCCTGAGGAGCCAACCATGCAACCTGTGTGGCCCCTTGTGTCAAGGACCCGAGACCTGCTGAGGATATATGAGTCATGGACACTTGTGCGAATCTGCATGATCCAAATGTTACATTGCAGACCAGCTGAGCACTGAACAAATGGAGGCCTTTGTTGTTGGCATACCAGACTGCTTGTGCCAAGGAGATTTTGGAGCCACGAGTGCATTCGTTGACACTCTGCATCTGTGGGAGAGTGGAAAGCTCAGCAGGTCCCGGTGCTGTTGTTTCCTGGCTCACCTGATCTCTGTTGAAGTTGACAAAGTTGTGGGCTTTGGCGTCAGTGGCCTCCTGGATACATTGGTGGATGGAGGCTTGCGAGATCCCAAATAGATTCCCATTGGAGCCCTGGAAGGAGCCATTGCTGTAGAAATTGAGCGCTGTATTACTTTTATTGTCACTAGCAGTGGAAGCCTTCCAAGACACCTAGCGCCAAATCTTGCAAAAGGTGGCATATGTGAGTGACTAGTTCTCTTGACATGTACAAGCATCAGTAACACTGGTTCTTGCTCATCTGCAGGTAGGCATGTGTCATCTTTAGACCCTGGGTCTAGTGAGGAGCCCACAAGCAATACCTTTCAAGAAATCATCTTCTACATGCGGAGGAGGCCTTGCAGCCCCTTGGTCTTGAAGGTTTTGCTCCTCTGTTTGGCGAGCCAGGTACCTCCGTCACATTCTTCTCCTTCCTCTCCTGCCTGTAAGCAATGAGGCAGACAGCGAGATCACCAGCCTCCATCTTCCTGATGATCTCCGGTGAGTATCAAAGAGAGAGATGCAAGAGACAGCATTTGTCTCCCAAAGGCCACTCTTGGTCAAGTCATTGCTTGCGGCTGTATCTCAAGGCCCCTTTATGTATGCCAGAGAATCCTGGGCAACAAATGGATGCCCAGTGTTTAGTACGCTTGACGGTTCACCACAACCAACCCACCTCCACCCCACACCACATGACTGAGTGATGACAGTTTCAACTCCATCCTGAGATCGCTTCTCAGGTGCTGGCTTTTTCCTAACCAGCACTCCAAGGCTGCGTGGCTTTGTTGGACTATGAGAGTGAAGAGTGAATATTCACTGTCTACGTAACAATAATGCCAGGGATTTGGAGCGCTACACTCAGTGAATGTTCCATGCCCACTTCTCCCAATGGGATCCTCAGAATTGTCCAGTCACCCAGTGCGCCATAATACTCAGTTGATTTTGAAGTCTGGGTCCAAAGGGTTAAAACTTAAGGAGCAATCATTGGTATTCTCAGAAATCAATGTTACTTTAGTGGGGATAATTGCTTCACTAGTCTGACTCCAAGCACGTCAATTGAGCCAATGCTAACCAGTCTCAGCTGCAGCACAGTGCGCATTTTTGAACTATTTCTCCATTTGCATGGCTCCTTTCTTTACCCGCTCCCCACAGTTATGTTTGTTCGCAACCTTCCATGCTCTTCACAAATACTGCAGCCCTTGCCCTGAGCTTCCCTTCCTCCTGTCTGTGTTGCCTCCCCACACTGCCCTCCCCCCCCCCCCCCTCACCCCACACCCGCAACACTGGAACCCTTGTCCCACCACCACAGTAAAAGCCAGCCACAAAGAAGCCACTGTGGTGGCTTGCCTGTGACCATCACCTTCTCCACACTACCCAACCCCCCAGAATCTACAGAACCACTTTCTTGCATTCCTTTTGGGAATCCTTGCGATCGCTGAGATGTGTGAACTCACTTCCCAGTTCCCCTCGAAGTTCAGGTCACCAGCTACATGTCTTTTAAATCGCACCATTCTCCATTCATGCCAAAGAGGCAGTTAAATGTTACTTGAGGATTCATTCTGGCATATGACCACAATATTGAAATGTGAATTCATGCTGATGATGTCACAACATTTGGCGGTGGGAAATGGGGTGGGCCATTGCAGGGGGAGGGGACAATCACTTTCTGGTTTTATGTCACCAGAAATGCACCCAGGACCTTCTCGCGGTATTTCTCAATCCTGCAACTGAACACACCCATACCGATTGGGTGAGGAAAATCCAGGTCACAATCTAATTGAACGCATAAGATTCTGAGGGAATAAATGTTAAGCAGATGTTCCCCCTCATGGAGAATTTAGAATTTTGACAAAGTTTCAAAATAAAGGTTCTCTCATTTAAGATGGAGTTGAGGAGAAATTTATTTTCTCAGAGGGTCAAGAATCTTCGAATTCTCAACTCAGAGTTGTGTTGAATGAATCTTTTAATATATTCAAGGCTGAGATAGACAAATTCTTGAATGATAAAGAAATCAAGGGTTATAGGATACAGGCAAGAAAGCGGAGGTAAGGCCAAGATCAGATGAGCCATGATCTTATTGAATGGTGGAGCAGGTTTGAGGGGCCTTTGGCCTACACCTGTTCATATTTCTTATTTTCTCATGTTCCTGGTGGGGCAATATTGTTTTGATTCATTTACAGGATGTGGGTGTTGCTAAGCCAGCATTGATTGGCCATGCTAAATTACCCATCGTGTCCCAAGATGCATGGGTTGGATGGATTAGCCATGGTAGATGTGTGGGGTTACAGGGATAGGACGGGGGAGAGGGCATGGGTAAGACACTCTGTCAGAAAGTTGGTGCAGATTCGATGGGCCAAATGGCTTCTTCTGCACTGGAGGGATTCTATGATGCAAATACACAAGATAAAGCTCTCCTTGTTTTTTTCTTGGTCAGCTATCTGCTTTCAAATGTGAGGATTGTTTGCACCTTTATTTCTGGTTTACACAATTTGCAGATTTGTTGTTAATATCCAAGTATTTTGCAGTTCTCATCTAAACTGAAAGGTTGATAAGGTTGATATTTGTTATTGAGACCTGACCAAAAGACTGGGACAGCATTGTGTTCTATTTCCATTTTTTGTGTTTGTCAAAAAGTAGTCCGCGTTATAAGCAAATTGAATGAGCTTCTGGAGATAAAATGGATACAGCTTTGATACATTATTCTGGTAACGTTCAACAGACCAGCAAAATGCCATACATCTGAAACATCTCTCCACACAGTGCTTGGCAGAATATGTAGACTGTTATTACTTTATGTGTACCTTCAGTTCCCAGGATTCTTTATAAAATGATTCTAATATTATATCAATAGTAGAACCCAGCACTTCAGAGAGATGTGTTAGAGATAGGAGAGAGACAGGCAAACTGTACATCTTTCCTCTCACCAACTGTCTGTGAGCAGAAGATGATTTGAATTATTTTCAAAGTATGTGGTGGCGTGTTTTCCCAAACCCTTTGTAAGTATGGTCTAATTAACTAATAATCATTATGCAAATTTGCTGTGAGTTCACTCTGAAGATTAGTTTATTCCACATTCAAAACCCAGGGGAAGAGTGTTTGCAAATTTCCACTCCACTACACACACACATGCAAGAAGGGGCAAGGGATTTAAACAAGAATTTTACAACTATGGGCAGTAACAGTACAAGAACCACAGAAATGAATATTAGTTTACATGATTTCCAGAGGCACAGTCCAATGGAGAACTCTTTCATGTCGGACCTCAAGTTCAGCTGGCTGAAGACCTGAGTTGTAGAGTTCCCTTTACAGTTGCTGCTGATACTCCAAGATGAATTATATACACAGCGACTGGGTTGGTTCTGCAGTCAATAATAGGAAATCTTACAGCAGAGACTGGCTTCAGGGAGCAGATTGTTGTTCTGCCTGGAGTTCTATTTCTTGGTGGTTCGCCAGTTGGATGTTAAACAGCAGACTGTCTGAGGCCAAAGATGTAAAGTTAATGCTGTCCAAAACGCTAGAGGCTTGGGGTCATGTGACATGGTCCACTAATGGTTAATTGTAGCTTAATAATCAGTTTCTGTGCTTGTGACCAGAATTCCATTGTCCCTCCTTAGGAGAGAGACAAAGTGGCTATTAGCATCTCTTCTGGTATAATGAATTTTGATTTCTCTCTTTGTGATAGTTCAGGTTAGGGAACCAATTCATCTGCACTTCCTCTGCTTTCATTGATTACAAGGGGTTTGTATTAAGGCGCAAGATTCCACAGGTTGAGAGAGGAATTATTTTGTTCTTGTAACTCATGGTGGTAGCTCTCAGAACAAATGGCCAGTCCTGTGGTCATGTGACTTGCAGCAGCCATCTTTATTTGTTCAACAGAAAATCAAGTTTTTAAACATGGCAAAAGAATAAAGTTCTAGATTTCTTTTCGCGTTAATGGACCTAACAAATGTCTTCTTACTCATGATGGAAATGTAACTTTTTCCAGATAAAGGGTACTTTTAGCTGACTTGTCCTTTTATTAAAAGATTGCAAAATCACTGAGAGTTCTCAAAGAAAGGGCCTTCAATGAAACCATGTTCTGAGTTTTTCCAGGACTATGCTCCCTTCTAGAGTAAAAAGAAAATTTAGACATTCTGATAAAAACTGCTACCTTTGTTACCATTTTAATTCATTATAGAAAAGGTCTAGTTCAGTTCACTGTGTGCTTGGTAGTAGGAATCCTTATTCTAGTTGTCAAACTCTACAGCTGAAATTATTCACACATTGATAACTATATTATATCCCTGATGGCATTGAGGGCTACTAAAGATCAGGATTTAATGTTCAGATTAAGTTTCACACTGCCTTCAAAGACTAAAATCTAATTTATTCTTCAAGTTTTAAAATTAACAAAGCTCCACTGAGACCAGTAGAAACTTGAAATATTAATCTATCCAAACAGCAGAAGAATGCTGACTTTATTTTTCCAAAAGGCAGTTATCTGTTTCCAAAAGTAAGGAACAGAGCCTGAAAAATTCAACCTCATGGGGAAGTGTCTGTCTACACGATATAATAACAAATGGATTGAATTTGATTTTGCTTTTAGGAACACAGGGACAGGAGGAGGCAGTTTAACCTACTTTTTACCCTTCCAGCTTCTGCATTCAGATGATCATCCACTGCGATTTCCACCAATTGCCGCATGATGCCGTCACCAAACATCTTTCCCTCACCTCCCCCATCAGAATTGCAAAAGGATCGTTCCTTCCGTGACACCCTTGTCCTCTCCTTCATGAACCCAACACCTCATTGCCTTCCTATGCAATCACAGGTGTTGAAACTTTTACCTCCTTCCTGTCCATGGCCTAAACATTCCTTTCAGGTGAAGGACTTGCACTTCTTTCAATTTGCTACTGTATTCGCTGCTCACAATGCCATTCCCTCTACATTGGGAAGACTAAATGCAGAATGGGTGATGACACAGTGAGGCAGCATGGTGACACAGTGGCTAACACTGCTGCCTCACAGCGCCAGGGACCTGGGTTTAATTCCGGCCTTGGGTGTTTGTGTGGAGTTTGCACGTTCTCCCCGTGTCTGTGTGGGTTTCCTCCGGGTGCTCCGGTTTCCTCCCACAGTCCAAAGATGTGCTGGTTAGGTTGATTGGCCATGCTAAATTTTCTCTTAGTGTCCCAAGATGTGTAGGGATTAGCGGGGCAAATGCGGGGAGTTATGGGGATAGGGTGTGGGATGGACCTGGGTAAGAGAGTCAGCGAGTCAGTGCAGACTCGATAGACTGAATGGTCTCCTTTTATACTGTAGGATTCTATGATTGCTTTGCGGAACACCTTTGCTCATTCTGCAAGCATAACGCCGATTTCTCGGTCGCTTGTCATTTCAATTCACCACCTTGCTCTCATGCTCACGTCTGTCCTTGGCCTGTTGCAATGTTCCAGTGAAGCCCAAAGAAAGCTGGAGGAACAGCACTATAGCTTCTGATCAGGCAGGTTACAGTTTTTTGGACTGAACATTGAGTTCATCAACTTCAGTGCATGAATTTTGTACTCCATTTTGTATTTTTCTCTCCTAGTGTCGGTCTATATCTTATTCTGACGATTTGCTTTCAGACAGCACTGTCTTTTATTCTGCTATTGCCACCTACTCTGGATCAATGCTTTGTTTCTTTATTGCTACCATTCTCACTTTCCTGGCCTTTTGTTCCATGACATTTTTGTAACTTAGGGGGTGATTCTCAGGGGCCGCCAGCCCTAGCCGAGATTTGTGATGGTCCATTGGATCAGCTATGAGGGGGCAAAACAGCAATCTCACTGGGTATCAAACACGTTGTGAGTTTCTTGGCCCACTGCGTCTGGCCCAGAGTAGGCGAGAACCTGAGGACTACTAATTTAAATGCATTAGAAAACAATTATCAGGCTGGAAGCCAGATTCAGCAGCCTCCTGGAATGCTCCCACCCCCCGCCCCCAACCAAGTGGGAAGGGACACAGGTGACAATTAGTGCAAGTCTTGAAGAACTGGATGCTACGATACCAAGGGAGAGCATGGGGTTGAGTACTCTCTCAACACTCACCTCCAGGATGCCGAGGGGAGTCTGAGTCCAGTCAGGTATGTGGCTGGACAGTGCCCTGGCTCTACATGACAGTGCCCTGGCAATACCACCCTAGCAGTATCACCCAGTTCTCTTCCCCAGCCATTTTCAGTAGCAACCACAGTCAGAATTTAAGAGCTGCAGTCTATCTTTAAGACGTGCAGGCTAGCATTAATTGGGTGTTTGCCTCACATGAATTAGGTTGCCCTGCTGAGTGCGCAGCCACGGAGAAGTGCATTTTGCATTGGGCTGCATATCACACCTAATAAGATGAACAGGCAACAACAAGTTTGTGTGCTGCCTGTATCATTTCCATCATTTCACTCCCAATTTTTATCCCATGCGCCGTCCATAAAATGGAATGGGCCACAAAAAGTAAAAGTCTATTAGGTTTTTAACAGGCGAGAAGGTAAGCAGGTTACCGATTTCAGAACCCGTATTACTAGGGACTGGCAGGATGACATTGGATTGCTGATCTGATGTGATCATGCCGTATCTTACATCAGTGTGGGAGGTGAGGTTGCTGTTCAATTTGTCTCTGTAAAAATCTAGCCTATAAGTACAAATCCCACCATAGGAAAATTTAAATGCAATTAATTATCTGCAATGAAATGCTCTAGTCTCATTAATAATAATCACGAAACCAGCAGATTATGGTAAGAAACCAATTCGATTCACCCATGTCCTTCAGAGGAGGAGACCTGCTATCTACATGTGACTGTAGACCCACAGTTATGCAATTGACTCTCTGAATTAGCCCAGCAAGGCATTGAGTTGTATCCAACTTACTCACAAAAGATGGTGACCTTCCCAAGGTCAACTGCGGATAGGCAACAAATGCTGACCTTGCCAGCAATGCTCACCTCCCAAAAAATAACTTAAGAGAGTTTTGAAACAGCACCAACATTCTTTCAAAGCTGATAATCTGGAGAGATCATGAACTATGCCTGGAAGCTTGTGCTGTAATAGGGAGGAATTTACAATGTGAAACTTTGTTTAATTACTGATATTTTTTAACTAAATCTGAAAGGAAATAACTTCTATTTATCCGATGCCCATCTCAACCTCAGGATGCTGCAAATTGCTTTACAGCTCATGAAATACTTTTAAAATGTAATCACTATTGCTGTGCAGGGAAATGAGTTAGTCAGTTTCTACAAAGCAAACTCCCACAAACAGCAATGAAGAAACGACTAGACAATCTGTTTTAGTGATGTTGAGGGATAAATATTGCTCAGGACACCAAGAGAATCCCCAGCTTATCTTCAAAGAGTGTCACATGAGCTTTTACATCAATCCACGAGAGTAGGGAAGGTACACATTTCCCCGGCTTAACATTTAGTCTGGAAAATATCTTCCCAGTAGTGACTCACAGAGTTTGCACATTCACTTCCTATGTTTGGTACATCTATTATCTTTATAACTTGGCATGCTTTGTTTTATTCTTCGTTTATAAATCAAATTTTCAATGGCTATAATTCTGAAAATCCTGCTTCAGTGCAGTCATTTCAAAAGGAATTTAATAGCATGTTGCAAATTAATTTCAGTGAGTGGGCCATGGTAAGTATATTTGTTAGCCCTTGGGTACCTTCACTGTTAGGACAGAGGAAGGAAAAGATTCCAGATAGTAGAGGAGAAAGTTCCCCTGACAGGTACCACTTTTGAGAACAGGGAAAGTACTTAAACTTCAAACTCTTAACAGGCTTCATGTGGCATGTAGTTCCTTTCATGGAGAACTGCCATTCTAATGGATTTAGTATCTGCTGCAAGGGTAAGTGAGCCTTATGGCATAGTCACTAAATATCCCTACCTCATCTGGCATGAGGACAGAGCAGTGCCCAGACCACATCCAAAAATTCGGCCCCAAAGTTCTGTCTGAATTCCATGTGACGCATGAAATCATCATTCCATCTTCCCTTCTCCACATAAGTCTGAAATGGAACGCAGTTTGAAATCATGTGGATATGAGGACAACTCTCTGTTACTATGCAGACAAAGTTTAAAACGTCAGAACATCCACTTAGCTAAGTCCTATGGAAGTAAACCTTCATCATAAAACAAAGAATGGTTTATATTCTACCTCATACCCAGAAGCATCTGTCTAGACCAAACCATTCTCAAGAAAATGTAACTAGCTTAAGCATATTTCTTAAGAAAAACAACCAAATGAGTAATTTTCCGACTATAACCAAACATTATAGTTGGATTTGGCCTGAAAAAAATGATTGTGAAGTTTGTAAGAGCTAACTTTATCTCTGCTTTGGGTGCTTAAACAGACAAGTCATCTCTCCAATAGTGATGCTGCTTTGGGATTAACCATTTACTCTGGATAAAATGTAAATCAAGATACACAATTACTCACCTTTAATTACAGAATCCGAAACACACTGACTTTGCTACCTTTAAACCATTTGAGTCTCGCAGTAATGCAAACTTGTTCCAAGTTTTGATAATCATCTTATGCTACACCTGATAAGTTACTTGCGACAAACACTGAACATTTGAGAATTCAAGTACCATAGGTTGAAATTGGGAACATTGGTTATCGATCTGCCCCATACTTTGGTTATAGAAAAAAATAAAGCACCAGTTTCAAGTTTATAATCTTAATTTAGCTGGTATTTTGTGTATTTACCAAAAGTGTATAGAAGGAAATTACTTCCCACAATAATCCCTGTTTTCCATTAAAGTGTTCTGCACATAAGTACAACTCAATTTTTCCTCACTGTTGGGATGTTCAAAATTTTGAATACCCCTTAAACATCCACTTGCATAATGAGTTTGCAAAGTTATACGCCAACTTCTGGGTTAGGAAAAAATACTGAAATATCCCACAAACACTGTTCATCATATTTCTTTGCACCAGGCAAATCCCTTCCTAACAGATTCTGCCCACAATATTAGACATTGGCAATCAGCAATGAGGGACAGCATCTAATTTGTAGATTTTTCATATTTATTTTTGTGGTTTGCTTCACAAATACATTCTTTTAGATTGTAGGTAATTTGCCTAGTGATGCAACAAGAGTTATTTCCATGCAGATAATCACTTAATCTTAACAAACCTAAATACAACGTGTTAAGGGTATCAGGAAATAGAGTATTTTTGCTGTTGAACAGATTAAAGTAAAGTTTATTTATTAGTGTCGCAAGTAGGCTTACATTACACTGCAAGAAGTTACTGTGAAGATCCCCTAGTCACCACACTCCACTATATTGAGGGAGATTTTAGCATGGCCAATGCACCTGACTGTCACGTCTTCAGACTGTGGGAGGAAACCAAAGCACCCGGAGGAAACCCATGCAGATACAGGAAGAACATGCAAGCTCCACACAGACAGTAACCCAAGCTGAGAATCGAACCCAGGTCCCTGGCGTTGTGAGGCAGACCATGACAGTAATTTTTTTTTTAAAACACCGAAAACCTTGTACTTTTGTTGAGAAGAACTAAATATAAAGAAGGCTGGGATTTTCAGGTGAAGAACTTGAAATTTTAATCTCTTAAAAGGATAGGCATCCATTCTAACTTGACGTTATCTGAGATTAGTAGAGGATAACTCTATTCAAAGTGTAAGGGATATTTGTACCTGAAGGCGAATAATGTTGTATTACCTTAAGTATGAGCTTCTTAATTCTTTGAATGTAATTCCACCTACATATACGAAATGTAAGCCATCTTCCGAACAAGATAAAAGCTATAGGAACAGATCCTTCCTGAGTTTTGCACCTCACGATAATCAATTGAGCTTCCCCAGCCCTCACCAAACACAAAGCCTTGTTTTACTATCCATTTTTTAAACAGCAGTGACAAAGGCATCAGGTTAATACAACAAAGCAAACTGACACAAATATAAAATGATAAGCTCTAAATATTCCAGCTAAGAATGACAAAATAAATGGTGGTGGAGGATCAAAACTTTGCACATGAAGACTGAACTGCACTCATGGAATGAGGAAGGACATTTTGAATGTAAATAAATGAATATTTTCCCTGATTTATTGAACCTCCGCATGCAAATGACCTACTCAAATAAGACAAAAGTACAAGTTAGCAATCATAACTCAATATCTCCAGTCACAGTTTGTGTGATATCTCAATATCACACAAAAGGTGTCAGGTAATATTTTAGCATCACAATTTCATGGCAAAAATGGATGTAAGCAGCTTAAGATGAAAAATATGGACAGCATGTTAGAGTTGACAAAGAACAAATGGTGCACCAAACACTAGAGCATGAAGTTCACATACCATGTGAGCAACTGCAAGAAACATGATCGTTTTCAAAGGCAGAAGTTCATGATTATACAAATTTACAAGTTCAACTGGATAAATTAATGGTTTTAGCTCCTAAATGTTTCCCATTAATAGAGCTAATGCGGCAAAGTCTGTCATTCACTACCCAACTTCTCAGTAAATGTAGCAAGACCCAAGGGTTGAACAGAGAATTTTTGTTGCTATACTCGGCCTTTTAGAGATACATGCTGGAATTTTACCGGCACACCTACATCAGAATTGGGGCGGGTGAGGCTTGCAGAATGGCATTCTCCATTGGCCTTGGGTGGGATCATACAAGCCTTGGGCAGGCGAGGCAGTAAAATTCCGGTCATAATGTCAAAAAAAGGGTTGAAGATGTTCGATCTCTTATCCCTGATAAGGATGGCAGTCAGATTATGGAGGAAATTTTCCAGATTCATGGGGAGGGGGATTGGGAGAATAGCAGGGCTGGAGAAGCTCAAGAATTCCTTATGTGTCTTGGTGGTGTTTGCCTTCCCAGAATGCGTTTAACGACAGGCAATGTTTTAAATCTCACATGGGCCTCCTCTGGTCACTTGGCTCATTGCTGGGCAGCTGATAACATGGGATTTCCCCAATGTGGATCTGAAAATTAGGTCTTGTCATTGTTGAAATAAGCAGGCTGTAATTTTATGGCCGGAATTCTCTGGCGGATTCTCTGGTAAGAAGTCTCACAACACCAGGTTAAAGTCTAACAGGTTTATTTGGTAGCAAAAGCCACTAGCTATCAGAGCGCTCGCTGCACCTTCGTCAAATGATTGGGATTTCAGTTCACAAACAGGGCATATAACGACACAAACTCAATTTACAAAATAATGGTTGGAATGCGAGTCTTTACAGGTAATCAAGTCTTAAAGGTCCAGACAATGTGAGTGGAGAGAGGGTTAAGCACAGGTTAAAGAGATGTGTATTGTCTCCAGCCAGGACAGTTAGTGAGATTTTGCAAGCCCAGGCAAGTCGTGGGGGTTACAGATAGTGTGACATGAACCCAAGATCCCGGTTGAGGCCGTCCTCATGTGTGCGGAACTTGGCTATCAGTCTCTGCTCAGCGACTCTGCGCTGTCGTGTGTCGTGAAGGCCGCCTTGGAGAACGCTTACCCAAAGATCAGAGGTCGAATGTCCGTGACTGCTGAAGTGTTCCCCAACAGGAAGAGAACACTCCTGCCTGGTGATTGTCGAGCGATGTTCATTCATCCGTTGTCATAGCATAGGATTCTCTTGTCCCAATGGCGGCGCACCCCCCCTGCTGCGGGTTTCCCATTGGAATTCCCATTAACAGCGATGGGACCAGAGGATCCCGCCGCCGGTGAATGGTGCACCATCACCCGCTACCAAGAAAAACACTGAGGGTAGGCCAGAAAATCTTGCCCTATATCTTAAGTGGAACCCCTCTCCATCCAGTGCAAGCCTTGTCCAGGGCCTGAATTGTTACTGTAGGTAATATTCCTCGTGGTTGAGAATACAGTGGTTTGGTGGAGCAATCTCAATTTTTAGGATTTTGATAATTTGTCCAAACCTTTCATGCCCATATTGGGGTGGTTGTGGGGTTGGGCGGGTGGGGGGGTGCTGTTAAAACTATATCCATAATGTTGAATCCATATTCTGTTTTGTGTGCGTTGGATTGTTCGCTCGAAGTGAAATTGGGAGCATTGTAGAAAGTGGTGGTGATGCAGTGAGATGTGATTGTTAACTTTGCAACATTGAGTGGAGAGGATGAGTATACATGACAAATGTCCAGCATTGCTAAGAAGCAGAACAGCACCAAAATGCAAGGAAATGAACTTGTGAATGAAATATTTTTGAGGTGTAGTTACTGTTGCAGTGTAGGCAATGCAGCAGCTAATTTGCATGCTGCAAGGTCCCACAAACAGTCCCGGCTGAAATAAAATTTAAAAAGGTGTCTGAGGACTGAGGTTTGTGCTTGAATTTGCTGCCTAGGCACCCTTTGCAGCGTTTCTCCATCATAATTTATTTTTACAGGTCTGCAGCTCCCTAAGACCACTCTGCAGTGGCTCTGAGGGGGAGCGCATTGGAATTGTCAGCCTGCACCCTCCCTTTCCTTGGTGCCCACCCTCTTCTCACTCTCCCTGGCAAACTGAGCCTCTCTCAGCAAGTGTTTCACACTGTTAATTGCCCAGCCAGTGTACAATTACATTCTGGGGCCGCTCGTGCCTTGTATGTCTGCTTGCGGACTCACTGAGCGCGTGTCCGACGGGCAAAACATTCAGGCCCCTAAAACACTGGCAGGGCCTCAACTGGAGCATTGTGTCCAATTCTAGGTATCTGACTTTCAGAAGGAAGTGAATGTTTTAGAGAGGTTGTCGAAATGATTTAAAAGAATGTTTCCAGAAATGAGGGACTTCAGCAACATGGGTAGATTGGAGAAGCTGAGTTATTCAGAGAAAAAAAATTTGAAAGGAAATTTAACAATATGTTTAAAAGCAAGAGGGATCTGGATGGAGTGAGCAGGGAGAAGGGTTGAGAACCAGACATCACTGATTCTTAGTGACTGACAAAAATATCACCTGCAACAGGAGGAAAATCTGTTTTATGCAGCAAGTGATCTGTCTGGAATGTGCTGTTTGCAAGTGCGGCGAATTTGAACGTGCCTTTCAAAAGGGAATTGGATAAGCACCTGAAGAAATAGCATCTTCCGAGTTACAGGGAAAGGGCTGGAGAATGGGATTGGCTGACGTATTCTTACAGAGAACCAGGAGGAGAACATTGGCCCGAAAGGCCGCCTTCTGTTCTGCAACCATTCTGTGATTCTATGAAATAAGTGACCAGATCATCTAGTTTTAGGTTTAGGTTGTGGGATAAACTTAAGTCAGGACACCAGGAAAATTCCCCTGTTCTTGTTCAAATAGTTGCATGGGACTTTTTGCATCCTCAGGAGGTTAAGTGGAGCCTCAATCTGACTAGAAAGACAATGGGTGCGATTCTCCCAAAAAAGTTCTAAGTGCTGAATTCATGGGGAAACTGGTGTGTGTCCCGAATGATTTTTCCAGTGGGAGTTCACACTCGAATCTCCCCCACTGTGTGCAATGCAGAGGTCACAGTCGTGAATATCATTAAAAGCTTTTTGGGGGAGGGCCTAATCACACCGGACTCTGACAGATCCGGGTTTCTGCGCACGCGCAGTGGCCCCGAACTGTCAGTCTGCACTTTTCTGGCCAGCTCAATCGCTGGCCAGCCCGGAATCCCACAGTACTCCCCACCCCCCCCCCCCCCATCTCTCCCACAGCCTGATTGCGGCCCCCCAACCATTCTTGTGCCGGCCCTGACCCTCCCCACCCTCCTGGAGTGCCCCGATCTCCAGCCCCCCCTCCCCTGCAGATCCCCCCACCATACCTGCCACCCCCAGGGGAGGCAAACCCCCCCCCCCAGCAAACCCCCTCCCGTCACGTGAGGCAGAGCCCCCCGGCAGACCACTACTCCCCGACCCTCCGCCGGATCTCTACTCCCCCACCCCCCGCCAGACTGTCCCGATCACTGGCCTCCCTCCAGTCCCGTCTGATCCCCATGCAGAGCGGAACCCCCCACCCGAATGAATCACCCCGTAGGCCCTGCCCCCAGCCGGCCCCTCCCCAGGCCCCACCCCCTTGGCACTGCTCCATACCCGGTGGGCAGTGCCAAGGTGCCCACTGGGCATGGGCACTTTGGCCCTTGGGCAGTGCTGGGGGCACAGGTTGGCACTGTCTGGATTCCCAAGCTCAGGGGACATCCCTCCCCCACTGCCTGACTTGGGGGACCCCGATTGCCCCCTTCACTCCAGGGAGGTCAGACTGCTAGTTTCCTGATTGTGGAGAGCTAATCTGAACACCGCTGGAGTGAAATATACCTGGCGGGGTGGGAGATGCTAGCGGGCCTGGAGACTTCAGTCCCGGGCCTGTTAATCACATTTAAATAACATTAAAATAAGATTTAAATCACTTACCTGCTGTTCTTGCCGGTTTCCAGCGTGATCCTGACTGCGCCGGATATCTGGCGCTCGGAGATGCATGCATGGCAGGAACGCATGCACGAATCCCGCGAATCGCCCCACACGCAATTCTCCCGGCCCGCCACATTGAGAATCGCCCCCAGTACCTCTGACAGTACAGCACTCCCTCAGTACTGCACGGACATGCCAGCCCAGATTATGTGTTCAAGCCTCCAGAGTAAGTCTTGAACCCACAATGATTTAACTCAATAGCCAGGGCATTACCACTGAACCAAAGCTGAAACTTAATCATCTATAATTCACAGAGCAAGCCAGCTGATTGATTCCTGCTTATCAGAGACAAATCCGGATCAGGGAATTTTACCACTTCATCAGTCCCACAAATGCTTTTTCATTGTCTCCCTTTTGCGGTGTTGCTGTCTGATCTCCAGCTGCAGCAACCTTCTTCCTCACAGCAGCAAGTGCCTCAGCTCAAGCATTGAACCCACTAAACAAGTTTAAATAGGCCTGACAGCATAAAGTGTGCTGGTGATTGGTGATTTGGGTGGGTGGATCGTTCGACCCCACTACACCTCTGGCAACCACTGGAGCAGACAATCCTAGATGCTGTGTAAGATTTGTAGAAAGGATTGGCAGGGGAGTGGGGGTGGTGGGGTGGTGGGGGGTGGTGGGGGGTGAACTATTCACAGGAACCAAATCGACGTTGCTCCTACAGGGATACAAATGTCAAACATGTATTGTAAATAGCCTCCATGATACTTGTATTTGACTGATACAGCTTGGCCTATTGTATCAAACATCTTGAAACATCTAACCAATGTGGAGCAATCAATCAACATTGTGAACTCCCTGACCGTAACTCTTTCAGAATCCACATAAAGTTCTCGATCAAACTTCAGTTAGTGTGATTGCTGAGGCCCTTAATTATTTTATTACTGTTCAGGTGAGATATTCCATCCAAACTCACCTGTGATCCTTGTAAACCTTCAAACAGAGATAATTCTACCCTTCACATTATGTTTATTTACATGGGATTTAAATCCTCCTCCCTGCCCATCTGAGACAGAAAGATGTGCATTGTGTAACTGTGGTGGGCACGTGGTGGTAAAGACTAGGTCAGAACTCTGATTCATTGAGTCTCGATCTTGCCTGGGAGTGACCTTTGACTCCGCCTTAAGGTTAAACGGTGGACCAAATGTATCGTTTCCCAAGGTTGGAATTCCTATGGCCCTGCCTGCCAAACACTGATAAGGGAATTAGCAGCTGGTACACCCAGAAGCAAGAGCCATCTTGGCCTTTGCAGTAACAGTTGCAGGACCCACATTGATATCCAAGCATAGAAGAGGAGGAGTTTCACATTTTAAAATGTTTTTCTTTCACTTGACAAGGAAGCTAGCAGAAGTACAGACAGAGGTTTTCAGGGTGGGTTGGGGGAGTGGGGTACAGATGATGGGCAAGATCACCTTGGGCATTAATACAGAGACAGCAGAGGTCATCGACAATACTCTGATTTTTATATCTAAAGCAAGAGATTTTGAGAGCTCCAAATAAACTATTCAGAGCAGATATTTGCATTAATTTGAGAGAGAATGCAAGCACGGTGTTCACAGAAAAGACTGATGACAGATAGTGGAAGTGGTAACTTAAGAGCTTAAGAACTTTTAGAATCAGAAAAAGAGACAAAATCTCAAAGCAACCTAGTTCACACAACATTCACAGTCTCACCCTTCTCCAGAAACATGCCTGGTTACCTTCTGAACTTATTTAATTGCTTCAAGAGCTTTCTCAGGTAGCTTCGTTCTGGAACTCTAGTACACCTTGTGCAAAGAAGTATTATAGCTTAGCTCTTTTTACTCATTACTTCCCATTTCAATGTTTGTTCATGGCTATTTTACCCTTTTACAACTGTAACTTATTTGTTTTGATCAACTTCGTCAATTCTATTTGAGTTATCAAAGCTTCATAAGGTCACCTCCAGATTTCCTTTAACAATGAGAATAAGCCTGATTTTCTTAACCTCCTCAACTTAGGTTCCTGGTTGCCTCTCATGGGCAACAATATCCCTTCTAAAATTAGGTGAATAGAACTGCATACTGTAGTCACAATACCATATGACCACCATCTTGCTCAGTAACCATGTATCCACCGATTTTAGATTACGTGCACCACTTAGTATCTTACATACACAGCGGCTGGGGAATGATAATGTACTAACCTGACAATACAGGGTACCAAACTTTTAAAGGGACAATGTTTTCCCCTTCATGGATTACAATCGCTCGGGTATAAAAAATCAGCAGATAAAAACCTACATGCATTCAACCAAATTGCATCAATGTGCTGGGTTTTCAGAATAAACAGAAACATCTCATAGGATTTTTTAGTTAACAATTTTCTGGCATAGTGCTCTTCTCAGCTTCATTTTGCAAAAAAGATCCAAGTATGTTAATATGGAATATTTTTTCAGTTTGCACCCATAAGTCCAAAATTTGAACGATTATGCTAAATGCTTCCAGCTGAAATTAAAAGCTTCAGTTAAATTATGTGGCTGCAAAGGAACAACAATGACATGAATTATATATTTGGCAGAATTTTTCTGAGTGGTTGAAGCAGAGGAAATGTGTATTATCTCAATGGCATAATGCACAAATGTGGCGATTGTCTCTTTAAGGATCAGTCTGCAGAATAAGAGTGACATGACCTGGGGTATCAATTGGGGAGCAGGGTAGGGAATCACCCTGCTAAGAGTGGGCTTCTGTACTCAGAGTCATCTCAGGAGCTGATTGCAGCCACAAGGCTGCAAGCTTCTGTATAATTTTGACCTGTGAACAAATGAGTTGTGTTATCCCTAAACTGGTGAACGAGCATCTTTACATTTAGCGATGAAGGTAAAAAGAGATCCTCAAACTTTGAGTATCCAAGGTTACATTGAAGTTGAGAAAAGAAAAAGAGTACTGACCAAGATGCCCTCTTTGGATGGATAGATCTATTTAAAGGGACAATGGAGGACTGGACACAATACGTAGGGCACCTTGGGTATTACTTCCAAAATAGGGGAGGAGGCAAGTGCCAGGCAACCCTCCCGAGTGTGTGTGGAACCCAAACTCATAATCTAATTCACAATCTCACAGCCCCAAGTACACCCAACTCCAAATCATTCAGTGAACTCTTGGAATTGGTGAAGTCACATTTCCAGCCTAAACCAGGTATCTTCCAGAGATTCAAGTTTATTTCAAGGGGAAGAGCTCCAGGTGAAACGATTGCGAATTATATCACTAAATTGAAACAGATATCAGAGTATTTAGATTTAGATGCTTCAGGCAGGATAGAGGAGGATGTAAAAGGGGTGGGGGAGTTGCATTACTGGTTAAGGAAAATATCACAGCTGTACTGAGGGAGGACACCTCGGAGGGTTCAGGCAGCGAGGCAGTATGGGTAGAGCTCAGGAATAGGAAAGGTGCAGTCACAATATTGGGGGTTTATTATAGGCCTCCCAACAGCCCGTGGGAGATAGAGGAGCAGATATGCAGACAGATTTTGGAAAGATGCAAAAACAACAGGGTTGTTGTGGTGGTTGATTTTAACTATCCCTATATTGACTGGGTCTCAATTACTGCTAGGGGCTTGGATGGGGCAGAATTTGTAAGGAGCGTCCAGGAGGATTTCTTGAAACAGTATGTAGATAGCCCAACTCAGGAAGGCACCATATTAGACCTGGTATTGGGGAATGAGCCCGGCCAGGTGGTCGAAGTTTCAGTAGGAGAGCATTTCGGGAACTGTGATCATAATTCCGTAAGTTTTAAGGTGCTTGTGGATAAGGACAAGAGTGGTCCTCGGGCGAAGATGTTAAATTGGGGGAAGACTAACTACAATAACATTAGGCAGGATCTGCAGAGTGGAGGAGGCTGTTTGAGGGTAAATCAACATCCAACATGTGGGAATCTTTCAAATGTCAGTTGATTGGAATTCAGGACCGGCATGTACCTGTGAGGATGAAGGATAAGTGTGGCAAGTATCAGAAACCCTGGATTACTAGGGATATTATGAGCCCTGTCAAAAAGAAAAAGGAAGCATTCGTAAGGTCTAAAAGACTTAGGACAGCCCTGAAGAATATAAAGAATGTAGGAAGGAACTTAAGGAAGGAGTTAGGAGGGATAAAAGGGGTCATGAAAAGTCCTTGGCAAATAGGATTAAGGAAAATCCTAAGGCATTTTATACGTATGTAAAGAGCAAGAGGGTAGCCAGGGAAAGGGTTGGTCCACTCAAGGATAGTGGAGAGAATCTATACATGGAACCAGAGGAAATGGGCGAGATACTAAATGAATACTTTGCCTCAGTATTCACCAAGGAGAGGCACTTGATGGATGTGAAACCTAGGGTAAGGTGTGTAGATATTCTGGGTCAGGTCGATATCAAAGAGGAGGAGGTATTGGGTGTCTTAAAAAGCATTAAAGTAGACAAGTCCCCAGGGACTGATGGGATCTAGCCCAGAATATGGAGGGAGACAAAGGCGGAAATTGTTGGGGCCTTGACAGAAATCTTTGTATCCTCATTGGCTACAGGTGAAGTTTCAGAGGACTGGAGGGTAGCCAATGTTGTTTCATTGTTTAAGACGGGCAACAGGGATAATGCAGGAAATTATAGGCTGGTGAGCCTTACGTCAGTGGTAGGGAAATTATTGGAAAAGTTTCTTAGGGACAGGATTTACTCACATTTGGAAACAAGTGGACTAATTATTGAAAGACAGCATGGTTTTGTGAAGGGGGGTTGTGCCTCACTAACTTGATCGAGTTTTTTGAGGAAGTGACAAAGATGATAGATGAGGGAAAGGCAGTGGATGCTGTATACATGGACTTCAGTAAAGCCTTTGACAAGGTACCTCATGGTGGACTGGTGCAAAAGGTGAAGTCACACGGGATCAGAGGCGAGCTGGCAAGATGGATACAGAACTGGCTTGGCCATAGAAGACAGAGGGTGGCAGTAGAGGGGCGCTTTTCTGAATGGAAGACTGTGACTAGTGGTGTTCCACAGGGATTAGTTCTGGGACCTTTGTTGTTCAGAGTATATTTAAATGATTTGGAGCAAAATGTAGCTCGTCTGATTAGTAAGTTCGCAGATGACACAAAAATTGGTGGAGTTGTGGATAGTGAAGAGGATTGTCAGAGGATACAGCAAGATATAGACCGGTTGGAGACTTGGAGAAATGGCAGATGGAGTTTAATCCAGACAAGTGTGTGATAATGCATTTTGGAAGGTCCAATGCATGTAGGAATTATACAGTAAATGGTAGAATCTTTAGGAGTATTGACAGGCAGAGAAATCTGGGCATACATGTCCACTGATCACTGAAAGTGGCATCGCAGATGGATAAGGTAGTGAAGAAGGCATATGGCATGCGTGTCTTCATCGGTCAGGGCATTGAGTATAAAAATTCGCAGGTCATGCTGCATCTGTACAGAACCTTAGTTAGGCCTCATTTAAAATATTGTGTATAATTCTGGTTGCCAGACTACCAGAAGGTTGTAGATGCTTTGGAGAGGGTACAGAAGAGGTTTACCAGGATGTTGACTGGTCTGGAGGGTACTAGCTATGAGGAGAGGTTGGATAAACTTGGTTTGTTCTCACTGGAATGACGGAGGTTGTGGGATGACCTAATAGACATTTACAAGATTATGAGTGGCATGGACAGAGTGGATCGTCCAATGCTCTTTCCTGGGGTAGAAAAGTCAAGTACTAGGGGACATAGGTTTAAGGTGCGTGAGGAAAAGTTTAGAGGAGATGTGCGAGGCAAGTTTTTTTACACAGAGGGTGGTGAATATCTGGAACGTGCTGCCCATGGAGGTGGTGGGAGCAGCTACGATAGCGGCATTTAAGGGGCAACTAGACGAATACATGAATAAAATGGGAATGGAAGGATACGGACTCCGTAAGTGCATACAGTTTTAGTTTAGGCAGGCATCATGATCGGCGCAGACTTGAAGGGCTGAAGGGCCTGTTCCTGTGCTGTACTTTTCTCTGTTCTTTGTTCTTTATTGCGATTTTGGAGCCACCTTGAATGATATGTTATGGGACAGATTAGTCTGCAGGGTGAATAACAAAGTGATTCAACAGAGATTACTTGCAAAGGTTGATATAAATTTTAAAAGAGCAATGGAGATAGCACAGGCAATGGAAAGTGCTGAAAAACATGCACAAGAATTAAAGAGCACGCCAAATGGCACTGTTCACTAGTTAGGGTGAGAAGCTGCAGTCAGCAGTGGCACTAAAACCGAAGAAGTAGTCGCGGGGCAGGAAACAAGTTCAGTCACAAATAAGACAAGAAGATTTAAAAGAGGCAATCAGTCAACGAAGTTTGAAGTGGAGTGTTACCAATGTGGAAGTAACCACTCCCCTGAATCCTGCAAGTATAAAGGAGGCTGAGTGTTTTTCTTTTGTCATAGGAGGGGCCACTTAAGGCATAGGTGCGAGTCGAGTCAAGTCTACTGAGTAGCCGATAAAATAATGTGTAACCAGTGTTCAACGTGGAACAGTCTAGCACCAACGATTTAAATATTCACTCACTGTTTAATGTTAAAGCGGGCATAATGGCCCATATTACTGTAATGCTCCTGTAAATTGGAAGCCTCTTAAGATGGAAGTTGATACAGGGGCATCAGCGACATATCGGTACTTGAGAGAAGGATTCAACCATTGAATTTGAAGATCACTGCGGCCAAGTTAACAACTTACACTGGCGAAGCAATAAAACGAGTGGGCACTGCAATGGTACCTGTAAGCTATGGGCAACAGTCTGCCCATTTCCCAGTGATCATAGTGACAGGTGAAGGACCAAGCCTTCTTGGCCGCAGTTGGGTTAAGGAAATCAGAAGACCATAAGAAGAACATTCGAACTAGGAGCAGGAGTAGGCAATTTAGCCCCTTGAGCCTGGTCTGTTATTTAATACAATCATGACTGATCTCATCTTGGCCTCAACTCCACTTATTTGCCCATTCACCATAGCCTTTAAACCCTTACTAATTAAAAATCTGTCTACCTCTTCCTCAAAATTAACTCAACATCCTGGCATTCACCACTCTCTAGGGTAGTGAATTCCACAGATGCTCCTAATCTCTGTTTAAAATCTGCCACCCCTTATCCTAAAACTATGACTCTCTTGGTCCAGGTTGCCCCACAAGAGGAAGCATCCTCTCCATGTCTACTTTGACAATCCACATTATCAGCTTATACACCTCAATTAGACCTCCTCTCATTCTTCTAAACTCCAGGGAGTATAGGCCCAATCTACCCAATTTCTCTTCATAAGACAAACTCCTCATTTCTGGAATCAATTTAGTGAACGCTCTCTGAACTGCCTCCAATGCAACTACATCCCTCCTCTAGTAAGGGGACCAAACTGTACAGAATATTCCAAGTGCGGTCTCACTAATGCTTTGTACAGTGGCAGCAACACTTCACTACTTTTATATTCACTTCCTTTAGCAATAAATGCCAAGTTTCCATTTGCCTTCCTTATTGCCTGTTGTACCTGCTTACTCGTTTTCTGCGATTCGTTCAAGTTAAATTGGACTGAGATTTTCCAAGAGTGTGAAGGAGAGCTATTCGATCTGATGAAGAAATATGAGAGCATGTTTAGGGATGAATTAGGCAAAACAAAAGGCCTACTAGCAAAGATCTAAGTCGACCCTGAGGCGACTCCTCGATTCTTTAGGGCAAGATCGACCGGTACCATATGCTTTATGAAAGTAGATACTGAATTAAAGTGACTTGAAGAACTGGGCATCATCCAGTCAGTTCAGTTCTCAGAATGGGCAGCACTGATAATTCCCGTATTGAATCTGGACAAGGCTGTTCACATTTGTGGTGATTACAAGTTAACAGTAAATCGGACTGCCAAGTTGGATAAATATCCAATCCCGATTGGATGTAAGCTGGCTGGAGGTCAATCTTATTGAAAGCTAGATATGAGTCACGCATATCAGCAACTCGAATTAGTCAACGCTTCCTGATGTTATTTCATGATAAACACACACAAAGAGTTGTTTCAATACATGCCCCTGCCTTTTGACACGTCTTCAGCATGTGCAATTTTCCAGAGGATAATAGAGAGTCTGCTGCAGGGGTTGTCAGGAGTTGTGGTATAACCTTGATGATGTTCTTATTACTGGATCGATGGATGCTGAGCATCTAGCTAACTTAGAGGAGGTGCTGAGGAGAATTCAAGAGACTGGAGTCCACATCAAGAAGGAGAAATATACCTTTCAAGCCAGTGAGATAGCCTACCTGGGGTATCATGAAGATGCACAAGAATTACACCCCATGGACGACAAGGTCAAGGTCATGAAGAAGGCATTGGCCCCCAAAACCACATCTGAACTCAAGTCATTTTTGGGAATAGTAAGTTACTATTAACCAAACTCGTCAATTTTATTGGCCCCATTGCATTCTGCCAAAGAAACATCAGTGTTGGTCTTAGAAGACTCCCCCAAAAAAATATTTCAACAGAGTAAAACAATTGCTGTAATCTTCGAATGTTAGTACATTTTGACCTGTCGAAGGAACTGGTGTTGACCTGCCCTTCCATACGGTGTTGAGATGGACAACGGATCTGAAAGGCCAATAGGCTATGTCTCAAGAACCCTTTTAGGGGCTGAAAAAGGTATTCATAAATTGAGAAAGAAGGATCATCAATAGTTTTTGGTGTCAAGAAATTCCACAGGTATTGTACGGTAGGCACTATACCATCATTTCTGACTACAAGCCATTTTTGGGTCTTTTTAAAGAAGACAAGGCTATTCTGCCAATCGCATTGGCAAGAATTCAATGTTGGGTGTTAATTTTGTCCGCCCATGATTATATATTCAAGCATCGACATAGAACACACATAGTGAATGCAAATGCACCTCGCCACCTACATTTACAAGAAAGTGTCACAGCTGCTCCGGTCAGGAAATTGTCATGGCATTGAATTTTTGGACATGTTGCTAGTCTTGACAAAGCAGATGAGGTACTGGAACAGTCAGGATCCACGTCTGTCCAAAGTGAGACACAAGGATTGGGATTCTCCCCAAAAAAATTCTAAGTCACCAATTCGTGTGAAAAGGGGAGTAACTCCCACCGGCACTCTGTGCATCACAGATTATCCTAGCAGGAGTCACTCTGAAAATTAGTGGGCGAGGCATATCCCCGGTGGAGAGGCTGGCAGCATAATGATGAGCGAGCCACTGCACATGCGCTGATCTGTCAGCACCGAGAGCGGCGCATTTGCAGTAGACCCACATTGCCAGCCTCCTGATCGTTGGCCAGCTCGATTGCTGCTCAGCCCTGCAAGCCCCCATCGCTGGCTTCCTGGAGCTCCCTGGGCCAGCCCTGATCCCTCCACCCGGCAGCCCCAAGCTCCCGATTCCTGTCGATACGATAGTGTCCCCTCAGCCCTCCAGCAGCCCGGACCCCCAGCAACCCCGACCGTCGTCCTTCCTCCCTCTGCCAGTGATCCCGAATGCAGAGTGGCAGCGAGATGCCCCAACCCCACCAATTGCCCCCAATAGGCCCCACCCCTCCCTCTGGTCCCACCCCTTGTCACTGCTCAATGGGAAGTGCCACTGTATCCTTGGGCTTTGTCAGTGTCAGGCTGGCACTGCAAAAGGGGCACGGCCTCTTACCCCAGCCTCCTGGGAGTGCCTCAATGGCCTCTGTTCCCTCCAGTGGGGTTGGCCGCCTGTTCTCGGGCGGCACAGTAGCACAGTGGTTAGCACTGCTGCTTCACAGCTCCAGGGACCTGGGTTCGATTCCTGGCTTGGGTCACTGTCTGTGTGGAGTTTGCACATTCTCCTCGTGTCTGCGTGGGTTTCCTCCGGGTGCTCCGGTTTCCCCCCACAGTCCAAAGATGTGCGGGTTAGGTTGATTGGCCAGGTTAAAAATTGCCCCTTAGAGTCCTGAGATGCGTAGGTAAATATGTGGGGGTAGGGCCTGGGTGGGATTGTAGTCGGTGCAGACTCGATGGGCCGAATGGCCTCCTTCTGCACTGTAGGGTTTCTATGATTTCTATGATTTCTCCATTTACGGGAGCAGTTGTAAACCCAGCTGGACTGCTCTAGCAGTGCAGCGGGCTGGGAGAATTGTCTGCAAGATACTTACAGGTTGGGTCAATGAGCCAGTTTCTGAAGAAATGAAGCCATTTGTTATCTGCAAGGATGAATTTAGTTGCGAGGATGGCATCATACTCTGGGGAGCAAGGGTAGTCATCCCTGTACCATGATGTGAAGATGCCGGCGTTGGACTGGGGTGGGCACAGTAAGAAGTCTCACAACATCAGGTTAAAGTCCAACAGGTTTATTTGGAATCACGAATTTTAAGAGCACTGCTCCTTCATCAGGTGAGTGGTGAGGTAGGTTCACAAACACTGCATATATAGACAAAGACATAATTGCAAGATAATTAAATATTGGAATGTGAAGAATGGTCGGAATGTGAGTCTTTACAGGTAATCAAGTCTTTACAGGTACAGATAGTGCGAGTGGAGAGGGATAATCACAGATTAAAGAGGTGTGAATTGTCTCAAGGCAGGACAGTCAGTATGATTTTGCAAGTGAGACCATGCAAACGCTACAACAACGGATGAACGGACACCACGTGACAATCGCCAGGCAGGTGTGTTCCTTTCCACTCGGGGAACACTTCAGCAGTCAAGGGCATTCAGCCTTCACAAAAGTGTTCTCCAAGGCGGCCTTCAAGACACATGACAACGCAGAATTACCGAGCAGAAACTGATAGCCAAGTTCCGCACACATGAGGACGGCCTCAACCGAGATCTTGAGTTCATGTCACACTACATGTGATCCCCACCATTTGGCCTGGGCTTGCAAAGTCCGACTGACTGTCTTGGTTTGAGACAATTCACACCTCTTTAACCTGTGATAATCCCTCTCTCCACTCGCACTGTCTGTACCTGTAAAGACTTGATTACCTGTAAAGACTCACATTCCAACCATTCTTCACATTCCAATCTATAATTATCTTGCAATTGTGTCTTTGTCTATATATGCCATGTTTTTGAACCTACCTCTCCACTCACCTGATGAAGGAGCAGCGCTCCGAAAGCTCGTGATTCCATATAAACCTATTCCTATACCAGGCAGAGAGCCACTGCTAATGGAATTACACGGTGTTCATTCGGACATCTCAAAGATGAAGATGCTCGCCAGTGGTTATGTGTGGTGACCTGGTATTGATGCAGACATCAAGAGCCTAGTCAAGCACATGAACAGGGCCACTCGCAACAAAGATTGCCTATTGCAGTCCCACTTCACCCTTGGGAATGGCCTGGATGGCCATGGACACAGGTCCATATTTACTATGTTGGTCCATTCATGGGCACAATGTTTCTATTAATTGTTGATGCACACTTTAAACAGAAGGATATGTTTGAGGTGAAATCTCCTCCATTGCATGCTACTCTTGAAAGATTATGCCAATGTTTTTCCACCCACAGAAGACCTGGTCATAGTGTCTGACAATGGAACAGTATTCACAAGGGCTGAGTTTCAAAATTTCACCACATTTAATAGTATAAAGCACATTAGAATTTTGCCTACCATCCAGCATCCAATGGATTAGCTGAGTGAGCCGTCCAAACTTTTAAGTCTGGCTTAAAGAAGCAGTCAGGAGGAACCCTGCAGACTAGAATTTCACGTTTCCTTCTTGGCTACCGGCCACTCCACTTGCAATGACGGGAGTCCCTCCAACAGGGTTGTTAATGAACGTCATCTCAGAATGAGATTGAGCCTTGTATTTCCAAATTTGCCAGGGAGGGTAGAGGCCAGCCAAAGCAGTCAAAGGGCAAGTCATGATTCATGTCGGTTTACATGGTCATTTATGGTGGATGACGCCATGTATGTGAGGAATTTTGGTTGGGGTCAAATTGGGTTCCTGGAATTGTTGTCTCGAGAACTGGACCCTGTCTTATCAAGTGGATGTAGAAGGAAGGATCATCTGAAAACACAGACTGTTTGAGAAAAGCGAAATACCCCAGCAGCTGGTTTTGCCATTGGGAAGTATATTACCATCTGGAAATGTTGCCGACTGTTTTAGCACTGAAGGACCTGGTTGTTCTGTGGCAGGCACAACCAATGTTTCCATGGAAACAGATAGAACTGAACTGCCTGTGCCTGAAGTGGCACCTGTTATTGTGGTTTCGGCTGACAGCAATCCTGTGGAAGTGCCCCAGACAGAGGAGTTACACCGCTCCACAAGGATTCGGAAACCCCCGGAAAGTCTTGATTTATAATTGACTAAATTCATGTACTAAACGTTTAATTATCTGGGACTGTGTAAATTGAATATTGACATTTGTATAAAGGGACTTAGAAGGGGAGGAATATGATTATTGTCCTTTAACAGATAAATCTGAAAAGTGAGGGTCACATAACCTGGGGGAACCAATCAGGGAGCAGGGTGGGGGATCAGCTTGGCAAGCACGGGCTACTGTACTCAGAGTCATCTCGGGAGCTGATTGCAGCCACAAGGCTGCAAGCCTCTGCGTAGTTTTAACCTGTAAATAAACAAGTTGTGTTTTCCCTAAACTGGTGAACGAGCATCGTTACAACAAACCACATAATTACATATTTTAATGTGCTATATGTCGTTGCATTATGTGTTTTGCAAGCAGACAAAGAAAAATGTGCCAAAATAGTGTGCTTTTAATCTTTGAAGATGTACAGCATAAAATGGACACTATCTTCATAAATCACTCGGTGCAGAAAAAAATGAACACATATCTGTAACATTGAGACTTACATGGTAAGGTTTCTGCCTGGTTTTTCTGGATCATTATGCAGAGTTGTAGCACCAGCTGTGGCGCACTCTCCAGGAAAGTCTCCAGAAGGCGCAGCATGTTCACATCTGCATACTCGTACATCATGGCCCAGTAAAATCGACGCTGGTGTTCGTTCTTCCTCCTGCTCTGAATGCCCAAGTACATTGTTCGGATATACCTGAAAAAACAAGATTTAAACTAGAGCGCAATGCACTTCAGAAATGTCACTACAGAAAACTGGGATGACTGAATCATCTTCTGAATTCATTGATTTGTCAGCAATTTTCAACCAAAAATGAACCGGTTATTACCATTGAACCAGGCACCATAGAAGGGAAATTTCCAACAGGTAAATCTGGTGGATACCCATTTTCCCACTTGATTTAATGTTCCAGCAGGCTGTCCAGCAATCCTACCCAAAACAAGCTAGAGGCAGTTTAAGTCTGAAATTCAGAGACCGATGCCAGTTGTAAAACACAACACTACAAATGGGCAGAACATGCACCATGCACGTTAGTTCCAGTTCAATTAGTTAAACAGTCTAACTAGTTGCCTTAAAGGAATCTCTGGAGACCACACAGAAAAGGTACATTTTGTTTTAAAAGACTACACCAAGAAAACTGCAACATGAGCCTCACAGTTCAATGTTGCAAATGGCTTATAAGGAGATGAATGCAGACTCGGACATTGTAGGGATTGTATGGTTATAAATCTGCAGCTGATCAATAATTTCACCTGAGATGAGAGTGCAGGAGTCAGCAACCTCAGATATGGGTGGCACACAAGATGATTGTCCAGTCTGAGCAGCCAGAGCCGCAGACCTGACACACTGGTTTAAAAAAAATCAAAACCCTCACAATATTTAAGAATTATTTAGGTAAGCACTTGAAATGCCATAGTATACAAGGCTACAAACCAAGTGCTGGAAAATGGGACTAGAATAGAGAGGTGCTTGATGGCCGATGCCATCACGATTGGCCGAAGGGCTTCTTTCAGTGTTGTGAAGCTCTATGACTCTGAGTTTTTATAACTTTCTGACCCTCTGCCAGCTTGTTCCTGCCACCCAAAATCAGAGCTAACCAGTCAGCCAGTTCCGCAGAGAAGGCAGCCAAATTTCCACCAATCCTTAATCAGTAAACTGCAGTCGAGCTCCCGTTTAGTGCTTGCAGCCTGTTAGAGAGATGCAGTTCAAGCCTGCTCTCGAGAATGGTTTCAATATTGTGGATGCACCGTGCATTTTAGGCTGAAGTTGAAAATTTCCACCCTCCCCTACCACCAAGTAATTTCCAAGTTTGGCAGCAGAATATTGGCACAACAGCAGATCAACGGCTGTTTATAAACGCAGCCCAAATTTCCTGACCATTGATTTCAATTGAGCAAGGTGTATAATGGAGGGGGCGGGGCAGGGGGGATCAATATACACCATTGCTGAAAGTAAAATCACAACACATAAATAATTTTTACAGTCACCACCACTCATACCACCCACACTTACAGTGGGCAAACCTCTCATAACTATTTCTCATCAGCATACAAGTTGTGGAGTTACTGATATTGTATTAAACACATTGGCTATTTTGGGTAATTCAATAAGTTTTCACAATTTGTTAAAATGCGATTAACTTAATCACCCTCTATTTACCACTTTAAAGGCTTTGATTATTTCAGGCAACTTGAAAAGTTTGTTAATTTTTTTCAGCTTCCAACTGTAATAATTAGAAACATGCGGAATAGGAGTAGGCCATTCAGCTCCTCCACCCCCTCTCTCATTCAATTATATCATGGTTAATTTGTGCCTCGACTTCCTTTAACTGCCTTTGCTCCATATCTTTTACCTAACAAAAAAATCTATCTATCTCAGTGTTGAAAGGTCCAATTGTCCCTTGGGGAGATGGTGTCTACAAGCCATTAAGTTCAAAAGTGTTTTTTCATCCCACTCCTGAATGTTTTCACTCTGATTTTAAGATGATGTCCTCTGTCCTTGATTCCCCCATCAAAGAAAATAATTCTATTCTATCTACACCATCAAATTCTTTAAACAATTTAAACAAGTTGAGCAGATTACCCCCAATTGTTGTCACTCAAAAGAAAGCCAAGTTACTGCAAGATACTTAGGCTCAAAGGACCGAATGGCCTACTCCCTCTCCTATTTTTTATGTTTTCTATTCAACTATTATATACAGACTGATTGTCTCAATAGTGCAGACGAGTCATACTCAGTCACTCTTTATATTGGGAGCATGTGAAATAGTGGCTGAGCAACAGAATTGCATGTATTTATTGTAGGGACCTGAGTTTTATTGTTGTGACTTTGCTTTGGGATGCTGATGACTCAAAAGTGAACAACGTGGAGCTGGAAAATTGTATCGCGTTGACCAGGTATGAGAGTAGTGGGGACTGTAAATTCAAATCTTGTTTTACAAGGCTGATGAGTGGTATGTGATTAAAAACAGAGTCACATTCAGAATTAGCAACACAAATGGCATAAGTGAATTTAACTTAATTAAACAATCTAAGTTTCATTTGGTATCACAGCATTACACCACTGCACAAGACACATTTAAGTACAATAACTTAACATAGTCAAAATATTCCATTGATCATTTCAACAGCTAATAAAATATTACAGTATTGAAATAATCAGTCGACATAAATCTTACACTCGTGACAAAACCATCTTTCATAGGCACGGAGTTACATAGGGATTAATCACTTAATATGGCTGGTTTTAAGCAAAAGTATAAATAATGTGAAAGTCTATTAAAATATCAAATTAATGCTAACAACTGTAGGGCACAATCCACATAGATGTGCATTGTCAAATTCAGTCATCTTTAAACATAGAAAAATTAATGAGCCCTAAAGGCTTTCTGATATAGGTTTTGTTCATTCGTCCATGATAGGAAATGAAACTTATTCTCTTGTGGAAAATTGATGTTTTCCAGGCACCGTTAGGGAGGAGTTTTAACCCTCGGGAGAGCTGGATTGAGTGGGAAAGCAGAAATTTAAAAATAACCTAACTCCAACCCAGCCACCTGAAGTTTTAATGGGAATGTCTCAGGCAACAGGTGGCTAATCCACCCTCAGCAGGCAGGCTGATCATTGACGTCTTTTAATGAGGACGTGGGCCTTCATTTTAATTGGATTTTCAGGTTTAGCGCATGAGGTTGAGGATCCCGCGCCTCCAGAAACCTGGCAGAAAAAATGGGTTGTGAATGGCTACATTACTGAAGTAAATACCTTTACTACTGCTGGTGAGTCAGGAAAAGCAGTAGCAATTCTTCCAGGCCCAGTAAACAAACCTGCTGATGACTGGGCCCATGTGAACAGATGACCACCAAACCCTTAACAACATCCAATCTGCTCCACCCATGCCCAAAAATGTCCCACCCCTCACAATGTCCAATTTACTCACCAACCCAACTGACTGTCGGTCACGGTTATCAGCATGGTTCTATGAAGGGAAGTAACAACAAGGTGGATAGTGGGGAGCCTATGGACGTGATATACCTAGACCTCCAGAAGGCATATGACAGGATGCCACATAAAAGACTGATCCAGAAGGTAAGATTGCAGGGGGTGGAGTACTAGTTTGGATTGAGGATTGGCTGACTAACATAAAGCAAAGGGTTGGGATTAATGTGTCCTTCTCTGCCTGGTGAAATGTAACTAGCGGGGTGCCGCAGGGATCAGTCCTCGGACCTCAACTGTTTACAATCTATATAAGTGATCTGCAAACCGGAAGAGAGTGTAACATAGCAAAATTTGCGGATGATACTAAAATAGGTGGGAAAGCAGGCAGTGAAGAGAATATAAAGATTCTACAGACGAATATCGATTGGCTGGGAAAATGGGCTAAACTTTGGCAGCTGGAGTTTAATGTGGATAAATGTGAGGTTGTCCAGTTTGGCAGAAAAAATGGAAAGACAAATCATTACCTAAATGGAAAGTAGATTCAAAATGCGTCCGGGCAGAGGGATTTGGGTGTCTTTGTTCATGAATTGCAGAAAGTCGATATGCAGGTGCAGCATGGAATAAAAACGGCAAATGGGATGTTGCCATTTATTGCAAAAAGATTGAGTATAAAGGTAGAGAAGTGTTTTTTATAATTGTATAGGGTGTTGGTGAGACCACATCTGGAATATTGTGTCCAGTTTTGGTCTCCTTATTTGAGGAAGGATGTGGTGGCTGTGGAGGCAGTTCAGAGCAGGTTCACCAGATTGATTCCAGGGATGAAAGGGTTGATGTGTGAGGAGAGATTAAACAGTTTGGGATTATACTCGCTGGAGTATAGAAGGATGAGAGGGGATCTGATCAGGGTATAGAAAATGCTAAAAGGGATTGATAGAGTAAATGTAGACCAAACGTTTCCTCTTATGGGGCACTCTAGAACAAGAGGTCACAGGTATAGATTGAGAGCTGGTAGATTTAAAACTGAGATGAGGAGGAACTACTTCTCGCAGAGGGTGGTGAATTTGTGGAACTCACTGCCCCATAGCACAATGGAGTCTCAATTGTTGAATGGTTTCAAGAGGGAGATGGACATATTTCTAATAAAGAAAGGGAAAGAGGGATATGAGGAACAGATGGGGAGGTGGATTTGAGACCAGGGAGAGATCAGCCATAATCTGATTAAATGGCGGAGCAGGTGTGAAGAGCTGAATTTGCCTGCTTCTGCTGCTGATTCCTATGTTCCTATGTTCCACTGATGCATGCTCACATACTTAGTCAGAAACTAAAGGTACTTATTAATAAAGAAAAACTGTACCAAGTCCAGCAGCTTCCCCGGCTGCCCAGTCTCTACATGTCTAGGAACCTTCTTTTGTAGTTCCGCAAGGAACTACAAAAGGTCGCGAATGTAGCCCAATCCATCACGCAAACCAGCCTCCCATCCATTGACTCTGTCTACACTTCCCACTGCCTCGGAAAAGCAACCAGCATAATCAAGGACCCCACGCACCCCGGACATTCTCTCTTCCACCTTCTTCCGTCGGGAAAAAGATACAAAAGTCTGAGGTCACGTACCAACCGACTCAAGTGATGGAAAAGGATGAGTGGTGTCCCAAGGGTAAGGTGTTGGATTGGGGGAAGGCTAACTTTATTGGGATCAGGCAGAAATTGGCAGCTCTTGATTGGGAGAGGCTGTTTGAGGGTAAATCCACATCTGGTATGTGGCAGTCTTTTAAGGAACGGTTGTTAGGGCTACAGGACAAGCATGTGCCTGTAAAAAAGAAGGATAGGAAGGGTAGGATTAGAGAACCGTGGATAACCAGGGAAATTGAGGGACTGGTCAAAAGGAAAAGAGAGGCGTATGTTCGGTCCAAGCAGCTAAAAACGGAGGGAGCTCTGGAGGAGTATAATGAAAGTAGGAAAATACTCAAACGGGGAATTAGAAGAGCAAAAAGGGGTCACGAAATGTTCTTGGCAGACAGGATTAAGGAGAATCCCAAGGCATTTTATTCATACGTTAGGAACAAAAGGGTTGTAAGGGAAAAAATCGGACCTCTCAGGGACAAAAGTGGGGACTTATGCTTGGAGCCCAAAGAGGTAGGGGAGATCCTAAATGAATACTTTGCGTCGGTATTCACTAAGGAGAGGGATGTGTTGACTGGGAGTGTCTCGGAGGGGAGTGTTGAACCGTTGGAGAAAATCTCCATTACAAAGGAGGAAGTGTTAGGTTTGTTAGAGAATATAAAGACTGACAAATCCCCAGGGCCTGATGGAATCTATCCAAGGCTGCTCAGGGAGACGAGAGGTGAAATAGTTGGGCCTCTGACGCAAATCTTTGTCTCGTCACTGGACACAGGTGAGGTCCCAGAGGATTGGAGGATAGCCAATGTGGTCCCGTTATTTAAGAAGGGTAGGAAGGATAACCCGGGTAATTATAGGCCGGTGAGCTTGACGTCCGTGGTGGGGAAGTTGTTGGAGAAGATTCTTAAAGATAGGATGTATGCGCATTTAGAAAGGAATAAACTCATTAACGATAGTCAACATGGTTTTGTGAGAGGGAGGTCATGCCTCACGAACCTGGTGGTGTTTTTTGAAGAAGTGACCAAAATGGTTGACGAAGGAAGGGCCGTGGATGTTGTCTATATGGACTTTAGTAAAGCATTTGACAAAGTCCCTCATGGTAGGCTAGTGAAAAAGGTTGGATCCCATGGGATAAAGGGGGAGGTGGCTAGATGGGTGGAGAACTGGCTTGGTCACAGAAGACAGAGGGTGGTAGTGGAAGGGTCTTTTTCCGGCTGGAGGCCTGTGACTAGTGGTGTACCGCAGGGCTCTGTATTGGGACCTCTGCTGTTTGTGATTTATATAAATGATCTGGAAGAAGGAGTAACTGGGGTGATCAGTAAGTTTGCGGACGACACAAAACTGGCAGGACTTGCAGATAGTGAGGAACATTGTCAGAGGCTACAGAAGGATATAGATAGGCTGGAAATTTGGGCAAGGAAATGGCAGATGGAGTTCAATCCTGATAAATGCGAAGTGATGCATTTTGGTGGGAATAATGTAGGGAGGAGCTACACGATAAATGGAAGAACCATAAAGGGTGTAGAGACGCAGAGGGACCTGGGTGTGCAAGTCCACAGATCTTTGAAGGTGACGTCACAGGTGGAGAAGGTGGTGAAGAAGGCATATGGCATGCTTGCCTTTATAGGACGGGGCATAGAGTATAAAAGTTGGGGTCTGATGTTGCAGATGTATAGAACGTTGGTTCGGCCGCATTTGGAATACTGCGTCCAGTTCTGGTCGCCACACTACCAGAAGGACGTGGAGGCTTTGGAGAGAGTACAGAGGAGGTTTACCAGGATGTTGCCTGGTATGGAGGGGCTTGGTTATGAGGAGAGATTGGGGAAACTGGGGTTGTTCTCCTTGGAAAGACGGAGGATGAGGGGAGACTTAATAGAGGTGTATAAAATTATGAAAGGCATAGATAGGGTGAACGGTGGGAAGCTTTTCCCCGGGTCGGTGGTGACGTTCACGAGGGGTCATAGGTTCAAGGTGAAGGGGGGGAGGTTTAACACAGATATCAGAAGGACATATTTCACACAGAGGGTCGTGGGGGCCTGGAATGTGTTGCCGGGCAAGGTGGTGGAGGCGGACACACTGGGAACGTTTAAGACTTATCTAGACAGTTATATGAACGGAGTGGGAATGGAGGGATACAAAAGAGTGGTCTAGTTTGGACCAGGGAGCGGCGCGGGCTAATTGTTCCTGGTTTCTCGTTTCAAGGCTTCATTCTACGATCATCTTGCTGGTGCCAGTACAGAGTGAGACTGCGGATAGTTGGGAACCTGTCTCGGGGGCAGGGAATTCATATGGTGTTCGTGGAAGTGGAAATGACTAGGGTTGGGAAGCATTTTCCGATCGGGGCCATTGTGATCTCCTGGACTCGTTTCGATCGCCTCAGGGGGTCGGAGAGGAATTTCCCAGATTTCTTTTTCCCCATATTGGCCCTGGGGTTTTTCACTCTGGGTTTTCGCCTCTCCCTGGAGATCACATGGTCTGGAATGGGGGGGTGGGGGTAAGTTAATAGGTTGTAATGAACAAAGCATCGTAGCTGTGAGGGACAGCTCGGTGGATAGGATATTGGTATGTAGATAGGCTGGAAAATTGGGCGGGGATCCTGGATTCAGGATTCAATCCTGGACCAGGGAGCGGCGCGGGCTTAGAGGGCCGAAGGGCCTGTTCCTGTGCTGTATTGTTCTTTGTTCTTGTTCTTTGTTCAAGAACAGCTTCTTCCCTGCTGCTGTCAGATTTTTGAATGGACTTACCTTGCATTAAGTTGATCTTTCTCTACACGCTAGTTATGATTGTAACACTACATTCTGCACTGTCTCGTTTCCTTCTCTATGAATGGTATGTTTTGTCTGTACAGCGCGCAAGAAACAATACTTTTCACTGAATGTTAATACATGTGACAATAATAAATCAAATCAAATCAAATGTCATCTGCTGAAAATAGGCTCCACCCCTTAGGGTGATTATCCACACGATCCCATTTGATCCCTCAAGCCAGGTGATTCTCTTCTGCTGTGTTGTTCTTAAAGGGACAATCACCACAGACAGGAAACCTATTGCAAAATGTTTTAAATGTCAGGTTAATTTCTACAGGATACCTGGGAGACATGAGCTTCTGGGTCTCTCCCTTGAAGATCTTTCCCCATGATCTGTTGTTCAAATATCAAGACCTCAATCTCTGACTTCATTCATAGTTAACAATTATGAAGCAGCTTTTTTAAAATCCTCCCTGCACAACTAATAATGCAAGTCAACCATGATGAATATTCCACAGCAGCTCCAGTACAAATTCCTGAGATCAAAGTACCAAGCCAGTTTTTGCTTTTTGGAGCCAATGAACCTCAGGCAACTAAGCTGGGAAAATGTGGCAAAAAGCAGAAAATGTGAGCAAGTTAGTTATTTTGATATTGAAAGTCCCTATCTTCAGAAAGTCTTCTACATAACACACATGCCATGATTTTGTGCCCACATTTGCCGTAAACACAAATGGTGTCATGGGCACAAAATATCGCATGACTCGGAAAACGAGAATCTCGCTGGTGAGATTCTTATTTTCAAATTCTCCCCACACCCCCGTCGGTGACATTACGAGGATCCCACTCGGGAAGGGCAGAAACCTCATTTCAGTACATTTAAATATAATTAGTGGGCTTCCCCACGATATCATTCTCGACATTAAGAACTTGCCCTCATAAATGTGACATCACGTTGGCAAGATTTACAACTGCTTTTTAAAAACATGACCCAGGTGAAGAGAACCCGCTGGGGGCACACAGCTAATTATAGCCCCTGTCTGCTGGGGGCACTCAGTTAAGTATAGCCCCCGTCTGCTGAGGGCACACAGGTAAGTATAGCCCCCGAGGGTAGAGGGAAATGCGCAGGCAATATATCCCCCCAACTAATAAGGGGGAACACTCCACGCTCCCCCCCCACCCCGCCCCCCTGCAAATGGAGCTCCCCAGAGGGGTCCCCAAGATATCTCCTGGCACTGGAGTTGGGCTGGCCATCTCCGGAAAGAGATTGAGGACAGCCATAGGGTTGGCTGAATGTTCTGGTGAGCTAGGTAAAAGATTGAAAAACAATTTAAAACAATGTTTTAAATCAGTGCAGAGAGAGAGATGAGATTTCATTTTAGAACATAGAACATAGAACATAGAAAAACTACAGCACAAACAGGCCCTTCGGCCCACAAGTTGTGCCGAACAAATCCCTACCTTCTAGACCTACCTATAACCCTCCATCCTATTAAGCTTCATGTACTCATCCAGGAGTCTCTTCAAAGACCCTATTGAGTTCGCCTCCACCACCACTGACGGCAGCCGATTCCACTCGCCCACCACCCTCTGTGTGAAAAACTTGCCCCTAACATCTCCCCTGTACCTACCCCCCAGCACCCTAAACCTGTGTCCTCTCATAGCAGACATTTCCACCCTGGGAAAAAGCCTCTGAGAGTCCACCAGATCTATGCCTCTCAACATCTTACACACCTCTATTAGGTCTCCTCTCATCCTACGTCTCTCCAAGGAGAAAAGACCGAGCTCCCTCAGCCTATCCTCATAAGACATGCCACTCAATCCAGGCAACATCCTTGTAAATTTCCTCTGCACCCTTTCAATCTTTTCCACATCCTTCCTATAGTGAGGCGACCAGAACTGAGCACAGTACTCCAAGTGGGGTCTGACGAGGGTCTTATACAGCTGCATCATTATCCCCGGACTCCTAAACTCAATCCCTCGATTGTTAAAGGCCAGCACACCATACGCCTTCTTAACCACCTCCTCCACCTGCGGGGCCGATTTTAGAGTCCTATGGACCTGGACCCCAAGGTCCTTCTGATCCTCTACAGTACTAAGAGTCTTTCCCTTTATATTGTACTCCTTCATCCCATTTGACCTACCAAAATGGACCACTACGCATTTATCTGGGTTGAAGTCCATCTGCCACTTGTCCGCCCAGTCTTGCATCCTATCTATGTCCCTCTGTAACTTCTGACATCCCTCCAGACTATCCACAACCCCACCAACCTTTGTGTCATCGGCAAACTTACCAACCCATCCCTCCGCTTCCTCATCCAGGTCATTTATGAAAATTACAAACAGCAAGGGTCCCAGAACAGATCCCTGGGGCTCACCACTGGTGACTGACCTCCATTTAGAAAAAGACCCATCTATACACACTCTCTGCCTCCTTTGGGCAAGCCAGTTCTGGATCCACCAGGCAGCAGCCACTTGGATCCCTCTCACTTTTTCTAGAAGCCTTGCATGGGGACCTTATCGAACACCTTGCTAAAATCCATATAAACCACATCTACCACTTTCCCTTCGTCAATGTGTTTCGTCACATTTTCGAAGAACTCCACCAGGCTCGTAAGGCACGATCTGCCCTTGACAAAGCCATGCTGAGTATTCTTGAGCATACTAAACCTCTCTAAATGCTCATATATCCTGTCTCTCAAGATCTTCTCCATCAGTTTACCAACCACTGAGGTTAGACTCACCGGTCGGTAATTACCTGGGCTATCCCTATTCCCCTTCTTGAAAATAGGAACCACATCCGCAATCCTCCGGCACCTCTCCCGTCTCCATCGACATCGCAAAGATCATCGCCAGAGGCTCTGCAATCTCTTCCCTCACCTCCCACAGTAACATGGGGTACATCCCATCCGGACCCGGCGACTTATCTATCTTGATGCCATTCAAAGATTCCAGCACAACCTCTTTCTTAAAATCCACATACTCAATCCTTTCAGTCCATCGCACGCCCGTGTGCGTGACAATAATAAATCAAATCAAAATAAAATTATTGTGCACCATTAGGGTGAAAATCCTTGGATACAAGTCTCATTTGACCACAAGTAATTCTGGAATTAATCCATTTACATTTTGGGGCAGTTTCACAAGGCATGTGGCACAAGGGGTTTGGCGGGGGGGGGGGGTTTATTTTTAAAGGAAGTTGAATTGCAAAAGCAAATACAGCCTCTGAGGGGATCAGTTAGATAGAAAGGATAGGGGACAAAGGGATAAACGGAAGCAGTTTGAGGGATCCGTGAGCCTCTCAGCAGCCACTCCAAGTGGGTGCAACAGGTAAGAGGAGATTGGATAGAAGATTGTGAATGTGAGGTAACAGGGGAGGCAGTAGCATCATGGTATTGTCACTGGACTAGCAACCCAGACACCCAAAGGCAATGCTCTGCGATCCCTGTTTCAAATCCCACCACATTTTAAAAGATTACGGAGAGGGAGGAGAGATTCCATTCCAAAACAGCATGCAGAGAAAGGCCAGATTACATTTTAAACAGTGCAGAGAGAGAGCAAAGAAGTTATTTTGAAATAGTGTGGAGATAAAGTAGTGATTTCAATTTAAAGCAGTGAGGAGAGAGATGCGTGATTTCATTATAAAATAGTGCAGTGAGAAAAGAGATTTCATTTTAAAACAGCAAGTAATGAGATACAAGGGACACGATCAACCGTCATGGTTAGCCGGTAAGATAGGGCAAGGGGTGAAAAATGGGGTTTGCGCCTGGTTTCTTGACCCTTGCGATCTTTCCAGCCCCGTTTTGCTGGCAAAATCAGCCTTGTGCCTTTCTGATTTCAATATTAATGACATGATTAACATGTCATTAACAAGTCCAGGGCGCTATCGTCCGGGCTCACTTACCTTAGCCCATTTACTGGTCAAGGTCCTTGTCCCTCTACCTGCAGTCGTAAACCCTTGCCCTTCCTCCCATCTCCCCCCCTCTTCATGAACAACCGTTCACATTGCTACCCTGATCTTCATCAGGCTACTCCCCACCTTCTCCTGCACTCTACCCCCAGTCAAACTTCAGACATTTGTTGCAGTGACTGCACGAGTCCCCCAGCACAGTGCTGTCCTGATAGACAGTGGTATGTGGCATCAGGTGGAAGGAGACCCTTGTACTCTCCAAACCCAGGTTCAGTACTGATCCGAGATGGGGGCACAGGAATGTCCGTGGGTCCAGGAGCACGTTGCTGTTCATGAACACCAACTGGCATGGAGATGGAGGGCAAGAACTGGCCTGTCCTGGCAGAGTTGTGTATCGTGTATCAGGAGCAGCGCAGCACTATGGCAGTATTGCACTCACCCCAAAGTCTCTTGCAACCTGAGGATCACCTGGTGAACATCACTTCTTAGCAATTGGGTATTCAGCCGACATAATTTCCCCCTGGCATGACACAAGATTGAAAGGCCTGATGGGATACCAGTGGTCAGCTGTTTTAAGGAGCATTCATGAGATGCAAATTAATGCAAAAATGTTCACACCACCAGACAGCAGGAAAACCCTCTATTAACACACCATTGGAAGAATTCCAACTCTTTGGCTCCCACTGGATTCTTTGTTCTATCCCACCACCAAACCCATCATGGGAGGATGAGAGAATTCCAGCTACGGAATTAAAGGTTTTATATCTGAATGTGAGCAACCATCACAACAAATGGATAAATTATTAGCACAGATAGAAATGGATATGTATGACCTGATAGCCAATGCAGAGACATAGATGCAAGGTTCCAATGACTTGGGAATTAAATATTGACATTGGTATTTCACATTCTGAAAAGACGAGAAGGTAGGAAAATGGAGTGAGGTAGCTTTGTTGATTACTCATGCCATTAGTACAGCTGTGACATGATCTTAGCTCAAAAGAGCAAGATGTATTTATTGACTACAGCTCAGCCTTCAACACTATTATTCCCACGAAACTCATTTCTAAACTCCGTGGCCTGCGCCTCGGCATTTCCCTCTGCAACTGGATCCTGAACTTCCTAACTCACAGACCACAATCAGTAAGGATAGGCAACAATACCTCCTCCACGATCATCCTCAACACCAGTGCCACACAAGGCTGGGTTCTCAGCCCCCTACTATACTCCTTATACACCTATGACTGTGCGGCCAAATTCCGCTCCAATTCGATTTTCAAGTTTGCTGACGACACCACCGTAGTGGGACGGATCTCAAACAATGACGAGACAGAGAACAGGAATGAGATAGAGAATCTGGTGAACTGGTGTGGCAACAATAATCTCTCCCTCCATGTCAACAAAACGAAGGAGATTGTCATCGCCTTCAGGAAGCGTAAAGGAGAACATACCCCTGTCTACATCAATGGGGATGAACTAGAAAGGGTCGAGAACTTCAAGTTTTTAGGTGGCCAGATCACCAACAACCTGTCCTGGTCCCCCCATGCTGACACTATAGTTAAGAAAGCCCACCAATGTCTCTACTTTCTCAGAAGACTAAGGAAATTTGGCATGTCTGCTACGACTCTCACCAACCTTTACAGATACACCATAGAAAGCATTATTTCTGGTTGTATCACAGCCTGGTATGGCTCCTGCTCTGCCCAAGACGACAAGGAACTACAAAAGGTTGTGAATGTACCCCAATCCATCATGCAAACCAACCTCCCATCCATTGACTCTGTCTATACTTCCTGCTGCCTCGGCAAAGCAGCCAGCATAATTAAGGGCCCCACGCACTCCAGACATTCTCTCTTCCACCTTCTTCCTTCAGGAAAAAGATACAAAAGCCTGAGGTCATGTACCAACCAACTCAAGAACAGCTTCTTCCCTGCTGCTGTCAGATTTTTGAATGGACTGACCTTGCATTAAGTTGATCTTCCTCTGCACCCTAGCTATGACTGTAACACCAAATTCTATCATAGAATCATAGAAACCCTACAGTACAGAAAGAGGCCATTCGGCCCATCGAGTCTGCACCGACCACAATCCCACCCAGGCCCTACCCCCACATACTTACCCACTAATCCCTCTAATCTACGCATCCCAGGACACTAAGGGGCAATTTTAGCATGGCCAATCAACCTAACCCGCACATCTTTGGACTGTGGGAGGAAACCGGAGCACCCGGAGGAAACCCACGCAGACACAAGGAGAATGTGCAAACTCCACACAGACAGTGACCCAAGCCGGGAATCGAACCCAGGTCCCTGGAGCTGTGAAGCAGCAGTGCTAACCACTGTGCTACCGTGCCGCCCCATTTTTTAACCCTACAGTGCAGAAGGAGGCCATTCGGCCCATCGAGTCTGCACCGACCACAATCCCACCCAGGCCCTACCCCCACATACTTACCCACTAATCCCTCTAACCTACACATCCCAGAACACTAAGGGGCAATTTTAGCATGGCCAATCAACCTAACCTGCACATCTTTGGACTGTGGGAGGAAACCGGAGCACCCGGAGAAAACCCACGCAGACACGAGGAGAATGTGCAAACTCCACACAGACAGTGACCCGAGCCGGGAATCGAACCCGGGCCCCTAGAGCTGTGAAGCAGCAGTGCTAACCTTCTGCACTCTCTCGTTTCCTTCTCTATGAACGGTATGTTTTGTCTGTATAGCGTGCAAGAAACAATACTTTTCACGGTATGTTAATACATGTGACAATAATAAATCAAATCAAATGTAAAATAGTTTGGGTGGAAATAAGAAATAGAAAGTTAAGAGAACACACTTGTGGAAATAATTTATAGGTCCCTAACAGTAGCTGGATAAAGGAGTAACTGCAGATGTGGTGTACTTGGATTTCCAAAAGGCATTTCATAAGATGCCACATAAGATCATACCTTCAAAACAGAAATGGTTCAGGCACAGTCAAGGTATATTTCCTTAAATGGGAAAGGTAGGGCAAACACATCCAGAGATCCCTGGATGAAAAAGGAAATAGAAATTAAGATAAGGAACAAAACATGTGCTTATAGGTGTCAGGTGGAAAATAAAGTTGAGAACCAAGAATAATACAGAAGGTGCAGCTGGGAGATGAAAACACACATTATTTGGTGGCTGTGTCTGGATGTGCAGATTGAAGAAAAAGTGGGACAGTGTCAATCCTGTGTACAAATAAGAAATACTCTACTGTTGTCTCCTTTACACCTTTCGATGTGGCCTAAAATGCCATGGTAATGATTGCACGTAGATTTTGTTGGTCCACTTGAGGGTTGCATGTTCTTAGTCATAATTTATGCACAAAGTGGCCAGAAATTATTATGCAATCTACTACAATTGAACAAATCATTGAAGAATTTGACAAAATTTTGCAAGATTTGGTAAACCAGAACAGATTGTTCATGATAATGGTTCATAGTTTACTTCACAAGAATTTGAGGATTATCTCCAAGTAAATGGTATTCAGCATATAAAATCCTCATCTTCTCATCCATCAAGTTATGGATTAGCTGAAAGATTTGTGCAATCCTTGAAAACATTCTTTAAAAGCTTCAAGAGACCAAGGTTCATTATCACGCCATGTGAATAGCTTTTTGGCATCTTAAAAAAAAACTATTCATGTGACTGCCCAAGTCCACTTGCATTCCTATTCTTAAAAAGGAAGTTGAGAACTGTGTTTGATTTATTACCTCCAGAAACTTCAGAGAGTGTACAGAGTCAACAACAATTTCAAGTTGCTAGATGTGAAGTGACAACAAAACAATGCTCATTTCAACAAGGTCAAGTGTTAGTTAGGACATTACAATTAGAAAGAGCCAGCATGGATTTCTAATGGCACCTTTAGATGAAGAAGAGACACACAGACTCGAAACATCAACTCTGTTTCTCTCCAGACAGATGTTGCCAGACCTGAGTTTCTCCAGCATTTTCTGGTTTTTACCTCTCTCCAGGCCAAATGAACATTGGTTTTTCAGAATTTTATCGCCATTCATTGGATAGAGAGCATTTCCTTTAGAAATTTATCTAGAAACTCCAGGAAGGAATCAGAGAACTTGGGAACTTGCCCCCAATCATTTCTCAAAACTAACACTTTGCAGCTATCAAACATGCATTCATGTTTTAAATAGGCACCGAAACCCCCCAGAAACCATATTCCCAATACGATCAGCATGTCAATGAGATATAAATGCAATTTGGTCTCACACTGATGGCATTGGGAAGGCTTGCCATTTGCCTCACCCCTTGCCCCACACCCATGCAAATCCACTGCCAGTTAAACTTTCTTGTATAGTTTGTCACATAAATCAAGATAGGTCACTTTCTTAAACTGGTATTGCCATTCCTAATGAATACTCTTGTGATGGATCTGATTTCAAGCTGTCCACATTTTGTACATTGTACTGACTGATTCAACCTAACCACAGACAAGTCTGCCTGACAATAAATACATATCTGCTTTTAGCGGAAAAGAAGTCAGGAAGTGCAGAGAAACAGAATTTAGGATTTCTGGCTGAATTTACTATCTCTTGAAGCTCCGTTAGGGCATCCTAGAGGGTCTATGAGGTCAACAGTTTTTTTGTCAGCGGCAGGCGAGCACGTACGTGCCACAAGAACTGTATTGTAAGAATTCAGCATTCTACATATTTTTTCTTTTGAGTTAGGTTCACTTTGAAGCACATTATTTTCATTGCTGTAACTAACAGAATGTTTCTGCGATGTTTCCTTTAAATAGCTGACACTATCTCCGTGAAAGTTAGAATAAGAGTTCCCAGAAGATTGTTGATATTTGTGTTAAACATTCAGACAAAATAATGAAAACCACTGCACTTTGCTAATTACTTTTAAATCTTACGTTTCTATTCATTTTTGTGGTTTGCTGTACAGGGGTAGCTGACAAAATTAACTTTACTCTTCAAATCATGAGTATAAGTGTGTTTTATTTTTTTTAAGAAAGTGTGTACATTTCTATTCTGGAATTTGCACTTTTTAAAATATATAAATCTCACTTTCGAGCTCATTTCCTCTCGTTCAGGTATCTTAGAATCTTAGAATCCCTACAGCACAGAAAGAGGCCATTCGGCCCATCGAGTCTGCACCGACCACAATCCCACCCAGGCCGTACCCCCATATCCCTACATATTTACCCACTAATCCCTCTAACCTACGCATCCCAGGACACTAAGGGCAATTTTAGCTTGGTCAATCAATCTAACCCGCACATCTTTGGACTGTGGGAGGAAACCGGAGCACCCAGAGGAAACCCACGCAGACACGAGGAGAATGTGCAAACTCCACACAGACAGTGACCCAAGCCAGGAATCGAACCCAGGTCCCTGGAGCTGTGAAGCAGCAGTGCTAACCATTGTGCTACCGTGCCGTGTCAGATGGTGGCATCAGGCCATGTGATTAAAATTGTGTTTTCAATCTGCTGTAACTAGGAATCTAACCAAAAACTCCTCCCCATAAGAGTTCATGATCAAATTGCCTTTTTCATGTAGATCCGAAATGCATGCATTAATAATGCTCCATCAGGCACTCTGTGCCATCACATTCTCTATTAGAGCTATCTGTTTTAAAATATCTATAATGCTAAGATCAAGTGTAGTATCGACATGCTGTACTTGGTTGAAGTCATTAGGTTACATTTTAGCTTAAGTTGAAGCAATTTTTGAAAGCGGCATCTCGGCCTTTTGGCCAAGATGTAAATGAGATCAAGCCTTGGAGGAGGAGCTATGCCTACTCCAATCAGCTTGGATCATGTAGATCAAGCCCAAGACAGGAGGTGAGAGTCCTGTCTTGTCAGCTTGGATCGGGAATGTCTCAACTTGTTGAGACTCTGAATTGGACTTGATTTGTTTGAATTGGAATAAAAAAAAAAATTGGGTGCAATGTGGAGGTATAGACTTGATGTACTGATGTGGCTTATGTCCAATTTTCAAGTGGTTTTTTGGAACAGGATAGACGTAACATTGTTGTGGCATTGTGGCTATTCTAAATCTTAGGTAATTTATTAGAGAAGTCTTGTAGCACTGAGACAACTATATTTAATTATTACTAATAGATCTCCCATGAGCAGTTTAAACTGTTGTTTCTAACATTAATTGCTGTCCCAAAAGCAGGCTGAACTTGACAGCAGGTCACCCAGCTCTACAGCAAGTTTACTCAGTTAACAGACCACATGACTGAAACAAACAAGAATGTTAGACAAAGGGATGCAAGTGGTGGAAGTGTTAAAGCAACTGCCAGCATTAACAATGTGGCTTCTATTATGAAATCACAATGACAACAGACAGTGCAAACAGCCAAACTCTTCACCACAATTTTTCAGAAACACCACATCCTGTTTCCATTAATTAAAAAGCGTGTTCAACCATGCTTTCTGGGCCGTATTTTAACCAATTTGCACTAGCTGCTGGATATTTCCAATCTACAAGATAGGAACATTGCTTTCCATCATTTATTTCCCGCACAAACTCAATGGCAATTCCTTGTGGGGAACAATTGTATAATTTTGCTGTATACATGTTGATTGGTCAAAGAAACTGAAAGGAAGCGGTGTCCCAAGTGATGGGGATGTTTTTTGCATGCTGCAGTGAAGCAGAACATTCTGAAAGTGATATTTTAATGCATCCTTTATGTTCACTGAAAGCCTGTCAGTTAACTCCAGTATAACTGTATGTATCACATGTCGGATCTGAAGAGAGTAATTTGCAGAACAAACCACAGAATATCATTGTCTATATTGCATCAGAAACCCCAGAAAATGGGTTATAAATAACTTACAGCTTCTTTTACTGTTTCACCACTTTAGTCTTGAGATATTGGCCCCCGACATTTACAGGTAGGTGGGAAGTGTACATGTGAGGTGGGGAAGATGTGGGGCGTTGCAGTGTAATGGGGTTAACTCAGCAAGACAGGGATGTGAGGTCCAGCCGAGTTTAACAACAGGATCTCAAAATAGTTTGTTTCTTCCATTTCCCCCATTGACTTCCCCAGCAAACAGCCAGATTGACTGGCTGCTGAATAGGGTAACCAGCAACAGAATGCCATAGTCAAGGACCATTTGAGGACAATCCACAACAATTGACATCTTGGGGCAGGCCACACACCAGGCTTGAGTCATGCTTGCATTCAACGTGAATCTGGAGGGAACTCTCCACTGATTAGAGTCAGAGCCAACACGAAGGAATAAGGTTGTGATTGCTGGAATTCAATCATCTCGAGGTGCGGGATACTGTTACAGGAGTTCCTTAGAGAAACGTCCCATGGTCAACTGTCTTCAACTGCTTCATCAGTGGCATTCCCTTCATTACAAAGGTCAGAAATGGGGACGTTCACTATTAATTGCACAATGTTCAGGATCATTCACAACTCTTTTAGACATTGAAGCAATTCATGCCTGCATGCAGCAAGACATGGACAACATTAAGACTTGGGCTGATAAGTGGCAAATAACATATATACAAACATATAAATTAGGAGCAGGATTAGGTCACTCAGCCCCTTGAGCCTGCTCCATCATGGCTGATCTGATTATAACTTCAACCCCACATTCCTGCCTACTCCCAATAACTAGTCAACCCCTTGTTAATCAAGAATCTATCGAGTTCTGCCTTAAAAATACTAAAACTCTGTTTCCACCACACTTTGAGGAAGAGAGTTCCCAAAACTCAGGATCCTCAGAAGAAAAATTCTCCTCTGTTTTAAATGGGTGAATCCTTATTTTTAAACAGCAATTCTAAATTATCCCACAACTTGTCCACATCCTTTCAAGACCTCTCAGGATCTTATGTTTCAATCAAGTCACCGCTTACTCTTCTGAACTACAGCCTGTCCAATCTTTCTACATAAGACAACCTGCCCATTTCAGGTATTAGTCTAGTAAACATTCTCTGAACTGCTTCCAGTGCATTTACATCCTTCCTTAAATAAGGAGTCCGATACTATACATAATAATCCAGATATAGTCTCAGCAATGCCCTGTGTAACTGAATCGTTACCTCCCTACTTTTGTAATCAATTTCCCTCTCACAATAAATTATGACATTCTATTTGTTTTCCTAATTACTTGCTGTACCTGTATTTTTTGTGATGTCATGCACTCTTAGAACACGCAAATCCCTCTGCAGCTCAGAGTTCTGCAGTTTCTCAACGGGTATAGACTGGGTGAGATTGTTGTCTTTTCAGGGTCAATGGGCTGAATGGCCTCCATCTGCACTGTAGATTCTATGATTTAGATAATATTCGTCTTTTTTATTCTTCCTGCCAAAATCAACAATTTCATATTTTCCGACATTATACATCATTTGCCAGACCATGACCCATTCAATTAACCTTTTGTAACACAGCAGGTGGCAGAGTTGCAAAGGGACCACGCTTCCTGCAGGTGTGTTTAATTTCCTCTCGGCCAGAACTACACAACAGGTTACCCAAACTACATTTCCCAGAAAGCATCACATAAACAGGAAGCAGAGGTGGGTTTAACGGGAAGGGGTGGCTGTCTCAGTGCCTGTAGAAGTAAATGGATTTGATGTTTGACAACCTGAGAGTAGATGTGTTTGACTATCTGCCTTTGGCATGACTTTATATTGGAATACGAACTGGGACTGGCTGAGAACCCAACCTTGGTAGGGCCTTACCTTTTCCAACATGGACTAAGTGACTCTGTCTGTGTTTTGCATTGATTACACTGGTAAATAGCTTAGGGTTAAAGATATATGGAAGATAATTAATGTAAAGATAGTGTTCAACAAAAAGCTAGATTTTTGGTTTGTTTAATTTCTGTATGATTTTGAAATGGTTCTGTTATGTGGAACAGACTTTGGGACAATAAATATATTGTAATCATGATGTTTACCTGAACTTTTGTGTTAAAGTGTGCTTACATTCCCTGCCTGTAAAGATCCCAGCGTTATGCAATGCTCTTGCCAGTGTTACACTATCTATATCCCTGTAAAACAGAGTCAGAAAGTCACTTAGTCCGTGATGGGAAAGGTAAGGCCCTACTAAAGTTGCTGTCTGTATGTCCCCCTCACAGCTTATTTTCCTTCCTACCTTTTGTATCATCAGCAAATTGAGTAACTATACCTTCTGTCCCTTCATCTGAATCATTTATATAAGTTGTAAAAAGTTGAAGTCTCAGCACTGATCCCTATGACACACTACTCTTTCCAACAAGAAAATGACCCATTTATGCCTACTCTGTGTTTCCTCTTAACTAACCAATCTTCTATCCATGCTAATCTGTTACCCCATATGCCTTGTGTTTTTATTTTCTATAATAACTTTTGATGCAGCACCTTATCAAATGCCTTCTGGAAATCCAAGTACAGTACATCCACCAGTTCCCCTTTCTCCATTGCATGTTATATCTTCAAAGAACTCCAATAAATTGGTTAAATGTGATCTCCCTTCCACAAAACCATGTTGACTCTGCTTGATTACCTTAACCCAAAGGTTCTAGCATCTTCCCTATGATAAACCAACTGGCCTATAGTTTCCTGCATTCCCTTTCTAAATAAAGGAGTTACATTAGCTATTTTTCAGGCTAATAGAATCTTCCCCAATCTAGTGAATTTTGGAAAATTAAAACCAATGCATCAACTGTCTTACTGGTCAGTTCTTTTTAGACCCTAGGATGAAGACCATCAGGACCTAGGAACTGGTCAGTCTGCAGATCCAACAATTTGTTTAGGTATCTCTTCCCGAGTGATTGTGACTTTCTTAAGTGGCTCCCTCCCTTCCATTTCCTCATTTATAAATAACTCAAGGATGACACTTGCATCTTCTGCAGTGAACACATGCAAAATGCCTGTTCAATTCATCTACTATCTCCTTATGTTCCATTACTAAATCCCCAGAGTCACTTTTCATAGGATCAACACTCAGTTTATTAACTTTTTTTCTTTTTTAAACATCTATAGCCACTCTTACAATCTATCTTTATATTTCTAGTTAGCTTTCTTTTCTTTCCTTATTAATCTTTGCTGTTTTTATGTTCTGTCCAAACTTCTGACCCATCATCCACCTTTGTGCAATTAAAAGCTTTCTCTTTAAATTTGTTTCTATCTTTAACTTTTATTGACCTATTCCTTAACCAAAATTGCCAGTTCACTTTAGCTAGCTCAGCTTTCATGCCTACATAATTGCCTTTGTTCAAGTTAAAATATTAATCTTAGGCCCACTCTTCTCTTCCACAAACCAAATGTAAAATTCAGTCATATTAAGATCACTGCTACCTCAGGGTGCCTCCACTATGAGGTGAGTAATTAATCCTATCTCTTTGCACAATACCAGGTTCAGTATAGCCTGCTCCCTGGTTGGCTCCTAGATCACGCTGTTCTAAGAAACTGTCCTGAAAATCTTCTGTGAATTCTTTGTCTCGGCTAATTTTGCCCGTCTGATTTTTCCAGTCTATATGTAGAGTAATGTCGCCCATGATAATCGCCGTACCTTTCTGAGAAGCTTCCATAATTTCTTCTTTGATACCCCGTCCTACCGTGTTGGGCGGGATTTTACGGTCTCGCCTGCCGCGGGATCGGAAATTCCTGTCCGAAATCAATGGATCTTTTGCTGGTCCGTCAAATTGTCTGTCCCGCCCGCTACAATTCCTGCGGGACCAGAAAATTTAAGCTGTTAGGGGAACTGCACACCACTCCCACAATTGACTTCTTGCCTTTATCATTCCTCATCTCTACTTAAACCTATATAACTAGTTTCCTGCATGTCGCAGTTGTTTTGTTTCCCCCATGTTGCTTTATGCTGCCTTATGGGCTCTCTCTTTCTTTTTGAACACCACACTACTTTGTGCACCGCACACATACCAAGCAATGATTATCTCTGACAAGAAAAGATCTCACCACCTGCCTTTGATGTTTAATAGCATTACCGTCACTGAATTCCTCACTATCAACATCCTTTGGGTTACAATTGACCAGAAACTGAACTTGACCACCCGTGTAAATACCAAGGCTACAAGAGCAGATAAGAGGCTGAAAGCTCTGCAGTGAGTAACACACTTCTGACTCCCCAAAGCCTGTCCTCCATCCACAAGGTGCAAGTCAAGAGGGTGATGAATACACTTTACTTGCCTGGATGAGTACGGCTCCAACAACACTTAAGAAACTCAACACTATCTAGGACAAAGCAGCCTGCTTGATTGGCATCTCAATCGCCACCTGAAATTTCCAATTTCAACCTCTGTTATCTCTGTGCAATGTCCATTTTTCTTGTTTCTGTAAAGTACAGTGTAAGGTTTCTTAACAAATCATAGTCCTTGTGTCAATTATGGACAAATCTCTGTGTAGTGAAGAAGGCCATTTCCGACCATTTAAACTCATTCTGCCAGAACAGATGCCCTACCATCTTCCCATTACAGTATCTCGCTTTTTTCTAAATGAATCCTGGCTTCAAAGATTTTCCCAGAAACCCATTCCAGCTGTGTAAAGAAATACACCTCACTTTGCCCTGGTTATCTGAAAGCACTGTTCCACATTTAGTTTATCCTGCTAAGTATATTACATATCATTATAATGGTCTCCCCTATGTTGACACTTTTCAATGTTATCAAAACCTTCCTCTTGCTCCTCCCTCTGAAAATGTCTCATCAATGTCTTTACCATTACCTCTTGCAACCTCTTGTTGCAACAATCAAAACTGCATGTAGTTTCACAAATTCGCTGTCATCTCACAGACTATTATGACAGGACATTTGTGTATGAAGTCTATGGCATATAGTAATGAACACAATACTGGTAACTTCGTATTAATGAGTTGGATAATTTCTACATGCAGTCACTGGCTTCCTACTGAGTAAAAAGGAGGCTGCTTGGGAAAATTTCAGTGCCATATTTGAGAGGAATCTGGTACCTCCGTGGCCACTAAAACTACAATTTCTAGCATGCTGCTGCCTGAGTTGCACCTCTAAGAGCAAATAGGACTATCCAAATTGACTCATCTCTCCATGATTCTGAATCCAGTGAGGGTAACTTGTGAATCTAAATTCCATTGTAACTACCAGGTTCATTGGTCTGCATACTTTAAGGACCTAACCTATTATTGATGCTGATTACAGCATATTATTCATTAAACTGCAGCCATTTTTTAAAATTTAGTGTTCATTTGGAGTTCATTCAATCCAGATTTAGTTTTCACATATATGCTAAAGGATCAGTGATATTTTGTAATTCTGTTGTCATTTCTTGTCTGCGCTCCATCAACTGAGCGTTCCTAATTGATTAATGGACACGTCCATTCAGTACAGCTTCAGCCCTTTTACAATAATTAATGACATGCATTACTGTTAACAATAATCATGTAGAAACCCTCCATTTCAGATTCTATCGCACCAAATAACATTATTGGGGTAACACAATCCACTCTCTGCCTCTTACCATTTTGACCTCTGCTACTGTACAAGCACTTTTTTAAATAGTAAATAAATCATATTCCAGATCTGGAAGTCTGGTCAATGGCTAATTGCCGTTCTTCAACAGTTAATATCGATAGCTTCAGAGATGGGTCTTGGTCAAATTACACTTTGAGATCCACTACATGCTTCTGCTAGGGGTCACAGCCCTAGAAAATCGCATTTTAATCCCAGTGTCAGGAATTCAACATGTTCCAAAATATATGATTGGAATAGGGGTGCTGTGTGTGTTTTTCTTCAGACAGACCAATTAGCAGAACAATAAAATTAAAATTGGTGTTGCCTAACTGTGGAATTGTCAGGATTAGACACAAAGGGCTGGAAAAGTTGAGAACTGAAAAAGAGCACCACTGCAGAATAAAGCTGGTTTTTCCCCAACTGAAGTGCTACATTAAGATATCATTTGCACCCATTGAGCACAAAATTACAGAAGCTCATTGATTTTAAATTTCAGGTTGCGGTTTAAATCTATATTTAGTGCGAAGGGCAGTCTGGTGTCAGAGCAATGAACGATCATCAAGAACTAAGAACCTGAAGAAAATGCAAAGTGTGTCGGTTGTAGCATGTGGGAATGGCTGATTGTAAATAGCAGTAATGTAATGCCAACAGTTCCTTCAAGAATTAATATTTCGGAATGAGGCAGTTACACAAAAGTGCAATAATCACAAAGGAAAGATTCTTATTTTCTGGGAAATCAAATGAACGCTGATTGTAATTACCTGTACTCAGAGCGAAGTGGAGTTTGTGAGCATTGAGGATCTGTGATCTGAAGGATGTTACTAAATATGGAATGGAATCATCAGTAAAGATTTATCAACAAATTGCCGAGTTATACAGGCCACAAAGGCTTGAGTCTGTGCTGAATTAACTGAACTCGGTTAGCTGGAGGCATTGCTATATTTGGTCCACAGCCCTAGGTTAGAGAGAGGAAAATTCAATCAGGTATCCCGTTTCTGAACACTGTCCAGCAACTAATGTTAGAAGCACGTATCTGTGAACACCAGACTGGACAAATAGTCCAAAAAAAAGGCTGAAGTCCCACCATATGCAATTCAGTTCAATAAACATGATAAAACATGTGATTGAAACAGTAAAATTAACCGTGAAACCTATTTGATTGTTATATGGACCCAACTTGTTTTCTAATGTCTTTCAGCCAAGGAAGCAAGTCTTAAGGTGACTCCAGTACACATTTTGCAGTTAACTCTTAATGCTCTCTGAACTGACTAGTAAATCACAATGGAGTTTAGTAATAAGGAAAAGTTGGGCACCTGACCCAGGCAGTGCATCAGGACAAGATTCAGACAACACTAAAATCCGAGAACTGGTGCCCTGTGGGAAAATCTTCCCACAGTCAAATAACAGCTTGATATACCAATCTCTGTTAGCCAATGTCCTAGATTCCTCAATTACCATCCATGAATATTCATTGTCTAACCAGCAGGATAGCTGCATCAGAGGTGCAAGCACAGTTAATTGGAAGTAGTCTTGACTATAGTTTCCATGAAATCTCATGGCTTTTAGTCAAATTAGTATAAAAAAAACAACTGGCTGACCGCGGCTAACATTTCACCTTTCAGTTTCCGTGCTCCTATATGTTTCACAACACTTGGGAGGAAACAATATCGGAAGAAAGAGTCCAAAATCTACTCCCATTGCATTCTTTGCCCTGCACATCAAGCATGGCTCGATAGAACAACTGAACTGCATGAGAGGCGAAGGACATAATTGCCACACGGGTCTTACTTTAGATGCACAGCAACTGATCAGACCACATCTTCACCAGCCTACCAGCCACAGACACATCATTCCATGATAGCTTTGTTAGGAGGGATCATGCACTGTCCTTGTGAAGATAAAACCATGTTTGCAGTGAGAACATCTATTGTGTTGTGTGCTGTTACTGCTAAGTGGGACGAACAGGATAGATTCAGCAGCCCAAAACTGGCCATGACACATTGCGGGCCACACAAATGCTGGATAATAATTTTCAACAAGAAAAAGCATTTCCTTCAATGCCATCAGACATCACAACTGTCTCGGATTGGCTGGAGGGACCAGAAGTTCTTTGCCTGCCCATCTTTTGTTCTATTACTGAAAGCTGTTTGTGCAGGATGATACTGGAGCCAATCTTCAGTTTTATTTACAGATGAAGCATTACAACAAAATGTCTCCAAACTCAACCACAGCACAGTTTCACAGCAGAGTATCTTTATTTATGTTCTCAAGCGAAATCCTAATTAATGACCTCCACCTGTATATAGTTAACCACAATTTATATACAATTAACATCTTTTGTCCATGTGGACTAAAGTTCCTTCATTATTGCTGTGTGAAAATCATGGTATTCCTTACATTATCGTGGGAGCAGCATTACCACAAGAAACACAGGATTTATAGCACAAAAGGACACCATTTATCCTATCATGTCCACACCAGAAATAACTGTACTGATTCAAGGAGAAGGCGCATTACAATCTTTTAAGAGTAACTATGTGCTGGGGTCTGTGATGTCTCGGATCGTGTTTTCTGGATCCTTAAGGGGAAGGGGGACCAGCCCCAAGTCGTGGTCCACATAGGCACCAAAGACATAGGTAGGAAAAGGGATGGGGATGTAAGGCAGAAATTCAGGGAGTTGGGGTGGAAGCTTAGAGCTAGAACAAACAGAGTTGTTATCTCTGGTTTGTTACCTGTGCCACGTGCTAGTGAGGAGAGGAATAGGGAGAGAGAGCAGTTGAACACGTGGCTACAGGGATGGTGCAGGAGGGAGGGATTCAGATACCTGGATAATTGGGGGTCATTCTGGGGTAGGTGGGACCTCTACAAATGGGATGGTCTACACCTGAACCAGAGGGGTACCAATATCCTGGGGGGGAAATTTGCTAATGCTCTTCGGGAGGGTTTAAACTAATTCAGCAGGGGGATGGAAACCTGAATTGTAGCTCCAGTGTACAGGAGGTTGAGAGTAGTGAGGTCATGAATAAGGTTTCAAGGTCGCAGGAGTTTACCGGCAGGCAGGAAGGTGGTTTGAAGTGTGTCTACTTCAACGCCAGGAGCATCCGGAATAAGGTGGGTGAACTTGCAGCATAGGTTGATACCTGGGACTTCGATGTTGTGGCCATTTCGGAGACATGGATAGAGCAGGGACAGGAATGGTTGTTGCAGGTTCCGGGGTTTAGATGTTTCAGTAAGATCAGGGAAGGTGGTAAAAGAGGGGGAGGTGTGGCATTGTTAGTCAAGGATAGTATTACGGTGGCAGAAAGGACATTTGATGAGGACTCGTCTACTGAGGTAGTTTGGGCTGAGGTTAGAAACAGGAAAGAAGAGGTCACCCTGTTGGGAGTTTTCTATAGGCTTCCGAAAAGTTGCAGAGATGTGGAGGAAAGAATTGCAAAGATGATTCTGGATAGGAGCGAAAGTAACAGGGTAGTTGTTATGGAGGACTTTAACTTTACAAATATTGACTGGAAAAGCTATAGTTTGAGTACTTTAGATGGGTCAGTTTTTGTCCAATGTGTGCAGGAGGGTTTCCTGACACAGTATGTAGATAGGCCAACAAGAGGCGAGGCCACATTGGATTTGGTACTGGGTAATGAACCAGGCCAGGTGTTAGATTTGGAGGTAGGTGAACACTTTGGTGATAGTGACCACAATTCGGTTACGTTTACTTTAGTGATGGAAAGGGATAGGTATATACCGCAGGGCAAGATTATAGCTGGGGGAAAGGAAATTATGATGCGATTAGGTGAGATTTAGGATGCATAGATGTGGAAGGAAACTGCAGGGGATGGGCACAATTGAAATGTGGAGCTTGTTCATGGAACAGCTACTGCGTGTCCTTGATAAGTATGTACCTGTCACGTAGGGAGGAAGTAGTCGAGTGAGGGAACCGTGGTTTACTAAAGAAGTTGAATCTCTTGTGAAGAGGAAGAAGGAGACTTATGTAAAGATGAGACGTGAAGGCTCAGTTAGGGTGCTTGAGAGTTACAAGTTAGCCAGGAAGGACCTAAAGAGAGAGCTAAGAAGAGCCAGGAGGGGACATGAAAAGTCTTTGGCAGGTAGGATCAAGGAAAACCCTAAAGCTTTTTATAGGTAGGTCAGGAATAAAAGAATGACTAGGGTAAGATTAGGGCCAGTCAAGGACCGTAGTGGGAAGTTGTGCGTGGAGTCCGAAGAGATAGGAGAGGCGCTAAATGAATATTTTTTGTCAGTATTCACACAGGAAAAAGACAATGTTGTCAAGGAGAATACTGAGTTACAGGCTATTAGACTAGATGGGATTGAGGTTCATAAGGAGGAGATTTTAGCAATTCAGGAAAGTGTGAAAATAGATAAGTCCCCTGGGCCGGATGGGATTTATCCTAGGATTCTCTGGGAGGCTAGGGAGGAGATTGCAGAGCCTTTGGCTTTGGTCTTTATGTTGTCATTGTCTACGGGAATAGTGCCAGAAGACTGGAGGATAGCAAATGTTGTCCGCTTGTTCAAGAAGGGAAGTAGAGACAACCCTGATAATTACAGACCAGTGAACCTTACTTCTGTTGTGGGCAAAGTTTTGGAAAGGATTATAAGAGATAGGATTTATAATCATCTAGAAAGGAATAATTTGATTAGGGATAGTCAACACGGTTTTGTGAAGGGTAGGTCGTGCCTCACAAACCTTATTGAGTTCTTTGAGAAGGTGACCAAAGAGGTGGACGAGGGTAAAGCAGTTGATGTGGTGTATATGGATTTCAGTAAAGCATTTGATAAGGTTCCCCACGGTAAGCTATTGCAGAAAATATGGAGGCATGGGATTGAGGGTGATTTAGCGGTTTGGATCAGGAATTGGCTAGCTGTAAGAAGACAGGGTGGTGGTTGATGGGAAATGTTCATCCTGGAGTTCAGTTACTAGTGGTGTACCGCAAGGATCTGTTTTGGGACCACTGCTGTTTGTCATTTTTATAAATGACCTGGATGAGGGCATGGAAGGATGGGTTAGTAAATTTGCAGATGACACTAAAGTCGGTGGAGTTGTGGACAGTGTGGAAGGATGTTGCATGTTACAGAGGGACATAGATAAGCTGCAGAGCTGGGCTGAGAGGTGGCAAATGGAGTTTAATGCGGAAAAGTGTGAGGTGATTCACTTTGGAAGGAGTAACAGGAATACAGAGTACTGGGCTAATGGTAAGATACTTGGTAATGTGGATGAGCAGAGAGATCTGGGTGTCCATGTGCATAGATCCCTGAAAGTTGGCACCCAGGTTGATGGGGTTGTTAAGAAGGCGTACGGTGTGTTAGCTTTTATTGGTAGAGGGATTGAGTTTCGGAGCCATGAGGTCATGTTGCAGCTGTACAAAACTCTGGTGCAGCCGCACTTGGAGTATTACGTACAGTTCTGGTCGCCGCATTATAGGAAGGATGTGGAAGCATTGGAAAGGGTACAGAGGAGATTTACCAGGATGTTGCCTGGTATGGTGGGAAGGTCTTATGAGGAAAGGCTGAGGGACTTGAGGCTGTTTTCGTTAGAGAGAAGAAGGATAAGAGGTGACTTAATAGAGGCATACAAGATGATCAGAGGATTGGATAGGGTGGACAGTGAGAGCCTTTTTCCTTGGATGGTGATGGCTAGCATGAGGGGACATAGCTTTAAATTGAGGGGTGATAGATATAGGACAGATGTCAGAGGTAGGTTCTTTACTCAGAGAGTAGTAAGGGCATGGAATGCCCTGCCTGCAACAGTAGTGGACTCGCCAACATTAAGGGCATTTAAATGGTCATTGGATAAACATATGGATGATATTGGAATAGTGTAGGTTAGATGGGCTTTAGATTGGTTTCACAGGTCGGTGCAACATCGAGGGCCAAAGGGCCTGTACTGCGCTGTAATGTTCTATGTTCTACGTGTGAGCACTACGGGAAGACAATGACATAGTGGTATTGTTATTGGACTAGTAATCCAGTGATTCAGGGCATTGCTCTCAGGACCTGGGTTCAAATCCCAGCATGGCAGATGTTGAAATTTGAATTCCATTAGAAGCTCTGGAATTAAAAGCCTAATGATGGCCATGATACAGTGAAAAGTATTGTTTCTCACGCGCTATACAGACAAAGCATATAGTTCATAGAGAAGGAAACAAGAGAGTGCAGAATGTAGTGTTACAGTCGTAGCTAGGGTGTAGAGAAAGATTAACTTAATGCAAGTTAGGTCCATTTAAAAATCTGATGGCAGCAGGCAAGAAGCTGTTCTTGAGTTGGTTGGTACGTGACCTCAGACTTTTGTATCTTTTTCCCGATGGGAGAAGGCGGAAGAGAGAATGTCCGGGGTGCATGGGGTCCTTAATTATGCTGGCTGCTTTGCCGAGGCAGCGGGAAGTATAGACAGAGTCAACCAACAATAATGAGACAAAAAGGTTCTTAGCCTGTTTTTCAAGACATTGATTAAGGGAAGAATGTTGACCATAAGGGAAAAAGGCTGATTGAGACAAAGAGAAATTATTTTAACTTCTTCAGTGTGCTGCAGAAGCTCCAGTATTTATCTAAATGGCAGGGAGGACCTTAAGTTAACATTTATTTAAAGGATCTCTCTCAACTCACCATTTCAGTCGTGCTGCAACTGAGAGTGTCTTAGTTGTTTAATTCTTTGAATTAATCCATAATTATCTATCTCTGCAAGCAAGAGTGGTATAATCAGACAAAGTCAGCATGGATTTACAAAAGGGAACTCATGTTTGACAAATCTATTGGAATTTTTTGAGGATGTAACTAGTAGAGTTGACCAAGGAGAACCAGTGGATGTGGTTTCTTTAGACTTTTAGAAGGCTTTTGACAGGGGGTCTCACATAACAGACTACTATGTAAAGTTGAAGCATGGGATTGCAGATAATGTCTTGAGATGGATAGAAAGCTGGTTAGCAGATAGGAAACAAAGAGTTAACATAAATGGGTCTTTTTCTGATTGGCAGACAGTGGGGTTCCGCAGGGATATGTGCTAGGACTCCAACTTTTGACATTATATATGAATGATTTGGAAGAGGGAACTGAATGTATTATCTCCAAATTTGCAGATGATACAAAATTGGGTGGGAGGGTGAGTTGTGAGGAGGATGCAGAGATGCTTCAGCATGATTTGGGCATCTGCATGGCAGATGCAATATAATGTGGATAAATATGAGGTTATCCACCTTGGTAGCAATAATACAAAGACAGATTATTACTTGAATGGGTGTAAATTAAGAGAGGTGAATACTCAATAAGACCTTGGAGTTCTCGTGCATCAGTCACTGAAAGTAAACATGCAGGAACAGTAAAGAAGGCAAACGGCATGTTGGCCTTCATAGCGAGAGCATTTGAGTATAGGGATACTTTGCTGCAATTGTATTATTGGTGAGGCTACACCTGGAATATTGAATGCAGTTTTGGTGTTCTTATATGAGGAAGGATGTCCTTGCTATAGTGGGAGTACAGCGAAGATTTACCAGGCTGATCCCTGGGATGGCAGGTCTGTCATGTGAGGAGAGACTAAGTGGGTTAGGATTATATTCACTGGAGTTTAGAAGAGTGAGAGGGGATCTCATAGAAACTTATAAAATTCTATCAAGGTTAGACAGGGTAGTTTTAGAAAGAATGTTCCCACTGGTGGGGGAGTCCAGAACCAGGTTTGAGGATAAGGGTTAAACCTTTTAGAACTGAGGTGAGGAGAAATTTCTTCATCGAGAGTGTGGTGAGTGTGTGGAATTCACTGCCACAGAATGTAGTTGAGGTCAAAACATTTTGTGATTTCAAGAAGAAATTAGATATAGCTGTTGGGGCTAAAGGGATCAAGGAATATGGGAGGGAGGGGAGATCAGGATATTGAATTCGATGATCAGCCATGATCAAAATGATTGCTTCTAGTTTCTATGTTTCTATGAATGCAAATACAGTGGAGCCCCGATTTAACGTGCCCCGATTTAGCGCGAATTCGCATATATCGCGATGGTGTCATTGGACCCTTTTTCTCCCGCTAATAATTGGCAAATTTAGCACGACCCCGCTTTTATGCACCCCAACCATCGTGTTATAACGGGGCTCCACTGTAATTGAATTGAACTATCACCTTTGTCAAACTATTTTTCTTTAGAGAATTAGAGGAACCAGGACAGCTCTGTAATATAAATCACAATTCTATAATATTCATGAGTGATGATGCATTTTGACATAACATATATATACATATATATATGTATGACTTACTTTGTATTTATCTTGAAGTCAGTACATTTTAAAAATAATCAGTAATTTCAAAGCCTTTTAATTTGTCCACACGTCGAGAGCTATCTTTGATTTTCTAACTTTTGCATCTTTTTCATACAGGGACACAATTTATATAAGAATGCAAAACCCTAATAAGGACAATAATGGGGTGTTGGTGCATTAAATAGAGGCAAGTAATGTACCAATTTTGTGTGCCTACGTGATATGAAAATATGATTTATTTTTTATTTAACATTAAATTTTAAATTTTGCCTGACAACTTATGCATCACTGAGACCTCCGGGGCACTGCAATTTCAGTATATGTGTGTGTATATTAAACTTTCTATCTGTTGAGACAGAATTCTCAGATCATACAGACATTTTCCCTTAAGATTCTGAGAAGTATTAGTACACATAATGTATACTTAATATCAGTGAAAGGACTAAATTACTCCAACAACATTTGTTTAGCATTGCATTGCGACAGTTTTCAGTGAGTTGAGCCTGCACTCCAAACAGCTTTTGGCATCTCTTGGACTAGCAATGGTTTTCTATCCTCATGTCAATCAGGGCCAAGAATCGGCACTCTCTTTCTCCCCCACGCTTTCCTCAGGGAAAAGTGAGAGACAGGAAATATTCTCAGCACTATTGAGCTAGCATGCAAATGTCGTGGTGCTGGAAATCAGAACCGATTAACACCAGAGGTTTCAATACAAATGGTGCCTGGCAGCAATTGATCTGGATGTCTCCTGAGGAGCAAACATGCCAGAGTGCTGTAAGAGACAGGATGCTGAACAGCAGGGATCATGTAGCCAAGCTTTAAGGTAATACTTTGGGTTTGGTTTGCCAGATAAAAGAGCAAGCTTTCTGTAGCCTCCTTTCTTTTTATATTCATGTCAATGTGGGCACAAAAATGAACATTCTGGATATACAAAGGACATTTTTAAAATATTCTTTCACAGGATGTGGGCATCACTGGCTAGATCAGCATTTATTCCCCATCCTAATTGCCCTTAAATTGAGTAGCTTTTTAGGCCATTTCAGAGGGCAATTAAGAGTCAACCACATTGCTGTGTGTCTGGAGTCACATGTAAGCCAGACCAGGTAAAGACAGCAGATTTCCTTCCTTCCCCAAGGAGATGATGAAGCAGATGGGTTTTTAGAAGAGCAAGAGGAACTGAGAGTTTCAAACAGAATGCAAGAGGAGCCAGAAGTTTAAAAATTCCTAGTTGCTGCTGTTGCGTCACAATGTACCAAACAGATTTGGATAAAATCGAATGTGGTGTCACAGAAAACCAGGTAAGTGATTGCTTGGTGAGTACTTCAATTGATTTGCTCATTTATCTTTTAAAATACTAGTACAGATTATTGATATATATATAAGGTTTTCTTCATGCTAAGGTTTTTCTGATAGCAATGGTTGCTGGTAAATGGAATTAGGTGGTATGTCAGGTGTTTCTCACGTGTTGGTGCAGATTCAATGGGGCAAAGGGCCTCTACTGCATTGTATGATTCTCTGATTCAGTGGTAAAGCTTATTGGAAGTAGAATCCCTACAATGCAGGAGGAGGCCATTGGGCCCATTGAGTCTGCATTGACCACAATCCCACCCAGACCCTATCCCCTGAACTACACGTATTTACCCTGCTAGTCCCCCTGACACTAAGGGGCAATTTAGCACAGCCAATCAACCCAACTCACACATCTTCAGAGTGTGGGAGGAAACTGGAGCACCTAGAGGAAACCCATGCAGACACGGGGAGAACGTGCAAATTCCACACAGACAGTCACCCGAGGCCGGAATTGAACCCGGGTCTCTGGAGCTGTGAGGCAGCAGTGCTAACCACTGTGCCACCGTGTTGTTGCAGACTCAATGGGCCGAAGGACCTCTTCTATACTGTATGATTCTATGATTCGGCGTTAAAGCTAATTGGAAGTAGAAGGGTTTTACTGATTAAAATAAATAAGTAAATATAATTAAAAATAACTAAAACTTTGAAACAAAACAATTAAAATACCCATAACACAATTAAGTATTACTTTTAGTTGTAGTTGATACTAACTTTTAATAAGCACAGTAAATTGTCCCATAAGAAGGAGTTATTCGAAGTTAATTAAGAAAGTAATTAAATTAAGTAATTTTTTAAAAATGGCTGGACAGGTGTTATTTTGCAGCTGTGGAATGTGGGAGCTTTTGGACACTGGGGCAATCCAGGACAAACACATCTGCAGAAAGTGTAAGCAGCGAGAGGAATTCCAGATCAGGATTATTGATCTAGAAGCCGAACTATAGGTACAACACTGCACAATGTAAGGGAGAAGGAGAAATACCTGGACACATTGTTGTGGGAGATGGTCACATCTCTTAAAATAGGGTCACCTGTTTCGGACAGAACTGAGGGACAAGAAGGTGTGACTGTGAGTGAGGCAGTAAAGGGACCAAGCAGACAATTCTGCAAGATACTCAGACTTTGCAATTGTCAAACAGGGACAGAATGCTTGCTACCTGTGTGGACGAAAGTGAGGACAGTAAGGTGGATGTGTAGGCTAGCCATGGCATCAAGGTATAGGAAGCATTCAAGCGAGGAGCAAAAAGGAATAGAAACATAGAAACTAGAAGCAGGAGTCGGCCGTTCGACTGTTCGAGCCTGCTGATCATTGAATTCAATATCCTTATCCGCCCTCCCCTCAGCCAAGATCCCTTGATCCCTTTAGCCCCTAGAGCTATATCCAATTTCTTCTTGAAATCACAAAATGTTTTGGCCTCAACTACGTTCTGTGGTAGTGAATTTCACACATTCACCACCCTCTGGGTAAAAAAATTTCTCCTCGCCTCAGTTTTAAAAGGTTTACCCCTTATCTTCAAACTATGACCCCTAGTTCTAGACTCCCCCACCATTGGGAACATTCTTTCTGAATCTACCCTGTCTCACCCTGTTAGAATTTTATAAGTTTCTATGAGATCCCCTCTCACTCTTCTAAACTCCAGTGAATATAATCCTAACTGACTTAGTCTCTCCTCACATAACAGACCTACCATCCCAGGAATCAGCCTGGTAAACCTTTGCTGTACTCCCTCTATGGCAAGGACATCCTTCCTCAGAAAAACTGCACACAATACTCCAGGTGTGGCCTCGCCAACGCCCTGTACAATTGCAGCAAAACAGCCCTATCCCTATAGTGTATGTAATGAATGTAGTGCTGGTAGGGGACAGTATAGCAAGGGGGATTGATACTGTTCTCTACAGCTCTGTTCTGTATCAGTTCAGATAATGTTCCTCTCTCAGGAGATGAACCTGCAGTAGGAGGGGAGAATCCAGTTTTCATAGTATGTGTAGGTATCGATCATAAAGATAGACAAGGAGAGAGGTTCTTCAGAGCCAGTATGAGGAGCTAGCATCCTTAATAATCTCTGGATTATTACCTGAGCTGCCTGCAAATTAACACAGGGAAAAGAAGGTTAGGGGAGTTAATGGGTAGCTCAAAGCCTGGTGCGGGAGAAGTAGTTTCCAGTTCTTGGGTCACTGGCATCCGAATTGGGGCAAGTGGGGGTTATACCATTGGGATAGCCTGCACCTGAATTGAGTTGGGATCAGTGCTCTCACGAGACACATAACTAAGTAAGTAGAGATTAACAAATCAATGGGTAGAGTCGAATCAGAAGAGCAAAATAGTAATATGGGAAATGAGTGGCAGAGAATGGTAGGAAGGGACAGAGAGAAAAACCTAAAAAACACATCAACAGTCAGGACTAGTTTTACAAAGATTAAAAAAAGACAATACTGAAGGCTCTGTATCTTAATGCATGTAGTGTCAATAACCAAGTAAACAAATTGATAGCACACATACAAGCAAATAAATATGATCTGATAACCATTACAGAGGCGTGGCTGCAGGATGACAAGGACTGTTAATAAAAGATAATAAGAAGTCTCAACACCAGGTTAAAGTCCAACAGGTTTATTTGGTAGCAAATACCATAAGCTATGGTATTTGCTACCAAATAAACCTGTTGGACTTTAACCTGGTGTTGTGAGACTTCTTACTGTGTTCACCCCAGTCCAACGCCGGCATCTCCACATCAATAAAAGATAATATCAGGGTAATAGTGAGGGATGACATAGGCTCTAAGGAACAAAACGTGGAATCGTTATGGGTAGAGATAAGGAATAGTAGGGGGAGAAAGACACTAGTAGGCATGGTCTATGGGCCCCCAAATAATAATGTTGAGGTGGGGAGGGCTATAAACAAGCAAATAATGGATGCGTGCAAAAACGGAACGGCAATAATCATGGGGGACTTCAACCTGCATATTGATTGGCTGACTCAAGTTGGAAGAGGTGGGATGGCGGATGAGTTCTTAGAATGCTGTCGGGATAGTTACCTTGAACAGTATGTTACAGAACCGACGAGGGAATGAGTTATCTTAGATCTGGTAATGTGTAATGAGGTAGGTAGAATTAAGGATGTTCTTGTGAAGGACCCTGTTGGGTCAAGTGATCACAATATGGTCGAATTTCTGGTACAAATGGAAGAGGAGAAAGTAGGGTCCCATACCAGTGTCCTCTGTTTGAACAGAGGGAAGTACGATAGGATGAGGGCTGAATTGGCTAAGGTGGACTGGGAGAGCAGACTGGTAGGTAGGACAGCTGAGGAACAGTGGAGGATTTTTAAGGAGATCCTTTTCAGTACTCAGCAACAATATATTCCGGTGATAAAGAAGGACTGTAAGAAAAGGGATAGAGCCTCGAAAGCTTGTGTGGCTTTTGCTACCAAATAAACCTGTTGGACTTTAACCTGGTGTTGTTAAACTTCTTACTGTGTTTACCCCAGTCCAACGCCGGCATCTCCACATCAGAAAAGGGATAACCAGCCGTAGATAACGAAGGAAATTAAGGAGAGTATTAAATTAAAGACCGATGCGTACAGAGTGGCCAAAAATAGTGGAGAATCGGAAGATTGGGAAAACTTTAAGAAACAACAAAGAACGACTAAGAAAGCGATAAAGAAAGGAAAGATAGGTTATGAAGCTAGGCTAGCTCTAAATATAAAAAATGATAGTAAAAACTTTTACAAATATATAAAAAGGAATAGAGTGGCAAGAGTGAATGTTGGACCCTTGGAGGATGAGAGGGGGGATTTAATAGTGGGAAATGAGGAAATGGCTGAAACTTTAAATAAGTTTTTTGTGTCGGTCTTCACGGTGGAAGACACAAATAGTTTACCGAATATTAACGATAGAGGGTTGGAGGAGGAGAGGTACTCAATACAATTAATGTTACCAGAGAGGCAGTGCTTGGTAGACTAACGGGACTGAAGGTGGACAAGTCCCCAGGCCCGAATGGAATGTATCCCAGGGTACTGAAAGAAATGTCAGAGGTAATAGCGGATGCGTTATTGGTTATTTATCAAAATTTGTTGGATTCTGGGGTAGTGCCGGCGAATTGGAAAACGGCTAATGTTACGCCGCTGTTTAAAAAAGGAAATAGACAAAAGGCGGGTAACTACAGGCCGGTTAGCTTAACGTCTGTAGTTGGGAAAATGCTGGGATCCATCATTAAAGAAGAAATAGCAGGTCATCTGGATAGGAATGGTTCGATTAAGCAGACGCAGCATGGATTCATGAGGGGAAAGTCGTGCTTGACGAACTTGGTGGATTTTTATGAAGATGTGACTAGTGCGGTTGACGGAGGGGAACCGGTGGATGCGGTGTTTTTGGATTTCCAAAAGGCATTTGATAAGGTGCCTCACAAAAGGTTGCTGAAGAAGATTGGGTCACACGGAGTTGGGGGTAGGGTGTTAGTGTGGATTGGGGATTGGCTATCCGGCAGGAAGCAGAGAGTCGGAATAAATGGGTGCTTTTCTGGTTGGCAGATGGTAACTAGTGGCATGCCGCAGGGATCGGTACTGGGGCCTCAACTATTTACCATTTATATAGACGATCTGGAGGAGGGGACTGAGTGTAGGGTAACAAAGTTTGCAGAGGACACAAAGATAAGTGGAAAAGTGAATCGTGTGGAGGGCGTAGAAGGTCTGCAGAGAGATTTGGACAGGCTGAGTGAGTGGGCGAGGATCTGGCAGATGGAGTATAACGTTGACAAGAGGTTATTCACTTTGGAGGAAATAATAGCAAATTGGATTATTATCTAAATGGAAAAAAAATTACAACATGCTACTGTGCAAAGGGACCTGGGGGTCCTTGTGCATGAGAAGCAAAAACCCAGTCTGCAGGTGCAACAGCTGATCAAGAAGGCAAATGGGATGTTGGCCTATATCGCAAGGGGGATAGAATATAAAAGCAGAGATGTCTTGCTGCATCTGTACAGGGCATTGGTGAGGCCGCAGCTGGAATACTGTGTGCAGTATTGGTCCCCTTATTTGCGGAAGGATATATTGGCCTTGGAGGGAGTGCAGAGAAGGTTCACCGGATTGATACCAGAGATGAGGGGTGTTGATTATGAGGAGAGACTGAGCAGATTGGGTTTGTACTCGTTGGAATTTAGAAGGCTGAGGGGGGATCTTATAGAGACCTATAAGATAATGAAGGGGCTGGATAGGGTAGAGGTGGAGAGATTCTTTCCACTTAGAAAGGAAGCTAGAACTAGAGGGCACTGCCTCAAAATAAAGGGGGGTCAGTTTAGGACAAAGTTGAGGAGGAACTTCTTCTCTCAGAGGGTGGTGAATCTCTGGAATTCTCTGCCCACCAAAGTAGTGGAGGCTACCTCGTTGAATATGTTTAAATCACGGTAGATGGATTCCTGATCGGTAAGGGAATTAGGGGTTATAGGGATCAGGCAGGTAAGTGGAACTGATCCACTTCAGATCAGCCATGATCTTATTGAATGGCGGGACAGGCTCGAGGGGCTAGATGGCCTACTCCTGCTCCTATTTCTTATGTTCTTATGACTGCGTTCTGAATATTGAGGGGAATATGATAGTCAAGAAGAACATCAAGCGAGACAAAAGTGAAGATATAGTACTCTTAATCAAGTGTGGGCAATGGTTAGAGATTTCCTTAGTTCAGGAGATCATGATGTGGAATCAATTTGCTTGGAGATTAGGAATAGTGTAGGAACAAAGTCACTAGTGGAAATGGTCTACAAACCTCCTAATAGTAACCCCAATGTAGGACAAAGTATACAAGAAGAAATATTGGGGCTTATGATAAAGGGACAGCGATAATCATGGGTGATTTTTAATCTACATAAAAACTGGAAATATCAGATTGGCCAGTTGTCCGGGTGAGGAGTTCTTTTTGTGCTTTCGAGGCAGTTCCTAAGAGCAACACATTCTGAAACCAACCAGCGAGCAGGCCATATTAGACTTGGTATTGTGTCATGTGACAGGATTATTTAATGACCTCAGAGTAAAGACACTTCTTGGTAGCAGCAATCATAATATGATTGAACTTTAAGAGATGAGAGTGGGTCCAAAACTAGTATTTTAAACTTAAATCAGGTCAACTATGTGGGTATGAAAGCTGAGCTCGCTGAAGTAAACGGATACTAGGCTAGTGGTTAGATCAATAGAGAAGAAGCGGCAGACATTAAAGAGAATATTTTAGAATTCTCAAAATAAATATATTTCTACCATAAGGAAAATTTCTAACTGGAGGAAACACTATCCGAGGTTAAATAAAGAAGTTAGACTAATTAAAGAAAAACTCAAGGAAATGGTAGGCAGGTCAGATGATTGGTCAGAATAATCTAGTCAGAAAAATGGCAGAGAAAAACTAAAAGGTTATTCAGGGGATTATGAGAGGAAACTAGCTAGAAATTCAACAGTGGATAGCAAGAGTTTCTACAGGTATTTAAAAAAGAAAATAATAAGTAAAGTGAGTCTTGGTCCTCTAGAGAGTGACAATGGGAAGTTAATAGTAGATAATAAGGAATTGGTGGTGAAACAAACAAATATTTAGCTTCTGTCTTCACCATAGAAGATACAACAAACATTTTGTTTTTTACAGTAATAATTGTAAGTCAGGAGGTGGACGAGAAAGGGGAACTTAGTGAAATTATAATCACTAGAAGAGTGGTACTGAGCAAACTGATGGAGCAGCGGCCTGACAGGTCTCTGGACCTAGATGAATTTCATTCTAAGGTCTTAAAAGAAGTGACTCATGAGGGTGTTGATGTATTGCTGTTTATTTTCCCAACTTCACTAGAGTCTGGGAAGATTCCATCAGACTAGAAACCCTTCTACTCAAGAAGGAATGGAGGCAGAGAATAAAGGCATTCGCTGCTCCCAATGCGGTCTACTCAACATCGGAGAGACCAAACGTAGACTGGGTGACAGCTTTGCAGAACACCTTAGGTCCATCTGCAAGCAGGACCCAGACCTCCCTGTCACTTGCCATTTCAACACACCATCATGCTCTCCTGTCCACATGTCCATCCTTGGCCTTCTGCAATGTCCCAATGAAGCCCAACATAAACTGGAGGAACAGCACCTCATCTTCTGATTAGACACTGTACAGCCTTCCGGACTGAACTCTGAGTTCAAGAACTTCAGAGCATGAACCCATCCATCTCCATTCCATCTCCATTTATTTTATTTCTTCTTTTCATTTTATTCATCCATTTTTATTACTTTATATTCTTATTTTTATTTTTCCATCCCTAAAATCTCGCTTTCCATCTTGTTTCACCACCCCCCTCCCCTTCCACCCGGCCTACTGCTGCATTCCTACGCTCTATACTTTTGTTCTGCCATTTACACATTCTGATCTCTTAATGGACACTCCCGCACCATTCCTACCTTTATCATCACCATTTAAATTCCCTTTGTCTTTTTGTCTATGCCATTCCTATCAATTACAGCCCCCCTTCAGCCTTACAGTATATATCTTGTCCAATTTTCCTTGTCTTCAGCTCTGATGAAGGGTCGTCCTGACTTGAAACATTAGCTCTATTCTCTCTGTACAGATGCTGTCAGACCTGCTGAGATTTTCCAGCACCTTCTGTTTTTGTTTCAGATTCCAGCATCTGCAGTATTTTGCTTTTATCATGATGTTGCCACATGCTGGAACACAAGTGTATTGGGATATTTCTCCTGTACTGAATTTTTAGCCATGGCACCACAGGGAGACATTGTGACAGTAGAGGCAGGTCTTATCCCCACTATCTTAAAAAACAGAAACATCTTTCAGCAGTTCTGTCAGCCCATTGGCATGGGATACAAGCTCAGATGTTCTATTGTTCAATATTATTTTACATTAAATAGTCCCAATTAAATCTTGAAATTTTGACTGATTTGGGTCCATGGAAAAGCATCACTCTTTCATCCTTCAGATGCTCAGGCCCAATAGTGATCAATGCTTTATCTTTCTGTTATTATTTCCCTCTATGCGAGTGCATCTGAGCTGATGCTGACATTAAAGGGTGAGGCAAGGATTCTGGACTTTGAGGAACTTAAATGTTCATTTGAGCACCTGGCCTCTTCCTTCCAGTTCCTCCCCTAGTTTTTCAAAAACTTACATAGCATTTAGTTTAAGTTTATTTATTATTAGTCACAAGTATGGCTTACATTAACACGGCAACAAAGTTACCGTTTGAAATTCCCCCAGTCGCCACACTCCGTCGCCTGTTCGGGTCAATGCACCTAACCAGCACATCTTTCAGACTGTGGGAGGAAACCAGAGCACCCGGAGGAAACCCACGCAGACACAGGGAGAACATGCAAACTCCACACAGACAGTGACCTAAGCCAGGAATTGAACCAGGGTCCCCGGCACTGTGAAGCAGCAGTGCCAATCACTGTGCCACCGTACCACCCCAACGGCATTTACAGCAAAGAAGCAGACAATTAGCCACCTTATCCACATTTAAGTTCCTCAAGGTCCAGAATTTGTGTCTCTGTATTCCCGTCTTCCTTAACTATACGTTAAGCCTATTCTTAAATGCGTCGATTCTATCAGCTTCAACCTCTCCATTCAACTATTCCATCATTGTCCATGCAGAAATTTTCCTAAGTTTGATCAATTGGTGGACTCACCCACAGGGGTAATGGCTTCTCCACATCCAGCCTATGGATTCCTTCAAATTTCTGTCAAAACTCTTCTTAGTCTTCACTTTTCCAGAGAAGAAAACTCTAGCCAGCTCCAACTTTCCCGAGTTTTTGCACTTTCTCAATTCTGGTAATAGTCCTTGACATCTTTTCTGAACTTTCCTCAGTGCTTCATTATATAAAAGACGTGGTCCGACCAAGGTTTCAAACAACTTTAACGTTACCTTGCAGATTTTAAAACCCATTCTTCTCGAATGAACATCAATTATTTGTTTGTACTCATTATAACTTTGTCAACTATGTTGATGCTTTTAGTGATTTACGTATCTGTAATCCCAGTTCACTTTACTGTTCTACCCTGCTTCGTCTCTTACCTTCCAAATGTGCAAACACTCAAATGTCTCTTAAAAGAAGTAGCATCTGAATGCATGTGCACTGCTATACTTTGACACCCCACATAAAGCTGAAACAACTTGTGCTCCCTTTGCCAACCTCACCTCAGCACCTCACCTTCCCATCTTCTAACAGTCTCTTTGTCCTGCTAAGAGCTGCAAAGCTTCCTCTTTGTATGGACTTAAACATCCTCAAGATTGATGTTCCTCCTCTGGGAGGAGTTATTTGGTGGCATGTTAGCTTTGCTTTTATAATAAGGGAATTGTGTAAAAGAAACGCATACTTCTTATCACTCATCAGTCTGAATGACCTATCATTGTTAGCTGACATGCACAAACAGACTATATTTAAGCACTTTGCCTTTATGACTGGCAAAATTAATTGTGGCAGAAATATCAGCGTTCACAGTGATTTGGAATGAACGTGGTGCATTCATTGTTTCCAGAGGTTCACAGTGAATAGGATAGATTTTTTTTTAATCATCCAGGTAATAAAACTCGGAAGGCAGGAGAGATATGGAGGTGAGCTGTATTTCTTTCATTCCTTTAGAATGTGCATGAGGAACAGAACAATTTGGAAAATTATCTGGTGAAGCTATTAATCCTCTTGCATTGTAAGACAACTTTGGGGTTTTTTAAATTCCATTTGTGGGCATTGCTGGTTGGCCAGCATTTATTGCCCATCCCTAGTTGCCCTTGGAGGGCAGTTGACAGTCAACTACATTGCTGCAGCTCTGGAGTCACATGTAAGCCAGACCAGGTAAGGATGGCAGATTTCCTTCCCTATAGGACATTAGTGAACCAGATGGGTTTTTCCAACAATCGACAATGGTTTCATGGTCATCAGCAGATTCTTAATTCCAGATTTTTGTTATTGAATTTAAATTTCACCATTCGCCATGTTGGGATTTGAACCCAGAACATTAGCTGAGTTTCTGGGTTAATAGTCTGGCGATAATACCACGAGGCCATCGCCTCCCCTAGTTGGTGAAGATTACACTCATTTAGGGAGATTTCCAATTTGGACGTATGAGCAGCCATGAGTCGGGTGTCTCCTCTGCTGTGCCAGTGCCATCAGTGACAGGTGTGATCTAACTTTCATAAGTGTCCCCTTAATATTGAATGGGTGAGCTGCCAGTTCTAATCAAGTTCCTTATCGACACCTTTCCAATTGGGTGGGTGGGAAATCTGATGGGGTGTAATCAGTTTGCAGCAACATGTTTAAAGAGTAAGAGTGGAAGAGAGTAGCAGTTTATAGTGACAAGGAATATACTTTTGATGCCTACTGGAACATGCTGATTAAATATAAGAAGCCTTTAAGGCTCAGTGCTTAACCTACTTCCATCTTTTCCTGACTGCGCTATGGATTTCTTTTCAAACATATTTGGAAGTGGCTGCCTCCCAGTGTGTACCACTGATATTTTGTAGGCAGTTGAATAATTAGTGACAAAAGTCATCTTGAGGACATGCCTATACTGTTTGATGCAGATTTGTATTTATTGATGAGGTGCCGCCTGTTTTTGGGGTGAGCTCCAACTGCCTAAGTGAATCAATTCTCCGCATGATTATGTTCCTGCAACCACATTTTAAAAAATATAACAGAAGGTAGTGAGTCAAAAATTGCTCTTGCTGTTTCTGCTCCCTTCCTGTATAAAATCTGGACCTGGGCGGCATGGTGGCACAGTGGTTAGCACTGCTGCCTCTCAACGTCATGGACGCGGGTTCAATTCCTGCCTTGGGTGACTGTATGGAGTTTGCTTGTTCTCCCCATGTCTGCGTGGGTTTCCTCCGGGTGCTCCGGTTACTCCCCCACAGTCCAAAGACGTGCAGGTTAGGTGGATTGGCCATGCTTAAATTGCCCCTTAGTGTAGGTTAGCAGGATTAGCACAGTAAATATGTAGGGTTATAAAAAAGGGCCTGGGTAGGATCGCTGTCGGTGCAGACTCGGTGAGTCAAATGGCCTCCTTCTGCACAGTAGGGATTCTATGATCAATTTGTGTGGCTTCCTGTGCTTAGTCCCCATCTCATCTCTTCTCCTTACGTCTGTTACAAGGATATCCAAGTATCGCTACATGTGGCAGTCTTTCTGCTGTTCCACCTCTCTTCACCAGCCTGATATTGCTCCCTCCTCATTCTGTTGTAACTTGTCTCTAATCAGCTGCAGAATTTTGAATGCCACAGCACCACCAAATATTCTTCTCTCCGAGTGACACTAAACCAATAGGTTAGCAATGGGGAGAAAAAGGTGAAAAACCCTTGAAGAAATATCTACTGGAGTGCTGTTCGTCTCCCTTAAAATTAGCCCCAGGTAACTTAATTTGATATCATCAGCAAATATTATATTACAAAATGTACTGAGCACCCAATTATTTAACTGTGCAAATGACGAGTACTTGAACATCGAACCCCAAGGAGATTCATCAGCAACTCCCTCCCACAAAGACCTTTTCCTATTTATTACTACATTTCTTATTCTGATTTTAAAACTGTGATGATAGATTGTCCATGCAATAGAACGGAGTGCAAAGTTTCTATTGAGCATACATGTGCCTCAACACAGTTGTACCATCGTAATAAATGATAAATCAGCCACTAGAGGGTGCACATGGATTTTACATTTTATTAGGGTTTTGCAAAGTTCTTCCGACTGGCTTCCCGAAGAGAAATCAAGCGTACCTTCAGAATATCAATCTAAGTTTTACACCTTACATTCTCTGCGATTGTGGTGCACTATCCTTCCTCGGCCTCCCTCACCTTTGCAACCTTTAACATGATCCTTCTCATAATTCTTCAGCTCCTCTATTGGCTAGCTGCATGGGTCTACCACTGCTTGCAGGTTCCACTCGTACCTGTTCCATCACAGCCAATTGCTTCTCTTCTCATTATTATTCTGGAGTTACCCTCCACCTGCCCCGAACCCCCACAGGATCCCTGCCTACCCTGCATTCTCCCACTACACCCCCACAACCCTCAAAACGGTGAGACAGGAAATGGGCACCCCTTCCACTTGTGTGTCATGAGGTGCAACGCATAAAATCAAATCAAATTTTAAGTGTGTGTGGCGGGCACATCTCATACACTTAATCACACCTGCCCACTCCCCCATGCCCATTCACACCTGCCCACTCCCCCATGCCCATTCACACCTGCCCACTCCCCCATGCCCATTCACACCTGCCCACTCCCCCATGCCCATTCACACCTGCCCACGCCCCCATGCCCATTCACACCTGCTCACTCCCCCATGCCCATTCACACCTGCCCACGCCCCATGCCCATTCACACCTGCTCACTCCCCCATGCCCATTCACACCTGCCCACTCCCCCATGCCCATTCACACCTGCTCACTCCCCCATGCCCATTCACACCTGCCCACTCCCCCATGCCCATTCACACCTGCCCACACCCCCATGCCCATTCACACCTGCCCACGCCCCCATGCCCATTCACACCTGCCCACTCCCCCATGCCCATTCACACCTGCCCACGCCCCCATACCCATTCACACCTGCCCACGCCCCCATGCCCGTTCACACCTGCCCACTCCCCCATGCCCATTCACACCTGCCCACGCCCCCATACCCATTCACACCTGCTCACTCCCCCATGCCCGTTCACACCTGCCCACGCCCCCATACCCATTCACACCTGCCCACGCCCCCATGCCCATTCACACCTGCCCACTCCCCCATGCCCATTCACACCTGCCCACTCCCCCATGCCCATTCACACCTGCCCACACCCCCATGCCCATTCACACCTGCCCACGCCCCCATGTCCATTCACACCTGCCCACGCCCCCATACCCATTCACACCTGCTCACTCCCCCATGCCCGTTCACACCTGCCCACGCCCCCATACCTGTTCACTGTAGTGCTGACAATGCTAGGGCCTTGGGACAGGTGAGCGTATGAAGGGAAAAGATCAGTGTAATGGGAGAGTTCTTGCACTTGGCTTGCAAGGGTCCTGGCAAATACATTTGTCTCCCTTCTCATTAATGATTCCAGGGGACAGAGACCCAGGTGGTGGTGTCCCTCTGAAGGGACCTCCTCTGGAGTGGACAGGCTTAAAGATTATGAATCACAAACATCACTGCAACAGACCTCATTAAAGTGCAAATGTACTCTATTTACAAACATGCCATTGCTTTACAATCATAGTGTACCCATTGTGGTGAACCATAGTTGGTTACCACTATGAGTGCTGAGCCATGGATGGTCAGCACTATGGGGTTTGTAGAGATGTTACTGTAATTACTGTTGGTGTTAGGGTTGGGCTGTTCTACCTGTTGATATTGTTCTGTGGTACACTCCAGTTGGCTCCGCCTACTAGGGGAAGTATAAAGGTCACTGCACTGCCTGGAGACCCTTTAGTCTGGGATTGTATTGTATATAGTGTGCTTCATTCTTGTCAGTAATAAAAGCCTTTATTTCCCGGGTACATTCTAGCCTCCCGTGTGAATTAATCGCGCATCAATTTTATTACTGACAAAATTTTGAAAACCATGGAGCAAATGTTGAAACCCGATCGGCTTACACTAGACCCACGTGCGGCAGGAGCGTCGAACACTTTCGACCATTGGTTAAAGTGTTTTCAAGACTACATCGATGCCTCAACAGCCATTCAAAACGACGACGATAGACTGCGGGTCCTCCACGCGAGGGTAAGCGACACCGTAAACTTAGTAATTCGCGATGCCCAAGACTATAAAGGGGCCATCGAACTACTTAAGAAGCGGTACAACAAACCGCCAAACGAGATCCATGCTCGACACCTTCTAGCCACTCGACGGCGGCAGCCCGGCGAAACGACAGAACAGTACCTGGGTGAACTCCAGCAGCTAGCCAGAGCCTGCAACTGCAAGTCAGTGTCGGCGGCCCAGTATACGAGCGACTTGATCCGCGATGCGTTCGTGGCGGGAATCGGCTCGTCGTACATTCGCCTCCGGCTGTTAGAGCAAGGTAAAATAGACCTCGCTAAGACAGTAGAATTGGCTGACGCTATGGAGACGGCCTCCAGAAGCCTAGAAACGTACCCCACCGACCATGTGGGAACATCGTGGCAAGTGCAGCCACCGACTCTGCTTTATTCAACGGCTCCGAAAAACTGCGCGATTGTGTTCCCAACCTCGGACCTGACGGCGGCGGCAGCTCCAGGAGGCCCGCGGTGTTACTTCTGTGGATTGGCGAAGCACCCTCGGCAACGATATCCAGCCAGAACGGTATTGTGCTCCGCGTGTGGAAAGAAAGGGCATTATGCCAAAGTCTGCAGGACCAAACCACCCTCTAAACATAGCAGTGCGGCGTGTGATTCTCCTGAGCCTGTCTCCTTGTCTCCAGCGTCTTCGAGGTCCTCCACCACGTGCGATTCCAGAGCGCCGCCATTCCTGACGACGGAGATGCAAGACATGTGCAACCTGCAGGGGCCGCCACTTTTAGCGACACCGACCACGTGCGATCCATGGGCGCAGCCATTTTGGTCGGCACCGACCGTGGACGACCAGCAGGGGTCATCATCATCAACCATCTCAGCTGCCTGCAGCGGCACCCAAGATCCGACGGTGGCGTCAATCATCCTGGACCAGGCCAAGCCTCACAGACTCGACAAGTCCATGATGGACATAGAGGTAAACGGACACCAAATTCATTGTTTGTTTGACAGCGGGAGCACGGAGAGTTTCATTCACCCTGACACCGTGAAACGGTGCGGTCTCCGAGTACAGACTGTCAGACAGACAATTTCGATGGCGTCGAGGTCCCGGTCTGTTACCGTGCTAGGGAGCTGCGTGGTCAACTTGACGGTGCGGGGCACAGTTTACGAGAACTTCAGGCTCCTCGTATTACCGCACCTTTGCGCTCCGATGCTCCTGGGACTAGACTTTATGGTCCACCTGAGGAGTGTAACCCTGCAGTACGATGGGCCGCTCCCTCCACTTTCAGTGGGAGCACAGCAGCCTCCAAATTGCCCAGCGCGCTCCACGTGTAGCCTCTCGACACTCAGAATCACCCCACCATCCTTATTCGAGAATCTAGTGCCAGGCTGCAAGCCCATCGCAACCAAGAGCAGGCGTTACAGCGCTGAGGATCGGATCTTTATTCGATCTGAGGTTCAGCGGCTCCTTAGGGAAGGGATCATCCAACCTAGCTCTAGTCCATGGAGAGCGCAAGTAGTGGTGGTTAAAACTGGACACAAACCCCGGATGGTCATAGACTATAGTCAGACCATTAATAGATACACGCAGCTGGATGCGTATCCTCTCCCGCGCATATCTGACATGGTCAACCAGATTGTGCAGTACCGGGTGTTCTCCACCATTGACTTGAAGTCAGCCTACCACCAGCTCCCCATTCGCCCAGAGGACCGCAAATACACGGCCTTTGAGGCGGATGGTCGCCTTTATCACTTTTTAAGGGTTCCCTTTGGCGTCAGGAATGGGGTCTCGGTCTTCCAGCGTGCAATGGACCGAATGGTGGACCAGAACGGGCTGCGGGCTACCTTCCCGTACCTGGATAACGTCACTATCTGCGGCCATGACCAGCAGGACCACGATGCCAACCTCCTTAGATTTTTACGCACTGCGTCTCGCCTGAATCTGACCTACAACAGGGAGAAGTGCGTATTTCACAAGCGCCGTTTAGCAATTCTCGGATACCTGGTGGAAAACGGGGTCCTTGGCCCTGATCCAGACCGTATGCGTCCCCTCCTTGAACTTCCCCTGCCCACTAGCATCAAAGCACTGAGAAGATGCTTTGGCTTCTTCTCTTACTATGCACAGTGGGTTCCCAATTATGTGGACAAAGCCTGTCCGCTCATCAAGTCTACCTCCTTTCCCCTAGCAACAGAGGCTCGCTTAGCCTTTGAAGGGATAAAAGCCGACATCGCGAAAGCCACGATGCACGCTGTTGATGAGTCCATCCCCTTTCAGGTGGAGAGTGATGCATCGGATTTCGCCCTGGCCGCCACACTTAACCAGGCGGGCAGGCCCGTCGCCTTTTTCTCTTGCACCCTCCAAGGCCCCGAAATTCGACACTCTGCGGTGGAAAAGGAGGTCCAGGCCATTGTGGAGGCCGTTCGGCATTGGCGCCATTACTTGGCAGGAAAACGATTCACCCTGCTCACGGACCAGCAGTCCATGGCGTTCATGTTCAACAACACGTTACGGGGTAAGATCAAAAATGATAAAATCTTGAGGTGGAGAATCGAACTCTCCACCTACAATTATGATATCATGTATCGTCCAGGGAAGCTCAATGAGCCCTCAGACGCCCTGTCGCGTGGAACATGTGCAAGTGTGCAGGAGAATCGATTACATGCCCTCCACAATGACCTCTGCCATCCGGGGGTCACTCGGCTCTTCCATTTCGTAAAGGCCCGGAATCTACCCTACTCAGTGGAGGATGTCAGGTCCACAACCCGAAGCTGCCAAGTATGTGCTGAATGCAAACCGCACTTCTACCGACCTGACAGGGCACACCTCATTAAAGCAACTCTCCCTTTTGAAAGACTGAGTGTGGACTTTAAGGGCCCCCTTCCTTCGACAGATCGGAATGTGTACTTCCTCAATGTGATTGATGAGTACTCACGATTCCCTTTTGTCATTCCCTGTTCTGATACGACCACTGCCACGGTCATTAAAGCATTACGGGATCTTTTCACCCTGTTCGGTTACCCCAGCTATATCCACAGTGATAGGGGCTCGTCATTCATGAGTGACGACTTGAGGCAATACCTGCTCTCAAAAGGGATTGCCTCAAGTAGAACTACGAGTTACAACCCCAGGGGTAACGGACAGGTTGAACAAGAAAATGCTACAGTCTGGAAGGCTGTCTTACTGGCGTTGAGGTCTAAAGGTCTTCCAGTCTCCTGTTGGCAAGAGGTACTCTCTAATGCGCTCCATTCTATTCGCTCACGGCAACCAACGCTACTCCACATGAGAGGATGTTTTCCTTCCCTAGGAAGTCTTCCTCTGGGACCTCATTACCGTCTTGGTTGACGCACTCAGGACCTGTCCTCCTGCGGCGGCATGTTAGGACCCGCAAGTCCGACCCTTTGGTTGAACAGGTCCATCTCCTCCACGCCAACCCTCAATATGCCTATGTGGCATATCCTGACAGGCGAGAGGACACGGTCTCTATTAGAGATCTGGCGTCAGCAGGGGACTTAGTCACCCGAGTCGCTCCCAAACCCCTAGTTAGGGACCCCCCGACCCTTATTTCCCCTCCTGACACGGCGCGGGCAGTATCGGGACCACCACTTAATCCTCTTACTCCCGTGTACAGCTTGCCTGAGTCCAGGAGATTGTCACCACCTCGAGGCGTGCTCGAGTCCAGCAGATTGTCGCCACCTCGTGGTCCACCTGTTCGTGAGTAACTGGAGGAGTCACTGGACAGCGCCTTGGAGAGAAGGTCACCACGGTTACCAGAACCGGCATTACCGCCAGTGTGGAGGAGGCCGCAGAGATGGTGCGGTCCTCCAATACGACTGAACTTGTGAATATATGAACAGTTGTTCTGGGTTTTTTTTTGCCCCACCGGCCTTTGTTTTAAAGGAGGGGTGAATGTGGTGAACCATAGTTGGTTACCACTATGAGTGCTGAGCCATGGATGGTTAGCACTATGGGTGTGTAGATATGTTACTGTTGTCACTGTTGGGGTTAGGGTTGGGCTGTTCTACCTGTTGATATTGTTCTGTGGTACACTCCAGTTGGCTCCGCCTACCAGGGGAAGTATAAAGGTCACTGCACTGCCTGGAGACCCTTTAGTCTGGGATTGTATTGTATATAGTGTGCTCCATTCTTGTCAGTAATAAAAGCCTTTATTTCCCGGGTACATTCTAGCCTGCCGTGTGAATTAATCGCGCATCACCCATGCAACCACACGTGAAATCCAAACTTCTTAATCTTGCATTCTCTACACTCTGGTATGACCCTGATATCCACAGCAGGGGTGGAGGCCGCCTGCTGACCTGTTGGCCCGGTTGTCTTAGATGACCATGGCGTCCATTCTCTGGAGACTGGGGCCTGGGGAGTTCTGGCTTACTTTAGCTGTCCTGCTGTGGGGCAACTGCTCCCCCTGTGGTCAGAGGATGAAGTTGTAGGGGAACAGCCAAGGGTGATTCTGAAGGGCTGAAGATGCTCAGAGAGGCCAGATTGAAGGTCCCAGGAGTGTCCAACAGCTGCTCTTCCTCCCTTTGGGTGCCCAAGAGCCCTTACCTGACTACTTGAGGGGAAATGGCACCAGGAGGGAGATCAAGGTGACCCATCCCCCTCTTGCATAGCCACAGCAAAAGCTTATCCATGGCTAAGGCAATGGAAAACACAGTAAGAAGTCTAACACCACCAGGTTAAAGTCCAACAGGTGTATTTGGTAGCAAAAGCCACTAACTTTCGGAACAGGCTGTCCCTTCGTCAGGTGGGTGGAAGTTCTGATTACAAACAGGGCACAAAGACACAAACTCAATTTACATGAACAATGATTGGAATGTGAGTCTTTACAGCTAATCAAGTCTTAAAGGTACAGACAATGTGAGTGGAGGGAGCATTAAGCACAGGTTAAAGAGATGTGTATTGTCTCCAGAAAGGACAGCTAGTGAGATTTTGCACATCCGGGCAGGTTGTGGGGGTTACAGATAGTGTGACATGAGCCCAATATCCCGGTTGAGGCCGTCCTCATGTGTGCGGAACCTGGCTATCAGTCTCTGCTCAGCGACTCTGCGCTGTCGTGTGTCATGAAGGCCGCCTTTTTTTATGTGCTGAGGGACATTAGAGTATGGAATGCTTTACTGAAGGGAATGGTTAAGACAGAAAGCAAAATGGGATAAATGTTCAAAGCTGAGGAAAATGCAGGGCGATAGAGAAAGAATGGGACAACAGATTAATTTTAAATTACTGCTGTTTCTGTGGCTCTAAACATCCGGTTGTAATCCCATTGAGCATTTTTAACCTAAAGTTGTTTTCCTCTCATGGTGGATTTCCCAGCTGTGGAACAATTGGATACAAGGCCCCTAAGATAACATTTCAATCTATCTGATGTATCAACGTGTTGAAGCTGCAGCCAGTCTGGTTGTCATTATCACACTACTGACTGCGTTTTGAAAGTAGGTCAGTTCTCCAGTGGAAGGGCAGCACTGTGACCCTCGATCTAGATTGCCCTTCACTAAAAAACTTCCCCCTCCCATTTTTACTGTTGTCCAACCTCTTTATGTGACATCCAAATCCCTATGTATCCTTAAATCTTTACTAAGCCTTAAAATATCAATTATAAACAGCAAGGTCATTTAAAATGAACTTGTTTCCATAATCGTCACATTAAATGAATGCACAACACATTAGTACATTCACCAATCATCTTCCATCGTGATCTTGGGTTTTCTCAGTGGATTTTATTGATATTCCAGGTGTTTCTATTAATAGTGTTCTTTTTTTAAAAATAAGCCAATTCCCTTTCTTTCTCTTTATACAGCACCAAAAAAGGAAGGAAATCCTTAAGAAAAGAAGTTTGTGGACAGGTTCTTGTCAAACAGAACTTAAATTTTCTCAGCTCCTTGTCTCCACAATGTGCATTCTTACTTCTATTTTCACACACTCTTCACTGATTGGCTTTTGCATTCCGAGTGCTGATCTTTTCACAATGGAAAATATGGCCATGTAGGTCAACATGCCCATAAAACGTCCTGTCCAAATGGATGGATCCATTGATTTAATGGATGGGATTTTACAGCCTTGCTCAACCCAAAACTAAAATCCTGCTCGAGGTCAATGGACCTTTCCATGGTCCACCCTTCACCCGCTCGGATTTCCGTGGCAGGCAGGACTGTAAAATTCTGACCTATGTGTCCAAAATAGTGTCAATTGTAGTCCATTCTGTAGCAATCTCTCTTTTGAGTCGGTAGGTTGTGGGTTCAAGTCCTGAGGGAGTGCTGGAGGTGCCATCTTTTGAATGATACCTTAAATTAAGGGACTCGAGGGATGAAAAAGTTAAACTGATGTAGAAGTTCAGCCATTAGCTTATCGAATGGTAGAGTGGGTTGTATCACCTACTTCCATTCCTAATATCTTATGTTCTTGAATTGATGCTGTGGGCTAGTAGCACTAACTCTGAAAATCTGGCCCAACATCAGACATTTCTGCTAAAAGATTGTGATTTGCTACTCAAAATCTTGAATCACTAATGTTTAAGATTGTCCATGTTATGAATTGAATTTTTGGCCTAATAGCAGCACTCCTGGCTGTGATTCAAAAGATCATGGGCTCAGGTCCTACCCCAGACAATCTGTGGCGACTGCAATATAATCTTGAAGTACTAGGCCATGCAGAGGGATTCTTGCATCCTGGAAAGTGGTCACTGGCACAGAAATAGTATTCCTACCTCTGAGTCAGAGGAATTGGGTTTAATCCTACACCAAACCGAGCAGAGGAGTATTAAAAATGATATTTGTGTCTGACAGATGTAGATACCACCTGTGCCTTGTCCCCTCATTGTAAAGTGTAGGTGATGCACATCAATTTAGACACGAGGCTCGAAGCTTCAGTAAATGAAGGCTTTTATTTACTATTAATGAAGCTATCAGAACCTATGTACACTATCCCAGACTGAAGGGGTCCCGGCCAGAGCAGGGACTCTTATACCTCTCCCAGGAGGCGGAGCCCGACTGGGATGTGCCACAACACTATCATACAAAGGTGTAACAACCCCACCCTAACCCAACAGCAACAATAGCACAACCCAACAGTAACATATGTACATCCTTGTAGTCCTGGCCAGCCCCTGGCTCAGCACTATCCAATGGGAACCAACGATGGTTCACCACATTCACCCCTCCTTTCAAAACAAAGGCCGGCGGGGTACAAAAACCAGAATAAAATGTCAGCAGTCTATAAGTTCAGACGGTCAAGGGGACCGCACCGTCGTTGTGACCTCCTCAATACCGGCGGTGACACCGGAGTAGGCACTTGCGGTGGTGTTCTCCCCAAAACGGCGTCCAGTTGTTCTTCCACGGACACACAGGCCGGTTGACCCTGAGGTGACGGTAGTCCAGGGGATCCTGACACGCCCTGCGTTGGCGACCATCTTCTGGGCTCAGGCAAGCTGTACATGGGAGTAAAATGGTTAAGCAATGGTCCCGATGTTGCCCGCGCCGTGTCCGGGGAAGAAATGAGAGATAATGGGTTTGTTACTGGGGGTATGGGAGCGACAGGGGTTGCTACGTCCCCTGCTGGCGCCAGGTCTCGGATCGAGACCGTGTCCTCTCGCCCGTCAGGGTATGCCACATAGGCATACTGAGGGTTGGCGTGGAGGAGATGGACCTGTTCGACCAAGGGGTCGGACTTGCGGGCCTTTACATGTCGCCGCAGGAGGACGGGTCCTGAGTACGTCAACCAAAACTGGAAGCAGACAGGCACTGCTGTATCTGTTTAGAAATTGAGTGAATCTGTGTATATATAAATACACTTATTATTGCATATGTCCGTGCTTATATTTTAACAAACAATAGGACTGTGTTTTTCATGCCAGAGGAGAGTCATTGGTCCCTTTAATCAGTGCCCACTGCAGTTCTTTTCATTATCTCAGTTTGAGACTTAGGGGCGAATTTTTCTGTTCCGCCCGCCAAGGGAATCAGAGCAGGTGAGGAGCAGACCGTGGAAAAGTCCGTTGACCTTGGGCAGAATTTTCTATTTTCAGGGTGAGTGTGGCCGGAAAATCCCGCCCATAAAGTTAGATTCTCAGCTGTATTGTGTATTGCTGTCTTTGGATCCCAGGAACTCAACCCATTATCTTGGGAGATCCAGAGCAAGAATGAATCGGGTGATTGCAGATGAAGCTTTGGAGACCATTCTCCAAATAATTCGCAACTAAAGCAATCTGTTCAATGGCTGCGCTGCCAGTGTCATCCAGCTGAGGTCTGGTAATCAGCTCCGAGGGCAAAATTCATATTTCTGGCTGAACTTGTGCTGTCATGAAAATAGCTGAATTCACAAAGCCAGGGTGGGATGAGGGGAGGACAACAATCCACAGTGGCTGTATCCCAGTGTAAATGGGATATGTTGACTAGGAATCTCACTGACCCTGAGGTTAGCAACTTCCTGTGCTTTTCTTGGCCTTACATCTGGAGTGCCTGCCACTGCACTCTTAATAAGCAAAACTACGTTCTTGGTGGCAAAGAGACTTCTTATGGGGTTTTGCACTGGAACTGACTGCCACAAACGCACCATCCTCTACAGGGCATTCTGTCTCTCAAAGAACAAAGAACAATACAGCACAGGAACAGGCCCTTCGGCCCTCCAAGCCCGCGCCGCTCCCCGGTCCAGGATTGAATCCTGAATCCAGGATCCCCGCCCAATTTTCCAGCCTATCTACATACTAATATCCTATCCCCGAGCTGTCCCTCACAGCTATGATGCTTTGTTCATCACTGAACATCTCCTTAACCAGTTAGATTCAGGTTTCGTTAATGGACAGCGCAGACTCTAATATGTAAGTTAGAATGTTGAATTCAATGTCAAATCAGAATCATACAATCATAAAAACCAGGTAGAGAAAACAAAAGAAAAGGAAAAGAAGAAAAATGAGATTAAAAACAGAAATAAACGAGACATAAAGAATATTTAATTCTTTAAAAAATCTCCAACAATAATTAAAATCTGAAGCAATGAGAGACTACACAAATAAAGTTCATTTTCAGTTTAAAATAAGTTGTTTTACAGAATTAAGAATTAATCCCAGAATTTACTAATGTTTTCTAGAAGTCCTAAAGTTTTCTCACACATCTCATTCATATATATCAGGGAAGAGCAGCAACGGTACACGATTGAATAAATTTGAATGGGGGGTGTCTTGGCGAGATACTGTTCTGGTGGAGTATCTGGAGAAGCAGAACAATTCAAGGCACTAATTTCCTAATTTCTGCATTTAACAATGCATGTGAAGCCACAAGAAGTTTTTGTCTGATTTCCAATCAAACAGCACTGAGCACAGTTAGTACCATCATTATTTCTGTCACAAATCTGGCTCATTGCGTATAATTGTTAAGATGCCGACCCTATTAAAACCAGGATACTAATTACCACATTTAACGGCCTAGAAGTTCATTTTGCAAATGCCAAAAAATGTTTGCATTCAATTCCTTTCACAAATCCAATGGGCTGAAGATTAGGCACAATTCCACAGTTACCTAAATCACAACATTAGTACAGTCATTACTCAGATCTTCCACCTGACACAGCCTCAATCTAACACACACCCCTCACCTTTCACACACACTCCAACACAAACCCTCCACCTGACATACTCACTCCAACACACACCCTTCACCTGTCATATTCACTCAAAGACACACCCTCTTCCTGTCACATCCACTCACAACACCAGGTTAAAGTCCAACAGGTAAATAAACCTGTTGGACTTTAACCTGATGTTGTGAGACTTCTTACTGTGTTTACCCCAATCCAATGCTGGCATCTCCACATCATGGCATCCATTCAAAGATACACGCCCACACACAATGACAAAGCAAATATAAATCTAAGCCATTTGACAGAACAAAGTATTTTTACATTGCTTTGAAATACAAGAACCACATAATAGCATTCCTTTTACTTCACTAGTTTTGCCCTAAATCCCTCTGTGCCACTCATAAAAATGTTGGTAGAGAAATATTGATTACAGATCAATAAATATGATGTTGATTTAACCTCTGTTTCTATCTCTGTCCGGTTCTTGCAACAAATAAGATAGTATTTTCCCAACTCCCTAGTTTACCTGTGATCCTTCAGGTAAAACTATTTGGGCCCTATTTTACCATTTTGATTCTAAGTGCTGGGCAATCTTGAAGCTGCGAGTGTTTCAGGACTGACTTTTTTAGCCATTCTCAAGTGCCCCCATACGCACCCTGCCTGAAAAAATATCAGCGATTCCGAATTGCGCTGCAGAACGCTGTGGGTGGGGCTTAACGCACCCGAAATCCTGCAGCTCCAATCGGCACCTCCAACTGCGCATGTGCAGAAATAAATGATAGAATGCGTCTTCCCTGCCACATCGCTCCTGGGCCGGATAATGCCTCCCCCTGGCCCCCACAGACATTGCCCCACCCCCACAGCATCACTTGACCCCCTTATCCCCTCACACCCCCACAACCCAGACCGATCATGGCCCGCTTCCCCCCCCCTTTGATCTCAGGCAGAGTGGCAGGGGACCCCCCTTCCCCCCCACTGATCTCAGGCAGAGTGGCAGTGGACCCCCTTGCTCCCTCTCCACTTATCTCAGGCAGAGTGGCAGCAGACCCCCCTCTTCCCCTCCCCCCCACTGATCTGAGGCAGAGTGGCAGCAGACCCCCCTTTCCCCTCCACTGATCTCAGGCAGAGGGGCAGCAGACCCCCTCCCCCCTCCACCTCCTCATTAACTGGAGCGCCTGAATCCGGTTTTTATGGAGCATGTCTGTTTCGCGCCGATTCCGGATGGGCGAACGCGGTGGTAAAGAGGGAAGTGCCGGTAAAGTTGGGCGTGCAGCCCATTAAGTCAATTTAAATGCATGCAAATACATTTAAATGGCCGTCACGCCCATTTCAGGCGTGGTCCCAATTGCGGCCATTTCCAGGCGTTGGATAAGGGGGAACCGGCAGGTAGGCAGGTGCGGATCACACTACTTGCCTCACACCCGACTTTACCAAGTTTTTGCACCCAAAAATGGACACAGCGCAATGATAAAATCGGGCCCCTTGACTACATTTAAACAATTAACATCTCAGATGTTCTGATTAATGTTTTTATATAATCACCAGGCCTGAGGATTCCATGTTAAAGGCAATATTTAAGTATTTTTGCTATTTTGCTAGGTCAAGAAGCTGAAATTCTGCCCCTGAACTTTTGCCATGTCACTAAAGTGCCTGAACACTGCCTGCTGATAGATTTGTTTCTTTTTAAGCATTAACAACATTGATGTCATGTTCCTGCAGCAGCGAATTTAAGACCGTTATATACACAGCAAATGCTGTTTCCCCCATGACCTAATTTCCATTCCTTATCATTCCTCAGTGAGGTGTTCGAGGACACCGTTCCACAGGCACCAATAGCCTCCACCGATCTTGCCCATGCAGCCCTCCTTTATATGTCAGCCCAGGCATTGAGTGACAGCATGTTGTTCATCTGGGAACGCTAAGGGCACCATCCAGCTGAATCCAGTACTGCAATAAAAGGGCTTATCCCTATGTTAAAATAGTAGACAGTGGAATGTCATACAAATATGTTAAATGCTCATATGCTAATATTGCCAACAAATAATTTCTAGGTTAATGGGTTTTATGCAGCTGGGACCAGGGATATAATGTCTGTGGAAATCAGTTTTCCAGGTTTGAATAATGAGGTGTACATTTTTTTGGAGTTTAACTTAGGTACGTCAGAGATTAGGGAGTAAATGTTCACAATGTTCCCTAAAGAGGTTAAATAGATTAGTTAGAGATCTGAATCAAGTGAAATGCATTTTGGAAGGCATGGCTTTTTCTCACTCTGTTCTTTCTCAGTCTCTGAAACAGGTGGGTTCAAGACTTTCCTCTCAAGTGAAGTACTGTGACACAAGGTAAGAACAATTCATAATTTGAAGAACATGCCTTGCTGTTTTTCATTTCAATAGTACAAGTCCTCCTTTTTGATGGCAGCTGCTGCTGAGTCACACTTTCCCGGAGGGATCCTAAAACAGGCAACACGCTTGTTCTCGGCAGTCACCAGGCAACCCTGAAAAATGGCCCAATATTGAGTTGGACATCTTTCAGATGTCCTTTGGGCACAGGATGTTGGTCCCTGAAATTCAGCCCATTTTACAAGAGAAGTGAATGCGAAGAGATTCAATTTCCACCCAATTAAATCCAATTTGATTTTTTAGTTCTTGAAGTTTGGTTGATTGCTTTTTTTCCTAATGAAAAAAATCAATTGTAAAATTTAACATAAATTCACCTCAATTTTCACGACGGGAGCTCACACGCTTATGGTGTAGGTATACATGCTGCAGGGAGAGCTGACCTCACCAAGTTTGAAAAGGCAAACACCTCGCTGCCATTTCCTAAATGACAGACAAGGAGGCAAGCATGCATGGAAACCCTATAACAGGGCTCTCTAAAAGGGTCACTTATGGACAGATTCCATCCCAATCTTACTTCAGGAAATGAAACAGATGGTGGACACTACTCAATGCCAAACACCTGTTAAAATCATGATAGTAAGCTGTCAGGATAGATGCAGCAGAATGAGTCAAAGCCATCTTCCACTGATATTGACTTTGTACACTTGCTTTCTCTATATTAACAGAAGGTGCCAACGTACGTGCTAAACTCTTGCACCATCAGGAAGGTGGCATGTAGAAAGCCTTACTCCTTTTCAAACATCTCCTTCATACAACCGATGAGAAACATTACACCAACCATGGTGGCACAGTGGTTAGCAATGCTGCCTCAGAGCGTCAGGGACCTGGGTTCAATTCCGGCCTTGGGTGATTGTGTGGAGTTTGCATGCTCTTCCCATTGCTGTATGAATTTCCTTCAGGTGCTCCCACAGTCCAAAGATGTGCAGGTTAGGTTGATTGGCTATGCTAAATTGTCTCTTAGTGTTCCAAGATGTTTTGGGATTAGTAGGGCAAATGCGTGGAGTTATGGGGATTGGGCATGGGATGGGTCTGAGTAAGATGCACTGTCAGAGAGTCAGTGCAGACTCAATAGGCTGAATGGTCTTCTTCTATACTGTAGGATTCTATGATTGCTTTGTGGAACACCTTCGCCCAGTCCGCAAGCATAACACCGACCTCTTGTTTGCACGTTCTCCCCGTGTCTGCGTGGGTTTCCTCCCACAGCCCAAAGGTGTGCAGGTCAGGTGGATTGGTCATGCTAAATTGACCTTTGGTGTCCCAAGATGTGCTGGTTGGGGAATTAGCAGGGTAAATGAGTGAGGTTACGGTGAGTCTGTGCAGACTCGGTGAGCCAAATGGGCTTGTGCTGCACTGTTGGGATTCTATGATGAACCATTTATATGCAGAATCCTATGCAGTAACTTAGTTAGTGATTTGGGCCTCAACATAATTGCAATCTGCTGTGGGTACAGATTCCTAATTCAGGTGATTGGCCAGAAGCTGCAAAAAGGTGGGCTCAGGCTTTCAACAGCCACTTGTTTATTGTTTCAGGAACATTATGTCTTGCAGGCATTGTAGACTAATGTATGATAAATGTATCATGAGTACTTCCTATGTAGGCACTGTAGGCTAATTTATGATAAAAGTGCCATGAGTAAGTTTTTTAAAGTTTATTTATGAGTGTCAAAAGTAGGTTTACATTAAGAACATAAGAACATAAGAAATAGGAGCAGGAGTAGGCCATCTAGCCCCTCGAGCCTGCCCCGCCATTCAATAAGATCATGGCTGATCTGACGTGGATCAGTACCACTTACCCGCCTGATCCCCATAACCCTTAATTCCCTTACCGCTCAGGAATCCATCCATCCGCGCTTTAAACATATTCAGCGAGGTAGCCTCCACCACCTCAGTGGGCAGAGAATTCCAGAGATTCACCACCCTCTGGGAGAAGAAGTTCCTCCTCAACTCTGTCTTAAACCGACCCCCCTTTATTTTGAGGCTGTGTCCTCTAGTTTTAACTTCCTTACTAAGTGGAAAGAATCTCTCCGCCTCCACCCTATCCAGCCCCCGCATTATCTTATAAGTCTCCATAAGATCCCCCCTCATCCTTCTAAACTCCAACGAGTACAAACCCAATCTCCTCAGCCTCTCCTCATAATCCAAACCCCTCATCTCCGGTATCAACCTGGTGAACCTTCTCTGCACTCCCTCCAATGCCAATATATCCTTCCTCATATAAGGGGACCAATACTGCACACAGTATTCCAGCTGCGGCCTCACCAATGCCCTGTACAGGTGCATCAAGACATCCCTGCTTTTATATTCTATCCCCCTCGCAATATAGGCCAACATCCCATTTGCCTTCTTGATCACCTGTTGTACCTGCAGACTGGGCTTTTGCGTCTCATGCACAAGGACCCCCAGGTCCCTTTGCACGGTAGCATGTTTTAATTTGTTTCCATTGAGATAGTAATCCCATTTGTTATTATTTCCTCCAAAGTGTATAACCTCGCATTTATCAACGTTATACTCTATTTGCCATATCCTCGCCCACTCACTCAGCCTGTCCAAATCTCTCTGCAGATCTTCTCCGTCCTCCACACGATTCACTTTTCCACTTATCTTTGTGTCGTCTGCAAACTTCATTACCCTACACTCCGTCCCCTCCTCCAGATCATCTATATAAATGGTAAACAGTTGCGGCCCGAGTACCGATCCCTGCGGCACGCCACTAGTTACCTTCCTCCAACCGGAAAAACACCCATTTATTAAAAACACTGCAATGGAGTTACTGTGAAAACCCCCTAGTCACCACACTCTGGCACCTGTTCAAGTGCACTGAGGGAGAAGTTACCATGACCAATACACCTAACCAGCACGTCTTTGGACTGTGGGAGGAAACCAGAGCCCTTCCTATGTAATGTATACAAACATAGAGGATCACATTTACTATGGTTAGAAGCCAGCTAAACAATCCTGCAGTACTTTCTGTTTACATATGCGCTGGTTTTATATGTGCAACACTGATGTCCATTTAAGTTCCATTTATAATATCTGAGATTCTTGGGAAACCTGCCAGATGATAAAAGTCTGTGCCCTTTCCCGATGATGTCTCCTTTCCACTGGGAAAGTGATAAAGTGGCGAACATGGCGTCAGACACTTGCGTATACAGATATAAACTGCAGACTGCCTTATCTGCCAGAGGTCCCCTGGGTGGCCTGCAAGGATCCTTTACACAGAAGTTAATACTGCTGTAACCTTCACAGTGATGGGAAAAGTCAACTCAGATGTGTAAGTAGGCTTGGCTTCTGCTTTTGTGTTGAAGCAAAGGTAATAAAGTTAAATTTCCTCTCTGACTCAGCCAGGTAGGAGGAGTGACATACCCAGTACAGATAGGTCCTCAGTTGTTGCTTGAAACTTTGGTACACCTGGAGGTTTTGTCCCATCATGAATACAAAACAGAAAAGAGTATGCAAGGCATTCAGTACAAAATTAGATATATCCTCACTCCAACCCTAACTGAAATACCAACAACCTTAGCAACAGATATCTGCTGATGGAGTGTTGTCACTAAAAGAAATGGATTGCAGGGTGTGAAATTGGGAATTTACTGAGAGGGTGGAACTCTCCTTTAAATGATCGGTGAATATGTTTCAAACGGAAATTTAGTTTTTAACATTTAGATTTAAGTTAGGACTTCTAAAAACTCTAAAAGAAGTGGCAAGATAGTCAACAGTTAATAGAAAAATGCCTGTCAGCGGCAGTTAACAGTCAATCAGCTGTAAGTAATTGCCAGAATATGGGGTCAATTACTTTAAGCAGGGAACTGAATGAGCATTTGTAACTTGAGTGTGGCTCCAAAAGATGTACGGAGCACGGAGTGATCATAAACTGAGTTTATCATAAACAGAGGGGACTGGGGCTGGAGATTCGTGGGAGAGGGGCCATAGCGTTTTTTAGTGCCAGGGAAAACCCCCTATAAAACTGGTGCCCAGGTCTCCAAGGAGCTAGCCTTGCCAGCATCTTCAGTCCCCAGCTCCAAAGAAAATTCTAAGCGTGATTGAATTGTGAACAGAATTACACCTATGCACCAATCCCACCCCCCACCCTCCACCACCCCACCCTGCCAGAAATTCGCCCACTGGGGAAAGCGGTTAGAATTTCACCCTGTGTTTTATGTTGGGAAGTTGGTGGGAGTGGAAGTTCAGTGCAGAGAGGGGAGGCAGAGCTTGTCTTTTGCCTCCAATAATTGGAATAGTTCATGTAAGCCTGAGGGAGTATTTAAAATTTAGTCCAGTTTTAGTGCTTTTTATAAGTTTGCATTTTCAAAATAAACTTATAGCAGACCAAAGTAGATATAAATAATATGGCAGGGTAGGCTGTGTGTCTGGACTGCAGCATATGGAAGTTTGTGGAGAGCAAGCAGTAGATTGCTCCATCTCAAACCTCGCTAACTCAATTATTGAGCTGGAGAGCTCAATGTTGGGTTCATGAAAATTGATTCACTCCGACTCATAAGAGGAAATGAGAGTAGAACATACACAGGCAACTGGGAAAGATAGATGGCACAAGAGTAGGCATGGGATCAGAGTAAAAGAGGAAGTAATAAAGTCTAAAGCAGGGTTCATGTGCAAGAGTGTGGTTAATAGTATTGGTGAGTTACAGGCACAGATTGACACGTGGAACTATGATGTTCTGGCTGCAACACAGACCTGGCTCAAAAGAAAGACAGGACTTGGTATTAAATATTGCTGGATACAAGGTGTTCAGGAAAGATAGAAAGGAAGAAAAGTGGGAGGAGTGGTGGCATTGATTAAGGAAAGAATTATTGTGGTGCCTGAAGTGAGAGTATATCCCAGAGGGATCATGGACAGAATCTATTTGGCTATAGCTAAGGAACAGAGAGGTGCAATTATGTTGCTTGGTGTAGTCTATGGGGTACCTGATGCGCGATTAAATCACTCGGGAGGCTAGATTGTACCCGGGAAATAAAGGCTTTTATTACTAACAAGAATGGAACACACTATATACAATACAATCCCAGACTAAAGGGTCACCAGGCAGTGCAGTGACCTTTATACTTCCCCAGGTAGGCGGAGCCAACTGGAGTGTACCACAGAACAATATCAACAGGTAGAACAGCCCAACCCTAACCCCAACAGTGACAACAGTAACATATCTACACACCCATAGTGCTAACCATCCATGGCTCAGCACTCATAGTGGTAACCAACTATGGTTCACCACATTCACCCCTCCTTTAAAACAAAGGACGGCGGGGCAAAAAAAACAGAACAACTGTTCATATAATCACAAGTTCAGTCGTATTGGAGGACCGCACCGTCTCTGCGACCTCCTCAACACTGGCGGTAATGCCGGTTCTGGGAACCGTGGTGACCTTCTCTCCAAGGCGGTGTCCTGTGACTCTTCCAGTTCCTCACGGACAGGTGGACCACGAGGTGGCGACAATCTGCTGGACTCGAGCACGCCTCGGGGTGGCGACAATCTCCTGGACTCAGGCAAGCTGTACACGGGAGTAAGAGGATTAAGTGGTGGTCCCGATACTGCCCGTGCCGTGTCAGGAGGGGAGATAAGGGTCAGGAGTTCCCTAACTAGGGGTGTGGGAGCGACTGGGGTTTCCAAGTCCCCTGCAGGCGCCAGACCTCTAATAGAGACCGTGTCCTCTCGCCCGTCAGGATATGCCACATAGGCATATTGAGGGTTGGCATGGAGGAGATGGACCTGTTCAACCAAAGGGTCGGACTTGCGGGTCCTAACATGCCGCCGCAGGAGGACAGGTCCTGAGTACGTCAACCAAGACGGTAATGAGGTCCCAGAGGAAGACTTCCTAGAGAAGGAAAACATCCTCTCATGTGGAGTAGCGTTGGTTGCCGTACTCAGGAGGGAGCGGATGGAATGGAGCGCATCAGAGAGTACCTCTTGCCAACGGGAGACTGGAAGACCTTTAGACCTCAACGCCAGTAAGACAGCCTTCCAGACTGTAGCATTTTCTCGTTCAACCTGTCCGTTACCCCTAGGGTTGTAACTCGTAGTTGTACTTGAGGCAATCCCTTTTGAGAGCAGGTATTGCCTCAAGTCGTCACTCATGAATGACGAGCCCCTATCACTGTGGATATAGCTGGGGTAACTGAACAGGGTGAAAAGATCCCGTAATGCTTTGATAACCGTGGCAGCGGTCGTATCTGAACAGGGAATGGCAAAAGGGAATCGTGAGTACTCGTCAATCACATTGAGGAAGTACACGTTCCGATCTGTCGAAGGGACGGGGCCCTTGAAGTCCACACTCAGTCTTTCAAAAGGGCGAGTGGCCTTAATGAGATGTGCCCTGTCAGGTCGGTAGAAGTGCGGTTTGCATTCAGCACATACCTGGCAGCTTTGGGTTATGGACCTGACATCATCCACTGAGTAGGGTAGATTCCGGGCCTTTACGAAATGGAAGAGCCGAGTGATCCCCGGATGGCAGAGATCATTGTGGAGGGCCTGTAATCGATTCTCCTGCACACTTGCACATGTTCCACGCGACAGGGCGTCTGAGGGCTCATTGAGCTTCCCCGGACGGTACATGATATCATAGTTGTAGGTGGAGAGTTCGATTCTCCACCTCAAGATTTTATCATTTTTGATCTTACCCCGTAACGTGTTGTTGAACATGAACGCCGCGGACCGCTGGTCCGTAAGCAGGGTGAATCGTTTTCCCGCCAAGTAATGGCGCCAATACCGAACGGCCTCCACAATGGCCTGGGCCTCTTTTTCCACCGCAGAGTGCCGAATTTCAGGGCCTTGGAGGGTGCGAGAGAAAAAGGCGACGGGCCTGCCCGCCTGGTTAAGTGTGGCGGCCAGGGCGAAATCCGATGCATCACTCTCCACCTGAAAGGGGATGGACTCATCAACAGCGTGCATCGTGGCTTTCGCGATGTCGGCTTTTATCCCTTCAAAGGCTAAGCGAGCCTCTGCTGCTAGGGGAAAGGAGGTAGACTTGATGAGCGGACGGGCTTTGTCCGCATAATTGGGAACCCACTGTGCATAGTATGAAAAGAAACCTAAGCATCTTCTCAGTGCTTTGATACTAGTGGGCAGGGGAAGTTCAAGGAGGGGACGCATACGGTCTGGATCAGGGCCAAGGACCCCGTTTTCCACCACGTATCCGAGAATTGCTAGGCGGCGCTTGCAAAATACGCACTTCTCCCTGTTGTAGGTCAGATTCAGGCGAGACGCAGTGCGTAAAAATCTAAGGAGGTTGGCATCGTGGTCCTGCTGGTCATGGCCGCAGATAGTGACGTTATCCAGGTACGGGAAGGTAGCGCGCAGCCCGTTCTGGTCCACCATTCGGTCCATTGCACGCTGGAAGACCGAGACCCCATTTGTGACGCCAAAGGGGACCCTTAAAAAGTGATAAAGACGACCATCCGCCTCAAAGGCCGTGTATTTCCGGTCCTCTGGGCGAATGGGGAGCTGGTGGTAAGCTGACTTCAAGTCAATGGTGGAGAACACCCGGTACTGCGCAATCTGGTTGACCATGTCAGATATGCGCGGGAGAGGATACGCATCCAGCTGCGTGTATCTATTAATGGTCTGACTATAGTCTATGACCATCCAGGGTTTGTTTCCAGTTTTAACCACCACTACTTGCGCTCTCCATGGACTAGAGCTAGGTTGAATGATCCCTTCCCTGAGGAGCCGCTGAACTTCAGATCGAATAAAGATCCGGTCCTCAGCGCTGTAACGCCTGCTCTGGGTTGCGATGGGCTTGCAGCCTGGCACGAGATTCTCGAATAAAGCTGGTGGGGTGATTCTGAGTGTCGAGAGGCTACACGTGGAGCGCGCTGGGCAATTTGGAGGCTGCTGTGCTCCCACTGAAAGTGGAAGGAGTGGCCCATCATACTGCAGGGTTACACTCCTCAGGTGGACCATAAAGTCTAGTCCCAGGAGTATCGGAGCGCAAAGGTGCGGTAACACGAGGAGCCTGAAGTTCTCGTAAACTGTGCCCCGCACCGTTAGGTTGACCATGCAGCTCCCTAGCACGGTAACAGACCGGGACCTCAACGCCATCGAAATTGTCTGTCTGATAGTCCGTACTCGGAGACCGCACCGTTTCACGGTGTCAGGGTGAATGAAGCTCTCCGTGCTCCCGCTGTCAAACAAACAATGAATTTGGCGTCCATTTACCTCTATGCCCATCATGGACTTGTCGAGTCTGTGAGGCTTGGCCTGGTCCAGGATGATTGACGCCACCGTTGGGTCTTGGGTGCAACTGCAGGCAGCTGAGATGGTTGATGATGATGACCCCTGCTGGTCGTCTGCGGTCGGTGCCGACCAAAATGGCTGTGCCCATGGATCGCACATGGTCGGTGGCGCTAAAAGTGGCGGCCCCTGCAGGTCGCACGTGTCTTGCGTCTCTGTCGTCAGGAATGGCGGCGCTCTGGAATCGCACGTGGTGGAAGACCTCGAAGACGCTGGAGACAAGGAGATAGGCTCTGGTGAATCACACGCCGCGCTGCTATGTTTGGAGGGTGGTTTGGTCCTGCAGACTTTGGCATAATGCCCTTTCTTTCCACACGCGGAGCACAATACCGTTCTAGCTGGACATCGCTGCCGAGGGTGTTTCGCCAATCCACAGAAGTAACACCGCGGGCCTCCTGGAGCTGCCGCCGTCGTCAGGTCCGAGGTTGAAAACACAATCGCGCAGTTTTTCGGAGCCGCTGAATAAAGTTGAGTCGGTGGCTGTACTTGCCACGATGTTCCCACGTGGTCGGTGGGGTATGTTTCTAGACTTCTGGAGGCCGTTTCCATAGTGTCAGCCAATTCTACTGTCTTAGCGAGGTCTAGATTACCTTGCTCTAGCAGCCGAAGGCGAATATACGATGAGCCGATTCCCGCCACGAACGCATCTCGGATCAAGTCGTTCGTATACTGGGCCACCGACACTGGCTTGCAGTTGCAGGCTCTGGCTAGCTGCTGGAGTTCACCCAGGTACTGTCCTGTCGTTTCGCCGGGCTGCCGCCGTCGAGTGGCTAGAAGGTGTTGAGCATGGATCTCGTTTGGCGGTTTGTTGTACCGTTTCTTAAGTAGTTCGATGGCCCCTATGTAGTCTTGGGCATCGCGGATTGATGAGTAAACGGTGTTGCTTACCCTCGCGTGGAGGACCCGCAGTCTATCGGCGTCGTTTTGAATGGCTGTTGAGGCATCGATGTAGTCTTGAAAACACTTTAACCAATGGTCGAAAGTGTTCGACGCTCCTGCCGCACGTGGATCTAAAGTAAGCCGATCGGGCTTCAACATTTGCTCCATGGTTTTTTTTTACCAAAATTTTGTTAGTAATAAAATTGATGCGCGATTAAATCACTCGGGAGGCTAGATTGTACCCGGGAAATAAAGGCTTTTATTACTAACAAGAATGGAGCACACTATATACAATACAATCCCACACTAAAGGGTCACCAGGCAGTGCAGTGACCTTTATACTTCCCCAGGTAGGCGGAGCCAACTGGAGTGTACCACAGAACAATATCAACAGGTAGAACAGCCCAACCCTAACCCCAACAGTAACATATCTACACACCCATAGTGCTGACCATCCATGGCTCAGCACTCATAGTGGTAACCAACTATGGTTCACCACAGTACCAAAAAGTGGAAAGGATGTAGAGGAAAAAATGTAAGGTAATCATAAAGAGATGCAAGAATGCGAGAGTAGTTATAATGGGACTTATAATAGATGGGGATAATAGTACCGTAAAAGGCGGAGAGGAGCAAGAGTTCCTAGGATGTTGGGTTCATGAAAATTTTCTACAGCCAGAATTTGACCCTCCAAGATCCTTTCTACCCTGACCTAGATGCAATTTTACAGTGGGGTGAGCAGGGCTTCAGATACAAAGCCTGCCCATGCCCTTATTAAAGCCCTGAGATGGCCACTTAATGGCCACTTCGTGGCCTTTTTCCACCCAGCCTCAATTTTTAGGCTGGCGGGTTTCGGTTGGATCAGTGTGTCACATTGAAAAGGTTTTCACTCTCGATCTCAGGTGGGAGGGGGGGGGGCGGGGGCGGGGGGGGCTGGGGGTGGGGCAGAATCTTAACAGATTTGGGACATCCTCCACTCAGGCACTTGGGAGCCCTCCTTCTCCCTCCTGGCCTACACTCCCTTTTGAGATCACCCCTGGCCCCCCAGGAAATCCCTTATCTTCCTGCTCTGGGACCTCTGGTACTTGCCTGAAGTAAGAAGTTTAACAACACCAGGTTAAAGTCCAACAGGTTTATTTGGTAGCAAAAGCCACACAAGCTTTCGGAGCCCCAAACCCTTTCTTCAGGTGAGTGGGAATTCTGAAGACTTACCTGAAGTGCAGTCCTGAGACTTGTGCTCAGGCACAGTGCTGCAGTATCTCTTCTGGCCACTGCAGTGCTGGACCTGGAAGGGGGATGGAGCTCTGTCAGCCAATCAGATTGGCCGACAGCTCTCCAAGGCGGGTCTTCCATGCAAAGGCAGATAGAAGCCTCCCCCAAGCCCCCACCTACAGCAACTACAGCAACATTCCCTGTCAAATACATCCAAATCTACTCCATAGATTTTCCAGGAATGTTACATTAGCAGAAGTTACCCGACCTGTATTTTGTGTGCCGGGCCTCTGAAGTAATGCAGGTGCTGGACCTTCTCGCAGGTGAACGCCAGATCTTAGCGACTCATGTATAAATCCATACCAAGGATCTGCATAGTCCAAATTTGGGCAATGGACATCACATAAGCCAGTAGGGCTGTGTGATGTCAGGGTAACACCAGCTCAGTTACTCCCGATGCAGGAATGGGACATAGACACAGGCATTCTTATCCATGTGGGTTCCATGAAAAGTGACTGCTGGCTCAGTGAGCATTTTCCACAGGGGAATCAACTGCAGTGTTACTGTAAAGATGCTCACTCACCAGTTGAGGGAAAACACAACTCGTTTAGTTACCAGTTAAACTATACAGAGGCTTGTGACTGCAATCAGCTCCCTCTGCAATGACTCTGAGCACAGAAGCCCACGCTTACCAGGCTGATCCCCCACCCTGCTCCCTGATTAGTTCCCGGGGTCAGATTCTGCAGGGAAAATCACCACAGCTAACAACATGAATTTGCAGAGGTGGAGTGGATAAAGTCCTGAACAAATTTTCAGTGTAGTTTTACTCCAGGTTAATGGTACTTGTTTATATCTCTGAATCTAGGGCGGGATTTTCCATCTGCGCTTGCCCCACGAACGGAAATTCCTGCCTGAGGTCAGCAGGCCTTCGCATGGCCCTGTCCCACCCGTTAAGATTCCTATGGCAGGTGGGATGGGAAAATTCTACCCCTAGTGTCAGATTCACTCATTTCTAGGATTATTGCATAACCCGGGCCGAGCTGATACAGGAAAACTGAGCAAGGAGGAGCATTTCCACCTTAGGAAACTGATTTTTTTTTTAATCCATAAATTAATGGCCAGAAAAATCAGGCATGGATTTTTGCTTCCCAAACTGACACTGCAAAAATTCAGTAAGTGATCGAATTAAGTACGCTTATGAAGTGTTGCCTCTGTAAAATGTTTGCTTGTGTTAATAGTTAAGTGTGTCAAAGATTATTGTATTTGTACAGGTCTGCATGAAAATCCGTGCAGTACAGTGACAAGTCATAGAGAATACACAACTCAGTTTCTTACAAGCAGACAATGCCAAATGACTAAATACTCTGCAAGCCCCCTGCCCAGGTTTGGACATTCAACTGTAAATAATGCAAATTTGGATCAATTTAGACCATTTAGAATTTGGATACATTTCAAGTCTCCTATCTCTTTAAAGAGGCATTGACATGCAGAGCGGAAAGCTCCCATTGTGCCAAATGTTTCTGTGCCTTGTATGCCAAGCATCGGAACCTTGCAGTGACTTCCAAATATAGATCAGGAATATTTATATAATATGAATAGTTTTTTATTTCTAAATTTTTTAATCAATGTTTCAGGGGCCAAATCTAGGATGTCAAATCAAAATGAAATTTAAACATTTCTGGTTACATTAAAAATATAAATCCTGCAACAACCTCAAAACAAAACATGCACTTGCATTATAAAGATTTACAAAATGCAGCTGCACTTCACTCAGGTGTACCTTAGGAATGGTTTTCCCTCAATGCTCAGAAGTATATACTCCCCAAAATGTTTGATTCAATTTTTCTGAAGTGAAAACGTTTTTGCTTCAAACAGCACATCTAATCTGAAAACTGTTTTCTCATCACTATCACCATCTGGTCACAAAATAACATAAGTATTATTATTCTAAGTAGATCTTCTGTGGTGTTGACCATGGTCAGTCAGGTGGACATTACAATCTTTCAAAGTTCTGCACAAGCACACACAATAGGGAGATGTCGGAGTCTAAATGTATGTAAGAAATTTGTAGGAGCAATGGAGATTAGAGGTCTTGTGGCACAGTGGATAGTGCTCCTGCCTCTGAGATAGAAGATCCAGGTTTCAAGTCCCATCCCAGGACTTGATGGCCAAGGAAGGTGCAATTATAACGTGCATCAACCTGCAAAATCTTTCCAACATGCCAATGACAGGTGGTGAGAGTAGAAGAGACTTCTGTCAGTCATCCCTGAAGCAAAATGACAACCCTCCAGCTATAAGAGGCTAACGACCTGTTCCAGGAAAAACTCGCTGTGGAAACAAATGAAAGTATGCCTTATGCACCACTCAGTATGGGAAGAGAAAAAAACAGCAACAACTATGGAGATTGGAGGGGTGATTAAGTGGTTTAGCTATCATGAGAGGATGATATGGTGTGGGAATAGTGATAGGGAAATGGGAGTATTAAGGGTGGTGAATTGGTTGGTGGGCATGAGGAGAAATATGTTGAATGTTACAGTAAAAGGAAGTTGATCCTGTGGGGAGGATGTCAGGATATGGGTGCATGACTGAGAGAAGAGGGCTTCACAGGTCTGGAAGAATGAAAGAGTTGCACAATGTTCTGGGGATGTTGGTGTTTGCAAGTATTAAATGATGTTAAGGGGAAAATTATCTTTTTAAAAAATGTCACTAAGTATTCTGGTAAAAAGAATAACCACAGTGATTATTCTTTGAATGAAAGTGGACTCGTGCTGTAGAAATACCAAGGCACTGGCAGGCATAGTTCATAGGAAATTAAAGGCAGCACATCAGCCAGATAAGGCTGTAAAAATGTTAATGGAATTCTAAGCTTTATCACAAGAGGTATAGAATATAAAAGCCAAGAGGTAATGATAAGCCTATATAAAACTCTAATAATACCCTAGTTAGATTAGTGTGAGCAGTATTGGGCTCCACATTTTAAAGAAAGATATTGATGCCTGAGAGAACGTGGCCAGGATACTGTGTGGTATGAGGAAATATAAATATGAAGAAAGACGTGAAAAATTGAGCTCCTTTGTTAGAACATTGCAAATTAGAGGACAATATGTTGGAATTGTTTAAAATTATGAAAGGGGTGTGGAAACATCCAGACCCTGTGGACCCAACCCAGGGACAAAAAACTGGGCCATTGTGTCATCTGAACTTAGGAATTTTATACAGAGCAACTTTCATAGGAAATTGTGTAAGATGCTATATTGAAGGTGTTGTTTATATCAAAGTTGCAAATTCTGGGACAACTGATGGTCTCAGCACTGGTGAATTGTTGTTTTCCAAACAAGGGACAAGAATACAGTGGTTTCTCTCAGGGGTTGATATTGGGTTCTTTGTGCTTTGATATATATTCATGACCTGGACTCAAGGATACAGTGTATAATTTCAAAGTATGCGGATGACACGAAACTTGGGAATGCGGTAAACAATGAGCAGATTGTATCAGACTTCTGAGCGCAGAGGGAGACTGGACAGACATGTAATAGATAAAACTGAAAGGTGAAGTAATGTATTTCAGTTGAAAGAACAAAGATAAGCAATATAAAGTAAATGGTACAAATTTAAAGGAACAGGAAGACTTCAGACATGTACATACTAATATCTCTGAAAGTGGCAGGAAAATTTGAGAATGATGTTGAAAAAACTTGAGGGAACCTTGGCTTTATGAACATAGACAAAGACCAAGATCTTTATAAACACTGCTCAGAACTCAGCTGGAGTATTTTGCCCAATCCTCTGCACCACATTTTAAAAAGGATGTCAAGGCCTTATAGCTGCAGGAGAGATTTACTTGAATTATACCAGGTTCTTGGCATTTTGGTTATGTGGAAAGATTAGAGAAGCTGGAGTATTTTTCCTTTGAACAGAGAAGTTTAGATGTGACCTACTATGTATGCACCTATGGACTTAGGGTGCATAACGGATCACAAGGGAGGCTTGGTAACTTAAGCACTGGGAGCTCTTTATTTCATGTGTGCACTGTTCCACAGTCAGATCTAAGACTGCATAACTGGATCCCACACTGGGAGGAGTTAATCCCCAGGGGTCACCTGATCTGCACTCTTAAAGGGGCAGTACTCACCCTAAACCCTAACACGTTATCTACATATATCACATGCCCAAATAGAGTTGTCCAGATAAATGAAGACTTTGGTAGCATAAACAAGGAAATGTTGTTGTTTCCAGCAGCAGAAGGATTAGTAACCAGAGGACATAGATTTGAGGTAATTAACAAAAAAGGACCAGAGGTTCTTCTATGCAGTGAGTTATTATGATCTGGAATGCAATGTCTGAAAGGATGATGGAAGAAGATTCAACAATGGTTTTCAAAAGGGAGTTGGATAAGTACTTGTAGGCGATAATGTACAGGATTTTGGGATAGGAGAGTGGAAATAATTAGTTCTTTCAAAGAGTTTGCACAGGCACAATGGACAAAATGGCCTCCTTCTCCCTTATAATGTTCTATAGTAGTAAGTCAGCTGGCAGATTCCTGTCATTCCCACACTCTTTTTAAATATGCGCAGCTATATTTAGCTGAATATATTCTAATCTCCTGTTGTTTCCAGTGGGAAATCTCAGAAATGTCAGGCAAGGATGTGCATGTCCCTCAGATAGCTTGAGATACATCAGAGACTCGAGCAGAAAATCCTGTCTCCTGTTTATGTATGTGAAGTTGCCCATTACCAACTAAAGCCGAAGTCACTGGACCTTTTGCTGGTCCGTCAAATTTTCTGTCCCTTCTTGTGACGATTCTCACAGTGGATGGGACTGGAAAATCCTGAGTGAAATCAGATTTTCAGCAATTAGCGTTTACTTTGACTTTTCCATTTAAACTGAGTTATAGAGAAAAACAACTTATAAATCTGAATTAATCTGAAGAGGAAATATATAAATAAATTAAACTTGTATTTTTGCCACTTACTGGGGATAAATCTCCATGGCTCATCCAGAACAGTCCCATCCATAAACCTAGTAGGAGTGCATCATATGGCCAGAAATTATGCCAGGATCCATCTGCCCAGTCTTGGATTTGCAGGGAGTTATCACTGGACATGGTTGGCTCTGGGGCAGAGAATCATGTATATATCTTCTTTTTGGGGAGCTCCTTCATCTTTCTCTTACCTGGCGCCACTCATTATAGTTTGCAGTCTCCAGGGCAGAGGCACAGATATGCTGCTCGTGCTTTGGATGCCCACGTGGGCTAAGTAAATGAAGAGTCCTTCTACTGAACTCGGCAGCAGAATGCCTGGACATCCTGCCACCTACTTCTGGATTCGACCCTAGAAGATTAGCAGCCCCACTGTATCAAGATAGATACAGTAAATTATTTTGCAGTTCACAGAGGTCCATTAATGAGAATATTAATGAGCAATTAAAACACATCAGCTGACGATTCTTCAATTCTCGTACAATTGTGCTTGTACTGGAGAGTGTATACATTATTATCCTGTAATATGCACCATTTCATGGTGAGATATTGCTAGCATTCACAAGCAAATCCATCTGATAGTCTACTGTAATTTTGCATTAAAATATTTCTGCAATTGAGTGTCTATTTCATAAGCTGTAGTTTCCAACAGGCTAAATGCAAAATATTCGTGCATTGATTTCTGGAATATTGAAAAAAGAGACTCCAACTATTCAGTGAAAAACAATCCCAACATAATTTATTCCTTCTGCAATCCTGGCAGTACCCATTCATTATGAATCACATCGGCTGCTCACATTGAAACGGATGCTGCTTTTCTTCAATAGTCAGCCTAACACAGTCATCTCATTGCAAATATACCCCCAGCAACGGAAATGAAATGAATATGTTAATTGATTATGGTGGCTAACAGGTGCTTCAGCAGTGTCAGAGACTTAATAGCAGGTGCAACAGAGACATGTCTTTCGTCTGTTGATTGTGTGAAAAAATTACCTGTAACTCTGTTTGAAATCAGATGAAAGGAAAATCATGCTGTGTCCTACAAAGCTGATCTTCAACCCATAATGATGCTAGTTAAATCACACAGCCCAAACATGATTGATGTCATTCTCCTATAGGAGTGAAATGTCCCTGCTTTTATTTATATTTTTTATTTAGTCACAGTCCATGAGTGACCATTGGCATCTCTCTCTGTTAGGGAGAGATATGTTTTATAGCTTGTGGGGCAGTAATCCACATAAAGCACTGGGTAAAGCAGAAAGACAGGCATCCATGAACTATAACATCCCATACGGGGTTTGAACCCACACTGTTGACATCATTCTACACCACACTATCACCATCTAAGCTAACCAACCTCCACTTCTCTGTTAGTAATTTCCAGGAAAGTAAAATATCTTGAAAAATTGGAAACATTGTCAACTACGATGAGCATAGCATTGAACTTCAGTAGGAAATAGACATGTTGGTGGATTGGGCAGGATAAGTGGCAGATGAAGTTCAATGGGGAGAATGTGAGGTGATTCATTTTGACAGGAAGAATATGAAGAGACAATGAAAAGGAGGTGCAGAAACCAAGAGTCCTCGGTGAATATGTACAATAATCATTAAAGATAGCAGGGTGTAATAACTCCACAGAGGCAAAAGTCCCGTCGCCAAGTTACTTTATTTACACCATACATCTGTACACAGCCAGCTCTCCAGTTGCTCCCTGCTGAAATGCAGGCTGGGAGTCTGACACACCTGCTTAAAATAGGGAGCATGAGGCTCCCTGATTTAACCATCAATTAGGATTCTCTAGCAAGCCAACCTCATTAGCCTGGCTGAAGTCATCACAATCCTCCTCCCCCAAAGTCTGAGGAATCCCCTTGGTTTGCTTTCCTCGGGTCTTTTCCTCCGCTTGAGCGCCGGATCAGGATCCTCCAACTCGGCCTCTGATGTGGGCGGTGTGTAACGGTTGGGTGCCTGTCTCTTCCGCCGTGAATGCCAGAGGTCTGATTCCTCGTCCACTTCAGGTGGTAGGGAAATCGCTGCAGCTTTGTCCCCTGTGTCTATTTCGGACCCTGAGGTCCCCATCAAGGGTGCAGGGGAGGCAGTACTGGCTTGTCGAGGGGGACTCTGCTCGTCCCTAGGGCTGCAGGCGGACTCGGCTCCGGAACGGGTGGAGAGCTTGAGGCCCGGACCTGGTCCAGGTGTTTCCTTACCACTGCCTCGCCTACGCGTACTCGGTAGGCTACCGGTCCGGTCCTAGATTCGACTGTTCCGGTTACCCAGGCAGGTCCCTTTGCATAATTTCTGACTCAAACTCTCTCCCCCGCTTCAAAGTGCCTCTCTTGGCGAGTGTTGTTATGGCCCCTGCATTGGGCTTCTTGGTGTCTTTCCACCTTTCCTCCCAGGTTTGACAACAACTGGCTCAGTCTGGTGCGAGGCCGTCTGCCCATCAGTAATTCTGCTGGCGCAGTTCCTGTGGTGGCGTGTGGAGTGGTCCTATAGTCAAATAACCACCTTGAGAGTTTTGTCTCTAATGAGACTGCTGGTTGTTTTTCAACCCGGCCTTTAACATCTGGACTGCTCTCTCCGCTAGCCCATTTGATGTCGGGTGATAAGGTGTCGTCTTGATGTGCCAGATTCCATTTGATCTCATAAATTTTGTGAACTCTAGACTGGTGAACACTGAACCATTATTGGAAACTATTACCTCTGGGATCCCGTGCGTTGCGAACGAGGTGCGAAGTTTCTTAACAGTTGCCGTTGTGTTTGCCGAGTTTAGTTTATAGACATCTAACTTGGAATGGGCATCTATTATCACCAGAAACATGGACCCCATAAATGGGCCTGCAAAATCGACATTCAGTCGCGACCATGGTCTACCTGGCCATTCCCACGGGTGCAGTGGAGCTGCCAGTGGTGCCTTCTGCCTCTGTTGGCACTTCTGGCACTGCCCTACCAGTTTCACTATGTCTGCGTCCAGACCAGGCCACCAGACGTAGCTCCTAGCCAACATCTTCATTTTTGATACCCCAGGTGTAGTTCGGCCAGTATGTCCCGACAGCCCTGCCTTGGGCCAATGACCCATGCTCCCCACACAGTATCCCGTCTTCCACCGTGATCTGCTCCCTCCTGCTCCAGTATGGGTGGAACTGTGGATGGACCAGTCTTTCCAGCTGCCCTGTTAACACCAGGTGCTTTACCTTCGCCAATACAGGGAACTTCTGCGTCCACTGGCATATATTGTGTGCATTCACCGGGAGGATATCCATAAAGTTTAACATCATCAAGGTCTCCTTCGTTCTGGGTACCAATGAGGGGGGGGGGGGGGGGGGGGTGTCCGGTAACAGTAGCTGGCTTAAGGCATCGGCATTTGCCACTCTAGTCCCTGGTCGGTGCTCCAATCGATGCTGATATGCCACCAGCAATAATGCCCAACGCTGGATCTGGGCTGACGCTATCGGTGGTATTGCTTTGTCTTCCTTCAGTAGGCCCAGCAAGGGTTTATGATCTGTTATGATCATAAATTTTCACCCATATAAGTACTGGTGAAATGTTTTGACTGTGAAGATTACACCAGACCTTCCTTTTCAATCTGGGCATATCTTCACTCTGCCATTGCCAGGGTCCTGGAGGCATATGCTATTGGCTGCTTTTGTCCATTCTGCCACCTGTGTGCCAGGACTGCGCCACTCCATATGGGGATGTGTCACAGGTGAGTACCAATTCCTTCTTGGGGTCATAATGTGCCAATACATTTTTGGATGAGAGTTGCTGTTTAATTTTCTTGAAGGCCCTGTCTTGGTGGGTCGACCATTCCCAAGTTTGTCCTTTTTTTAGCAACTGGTGGAAGGGATCCAGAATGGAGGCCCTATTCTGTATGAATTTCCCGTAGTACGTTACCAGTCCTAAAAACGACCGTATCTCCTGGATGGTTGTGGGAGCCTGGGTGTCTTTTATTGCTCGTACCCGATCCTCCAGAGGATGTAGGCCCGACTTATCCACTTTGTACCCGAGGTAGGTTACTTGTGGTGCTAAAAAGATGCATTTCTCCCTTTTCGAATGCATTCCCACTGCTGCAAATCTCTTGAGAACTTCCTCCAGGTTCTGCAGATGTTCCGCCCTTGTTTTACCCGTAATGAGGACATCGTCTAGGTAAATTGCAACGTGCAGGAACCCCTGTAGGATGCTCTCCATGGTCCTTTGGAATATGGTACAAGCTGGCGAAACCCTGAAGGGCAATCTTTTATACTGGAAGAGGCCTTTCAGCGTATTTATTGTGGTGAATGTTTGCGAATCCTCGTCCCGCCATAGTTGCAGGTATGTGTGGCTCATGTCCAGTTTTGTGAATAGGAGTCCTCCTGCCAACTGTGCGTACAGGTCCTCAATCCTGGGAATTGGGTATTTGTCTAGCTGAGTGTAACAATTTATCGTCTGTTTGAAATCGCCGCAAAGGTGCACCGAGCCATCCGGCTTTGAGATAGGAACCACGGGTGCCGCCCATTCCGCGAATTGGACCGGTTTTATTATTCCTTCGTGCAGTAATCTTTTGATTTCCACATCGACCTTTTCCCTTAACGCAAATGGTACCAGTCGGGCTTTGCAAAACTTTAGGACAGCCTCCAGGTCGATGTGCAATTTTGCCTCGACTCCTTTGATTGTCCCTAGGCCTTCCCGAAAAACCTCCAGATATTTGCTCAGGGCCTCACTCAGGTGACTGTTTTCCAGCTGGAAGATATTTGTCCAATCTAGCTGGATCTCTTTTAGCCAATTTCGCCCTAATAGGCTCGGTCCCAAATCTTCCACTACCATTAATGGGAGTCTAACTAATTGTTTCCCGTAAGCAACTGGCACATTGTTGTACCCATTATTTCAGTTATTCCCCCCGTATAGGTCCTCAGCTTTGCCGAAGTTTTGGTCAGGGCCAAGGGTTGGAGTCCAGTGCGTATCTTGTTAAACACTGTCTCCCCTATGACCGATACGGCTGCACCTGTGTCAACCTCCATTAAAATTGGACGTCCATTCAGTCTCACTGACAATTTGGTGGGTTCTGATTTTGTCATCACTATGCACAGTAGCTGTTCCTCGTCAGAGGTAGGGGGAGCTTCCAGATTGTGCATTCTCCTGTCCCTCGGCCTACGTGTTCTTTTCGGCCATGTTGGTTTAGGAGACTTGCTTTTCCTCTGTGCATCCTGACACTGGCAACCATCGCAATGTCGTGTCGGGCAGGGCTCAACAGGAACTGCTGTCACTCTGGGCTTAATCTGACCTTGCCTCAGTGCAGTTCTATAGGCGGGCTTGGGCTCCCTCGTATCCGAATCCTTCCAGAGGGCCGCTATGTAGTGGCCTGCCCCATAGTGGTAGTCCCCTAACCCAGTCACCCTGGTGTTGGCCTCTATCTCCATCGGGATACCTTGGAGCTCATGCGCTCCGCTTGCCACTTTTTCTAACGACAAGGCCAGCTGTAATTCCTGTTTACAGTCCAGCTGGGCCTCCGCCAACAGGCGTTTCTGTACAGACATATCGTTATTCCGCACACCAATCTGTCTCGGAGCATCTCATTTAGTGTCTCCCGAATTCGCAAGCTCCCGCCAGACATCTTAGCCTTGTTAGGAATCTGGTGATTGACTCCCCCACTTCTCTAAATGTGGAGTATAAGCGGTACCTACGCAGGATCAGGGGTGGCTTAGGGTCATAATATTCTTGAACTAAGTTTGACAACTCTTGGAAGGTGCCTCCGGGAAAGTTAAACTGCGCATAATCGCAAAAGCTGCTGGTCCACACGCAGTCAGCAGGATAACCCTTTGCTTCTCACCTGAGGTTATGTCGTTTGCCCTGAAGAAATACTTCATCCTTTCCACATGTTGGGCCCAGTCCTCCACTGTGGGGTCAAAAGAGTCCAACTTCCCAAACAGCGGCGTGTTTTCTCAACAACGGCTTACCTTCAATATGTGCGGTGATTCAGCAAGTTCCTTCAGGTCACTCCTTTTTCCTCATCGCCACTGAAATAACTCCACAGAGGTGAAAGTCCCGTCACCAAGTTACTTTATTTACACCATACATCTGTACACAGTCAGCTCTCCAGTTGCTCCCTGCTGAATGCAGACTGGGAGTCTGACACACCTGCTTTAATTGGGAAGCACGAGACTCCCTGATTTAACCACCAATTAAGACTCAGGTAGCTCTTTCGGGTACCAACATAATAAACTAACTCAAATTGACTTAGGGACAAAGTAAAAGGGGCAGCTCCCCAAAAGGAAGGGGGGAACAGCCCGAACCAAAAACAAAGTCGAAAGGAAACTTAAAACGTCAAACCAAAAGGTGATTATCGGGGTCGATAATACACCCCAGCCCCTGCGGCGCCCAGCGGTCGCGGAAGGCGTCAACCGCGCCCGTGGACACCGCATGCTCCCTCTCCAGAGACACCTGGCCGCGAATGTAGCCGCGGTAGAGGGGCAGACAATCGGGATGGACAACAAGACTTGTCAGGTATTTCTTTTCATACCAACCAAATAAACTAACGCAAATTAACTTGGGGACAAAGTAAAAGGGGCAGCTCCCCAAAAGGAGGGGGAACAGCTCGAACAAAAAACAAAGTACAAAGGAAACTTAAAACATTAAATCAAAATGTGATTTTCGGGGTTTATGAAACACCCCAGCCCCTGCGGTGCCCAGGGGGCATGGAAGGCGTCAACTGTGCCCCCGGACACCGCATGCTCCCACTCCAGGGACACCTGGCCACGAATATAGCCGCGGTAGAGGGGAAGATAGTCAGGGTGGACAACAAGACTTATCAGGTATGTCTTTTGACACCAACCAAGTAAACGAACTCAAATTAACTTAGGGACAAATTAAAAGGGGCAGCTCCCCAAAAGGAAGGGGGAACAGCCCGAACCAAAACCAAAGTCGAAAGGAAACTTAAAACATCAAACCAAAAGGTGATTATCAGGGTCGATAATACACCCCAGCCCCTGCGGCGCCCAGCGGTCACGGAAGGCGTCAACTGCGCCCATGGACACCGCATGCTCCCTCTCCAGGGACACCTGGCCATGAATCTAGCCGCGGTAGAGGGGAAGATAGTCAGGGTGGACGACAAGACTTATCAGGTAGTTCATACTCTAGCAAGCCAACCTCATTACCTGGCTGAAGTCATCACACAGGGCATGCTGAGAGAGCAGTTAATAAATATCTTAGGCTTTATTAATAGGGGAATTGAGTACAAGACTAAGGAGATCATGTTGAACTTGTATAAGACACGAGTTAAGCCTTATCTGGAGTACTGTGTCCAATTCCAGCTGCCATGCTGGAGGGAGGAAGTGAGGGCATTGGAGGGAGTACAGAGGAGATTCACAAGAATGATTCCAGGGATAAAGAACTGAAGCTATGAGGATATATTGGAAGGTTGAGACTGTTTTCCTTGGCGAAAAGATGGCTGAGAGGAGACTTGATAGAGAGATTCAAAATCCTGAGGGATATGGAGAGGTAAATGGTTAGAAACTGTTTCCACTCAAAAGAGCATCAAGAACTAGAGATTGAAAGTAATTGACAAAAGGAGTAAAAAAGTGATGTGAGGAATCATTTTTTTCACCCAGAGAGTGATTGGAGTCTGGAACAAACTTCCTGAGAGGGTGGTGGAGGTAGGTTTGATCAAATTATTCAAAAAGGATTTGGATTGTTATCTAAAAAAAAGTACAAGATTACACGGATAAAGCAGGGGAGTGGGACGAGGTAGAATGCTCTTTTAGGGAGTCAGTGCAGACTCGATGGGCCAAATGGCCTCCTCCTACACTGTAAAGATTCTGTGATTCCACAAAGTAACATTCACATAAGTGTTAGGCTATGACCATCTCCAATGAGAGAGAATCTAAACATCTTCCCATGACATGTAATAGGATTACCATAGGGAATCCCTCACTATCAACATCCTGGGGGTTACCATTGACCAGAAACTGAGCTGGACTAGTCATATAAATACAGTGGCTACAAAAGCAGGTCAGAGGCTGGGTATTCTGTGGCAAGTAACTCGCCTCCAAAGTCCATCCACCACCTACAAGGAACAAGTCATGGCAGCACAGTGGCATAGTGGTTACTGTGCTGCCTCACAGCCGGGGGCGTGGATTCGATTCCAGCCTCAGGTCACTGTCTGTGTGGAGTCTGCACATTCTCCTCGTGACTGCGTGGGTTTCCTCCCACACTCCAAAAATATGCGGGTTAGGTTGATTGTCCATGCTAAACTGTCCTTTAGTGTCAGAGGGATTAGCAGTGTAAATATGTGGGGCTACAGGGATGAGACCTGGGTGGGATTGTTGTCAGTGCAGATTCAATGGGCCGAATGGCCTCCTTCTGCACTGTAGGGATTCTATCATTCTAAGTCAGCAGTGTGATGGAATACTCTTCCCTTGCCTGGATGAGTGCAGCTCCAAAATACTCGAAGTTCCACACCAACCAGTACAAAGTTGCCACCTTGATTGGCATGCCATTAAACGCCATCTATAATGATAAACATTCACTCCCTCCACCACCAATGCACAGTGGCACCAGTGTATACCATCTACAAAATGCACTTCAGCAACTTCTCAAGGTTCCTTCAACAGCACCTTCCAAACCTGTGACATCTACCACCAAGAAGGACAAGGGTTGCAGTTGTATGGGAACACCACGGGCTGCAAGTTTCCCCCCCAGTCACTCACCTTATTAACTTGGAACAATATTGGTATTCCTTTAACTGTCAGTGGAACTGTCCTGGAACTCCCTTTCGAACAGCACTGTGGGTGTTCCCGAAGTAGTTCAAGAAAGCAGCTCACCACCATCTTCTCAAGGAAAGGGCAATAAATGCTAGTCGAACCCAGCAATGCCCACACCACATGATTAAATTAAAGAAAAAAATACCAGAAGTATCTAATCATGTTTCCAATAAGAGGCCGTCTCCCCTGATCCTGCCGATTTTATAAAAGTACCACTGGAGGTTCTAGCAAGAACACAAGTTACTTCCACCAGAATGCTAGCCTCATAGATTTCCAAGAATACAAAGTTTCTTTTCTCGCAATTTGTTTTATTAAGCCTGCAAGTCCTTGAAAAAGATGATTCAATTTGCTGATGTTTGCAAATCTAACTTGCATATTTAGTACCCAGGAAATGATCTTTGACCCAATGGATCCTGTTGAACTTCTTTACAACTCTGCTCCATGCTTTGCCTCATAGCCCTGCTGACACTCCTGAACCTGCGCACGGTGCTTTGCTAAGCCTTTGCCTGACTGCCAGATCACACTTTTTCTGAAGGCTCCACTGCTCTTCACCTCGAGGACTGTCTTGCTCTTGAATTAGTGCCAAGGGATTTCTTAATGCAAAGTTATATCCTCGGCACACTTTCTCAGCTGCAGAAGGTATGAGCCCCGGGACAGGAACCCCGACAGTAGGTGCCATCAGACTAGTTAATCATAAGGATTTACGCTTAGGCCCAATCTGGCCCTCACCAATGGAGGTCACTGGGGATTGATCAACAGTGGAAACCTAACTGGGTTTTCACCCAAACCCAGACACACTAGAGGCAATTATAAAACCGCACTGGTCTTCCTGACTTCATTCAGCCAACATATGGAACGGAGAAATATACCTGGGACCTTTCTGCCTGGATGATTCAGCTGTTCAGTTCATAAATGCATTAAGGCAGTAAGGGAGCTTAAACACTGGTTCAAATCACAACTCTAATGAGATCAGTTGTGACACGATGTAGGTAACAGGAAAATATTGGCTGGGATTCTCCCCCCACAAAAAAAAACAAAGTGCCCCACAGACATGAAAATGTTTTTCCTTTTGAAGTTCTACACTGACCTCTTCACAGTTTGCAATACTTCCAATTTTGTGTCATCTACAAACTTTGAAATTGCCCCCTGCACGTCAAAATCTAGATCATCAATATTAGGAAAAGCAAGTGTTCCAATACCAACCCCTGGGGAATGGCCCTATAAACCTTCCTCTCGCTCAAAAGATATCACTTCAGCCAATCCTGTATCCTCGTTGCTACAGTGCAATCAGAATATCAGCCTTGATCATTTACTTAACCCTTTAGTTGCTCAAATATTTATTTAAAAATGACGAGAGTGTTGTTTCACTTTATTGCCGTGATTTTTTTCCAGCTATCTTAGGGGTTATCTAGACTGTACATTTATATATTGTATATGTTTACAAGAAGAAAGAATTGCTGCTCACTGTAAGCAGTGAGGTGAAATCCAGATTCAAAGAAATGTATTTGTTATTTTGTTCACATAGCAACCGGTGAATATCTTTCATTGTATGTCTGAAATTAAAATGATTATGTTAAAGGTAACCACACTCAATGAGGAACAAAGGAGAAGGGTCAGATGCAAGACACCACCAAGGCTGAAAACTGTAACACAGAAGTAAATCTGTAATAGCTGAAGATTGTAGGTAGAAGTAAAGCCTCAGATGACTCAGGTATTTCAGTACAAACATCCTAGAAAGAATGGCTTCCCAGTGTAAGAGAATGCTTGTTAAGTCTTGATATTAACACAGTGGGAATGTATGGGCAGCAGGAGCATTTAATACAGTGGATTTAGAGATAAAAAGAGCAAACAAGAAATGTTAAGAACTGCAGTTGCCATTGTGCTATCAATAAGACAGAGAGAGGCAATAAAGCTTTGAAATAGAGAGAGGCTATTTTCGCAATGAAGAGGTGTAGACATTCCCTTTGAGGTCAAAAGGATAGTGAAGACGACAATGTTGATAGATGGTTAGACGTGAGAGACACATAATGGTACAGTGCGTTTGGGGATTTGAAAGAAAGAAGGTTCTCATAGTGCTATTGAAGGGCATTAGGAAATCAAGATGTAGTGACTCAGCCAATGCACTGAGATGTATTGCGCCCTGAGGTTGTAATCTAAAGAAAACAAATAGATGTAGAGAGCATTCAGGAAAATATTAGATACAGTTTGTGTTATGGACAGAAGAGGAGAGATAAACTGAATCTCCCAATTGCCTTCTCTCACTGTCTATAATCTCTCACTGTCTATAATCTCTCACTGTCTATAATCTCTCACTGTCTATAATCTCTCACTGTCATTATATAATGAGTGTGGGTTTTTTTCGGAAAGGTAGATGTGTGTATTTCTAAGTGTGTGGTCAACTTAAAGAACCAGAGAGCAGCAGATTTTTATGGGTCTGTATAAAGATAAATATTTATTCACACACCCACACACACAACCTGGGAATCTAAACTTAATCAGTCACACACCACACACACACCCAAAGATACAATTAAAAAAGAGAGTGCACTTCTTTAAGCATTAAACCAAAAGAATATTTAACGTTCACATGTTTGGCTTGTTGAAGGAGGTCACTCGTTGTGGTCCTATTAGAGAAAATAGTTCATTTCTGCTCTTGGATTGTAGTTCAGATGGATTCAAATAACTGAAGACAGATATCCGAATTGTTGCCGAATTCTCTCAGCGATTGATATGCAGCAAGTCACAAAGCTAGGCACTTTTAGTTTTCATATCAGGAGATTCAATTTCTTTACAGATGGACTCGGAATTAGAAATATATGTATGTGGAATGCTAATATAAGGAATCGATCAATTCCAGATTGTCCACCAACCTGCAGGGCTATTTCCTCATATCTGCAACTTAGAACTGTTCGTCAGTAAAGGAGATAAAAAATCTGTGTCACGTTTGGGCACAAGAGAGTATTTTGTAAATTTGTATATTTTGTTCAGGATCTCAGGAAACCCTTCAGTCTAACAAAGGGCCCTGGTGCAAGTCCCACGGAACCTTTGTGCCCTTTTGTTTGGGTAAATACAATGGGAAAAGGAAAGTGGAAAAGGGAGGAATCCCCTGGACCAGCTTCTTTGAATCATTAAGCCTGTCTTATCTCTTTATTTGCCCTTTATTTCCCACTTGCCCTAAGGTGGTAAGCCCCCTGTAATAAGTCATCGGATGCAGAAGTCCCTTCACCAAAATCCTTTTATTTACAAACTCTAACCGCAGAACACAGAGTGCTCGTAGTTAGCAGTCTATGTCCGGGGGTGTCAGAGGAACTGACACTCCCAGTTAAGTACAAAGCAAAGACTCCCTGATTGGCCCATCAATTGGATCCTTAATCAGGGATATCTTTTTGTGCCCAACCAAATAAACAAAATCAAATTAACTTAGGGGATCCTTAATCAGGGAGTTCATACTCCAATAGGCCAACTTCAACGGTTTGATTGAAGTCATTACAGTCTCAAATCCTGGGGCTTTGTTGGTTGGGTCAGAAACTTGATGCATCAAGTCTCTTTGTTCACTTTCTCTTCAGTGCATCTTTGGTGAACTGGATTTCCCCAAACACAATGAAGAGGAAAACCTGCCTTCGTTTTCTTCCTGGCATTTCCTGCAGTAAATAGTTGTGGTTGTAGAAAGTATTGATAGATTTTGTGGAAGAAAAGTGACAAGCTAGATAGTAAAAATAGTACGGACTACAATACTAGACTGAGCCAGTCAACCTACTGCCACTTTTCTTTCCATTGCATATAATAGGGTAGATAGCAGCACAGTGTATAGCTGCACAAATGCACATTTCTAAAAGTGATATCTACTCGCTCAATTTCACATATGGTACATTGCAAATTCTCACCATGTTATTGTTCAGAAGTGCTAAATCTTCCTGTGGAAGGAGGCAGTAGCAAACATATCAATACCTATCGAACTCCCTCAGTGAGTGTCTTTTGTTTATACGCACTCTTATAACCTTATTGAAACGTACAAGATCCTGAGTGGGCTTGATAGGGTGGATACTGAGAGGATGTTTCCACTTGTGGAAGTGACCAGAAATAGGGGACACGGTTAAGGATAAGAGGGCACCCTCTTAAGATGGGGATGAGGAGGAATGTCTTCTCTCAGAGGGCTGTTAGTCTGTGTAATTCTCTTCCCCAGAAAGCAGTGGAGAATGGATTTTTGATAGGTTAGCAAGTCAAGGGTTATGGAGGGCAGATGGGAAAGTTCAACCATGATCTTAATGAATGCTGGAGCAGGTTTAAAGAGCCAAATGGCCTCCTAAGTCCTACGATTCTATGTTCCTAAATCCCAGAGTCATCGTTAAATTCTGGTGGGTTCAGAGATGCTTGGTCATAAGTAGCTCATGAATGAGCCTAATTGACATCTCGCCACCAGTGTGCAGGATTCCTGCGTCGGGCCCCTGCCGCACCCCCTCCTCACCATCTAAATTCGGGACCATTTTCCTGCCGCTGGAAATGAGAAAATGGTATTCCCAATTGACGTTCTGAGCCCTCCTGCCATCATGTCTGCTCCAGCAGTCTCCATTAAAGTCCAAACATTGGCTTCAGCCAGTGACACGTTATAAAATCCAGAAAACAATGATTACAAAAGCCGGAAGCTCCATTCGAATGTCAGCATACTGCCTGCCCTACAGAATGCGTTTTCCCTCATTTCTCACAGATAATAATGCTGAAATCTTTCATTTCCTGCATCAATCCTTCCTTGATGTCGATAATTTAGTCTCCCATTAAGAAAGCCTCCAATCCCCATAAACCCCTCACTGGATGCCCCATCTGCCCTCTCCGGTGGATACAAAAGATCCACAACACTACACAAAGAGCAGGGGGGTTCTCCACATTTCTATCTCAATTAGTGTCACTAAAACAGATGAGCTGGTCATCATCTCATTGCTGTCTGTGGTTTCTTGCTCTTCACAAACTGTGTTTCTCTGCATTGTCCTTCATTGCCTGTGAAGTGTTTTGGTAAATCTAAGGTTGTGAAAGGTTCTGTATAAATACAAGTCCTTTCTTTCTTGATGAGAGACTTTAAGAATTTTTATACATGCAAGTCTTTAGATAATACCATCAGGTATTTACGCTTACGCTACATAATGGAATGACAGACAAGTAATAGGTACCAGCATTCATTTCTGCACGGAAATCCCAAATGATTGAATGTTCAATGTGATAATAGTTAAGTGCTGTGAAGGTATTTTCATTCTATAACACTATTATATTCATGTAGTCATCTAGCAATTACACTAGAGCTATGAACATTGAACAAATCCTAGAGTGAGATATTTAGTGGCTTATGCAACAATTCACATTAAGAACATAAACATGGTAACAAAGAAGCAGGCAGAATGTGACATGGGGTACAGGGGATAGCCAATTGATTTTGATTCATTATTATTGTTCCTTTCACTCTTGGCTTCATTCCCTTTATTTTCTGCTTCACTCTGTCTATCCTTTTCTGAATTTTGTTTTCTGTCTTCTTAGCCTGGCAAGCTGCAAAATTGCTAATGTTTTGTCTTTCTTTCTCATTCTGAAGGATAAAGGAAAGAATCAGCTACAAAGACAGGATTATGCCAATATTCAGAATCCAAGAACACTATAGATTATATTCAGACTGTCTTTACTTTGAATGCTAGGATAGTTCCTAGCTCCATAATGTTGGGCAGTATTTGAATGTCCCTGCTCCCTTGCCCACATCCCTCTTCCCCCGATCCTATTTCCTCTAGGTGAGATCAGAGGGCGAGGGGTGACCAGGTGTGACAGTGCAGAATGGAGATTCTGCTGACTTAACCCTGAGTAACTTTGGATCAGGAAGGTTGGTCACTGGCCTTTCTGCTCCAAGGTCAACTGGAGTCCTTAAGTGACCAATTAAGTCTCTTATCCTACTGTGGCTAGTATTAGACCAGCAGCAGGCAGGATCTCACCATTCAGGAGGCCACCATTCAGAGGCGGCACGGTAGCACAGTGGTTAGCACTGCTGCTTCACAGCTCCAGGGTCCCGGGTTCGATTCCCGGCTCGGGTCACTGTCTGTGTGGAGTTTGCACATTCTCCTCGTGTCTGCGTGGGTTTCCTCCGGGTGCTCCGGTTTCCTCCCACAGTCCAAAGATGTGCGGGTTAGGTTGATTGGCCAGGTTAAAAAAAAAAATTGCCCCTTAGAGTCCTGGGATGCGTAGGTTAGAGGGATTAGTGGGTAAAAATATGTGGGGATAAGGCCTGGGTGGGATTGTGGTCGGTGCAGACTCGATGGGCCGAATGGCCTCCTTCTGCACTGTAGGGTTTCTATGATTTCTATGATTCTATGACCAGCAATCCCTGTTAGATTTGGCAGCGGCTTTCTGGGGGGAGCTCCCTCATTCACAGTGCCCTGTCAAGGAATGTGAAATGAAGGAGGGAGCCCCACAGAAAGCCATCCCCCTGCTCTTGCTTCCAAACCAAGTCCCCTCCCTCACCGCTTGCCCACAAAAACTCAAGTCCACCTAGGCATCCATTGCTAATCCCTCCAGCAGGCCTGAGTCCAATAGAGCCAGTGGCTATCGTGCCTTGTGTTGGTGCCAGTGCTGCAGAGCTGCTAGCCTCTGATTGGTCAGCAGCTCTCGAGAGCAGGATTTTTGCCCTACTGGGGGCTTAATCAGAAAGGAGAACCAATGCAGCCCAGGAAAGTGCCTGATCGGAATTAAGTAGCATCGGGCCCTCTGAAGGAAAGTAACGCAGGTTATCCAACTGCCTGTCCCATGGCTTACAGTCAGGTAAACTTCACCTCAAGACCTACAACTCTGGTCTGGGTAAAGTTACAGGCTTAAAATCCTTAAAAAGCTGGCTGCTTCCCATGAACGAGCCTCGCTTGCTCAGTAAGACAGCTTGTATTCCATGAAGCCCACAGATAGATCTATTGATGATCCCCCATATCCTTTGTGGTCATCATAATACTCGTGTTCAAATTTCTTCATGGCTTGACTCAAGTATAATTTTGAAGAGCAGGGGAATTCTCCCCTGTGTCCTGGCCAATATTTATCCCTCAATTAACATCACTCAAACAGATTATCTGATCATTATCAGCTTGCTGTGCACACATTGGACACATTTCCAACACAACAATGAATTCACTCCGAAAGTAAATAATTTGCTGCAAAATGCTTTAGGATATCCTGGGTTGTGAAAGGTGTTCTAGAAATACATGTTCTCTCTTCCTTTATACAACAGGGCAAGCCAGGGCTTTATGGTTTGTGGCCTGGGTCTCACTAATTAATGACTAGACATCAGGCAGTAAAGCTAAACTCCAGATCAGAAAGGATGCTTCTCAGGGGTCCTGTGCCACTGAACCCAAGAGAATATCTAGCATCCACCTGAAACTTGTTATACCTATCTTAGAAGCACAGCAAGTGTGAGAGTACAGTTGGGAATTAGGGCGAACATTAATAACATCTGACGTGTTATTATTTGTTTAAATAACTTATGTAGACGTGTGCCAAAAACCTCCAACCTCGTCCGTGGCTGGAATTCTCCAGTGCCACTGCAGTGAATGGAGTTCTGGCTGAGTGCCAACACCTCCATTCCTGTTGGCAGCGGGGCGGGTATGGATGAGATCAAAGATCCCACATGTGAATCCCGACTTTGGAGAATTACAATCATAATTGTAATTTGAAGATATCTGAAGGGATTCATATTTCAAGTTCTTGCAAAAAAATACAAATTGAAAATGGCAATTTAAGAATTATCACAAAAATAGATTTTGTGAGGTGAGCATCGTTACAAATAGCGACTCCTGGAAAATTGTTTACACTTAATGGGAGCATGAGAATGACTGGAGTCCTGACTCTTTTTTAAAGGCAGTTTTCGAAGTGTCATCAGTTTCTAATGTTGTCGTGCAGTCAATTGCAGTCCCTGGTGTAAATCGCCCCATCTGCTGTGTTCTGGCTGCAGTTGAATTCACTTTTTGATGGGTCTTCAGATGTGTTGCTATAACTGCCTCCTCCACAGATGCAAAGTGGTTGCAGAGGTCTGGCAACAAGCTCACTCTACTGAAAGGCAAAGTAAAAACTCGAAGTTATCGCCCATCAAACTTAACTCTTCCTATTTATGCCAGTGTTTTATCTTTATCTGTATCTTTATTTTGGACAAGATTTTACATCCCACTGCACCTCAAGTGAATTGCTATTGGCAACATTGTATTAGATGTAATGAATTTGTCTGTACGTGCATGCATATTGTAAATGCAATAAAACCTGCAATCAAACAAATAATGCTTCATTTCAACCTTTCACCTCAAAGTAAAATAATGGCTGCGATTTTCCGGCTGTGTCGTGCTCGGCCCAGAACACGTTAGAGTGGAACAGGGCCGGAGAATCGAGGATGAGTGGGTTTCACACATTCTGTGCTGGCGCAAAATCTTCTCGGTATCTTTCCATGAACCGCTCCAGGACACAATCCAATTCCCGCCCAGTGAGGGCAGAAACCAGATCAGCATATTTAAATTAATATTTAAATATGCAGAATCCGTTTGAGGCCAGATCTTCCCTGCTCCCAGGATTTTCCAACCCTCGGGCACAGCAGGAGCTTGGCGGGAATCACTACTGGTCTCCACGTGGGGTGGGGGGGGTGGCTCAAAGGCCATTCAAGCACCTGGTAGTTGGGATCACGGCTGGGCATTGCCCATCTAGCTGTGCCAACTGGCACCCTGGCACTGCCATGTGGGCACTGCCAGGGGCATTGTCAGGGGGGGGGGCTTGGGCATGGAGGAGAGGTCATGAAGGGGGACCCATTGGGTCCCAATGCTGATCATTTTTGTTGGGGAGTGGGGTGAGAAACATCCCTTCAATGAGCAGAGGGGGGGTGTGGTCCCCAATGGCCAGTGGGGGGGGTGGGGGGAGGGAGGCAGGTCCATAACTTCAATTTGAGATCAAGCTCCCTTTAAAAATTGCACCTGATCTCTGTGAAGCCAGGTGTGCCAACATGGACCCCGTCCCTCTCAGAACCAGTGCAAAACTCATCACTCTCCAAACTGTGTGGAAAATTGTGATCTGATATGCATCAGCCAATCACACCAGTTTTCTCACCCGAAATGACACTTGAGGCTGGATTCTCAGGCCGCTCGCGTCCTAAACCCGAAATTTCCACCAGATCTTTAAATTGTCTTTGTGTCACGCCCGCTACAATTCCCGCAGTGGGCGAGATGGGAGAATTTCAGCCTTCATCAATTTTTGGGAAAATTCCACCCATATATTTGTATGTTGCTGATTCGAATTATAAATTCTCAAATGGATTTCATGCAGCCTTGCCAGGGTCCAGCATCCCGCCCTTCTGCCTTCTAATGTTCGTCTTTTTCATCCAGCTCCTTGCCCCTCTGCCTGCCACCATGAGACCTTGTCTTTCCCCCCACCCTCCCTTGCAGAGCCCTCATTCCACATTGCCCCCCGTGTCTTTGTCACGTCACACCCCACCCCCCTCCTTGGCCTCACCTCACACTCAAAGTTCAGACCTTTGTTATGGTGGCTGCATGAGTCCAGCAGCACAGTGCTGTCCAAGTAAACATTGGTGTGTGGCACCAGGAGGAAGGTGGCCCTTGTAGTCTCCAATGCCAGGTACAGTACTGATCCGAGACCACGACACAGGAGGGCCCATGGGTCCAGCAAGCACGGTGCTGTCCATGAAGAGCAGCTCAGCATGGAGGTGGAGGGCAGGAACTGGTCTGCCCCAGCAGAGTGGTGTACAGTGTATCAGGAGCAGCGCAGTACTATGGCAGAAAGGTTGCTGACCTCAAAATCTCTTGCAAACTGAGGACTGCCTTGTGAATGCCACTTTACCTCAGTCTAAAAGCTGATTGATAAAATCTCATGCTGGTGTGACAAAAGTTTGGAAGGCCTGATGGGCTGCTGGCAGAATGTAAATGAATGCAAATGGCATTCATGCCACCAACCAGCTGGAAGACTGACCTGCCATTGCGATAATTGTAATGTGATTTTACACCAGTGGGTGTCCCACATTTTGGCTCCCACTCTAATCTCTGCTCCTGTCTGCCACCAAAGCTGCCGCGGGTGTGATGGGAGAAATCTACCCACTGATTTATTAACATTACAGGTATGGTGACTATGGGATTTCTTTTATTCTTTCTTGGGATCTGAGCATCACTAACAAGACCAGTATTTATTGTCCATCCCTAATTGTCCTTGGGAACGCGATGGTATGGTGCCTTCTTGAGCTGCTGTTATCCGTCTGGTATAGGTACACCCACAGTGCTGTTAGGAAAGGAGTTCCAGCATTTGGAACTGCAACAGAAAAAGAAACATCAATATAATTCCAGGTCAGGATGGTGTGTGGCTTGGAGGGGAATTTGCATGTGGTGGTGTCCTCTCCATCTACTGCCCTTGTCTTTCTCAGTGGTAGAGATTGCATGTTGGAAGGTATTATCGAAGGAGGCTTGGTGAATTACTGCAGTCTGTCTTGTATATTCTATACATTGGTGCCACTGTGCATCCATGATGAAAGAATTGAATGTTTAAGGGTGCGGATCAAGCAGGCTGCTTTTTCCTGGATGGTGCAAGAGCAACACTCATCCAGGCAAGTGGAGGGTGTTCCATCACACTCCTGACTTGTGCCTTGTAGATGGGGACAGGCTTTGAGGAATCAGGAGGTGAGTTACTTGCAGCAGAATCCCCAGCATTTGACTTGCTTTAATAACCATAGTATTTATCTGGCTGGTCTGGTTTAGTTTCTAGGATGTTGATGGTGGGAAATTCAGTGATGATAATGCTGTTGAATGTCAAGGGAGATAGCTGTATTCTTTCTTGTTGGAAATGGTCATTGCCTGGCACTTGTGTGGAACAACCCTTTTATTAGCCGAAGCCTGAATGTTGTCCAGGTCTTGCTGCATTTGGACATGGACTGCTTCAGTATCTGAGGAGTTGTGAATGATACTGAACATTTTGCAATCATTAGCGAACATCCCCACTTCTAACCTCATGATGGAAGGAAAGTCATTGACGAAGCAGCTGAAAATGGTTGGGCCTAGGACATTCCGCTGAAGAACTCTGCAGTGATATCCTGGCTCTGAGGCAATTGACCTCTGAACAACCATAACCATTTTTCTTTGTCCCAGATATGACTCCAACCAGAGGAGCGTTTTCCCCAACCCCCTCATTCCCATTGACTCCAGTTTTGCTCGGGCTCCTTGTTGCCATCCTCAGTCAAAAGCAGCCTGGCTCTCAAGAGCAGTCACTGTCACCTCACCTCTGGAGTTCAGCTCCTGATGGAATCCAAACTGTTTATTAATGAGCAAGTTATTCTGATCTAAGTGCCGCTTGATAATACTGTTGATGATACCTTCCATTGCTTTGATAATACACTACCAAACAAGGAATAACAGCTATCCAGAAATCAGAAAATAGTGATTATGTGGCAATACGTCATGTGTACAAAAACCTGAAAGTTATAGGGAGGAAGAAATACAAATTGAAGGAGGTACAAGTGAAATGTTACTTCACGTGAAAGGAGTGTTTTGGGGCCTTGGACGGTGAGGAGGTAAAGGGGCAGGTGTTTCACCTTCTGTGGTTGCAGAGGTAGGTGTCATGGGAAGGGAATGAGAGGTTGGGGCAATGGAGGAGTGGACCAGGGTATCACAGAAGGAGCAATCCTTGCAGAATGCTAACTGGGGCGGTCAGAGAAAGATGTGTTTGGTTGCAGCATGCAGGAGTTTGTGGAAGTGGCAGTGGATGATCCTTTGAATGCAGAGGCAGGTGGGGTGAAAAGTGAAGATAAGGAGAATCCTATCATGGTTCTGAGAGAGGGGGGGAAGAGATGCGGTAGATGGGTTGGACACGGTTGAGTGTCCTGTCCACCTCAGTAAGGGGGATCCTCGGTTAAGGAAAAAAGCCGATATGTTAGAAGTGCTATATTTGACATCATCAGAACAAATGCAATGGAGGCTGAGAAATTGGGAGAATAGGATAGAGACCTTACAGGAAATGCAGTCTCCATGCCCAATTCTTTGGTCAGGAGTCTTACCCCCATTCAAGGTCCCAAACATTCCTTTCAGGTGAAACAACATTTCACTGTATTCGCTGCTCCCAATGTGGTCTCCTCTACATTGGGAAGACTAAACAAAGACCGGTTGACTGCTTTGTGGGACAGCTTTGCTCAATCTGCAAGCATGACCCCAACCTTTCTGTCGCTTTCCTTTTCTACTCAGCATCTTGCTCTCACGTTCACATGTCAGTCCTTGGCCTTCACCAATGTTCCAGTGAATCCCAATGTAAACTGGAAGAATACCTCACCTTCCAACTAGACATGTTACAACATATGGACTCAACACTGAGTTCAACAACTTGAGACCTACATCCAAAACATTTTTGTCTTAACCCAAACCATTAAGTAATAGCTAGAATCTGATATTGGAGATGTGGTAATGGGGCATTTAAAAAATTATAATGGGAGCAGACAGAGTCAACAGGGATTTATCAAAGGGAAACTTTGTTGGACGAATCTGTTATTGAGGGTGTAACCAGCAGAGTAGATTTGGGGAAACCAGTAGTGCGTTTTGAATTTCAAAAAGCTACTGATGAGATGGCAAACAAGAGGCTATTACACACAATTAGGGCTAATGGATTTGGGAGTAAGATATTAGCATAGATTAAAATGTAGGAATAAATAGGTCATTTTCAGGTTGACAGGTTGTAACTAATGGGATACCGCAAAAACCAGCACTTGGGAATCAACTATTTAAAATGTATATCAGCGACTTAGCTGAGGGGGTCAAAGTACAATGTATCTAAGTATGGGAAATTGTAAAAATGTTGCTAATTCTCGTAGGAAGGTGTTCTAATTAATTGTTTGTTTTGTTTGTAGAAAATGTTCTGCATTGTATAATGACTGATTGATTGTACCGGTTACAACTACAAAGGAACTAAAAGATTAAGTATGAAAAACGTCATGCTTTCCAGAGAGCTGCTGCATGCCGGTTTTTCACCAAGTGCAGACCATAGTCGGCAAATGGCACAAAAATGGTGATAACGAGTCTGGGGTTAGATGCCCAGGCCACAGGTAGGCACATCACACCAAGGCAAAAACCGGCATGCAGCAGCTCTCTGGAAAGCATGACGTTTTTCATACTTAATCTTTTAGTTAAATAGTAAGGCCCTGGGAGGGCATAAAAGCAGAGACCTCGAGGCACACAGCAGCACAGCAGGAGAAGCCAGAGAAGAGAAGATGTCGGAGATGGGGAGAAAGGGGGGTGGGGGGGATCAGGATTTTGAATTCGATGGTCAGCCATAATCAAAATGAATGGCGGAGCAGGCTCAAAGGGCCAAATGGCGCACTCCTGCTTCTAGTTTCTATGTCGAAGAGAGCCAAAGACAACATCACCGGTGTCCAGGCAACTTCAAGGAGTCAGATCAAAAGTAGCTTGTCTACTTTCACCTCTGGTTAAGTATTGTTGTTCAATCATTTGCTTAATAAATGTTGTTCACTTGTTGTATTGAAATCATTGTCTGTTGTCTTTTTGTCTTCTTCCAAGAACTCCGTTAAGGTCAGAGGACCTTACACAATTTTGCTAATGATGCATACTGGAATTTTACTGCCTCGCCTGCCCGAGGCCAACGGAGAATGTCGTTCTGCGAACCTTGCCTGCCCCGATTCTGCGGCGGGCGAGGTGGCAAAATTGCGGCAACAAAGTTAGGTGAGAAAGCAAGCTGCAAAGGGCTACAAAGGGTTAAGTCAGTAGACAAGAACATGGCAGATGGAATACAATGTGGAGAAGTGTGAAATTATCCATTTTGATATGAAAATAAAAAAGTAGAATATATTTAAATGGTGATATTCAGAGGGACCTGAGAAATGTTCCCTCTAATTTCCCTTTGCTGTATGTGGCCCATTTCTTGCACTGTGCAGTCCCATTACAGTGGTTCCATGCTGCATATGCGTGCATCTTAAAGAGATTGCTGCTTGTACATGACCTTTTTCCCCCTGCACAATACATTCCAGCAGAAAGTTAACATGCAGGTACAGGAAGCTGCATGTTAAACAAATTGTATGTTAGTCCTAATTACAAAGGGATTGGAGTATAAGACTAAAGAAGGCTTGTTACAGTTATGAAGGGTTATGGTGAGATCATACTTGGAATATTGTGTATAGTTTTGTTCTCAATGTAAGCATATCCTTTGGGGAGAGTTTGAGTAGACTAGACTTATTTTCAATTGAGCAAAAGTTCCAAACTTCACTTGTTGTGTACCCGCTTCCCTATCTGCCAGCTGCCCAAGTCTCCTACCACCCTACAGATATAATAGTTTAAATCCTTTAATGCCCAAGCATAGTACAAAATGAAATGTACAAATTATAGTTCATGCATAAAACTTAAACAATTATTCAATAGTAATATTTGTCATTATTGGGACGGATGATGTTCTTTGAGAACAGGTGTAGAATGTTTGGAGTGATAGGTGATCATTTGAGTCATAAGTTGTTTTCTACAAATTTGTTCCACTCTCCCCCTCACCTCCTCTGCATGTCCAACAGTCTCTGATGCTTTAAAAGTATTAACTAAACGTAGCTTTTTGGCCAGGTTCTGGTCATTCCCCTACTAATGTTTCCCTCCATTGTTTGCATTCCTTCCCTGCCAACATCTATGTTGAAGTCGCTGCAATATGAAGAAAAGTTTTTGTTTGATTTTGCTATTCATGGTTAACGTGTTGTATCTGGACAAAAATCAATTGAATTTTCTTTGGTGAAGACATTTCCCCTTTAAATGTCTTCCAGGGCAATTGTCCTGCCATCCACAGCCTTTTGGGGGAATGAGTTCCAGATTTCTAATACGCATTCTGCAATAAATGTTTTCTGGTTTCATTTCTAAATCAAGTAGCTCTAAGTTTAAGATTGTGCCCCTTTATTGCGAACTCTTCCCTCAGATAAAATAATTTATCTGCATCTACGCTGTCGAGTCCCTGCATCATTTTAAAGACTGCAAGAAAATTACCCCTTAAGAGAAGGATTACAAAGCCAAGATTATGCAACCTTGTGCACATCATTTAATCTGTTACGTCTGGTATCATTCTGGTGAATCGGCTCTGAACACCCTCCAAGGACAATATATCTTTCCTGAGCTTCAGTTCCCAAAACAGAAGGATGGGTCTGATCAAAGCTCTGTACAACTGTATTCCAAAGGGTTTTCTTTGTGAGGCACAATCTGTTTACATTCTGATGCAGTGTTACATCACAACATCCAGTGGCTTAAATATTCAGACATTGCAAACTGATTTATGTTACAGTAATTAGATTTTTATTAACAAGTGACCCTCGTGACCAATGACTTCAACAGCAACCGTCAAATATGCTAACTGACCTTGAATGCTGATTTAATTCTGCACCTTTGTAATGATGCATCATTAAATGTATAAAATGTACAAAATAACCATTTATATACTGTGATGTAAAGTTAATGTTTGGACCCAAGAATTATCTGAACAACCGTAAACCTGGTATATATATATATGTGACATAATAATGGGACTGAGGCTTATAATGGTTATCTTAATATTCATATAATTTACTTTCCCATTTTCACTACATTGCATATTCAAATTTAATAAACTGGTAGCTTTTACAACTTTTGGTTGTATTGAACACTTGCGTCACCATTTGATAAGAATAGATTCACTACTTATAGTGCTTTGTCAAATGGCTCAGAGTGAATGGCTCTCCTGTCGCAGCCTGTGACTGCTCGAGTAAAATAGAATCATTGGAAGGAAACCAACTGCAGACAGCCATGAGGCCAGAAATACAAGCACAGCAAAGTGACATAAAAACTGATGTAACGGCACAGAAATTGGCCTAAAAACAAGGTATGCTGGGATTACCTCAGTCCATCACACAATTTTGCCTGGAGACAGGCTTTTTGCAAGATTCAAGCTCAGAGAATTGAAAACCAAAGATGCACCAGGACACATTAGCATGTGTAAAAGGGCAGTTATAGATTTCCTGATGAACAAATCACCATTAGATACGTGGGGCAGATGTGCATCAGCAAAACAAAAGACTTCATGTATATTAGAAGCGGAAACTATTCATCCAGCTATGCAGCACACAAACACAAAGGGTCCACCATGGAAACTCATTAACATCCATAGAAACACACCAACAATGATATGAACCTAATCAGACCAAAGCAGCTGATAGGCAGGATCCTCGGAAGATTCTAGAAGGCAGCCAGTCAGGTATTAGAAGCTTATACTAGTAGGGTTCGACCTGACCACCTCTCCAGCCTTCCGAGAAGCACATCCAGACACGGCAGTGACAAGGACAGCTCACCTTCAGACCAGAGAGATGGAAAGAGAGGCAGAGAGAGATGGACTTGAGAGTTCAACGCACCGACGCGATCACGAGGATCCGGGGTAGTAGACAAATTTCTAAATGATCGATTAGCTAGAAAGTGATAGAATTGTTAAATTTAAGTCTTTTGCTATTTGGAATAAAGTTGAGAATTGGTTATTTACAATTGGTTCATGTGCGTAGTCCTTTTGCCTGATGTATGCAGAAGTGTTTGAGTAAAATGCATTATACACAGTGCTGGTTCAATGAATCTGTAGGACACTAGAAATACCCCGGACAACAGTCCTACATCTTTCTGGGGTGGAAGAGAATCCTCTGCAGCCATGTAGCTTTCAAGCACGAAGCAAAAGGTTTTCATACAGTCTCAAGTTTTCATAGATGATTATTAGGGCTTCCCTTTAGCTTACCAGTTGTGCTAACCTTCAGCTCCACCCACCCGATAAGAGCCTCCCCCCACTTCAATGTTTTGCAGTTGGACATCAAGGGCATTGCTTTGGGATTGAGCTTCCTCTGTTGCAGGATGTTGCATGTCACATATCAGACTGTCTCCCCCATCTTTTACCATCCCTCTGTTACCCACCAACATCCCCCATCACCATCAACCAGTCAAAGTCACCTTCATCCTCTCTTCAGTAATCTTTGATCTCACCCCCATCACCTTGGACCCTATCATGGTTAACTTGGATATGTCTTCCCTCGCCACTGAAACTGCACCAGTCATCATGTCTATGCACAACCTTATCCTCCCCACTCCTGTAATCCGTGCCACTATCCTTGACCCTTCAATAACCCTTCAGAAAAAAACAATACCTGCCAAATTCCACTTCCCCCATTACAGACACCATCACTCCTAAACCAGCACCTTCAGCTCCCCCCTAGAATTCCAACACTGACACAACAGACCTCTCCCTCTGAAAGACAGTACGTACCCATCACTCACTCCCCACCTCACCCTTCATGAATGTTGGGAGAGGAAGTTCCCAATTTCATTTCCCAACAGTGTTTTGTATCCCGCCATATCTTCCGCCTTTGCCCAATACCAATCCTGCTGATGGTGGGAGGGGATGATTCTGCCCCTTAATAAATTACAAAAAACCCTGTTACAATCAATCAAGAAGCGAGAAATAAAGTGCGAGTCCTGACACGTGTCCACCCTGGTCGTAACAACATATAGGCCGGTATTTTACGACCTCGCTCGGGCGAGGTTCATAAAACTGCGCCTGAGGCCAAGGGAAAATTCCGTTTTGTGAGGCAGTAAAATTCTAGCCATATTGTCGAATTATACAGGACCTTAGTGAGACCACACCGAGAGTACTGGGTACAGTTTTGATCTCCTTACCTAAGGAAGGATATATTTGCCAGTGCAATAATGGTCCACTTGACAGATTCCTGGGATGGAGTTTATCCTATGAGGAGAGATTGATTAATCCTATACCTCAGTGGCTGTGCCCCTTAACAATAAGTGCTCCTGTTTGAGTGCTGTTGGGGGGGAGCAGCCTACCTGGGGGAAGCAACAGTGGCCGTGCCTCCGGCGCAGAGTCCGGCCCTGTAGCTCAGAAGGGTAGGGAAAGGAGGAGGAAGGCAGTAGTGATAGGGGAGTCTATAGTGAGGGGGTCGGACAGGCGATTCTGTGGACACAGACAAGAAACTCGGATGGTAGTTTGCCTCCCTGGTGCCAGGATCTGGGATGTTTCCGGTCGTGTCCAGGATATCCTGAAGTGGGAGGGAGAAGAGCCAGAGGTCGTGGTACATATTGGTACCAATGACATAGGTAGGAAAAGGGAAGAGGTCCTAAAAAGAGAATATAGGGAGTTGGGAAGGGAGTTGAGAAGAAGGACCGCAAAGGTAGCAATTTCGGGATTGCTGCCTGTGCCACGCGACAGTGAGAGTAGGAATGGAATGAGGTGGAGGATAAATGCGTGGCTGAGGGATTGGAGCAGGGGGCAGGGATTCAGGTTTCTGGATCATTGGGACCTCTTTTGGGGCAGGTGTGACCTGTACAATAAGGATGGGTTGCACTTGAATCCCAGGGGGACCAATATCCTGGCGGGGAGGTTTGCTAAGGCTACTGGGGAGAGTTTAAACTAGAATGGTTGAGGGGTGGGAATCAAGTTGAAGTTACTGGGAGAGAGGAGGTTAGCTCACAAATAGAGAAAGCTTGCCGACAGTGTGAGAGGAAGGATAGGCAGGTGATAGAGAAGGGGAGCGCTCAGACCGAAGGTTTGAGATGTGTCTATTTTAACGCAAGGAGTGTTGTGAACAAAGTGGATGAGCTTAGAGCGTGGATCACTACTTGGAAATATGATGTGTTGGCCATTACAAAGACTTGGATGACTCAGGGACAGAACTGGTTACTTCAAGTGCTGGGTTTCAGATGTTTCAGAAGGGACAGGGAGGGAGGCAAAAGAGGTGGGGGAGTGGCACTGTTGATCAGAGATAGTATCACGGCTGCAGAAAAAATGGACACCATGGAGGGATTGTTTACGGAGTCTTTGTGGATGGAGGTTAGGAACAGGAAGGGGTCAATAACTTTACTGGGTGTTTTCTATAGGCCGCCCAATAGTAACAGGGATGTTGAGGAGCAGATAGGGAAACAGATCCTGGAAAGTTGTAATAATAACAGAGTTGTCGTGATGGGAGATTTTAATTTCCCAAATATTGATTGGAATCTCCCTAGAGTAAGGGGTGTAGATGGGGAGGAGTTTGTTAGGTGTGTTCAGGAGGGTTTCTTGACACAGTATGTAGAGAAGCCTACAAGAGGAGAGGCTGTACTTGATTTGGTATTGGGAAATGAACCTGGGCAGGTGTCAGGTCTCTCAGTGGGAGAGCATTTTGGAGATAGTGATCATAATTCTATCTATCTCCTTTACAATAGCATTGGAGAGAGATAGGATCAGACAAGTTAGAAAAGTGTTTAATTGGAGTAAGGGGAATTATGAGGCTATCAGGCAGGTAACTGAAGGCTTAAATTGCAAAGAGGTTTTCTCAGGGAAATGTACGGAAGAAATGTGGCAAATTTTCAGGGAATATTTGTCTGGAGTTCTGCATAGCAACGTTCCAATGAGACAGCGAAATTATGGTAGGTTACAGGAACCGTGGTGTACAAAGGCTGTAATGAATCTAGTCAAGAAGAAAAGAAAAGCTTACAAAAGGTTCAGGGAGCTAGGTAACGTTAGAGATCTTGAAGAGTATACAGCTAACAGGAAGGATCTTAAGAAGGAAATTAGGAGAGCCAGAAGAGGTCATGAGAAGGCCTTGGCAGGCAGGATTAAGGAAAACCCCAAAGCATTCCACAAGTATGTGAAGAGCAAGAGGATAAGACGTGAAAGAATAGGACCTATCAAGTGTGACGGTGGGAAAGTTTGTATGGAACCAGAAGAAATAGAGGTACTTAATGAATACTTTACTTCAGTATTCACTATGGAAAAGGATCTTGGTGGTTGTAGTGCAGACTTGCAACAGACTGAAAAGCTTGAGCATGTAGATATTAAGAAAGAGGATGTGTTGGAGCTTTTGAAAAGCATCAAGTTAGATAAGTCGCCGGGACCGGATGAGATGTACCCCAGGCTACTGTGGGAGGCGAGGGAGGAGATTGCTGAGCCTCTGGCGATGATCTTTGCATCATCAATGGAGACGGGAGAGGTTCCGGAGGATTGGAGGATTGCGGATGTGGTTCCCTTATTCAAGAAAGGGAGTAGAGATAGCCCTGGAAATTATAGACCAGTGAGTCTAACCTCAGTGGTTGGTAAGTTGATGGAGAAGATCCTGAGAGGCAGGATTTATGAACATTTGGAGAGGTATATGATTAAGAATAGTCAGCATGGCTTTGTCAAAGGCAGATCATGCCTTACGAGCCTGACTGAATGTGACTAAACACATTGATGAAGGAATAGCAGTAGATGTAGTATATATGAACTTCATCAAGGCATTTGATAAGGTGCCCCATGCAAGGCTTATTGCGAAAGTGAGGGGGCATGGGATCCAAGGGGACATTGCTTTGTGGATCCAGAACTGGCTTGCCCACAGAAGGCAAAGAGTGGTTATAGATGGGTCATATTCTGCATGGAGGTCAGTCACCAGTGGAGTGCCCCAGAGATCTGTTCTGGGACCTTTACTCTTTGTGATTTTTATAAATGACCTGGATGAGGGAGTGGAGGGATGGGTTGGTAAGTTTGCTGATGACACAAAGGTTGGAGGTGTTGTGGATAGTGTGGAGGGATGTCAGAAGTTGCAGCGAGACATTGATAGGATGCAAGACTAGGCGGGGAAGTGGCAGATGGAGTTCAACCCAGATAAGTGTGAGGTGGTTCATTTTGGCAGATCAAATAGGATGGCGGAATATAATATTAATGGTAGGACTCTTGGCAGAGTGGAAGATCACAAGGATCTTGGGGTCTGAGTTCATAGGACGCTCAAAGCAGCTGTGCAGGTTGAGGCTGTGGTTAAGAAGGCGTATGGTGTACTGGCCTTCATCAATCGAGGAATTGAGTTTAGGCGTCGTGAGATAATGTTGCAACTATATAAGACCCTGGTCAGACCACACTTGGAGTACTGTGCTCAGTTCTGGTCGCCTCATTACAGGAAGGATGTGGAAGTCATAGAAAGGGTGCAGAGGAGATTTACAAGGATGTTGCCTGGGTTGGGGAGCATGCCTTATGAGGATAGGTTGAGTGAGCTCGGCCTTTTCTCCTTGGAGAGACGAAGGATGAGGGGTGACCTGATAGAGGTGTATAAGATGTTGAGAGGTATTGATCGAGTGGATAGTCACAGGCTTTTTCCCAGGGCTGAAATGGTTGCCACAAGAGGACACAGGTTTAAGGTGCTGGGGAGTAGGTACAGAGGAGATGTCAGGGGTACGTTTTTCACTCAGAGGGTGGTGGGTGCATGGAATGAGCTGCTGGCAACAGTGGTGGAGGCGGATTCGATAGGGTCTTTTAAGAGACTTTTAGATAAGTACATGGAACTTAATAAGATAGAGGGTTATAGGTAAGCCTAGTAATCGCTAAGGTAGGGACATGTTTGGCACAACTTTGTGGGCTGAAGGGCCTGTATTGTGCTGTAGTTTTTCTATGTTTCTATATTCCCCAGGGTTTAGAAGAAGAAATGTATAAGACTATTAAGCGGCTTGACAGGTTGCATGCTGAGAGGTTGCTTCATATGGCTGGCAAGTCAAGAACAGGGGGTCGCTGTCACATAATAAGGAGGTGACCATTTTGAACTGAGGTGAGTAGAAATGTCTTTGCTCTAGGGGGTTATAGACCTTTGAAATTCTTTATGTCAGAGAGTTATGGATATGAAGTGGAGTATATTCAAGACAGTGATCAATAGATTTTGGATATTGAGGGGATCAATGGATATGGGGGTAGTGTGAGAAGGTGCAACTGAGTTTTAAGGTCAGCCTCGACCTTATTGAATGGCAGAGCAAGCTTGAGGTGCCAATTGGCTTGCTGCTGCTCCTATTTATTCTTATAGCTGTAGCTATGGTAAACCTTACACAACTTGGTGACGCCTGACAAGGAACTAATATGCTAGCCGATCAACGTGTACAGACCAAAATCACTGAGTTAAATTTATCTGCAATGACAACAATACAAAAAAAAGAGAGATACAGAAAAACAGAGACAAATAATGCAATAAGAAATGCATGGAGTGCTGCAAGGCTAGGACCGCATAGGCCCCATCTATTTAAACACAGAGCTCTGAGGCCTATTCTCTGCTTAATGCAATGTGCAGGGGGAATACTGATTATTATTTCTTGAAAAGGAGGTTGTGGTGATATAAATAGAGCCTAGTTTTAAGGCTGATAAAATTGGATATCCTAAATTAAAGAATTGGGCACATTAAAATCAAACACAGTCAAACCTTAGGCAGGCCAATTGTACAAATACACAAACATGTCTGGGCCTGACCCATCAACCACCCATCAAAGGTCGTTGCACTCTATTGATACTTAGCAGGAGATCATTGCACCTCATTGAAATGCATCGGCCTATTGTTAGAAGCCCAGATCAGGCCAGACTTTCTGTCACCAAGAGTTCCTGCAGTTACATGTAAGCAACAACATGGAGATGGACACCTGGGGGCAGACCCTGGTGTCCTGTCAGGCAGACATCAAGAAACCCACTGGGTATTGGAACCCCCTCCTGGGACCTCATTGGCCGGAAGCCAGAGAAGTTTCTGGAAAGGCAAGCAGGCAGGGGGATAAAGGAACACATTTCAGACACACAGGAGCGAAGACTTGATGAGGGAGGCGGCCTTGACCATTCGGAAGACTGACCAGAGAAGGAAGGAAGGAAGAAGCTGCCATCGAGATCCACCTTCGTGACGACGGACCAGAGGGACTCAGAGAATCGAGCCTGCAGTTCAACCAAACCATCTTAACGGGTAGTATACTTGAATCTGGGGTATCCTCTTGTTTTATGTGGATAATTTAAGGGTTAATGGTGTTATTATTAATAAACGTGTTGAACCTTTACTTGTGTTTGTCCTTTGTCCATCTTGCAAATAAGGGCACCGGGGTAAAACCTTGGAGTAAGCAAACTGGTCGAAAGTATCTGAGAATTAACAGGTACAACATCTGGCACCCCAGACGGTCCTTCGAAAAGAAGTGATACGTTGCTCCGAAGTCGAACCTTCAACCCAGTATTCTCCAGTCTGAGCCTGAATTAAGAGGGCAGCTGCCCCACGTGACGGCCAGTCTTAAGTGAGTAAAGGACTAATACAGATTCGACCAGTAAATTGGGCCATGAACCCGGTGTCTGTAGCACAAGGTGGACAAACTGTGTAGTTAGAACTAGAACAGTCTAGGGAATTTGGGTAAAATCTACGGGAGGGAATTTAGTGAAAACCAGACCCCTACCCCGATCCCTTACTTATACTCAAGTGACGAATCCTAAAAGGAAATAATTATGGCCAGTCATGCTGAATGGGAGGAAGTTCTCCGTTTATATTTGAACCATAAGTGGCCCAAATGGGTACAGTGGGTGATGCCCCGAAACCGGATCTGGGATTGAGGGAGAGAATTGCTGGAATCATGCCCATAAGGAAATGGGTAAAAGGGCTCCCAAGCTTAGGAAGGCGATTGCGATTGCTAGTTGGCTAGAACAAGCTCCTTGGTAGAGAAGCGGAGATTATCCAGGTTAAACGGGACAGAGAGACCCAGGTAACCCAACTAAAGCAGGACTTAAAGAGTGCTACCGCGCGCATACAACGATTGGAAGCGGAGGTAGATACACGAGAGGAAAGGAACCAAATCAATATGATACACAAACCAATTCCAGGCTCAATGTGATAAAGCCTACCAAAAGGAACAGCATGCTGTCAGTGAGAGAGAGGCTGCGCTGCAACAGGTAGAGGAAGTTAAACGTAAATGCAGTGACCTGCAGGCTGCAGTAAAAGCTTTGCACCAAGCAGGAAAAGCAAATACAGCCCACGCAACAGACCACTCCAAATGCCTGCATGAGATTGCAGATTTAAAATCACAACTAGCCATAAAATGGGGTGTAATGTGTGCATACACGACCGAAACAGGGGATAGTGACCCAGGGGTAGAGTGGGGGGATTTAGAAGAGGATGCCTGCCATTATGCAACAGCTAGCGTCACTGCCGACTGGGGACCCCCACCTCCCTTCCAGATGGTGGAACCAACGGCACCACCTAATCCAGCCCCCATCTCGGAAAACTCAGTCTCCGCTCCTAGTCCTATTACCATCCCAATAAGCCCAGTCACTAATCCGGTTCCTGTACCGATGAATCCGGTCACCACCCAACGACAGAACGGACAGAACCACAATGTGACTTATGTAACTCCATACACCATGACACAGCTTACTGACATAGCTAAAGTGATTGGAGTATTTGAACCCTCCGGGGATCCACATGCTCTCTTTGACCAGGTCACCCAATATCGTGTTTTAAATGGCCTAGACGAGGCAGAAGTGGTTAAACTTATTCTGTTATGTTTAAGTCCTGCCATCCGTTCCGCCCTACCCGAACCCCAGAACATGGCCGGGGGAACCCCACCAGAAATGAAGGCAGCCGTTCTCCATAGGCTACAATAGGGATGACCCGGTACAAGGTTTAAACAACTGCCAACAAAAGAGAGGGGAACACCCGACAGCCTATGCTGGCCGACTATGGAACCAATTTGTTGCAGTTTTCGGCCAATTAAATCGAGTCCAACTAAATGCACACCACCGGTCCACATGGATCCGGACCCTGATAGCACACGCCACCGAGGGGATTCGGAAAGCCTGTGAGAATTTTGATCCTGATGATAATACACACACAGGAACCTGGGCCATCCACAAAATGACTCATGCGTGGGAACGGGAAGTCAGACAAACAGACACCCCCAAGCCCACAAAACACGGAAAAGATGAACCCAATCCACACAGACCCAGCCCCGGTTTGGCGTAACGAAGGGGGAGATGGAAACAGGGGACAGGGAAACTCAGGGCATCCACCCCCATATACCCTTGCCAATCATCGATACAGAAAACCGCAGCCCCGCGCAGAACCCCAATATATTCCCAACCCCAGGTACAGGGAACAAGACAAAGCCACTTCCAGATATCTACCCCCACAAGCGCAGTGTTACAACTGTGGCCAGATCGGCCATTTTGCCAGGGAATGTAGAACCCCACCCAGCCAGACCCCACGACCGCCCCAACGATTTCACAGAGGAGAACCCCGACCTATGGCATTAGAAGGACCTGCCAGACAATGCATCACAACCCCGGTGGATACCTCCAACACCCCTTTCAGCCTCTACCCCCAATTAGACTCTGGACTGGAAGCATGACTGTGTCAGACCTCCCCAACTTGGGTTTGCAACACCGAATGGGATAGTGTAGGGAGACCCCTTGTAAAAGGCAAAGTAGGAGGCCACCCCATCGAGTTCCTATGGGACACAGGGGGATCCCGTACCACTCTTAGCACATCCCGTGACCTCAGCTGCACTTGGCCTACCAGGAAAACAATAATGTTAAGTGGCTTTGCGGGACATTTACAGGAAGGCTTGGAAACAGACCCATTAGAATTTCGACTGGGTAATATAATATGTCATCACCCAGCTATCTTGGTTAAACTCCACCCAGAGGCAGAGCATATTCTGGGGTCCGATCTGATGAGGAAATGCAACCTATCGTTTGACCCCGCTAACTGTTGCATTTGGCTAATGCCAACCACCTGTCAATCCCCAGTCGAGGTGGCCACCGGCAGATACGTAGACTGAATCTCTACTTCTGGAGAATTGTGGATCAGGCCCACAGAAATGACGGAGGACCCTGAAGCACAGGGTATATTAGCCAAACACACACAGGCATTCGCCAGTCACAAGCATGACTGTGGCCGAATAACAGGGGAGGTAATCTAGAAGCTCCTGACCCTAAACCCCAAAGACAGTACAGCTTCCCTAAGCAAGCCGAAGGGAAAGTGGCCAAGGTGATTAGCAGTTTATTAAAACAAGGAGTCCTGCGCCCTGTTGCTTCCACTAACAACTCCCACATATGGCCGGTAAGGAAACCGGACGGTTCCTGGAGACTCACAGTTGATTATCGAGCCCTAAATCAGACCACCCCCATCACAACTCCCACAGTGGCGACTAGCCCAGAAGCCATGATGAAACAAGCCCCACACCAAAACTTTTCACAGTGTTGGACATCAGTAATGGCTTCTGGTCAATTCCCTTAGATCACCACTGTCAATACAAATTTGCCTTCACTTTCTGGGGACAACAGTACACCTGGACGTGTTTACCACAAGGTTTTCATAACTCCCCCTCCATATTTCACCAGCGCTTAGCAAAAAGTTTGGAGGGATTCTCCAAACCAGAATGTTTGGTACAATACATAGATGATCTCCTCTTACAGACTGAAACAAGAGGGGAACATCTAAAGTTATTGGATGAACTGTTGAACCTCCTCACTACATTAGAGTTAAAGGTAAATCCCAAGAAAGCCCAGATCATGAGGCGACAGGCCACTTACTTGGGTACAGTCGTGACTGAGGGAAAGCACGAGATAGAAAGGAAGCGAATCGAATCTGTAACACGCCTTCCCTTACCAAAGGACGTGAGCTCCCTGCACTCCTTTCTGGGCTCAGTGGGGCACTGCCGCAACCACATAGACGGTTTCACCACTGAAGCCGCTCCCCTGTCCGAACTTTTACGGAAAAACACCCCATGGGTCTGGACTGCGCGACACACACAAGCAGTCTCAGACCTCAAACAATCCCTTGCACAAGCCCCTGCCTTCCAGGTACCCAACCCTGAACTCCCCTTTGTCCTTGAAGTAGCGGCCACTGACAGCACACTAGCTGCCGTGCTCCTCCAAGAGCGGCACGGACGACTCTGCCCAATTGCTTACGCTTCCCGCATACTAACTCCGGTTGAACGAAGTTTTTCGGTGTGCGAAACCCACTTATTATCAGTTTTCTGGGCAGTGCACCGCTTTAACTACATAGTCGGCTTGAACCCTCTCACTATACTTACAGAACACACCCCCATACAACTACTGCTGAACGGCCGAATTAAAGATGGGACGGTTAGTCAAAACCGTATTGCACGGTGGACACTCATGTTACAGGGTCGAGACATTGCGGTCAAACACACCCGGGTCCCCACATTCCTGGCAGACAACCTAACCTACAGCGGGGAGCCCCATGAATGCCAGGTTCCGGCAATAAAAGACCCCAAGGGGCCATTTTTGCCAAAACAAAAGGGGGAAGGAGCCTGGGGAATCGGCCAAACCCAGGCTCAGGACAGTTTAAAAATTTTTGTAGATGGGTCATCCATGGTGGAAGAGGGAAACAGGAGGACAGGATGTGGGATATACGTGGAAGACCAAGAAGACCTGAGGGAGATAGCCTTTAAACTTCCAGCACACATGAGTGCACAAGCTGCAGAACTGGCAGCGATAGCGTACGTAGTCAGCCATCCTGACCTGTTCCCTACACCCGCAGACATACACTCCGATAGTATGTATGTCTGCAACAGTTTAACAGACTTCATGCCCCTATGGGAAGCAGGGGGATTCATATCAGCAGATGGGAAACCTCTGCCATCAGCCCCACTGTTAAGATTTTCCAGGCTGCCCAAGACCAGGAGTACGGCATAATTAAAGTAAAGGCCCACCACCGCACCTCCCCACTTGGGAACATAGGGGCAGATGAATTAGCCAAACAGGGTGCTAGAGAGGGGGAGTTTTGGCAACCAATAGTTACAGAGAGAATTGAAGCTGTGACTGTTAGCCAGACCAAGGTTGAAGACCTAAAACAAGCCCAGAGCAGTGACCAGGACCTGAAACAAATTCAGGAAGGGGCAAACCCCGCCTCCTTTGAAAAATGGCGAGACGCAACATTGGTACAGGGTGGGCTTGTCCTTAAGGACGACCTATACGTGGTCCCAACCAGGGACCGTAACCAAATCATTTTCCAAACCCACGATGTCCAGGGCCATCAAGGGGCAGGAACCACAAGTGAGCGAATCAAAGGATTGTGTTGGTGGCCAAACCTAGAACAGGATGTGCGGCATTACGTCGATAATTGTATCATCTGTGCACAGAACAATCCTGATAAATATTCCCACAAAGGGGAACTGAGGCATACTTGCCCTGTGGAAGGTCCCTGGACAAATCTCCAGATTGACTACATTGGTCCCCTACCGCCCGGAGTGGGAGGTTACAAATACATCCTGGTCATCGTAGACACTTTTAGTAAATGGGTGGAAGCTTTTCCAAGCCGCACTAACACAGCCAAGGTCACGGCTGACATCCTAGTGCAGCAGATATTCACTAGGTGGGGCCTTCCCCGCAGCATCGACTCGGACCAGGGCACTCACTTCACTGCCCAGGTAATGCAACGCGTAATGGAATTGTTCGGGATAAAGCAACAATTCCACATTGCTTACCACCCCCAATCTAGCAGTGTAGTAGAGAGGATGAACCGTACCCTCAAAGCTATGATCCGTAAGACCGTTCAGCAGAACAATCATTCCTGGAACAAAGTCCTTCCCTTCATATTAATGATAGTGCGCAATTCCGTATCTAGTTCCACCGGATTCACCCCCCATGTCCTCATGACTGGGCGACCTATGTGAGGAATTGAACCTTTACTCGGGCTGGATCTGTCCGGGCCCGAAGTCATGGCCCTCACCCACGAAAATGCCATGAGAGCCATCCTAGAAAACATACAGGCCGCACAGCAGGCCGCAGCTGTTAAGATAGGCAAACGGAAGCAGCAAAGTAAGGCCTATTTTGATGGTAAGGTAAAACCAATCGAATAGGAGGTTGCGCAACAGATAATGCTCAGAGTCTTCCAGCCTGGAACGTTCTTGTTCCCCAAATATGCCGGACCCTATCCAGTGGTAGATAAGGCCAGCCCCTCGGTATACAAGGTCATGGTAGACCACAAGAAAGCCGGGTGGTATCATGTGAACCAAATGAAGGCATTCGGCTCCCAGCAAAATTTTCACCAATACCATGTCACCCTGGAAGGAGTCTTTGAGTCACAAGGAAGCCCCAACCCTCACCCCATAGCACCGGACCTAAACCACGGTCCACAATCCATACCCCAGGTTATCAACCCCCACCCAGTATCCCCAGGACCAGCACACGCACCCTCAGTTCCCGCCCCAATTTACAGGGCTTCAGGAATAAAACCCCGGCCCAGGGGACCCCGACGAAAAGGATGGGGAACCCACAAACCTTACCCCCAATGGCGCCCCTGGTACCGGGACTCCCAGAGCCGTTTGACCCGGCGCTCACCCCCAGAGGTGGTAATGCAGTGGGTACCTGGCAGCCAAAGCCCGCCCATATAGGTTCCCTCCACTGAGAAAGAATCAGGACATCACAGTCCAGATTGTAAATATCTTTATCCGTCCACTCCATGCATCACCCAATTGAAAAGGGCTTCTGATCTGTCCACATTATACTGCATCATAATCGTCCGACACACCACAGTTTGGTTGCGGGATGAAGAATCTAATGTTATACTGTGCCATAGTCCTCAAACAACAAGGACACATGCCACATACCCAACATTTTATTTTCACGCTCTGCAAACTCCTTACCCCACTCAACCCCATTAAACACTGATTGCCGACCAACACTTCATATGACACTATTGGGCCTTTATTATTCATTTACTTATTTCTTTTCTTTTTAAAAAAGAGGGGAGTCATACGACATTCTTGTAAAGAAAAGGAAAAGAGAATCAGGTATTAATAAAAATTAACAGATGCTACCTTGACCTCCCCCAGAATGAACTACATACCTCTCTGCTATCTGGGACTCCTCATCTCAGACCGAACCACAGACACCACATCAACCAAAGACCAGAAGATCAGCCTACAATACCCCGGATATATGTGGTTCACCCCACCAGATGCAGGCAAATGTGAGGATGGCATCCTATGGGTACACCCCAATAAGAGTATCACCTATGGGTGTAATAACCAAAGAGTGGTGTACAGGAAAGATAATGGGAGCTCTGATTACTGCTCCCTAAGGATGACCCTCACTAGTGATTGGTGGGCGTACACTAACCATGGGTGCATGGAGCTCGCCTGTCTAGCCAAGGGCCCAGAAAAAGGGCTGCAATTAGGAAAGAAGTGCCCCGGTAAGGTTATTCAGAACAAATATATATACTATGAAATTAAGAATGGGTTAAGACCAACTGTTGGCACACCCATCCTCACTTGTCCAGAAACCACCCCAGGGCCCCAAAATGGGTTGATACTAAAACATACAGGGAAAATATTATTCGACAACACACACTACAAATTGGTACCAGTAGTGGTAGATTTAGCCGGAACACAATTACCAGACTGCTGTCCCTCCCCACTTAGAAAATTGTACCTCCACTTGACCCAGAGGCTGCTAAGCTGAAAGACTGGGACACCCAGGTCAAAGGGGCGCGAGAGGAGGGAAATCCTGAATGATCTGGCGACTGCGGAGCAGGGTTATCCACCATTAATGCACTGGATCTGGCTGATTTGGATAATAATCTCAGAGTCCTAACCCGACAAGTTAAACAGACCTTGGACAGCTTAAATGAAAATGCTCGGCAAGATGCCGAGGGAGATTTGGCTGAGAACAGGGCTAGTAGCCTTATGGTTACTGTACTAGAAGGACATGCCCAAACTATTAATTGGATCACCCGAGAGAGGTTGGAAGATGATGCCAGGCAACAGAACCAAACCCTATGTAGCATCTACGGGCAATGGATGGTCGAGCAGTTAAGAGAGAATCTCGACCAGGTTAGCAGGGGGAAAGTTCCATCCTGGATCAGTGATGAACAGATTGAACACCTGTACCGGGGAAAAAGACACCCCAATGTCACTAATTGCCAATTATGGCAACTGACCAAGGTCTGGTCTAACGATAGTTGTAGAGGAACCCCGGGGACTGCACTAGGAATGGTTTTGGGAATCCCAGTAATTTTAAAAGATAAGGTCGGGTTGAGATTTTTTGAAGCCAAAAATATAGGGATCATTAAAGGAGGGATGTGGATGGGATACCAGGGGACTCTACCGTATGTGGTTGAGAAAGGAGGGAAGCTCATAGGCACCAGTCTGGAGAAATGTGAACACACAGACAAAATGGTTGTGTGCCCATATCCGGTGTATGAAAATGAACATGCCCTGTGTGGATTCAGAACAACCCCTGACCTAAATTGTACACTGGAAATTCGAAATTTGGAAAGGGATGTCACCCGGGTGGCTTACAGGGGGGAGGGGGAATATTGTATTACAACCTCGCTCGAAAATTACCAGTATGGGGCAGCCATTTGTAACATCCATAAGACTACCTTTTGTATTAAACCACAAATTACCGCTAGGATAGGATTAATTGAGATGGTAGGCATACACAGAAGAGAGAAAACACTAATAAATGCTAGCGAGAAGTTGAGACAAAGCCTGGGAGACTATTTTGAAAATAGTCTCCCAGGCTGGGATAACACTTCTCCCTGAGAAACTTCAACAAATTCGGACACAATTGATCACAGCACACAAGACCTTTGTCAAAGTGGTGCAACAAACAAGGGAAATAGAAACGAACATTAGTGAAATTAGAGTCACTACATGGTGGGAGGACCTCTGGGATTGGGGTTCAAATGTCCAAATCCACCCATGGGTCCGCATTCTGTCACACCTGGCCATAATAGGAATCCTACTCATGGCAGTGTACCTAACCATCCTCACATTCAAATTCACCCGGAAGAAGGAATTTCTGCAAAACTTGGACTCGGCAAGGGCCATCTGCCATCGGGAGAGGCTCTACAATCAAGGGCCCTGATACTCTCCCATCTATATTCAATATGTATAGTCACTTGTCATCTTGTACTGTTTATTGCTTTGTTTTGTATATACCCGATTGATGCATTGTCTCTTTTTTTTAAATTATTTTACTTCATTTAAATTTGTTGGTACTATTGTGGGTTAGGGATGATACTATCAACCCCAGATTTGGGGTACTTGCTTGTTGAGATGGTTTGGTAAGAATTGTGTGATCCGGTTCGCTGACGCTCATTGGATCAAGAGGAGGGAATGTGGTAATATAAACAGGGCCTAGTTTTAAGGCTGATAAAATTGGATATCCTAAATTAAAGAATTGGGCTATTAAAATCAAGCATAGTCAAACCTCGGGCAGGCCAATTGTACAAATACACAAACATGTCTGGGCCTGACCCATCAACCACCCATCAAAGGTCGTTGCACTCTACTGATACTTAGCAGGAGATCATTGCACCTCATTGAAATGCATCGGCCTATTGTTAGAAGCCCAGATCGGGCCAGACTTTCTGTCACCAAGAGTTCCTGCAGTTACTTGTAAGCAACAGCATGGAGATGGACACCTGGGGGCGGACCCTGGTGTCCTGTCAGGCAGACAGCAAGAAACCCACTGGGTATTGGAACCCCCTCCTGGGACCTCATTGGCCGCAAGCCAGAGAGGTTTCTGGAAAGGCAAGCAGGCAGGGGGATAAAGGAACACATTTTCAGACACACCAGCAGCGAAGACTCGATGAGGGAGGCGGCCTTGACCATTCGGAAGACTGACCAGAGAAGGAAGGAAGGAAGAAGCTGCCATCGAGATCCACCTTCGTGACGACAGACCAGAGGGACTCAGAGAATCGAGCCTGCAGTTCAACCAAACCATCTTTGCGGGTAGTATACTTGAATCTGGGGTATCCTCTTGTTTTATGTGGATAATTTAAGGGTTAATGGTGTTATTATTAATAAACTTGTTGAACCTTTACTTGTGTTTGTCCTTTGTCCATCTTGCAAATAAGGGCACCGGGGTAAATCCTTGGAGTAAGCAAACTGGTCGAAAGTATCTGAGAATTAACAGGTACAACAAGGGGCAGCCTGTTTCTGAATAGACTTCAATGTGAACATCATACAACATACTGAGAATCGACAAAACAAGCAGACCAGAACAATGAAGTTCACATTTTGCATTATACTGAGACAAAATGCGGATACTCCAGAGCGACTTTAAGGCTGAAACCTCATCTAACGATTCAGGTGGCTATAATAAACCATTTGGGCTTCATTATTCAAGGTTTATAGTATCCTGAATCCTGATAAGATTACTGTTTTTTTCCCAGGTGTCCGTTATTCTCCATATAATTCAATTGAGAGGTTACGATGATATCAAATTGCAAAAGCCTAGCTCAATTGGTTTAAGAACATCACCAGGACATTGAGATTGAATTACAACCATTAACCAACCTCCTCCTAGCTCCTGCTTTTTATGTAACATGCAACAGATATAATTTTAAAATAACATTACAGTGTGTAATGTCACTACCGTCTGGAGAACTGGGAGGAAGTAATTGTTTATCAACAGCTTAATTATTCAATTGGTATCGTCAAATGCACATAATAATATACCATGGTATTAATATATGCACATAATTCATTGAGTAGTATAAACACATTTTGAAACAGATTGCCAATGAATTTAAGTTGCTGTGCATGTTATAATGGATGTTCTTTTGCATTGGATACAATTTCTTAGGACAAACAAACAGACTGTGTTTTAAAGACCTAATGGGCGAAATTGTCTCCAATATCCAAGATGTCTAAAGATGTGTAAATTTGATGGATTAGCCATGGTAAATGCATGGGGTTACAGGGATAGTATGGACAGGAGGGCCTGGATGGGTTGCTCTTTCAGAGAGCCGGTGCAGACTCGATGGGTTGAAAGGCCTCTTCTGCACTGTAGTGATTCTGTGGTTCTTTCAGCAACATTTGAATTAGGGCAGGAAAAGCATTGAGCCCGCTGATGGCAATGGCGGCATTTTTCTCCATATTGTGTGGCACTTAGTTGAAAACAAAATGGTAGGCATGATTCCACGCCATATCGCTGGCAACAGCCTCTGATTCACTCAACCTGCCATCACCTCAGTGCTTCAGTGATCCAGGCACCATATTTGAAGCCACCCCTAGACACTTTGGAATTCACCTGGAAGTCATGGCTGTCAGACCCAGGGAACATTCTGCACCCAAGTTCACCTTGGCACACCCTCACTCAGCCTCGTTCCCCCCCCATCGACTCATCCTTTTCACCCTCTATTCACCCCATCCCCCAGACAACTCAACCCCATCTCCCCACTGGCTCAACGCCTAACCCTCGCCAACTCACCCCTGTTTCCCCCGACTCACCCTCTGTCTCATTCCCTATTGCCCCAGCTCAATCCCTGCGCCACCCCCCTCTCTGGGTATGGTTTTGGTGAATAGGCCCAATAATAAGAAGCTAATTTATTCCAATGAGTACCTGACCTTGAACGTTGGGAAATGCAGTCCACCACTGATGGGGAGAGGGGATGATCCTGTCCTGCATCGACCCCAACATGAAATGCAACTTAGGCCTTCTCATGACATTTTCCAATCTAACTACCAAACCCACTAACTACTCTCTGACTCCATTTGCCGCAGTTCATTCCCACTTGAGCAGGGAAACCTGGAAATGACAAAAACATGGAATGAAGCAGAGAAGGAAGCTGTGGGAGCAGGAGAGAGTGGAAAAGAGAGTGAGTGGAGAGTGGGAGAGAGCGGAATAGAGAGTGAGTGGGGAGTGGGAGAGAGCGGAATAGAGAGTGAGTGGGGAGTGGGAGAGAGTGGAATAGAGAGTGAGTGGGAAGTGGGAGAGAGCGGAATAGAGAGTGAGTGGGGAGTGGGAGAGAGTGGAATAGAGAGTGAGTGGGGAGTGGGAGAGAGTGGAATAGAGAGTGAGTGGGGAGTGGGAGAGAGTGGAATAGAGAGTGAGTGGGAAGTGGGAGAGAGCGGAATAGAGAGTGAGTGGGGAGTGGGAGAGTGCGGAATGGAGAGTGAGTGGGGAGTGGGAGAGTGCGGAATGGAGAGTGAGTGGGAAGTGGGAGAGAGCGGAATAGAGAGTGAGTGGGAAGTGGGAGAGAGCGGAATAGAGAGTGAGTGGGGAGTGGGAGAGAGCGGAATAGAGAGGGAATGGGAGAGTGCGGAATAGAGAGTGAGTGGGGAGTGGGAGAGACACAGCAAGAAATAATGGAAAGTTATGTGCCTGTACAAGATTCAGACTCAAGAATGTCCAACCAAATCTATCTCTGTTGTGGAATCACAACCAGTCACTCCCAGGGAAAGCGAAAGTTCCCTGACAGACTGAGGTTCTGATGAATTGTGATTTATGATTGTATATATGATTGATGTTGCAGAAATAGTTTAACTTTTCAAGATAAACAGATCACAGTTTTTATTTTCCTGACTCCTCCGAGTCTGCAACTGGCTAATTTTTTTAAGAGGCAAGTGACTTGAGGGTCATGTGAGCCAATCGCCCAATGGGACAGGAGTGTGTGAATCCCAGAGCTGAATACAGGAATTTACCATCGGAATCAATCCTAGAACTGATTGGAGAAGATGCAGATTAAAGCATTCTGTACATAACAAAGAACAAAGAACAGTACAGCACAGGAAACAGGCCCTTCGGCCCTCCAAGCCTGAGCCGCTCCTTGGTCCAACTAGACCAATCGTTTGTATCCCTCCATTCCCAGGCTGCTCATGTGACTATCCAGGTAAGTCTTAAATGATGTCAGCGTGCCTGCCTCCACCACCCTACTTGGCAGCGCATTCCAGGCCCCCACCACCCTCTGTGTAAAAAACGTCCCACTGATGTCTGAGTTATACTTCGCCCCTCTCAGCTTGAGCCCATGACCCCTCGTGATCGTCACCTCCGACCTGGGAAAAAGCTTCCCACTGTTCACCCTATCTATACCCTTCATAATCTTGTATACCTCTATTAGATCTCCCCTCATTCTCCGTCTTTCCAAGAAGAACAACCCCAGTCTACCCAATCTCTCCTCATAGCTAAGACCCTCCATACCAGGCAACATCCTGGTAAACCTTCTCTGCACTCTCTCCAATGCCTCCACGTCCTTCTGGTAGTGCGGCGACCAGAACTGGACGCAGTACTCCAAATGTGGCCTAACCAGCGTTCTATACAGCTGCATCATCAGACTCCAGCTTTTATACTCTATACCCCGTCCTATAAAGGCAAGCATACCATATGCCTTCTTCACCACCTTCTCCACCTGTGTTGCCACCTTCAAGGATTTGTGGACTTGCACACCTAGGTCCCTCTGTGTTTCTATACTCCTGATGACTCTGCCATTTATTGTATAACTCCTCCCTACATTATTTCTTCCAAAATGCATCACTTCGCATTTATCCGGATTAAATTCTATCTGCCACCTCTCCGCCCAATTTTCCACCCTATCTATATCCTGCTGTATTGCCCGACAATGCTCTTCGCTATCCGCAATTCCAGCCATCTTCGTGTCATCCGCAAACTTGCTGATTACACCAGTTACACCTTCTTCCAAATCATTTATATATATCACAAATAGCAGAGGTCCTAGTACAGAGCCCTGCGGAACACCACTGGTCACAGACCTCCAGCCGGAAAAAGACCCTTCGACCACTACCCTCTGTCTCCTATGGCCAAGCCAGTTCTCCACCCATCGAGCCACTTCTCTTTGTATCCCATGAGCCTTAACCTTCTTAACCAACCTGCCATGTGGGACTTTGTCAAATGCCTTACTGAAATCCATATAGACGACATCCACGGCCCTTCCTTCATCAACCGTTTTTGTCACTTCCTCAAAAAACTCCACCAAATTTGTAAGGCACGACCTCCCTCTTACAAAACCATGCTGTCTGTCACTAATGAGATTGTTCCGTTCTAAATGCACATACATCCTGTCTCTAAGAATCCTCTCCAACAACTTCCCTACCACGGACGTCAAGCTCACCGGCCTATAATTTCCTGGGTTATCCCTGCTACCCTTCTTAAACAACGGGACCACATTCGCTATCCTCCAATCCTCAGGGACCTCACCCGTGTCCAAAGAAGCGACAAAGATTTCCGTCAGAGGCCCAGCAATTTCACCTCTCGTCTCCCTGAGCAGTCGAGGATAGATGCCATCAGGCCCTGGGGCTTTGTCAGTTTTAATGTTCCCTAAAAAACCTAACACTTCCTCTCTTGTAATGGAGATTTTCTCTAACGGGTCAACACCTCCCTCCGAGACACTCCCGGTTAACACGCCCCTCTCCTTCGTGAATACCGATGCAAAGTATTCATTTAGGATCTCCCCTATTCCCTTGGGTTCTAAGCATAATTCCCCTCCTTTGTCCCTGAGAGGTCCGATTTTCTCCCTGACAACTCTTTTGTTCCTAACGTATGAATAGAATGCCTTAGGATTCTCCTTAATCCTGCCTGTCAAGAACATCTCGTGACCTCTTTTTGCCCTTCTAACTCCCCGTTTGAGATCTTTCCTACTCTCTCTGTATTCCTCCAGAGCTCCATCTGTTTTTAGTTGCCTGGACTTAACGTACGCCTCCCTTTTCATTTTAATCAGATCCTCAATTTCCCTGGTTATCCACGGCTCTCGAATCCTACCTTTCCTATCTTTCCTTTTTACAGGCACATGCCTATCCTGCAGCCTTATCAATAGTTCCTTAAAAGACTCCCACATGCCAGACGCGGACTTACCCTCGAACATCCTCTCCCAATCAACATCCACCAATTCCTGCCTAATCCGGCTATAGTCAGCCTTCCCCCAATTTAGCACCCTGCCCGTAGGACAGCACTCATCCTTGTCCATTACTATCCTAAAGTTAACAGAGTTGTGGTCACTATTTGCCACATGTTCCCCTACCGAAACTTTGACGACCTGACCGGGCTCATTTCCCAGAACTAGGTCCAGTATAGCCCCCTCTCTAGTCGGGCTACCTACATCCTGTTCCAAAGAACCTTCCAGTACGCATTTTACAAATTCCTCCCCGTCCGGTCCCCCAGCTCTAAGCACTTTCCAGTCTGTGCCAGGGAAATTAAAGTCCCCCACTACAACAACCCTATGTTTTCTGCACCTATCCAGAATCTCCTGACATATCCTTTCCTCCACTTCCCGTGGGCTGTTGGGTGGTCTGTAGTACACATAGTTTAAGTTCGATAAAAATAATGGTTGTTAATCTGGTGGTTGCCAATTATAGAATCCCTACAGTGCAGAAGTAAGCCATTCAGCCCATTGGGTCTGCACCAACAACAATTCCACCCAGACCTATCCCCATAACCCCATGTATTTACCCTGCTAATCCCTCTGATACTAAGGGGTAAGTTAGCACGGTCAATCAACCTAACCCGTACATCTTTGGACTGTGGGAGGAAACTGGAGCACCCGAAGGAAACCCACACGGACAGGGGGAGAATGTGCAAACTCCAGACAGACAGAGTCACCCAAGACTGGAATTGAACCTGGGTCCCTGGTGCTGTGAGGCAGCAGTGCTAACCACTGTGCCACCATGCCACCTTTACAATTATCACACCCTCCACACAGCCTTTTAAGTGGAATGCATCTCCAGTGGGGCAGGACAGCCATCCATCCAAGCGATACCTTGACTTCATTGTAATTCTGCCCATGGAATCATTAGCAATCCAGGGACAGGACTCAATCCTCTGCTGGGAGTTCCAATGGGCTGGGCATAAGAGATCTAAAAAAAAACTTTAATCCAAAAAATCAAATACAAATTGAATCCAATTTCCCCATGAGAGGGGCAAACAAGATCCAAGCTGAGAAGATGAGGCATTGCAACCCATCCTGGGCTTGATTTGATGCTTCATCTTAGCCAAAAGGCCGAGATGGCTTTAAAAAATTGCATCAGGCGGCACCTCCGTTTGACCTCATTGGCTACCCTGATTCTTTACTCGACCCTACCCTGGGTTAACCACAATAGCAGGTGTCAGCACATCCAAAGTGCAATAGCCTCTTCACCTGCCCGATTATGGTAGGCCTTAGGAGCATAGCGGCAATCTATCAGCTTCCTTTAAAAGGCAATGTTTCATTTCCAGTGGAAAATGTCACACTTCCATGATGATGAGATTCTCAGATTCTGAGGGGGCTTGTCCAGAACGCTTTTCTCTTCTTGGTCAGTGGCTCCTTCTGACAACACCTGAAGGCTGAAGTATTTCCACATGGTAATCAACTCCGTGACAATTTCTGACATGGAGCTGATTATGCTGAAAAAAAGGGCCTCAGAGACTCACAGTGGGCTCGGAGAATCCCGGCCCTCAGTTAGATCACCCTTAAACTTCTGTATTGAAGGGAATATAAGCCTTGTCAATGTAACCTGTCCTCAATTTAATCCTTTAGCCCCTTGGTTGAGGCCTGAATGTTGATGGGTTTAGTGGAAGGAAATGATCATTTTCACCATAAAGGTGGTTATTTGTTGATGCAGATCATCAATCTAATGAATATCTGGTGCGTTCTGCAACCACCACCTTCTCAAACACAATGAGTGGTGAGTAACAAACGCGAGCCTTGCCAACAACACTCACAACCCAAGAAAGAATTTTTAAAAAAACACAGATGGAAGATTTGCTTCATTGGCAGAGGAAAACTTACTCCAATGTGTTTCATTAAAACTAACAGGATTTTTTCTAAAACTATTCATACAGGAACCTTTTCTTTCCTTAAAGCAAAGGGGTTAATTCTATCTTCTGTTTACCAGCAAAACAGGAACAGTGATCCCTCTAAAGCCTGGAAATTGCAGTCTGTTCCCAGAATCTATGGTAGATCAGCTTGCATGTACAGTACAGATGCACATATCCCAGAGAAGTCAGCTTGACAAGCGTGAAAATGAATCCTCAACCGTTCAAGGGGAATAAAATTCATAAATCAAAACATTCTGCCACTTCCAATCAAATCCAGTCACCTGTTGGTCGTGTGAAACAAAATCATGTCAAATCAATAGTAACAAAAAGCCGTAGCAGCAGTTTGCCTGCAGAAGCAATGAGGCAGCTCTACCTGATAAATAGTAATAAGCGAGTACGGCTGCTGTATCCATTCCACATACTGTAGCCATCCTGTGTGCTTTACTGGTGACAGCAAACAAAATCATTGAGCAACTAAAGCTACATTCGCTGACAGGGACACATATTGATCTGGGAATCTCAGCTCCCAGTAAAACTATTTTGTACCCAAGCTACTATTTCTGGCCAATACTCAGAAGAGCAGAAAATTACGAAGCCATTTTGCCCGAGGCTACCAAAGCAGTGGAGCATGTTTATTTTACAAACATGAACACAGAGAGAAGACACAATTGCGCCTGCTGTGGTTTTTATGTATCATAGCGCAACAGGTGATTCAAATAAAGAGAGCGCTGACACGGTCACGTCATCCAATTTGGCAACTGTTGTGGTATAAATAACTCCGTTTGTGCATCATTTTATTTCAGGGGAAGTGAACAGTAAGGATCATGAGAATTATAAATAGTCCCATTGTTTTTTCCTATTTTTACCTCTTCATTTATTTTCTGCCTTTACCATGACAACTTGCATCTCTAGCCAAGAGTTGTTTTCAAAGTCTTTTATGCTTTCTTACACCCCTGCTGTTACTGGGTGTTCCACAGGGTCAAATGAAATAGGAATATCAAGCTTTTCCCAGGTGAGATATTCCACCTGTGAACAAAATGTGCAAACCTTCATCACCAACCTGATCCAGAGTTGACCATATTGTCAGTCCACATAACTTTGGGACAGGGCCATATTTCCTTGCATAGATTTAGAATCCTTTCCCTAACTACAAACGGCATTGGTGCACCATATTTTCTCATATTTTGACAAGTCTTTGGGCATGAGAGGATGATCAGAAAGAGGATTTTATCATACTGAGTCTCAGGATTGCTTTGGCAATTGAAAAATCTTGAACCAAAAGTTGAGGCAGGCATTTCATCTGCCTATCCCCTTCTGAGTGAACATGTTGATATAGCATACTGTCGGAACTTCTTCCATACTAATTCACTCATTGTCAGAGAGTAAGCCCGTCTACAGCAAATTGTGATGTTAGTGTACCTTTAAGAACAGATTTTTTTCAATCATGTTCTCTGCAGTAAGCAGACTTTTTCGGGCTTTTTTTCATTGTTGCTGGGCCATCTGCTGGAAGTCCTTTTATTGCTGATTCAATGGTTTAAATGGGGTTTTGTTTATTTTTACTCTGGGATCTTTAATGACTCTGCATTGTGAGAGGGAAGATGACAAGTCAAAGTCAGGTATTTCCTCCCCAGAAAAATCTAAGGATTCATTTGTCAGTTTTAGTTTAGAAGGGGTGGACATCAGATCGAAAGCAGTGTTTTTTTCTCTCTCTCTTCTGGTATTATAGCATCTGCTGGTTAGCTGGAAGCAGGTCTTCTTGATTGTAGAAATTCTGCTGTTAGCTGGAAGCAAGGTTCCTGGCCTTCCTGGAGTAGAGAATCTGCTGTTGGTGGTTAGCTTGCCTAGAATCCCTCTCTCTCCCCGGTGTTTTGGGAATCTGTTCTGACTGTATATCCAGGAGGCTGCTCGAAGTTACAAGGCTGAATAGTCAGGGTTTCAATTCTCCAACCAAAGGACTCAGTTCCATGTGAGCATTTGTATTTGCCGTGTTAAACCTGGTGGCAACTGTTTTGTCTATGGGTTGTTTGAATGGAACATTTCCAATATTTGTTAAGGTTTATGCAATATCATAGTTGTTTATTTGTTTGTAATTGGTAAAAGTTATTGCTAATTTTCTTTCTATACATGTTTACTGTATATTTAAGTAAGCTTTGTTTGACCAAAGCTCCCTAGTAGATCAGTTGAATCATATCTGAAGAGAAACAACTCATGCTTACCCTAGCCAAATTCAAAGTGCAAAACGTATGATCCAGGTGGACTTCATAAAACACTTTGGAGTTTCTGACCTGAATTATAACAAAATGTACATGCTTGCCAGATTCCTAATAGATCTGAGATTTAAAGGAGTTTTCTTTCATCTACAGTATCAATCTCCCTAGAAAAATCTGTGTTTCTTTTTATCTTTTGGAGTTCTCCTGAGTTTGGCTTCACCCAGTCTCAAATGACAGCATCTTGGGTTTCCCATATTTTGTGGAAGAACAGGAGGTTTATAGGGAGAAACCTAAATCTTGCAGCGCCAGGGAGGCTTACACCCTCTTGCCATTATCTCACCTGCATAAATGTACAGACAACAACACACATACAAAGACATCGGTGCAAACCTGTGCCACAGATGACTGCATTTGAGCCAAGGAAGACTTGGGCAACCTGTGCCACTTTATGGACCCAGACCTATGCCCAGATCCAATTCATACATGGCTCTGCCAGTGACAAGCAAAAGTACAACAGATCACAATTTTTATTTTCCTGACTCCTCTGAGCCCGCAACTGACTATTTTACCAATAACAGAAACTGCTGTAGGATATTGTTACATCACCCTGAACCTAATGAAAATATGGCATTTCCATACTTACCTTTGGCAAGAAATCAGAACAAGGCTCAGTTCTCAGAGACACTGCTGTAATCTAGTTTGATCCAGTTGGATTAAATCTTTTAAGTAGCACCACAGCTGAATAATCAACATGAGATAAATCTGATTTGATGGTTTCAAGCCAGGGGTTAAGAGGAACTAAGGAAGATTTAATCTCTTCCAATTAGGGAGAAATCTTGGTTTCAGTGTGAAGGGTGGGTTGTGAAAAGTACTATATAAATGCAAGTCTCTTTTGGTTTTGAAACTGAACATTTTCAAGCTGTTTCTGTTCTTTCTCCAGGAGTTTTACCAGTCTCCCACTGGAGAATTCAGGCAGAAATTCCGGATGAATGCTTTTTAGAATTATTTTCACTTTAAACAGTGTGCAGCGATTTCCCTGGGTTAATTCCATCACCCACATCATGGGAGCAGTACTTTTTCTCAAATATCCCCTTGTAGAGGAGCATGACCTCAGAATCAACAATTATGCGGTTTTAAAAATTGTTATGTTTGGGATGTATCTTTATCTTAAGGTAAAATGAATGGAGTCATGTGACATGTTCAGAAGTCTACTTGAACACAAACCTGGGCAGGCTGATTGTTAGAAATTAAAGGGAGTTTTTCTGGGAAGGAGGTGCAAGCTCCTTTGGAGACACTGGCAGCAAACTGTGTGCTAACAGTGGATCGACCGTGTGACTTCAAAGTCACAGAGAAATGTTAAGAATGTCAGGTTATAAGCAAATGGACAGTTTACAACATACTTCCAAGATAAGAGAGAGTTGGGGTCTCAAGGAAAATAAATCAGCGTTTCTTCCTAGATACAAGGTGTGTGTGATTCACATTGCCATAGAGAAGTGCTATGAGGGGGCTGGTCCAAGATATTAATGTGAATTAATCAATTTTTGGATAGGGATATTCAGTCTGGTAATAAATACACATGGACAAAACAGATGGTCAGAGCTTTCGACTGTAGTACTCAAGTTTATACTGTTTCTTTTTTTGTTAAAACAAATGAAAAGAGAACCTGTATAACATCAATCTTCCATCAGGTGGTACAAAAACTTTGACATCTCCATCGGATCTACCCAATTGATGACAGCAATCCATTTGCAATGTGAAAAAGAAAATGGGCTGAAGCGCTTTCAGGATTGCCCGTGCCATTTGAGATCTGCTGTCAACTTAACCCATTCAGGAAGATTGCCCTACCAATGAACCTGTTCATCTACAGTTCATAAAAAAACCCAGCTCAGATCAAGGATGTGTCACATTAATAAAGCTAAGCAGACAAATGGCAATTATCTATTTCAGTCTGCATGCTGCGGTACTGATGAATTCAACGAGAATTCAAGTGAACAAAAAGCTGTCAGGGAAATTGATGTGAAAATTCATTTCTACACATCATGCTGAATAAATATTATACATGAAATAGTGGACAAAATGTTTTTAAATTCCTTTTAATACTCAATGGGACAGATTTTGACTATTCGTAATGGTATAAAATTGGTGACAGCAAGTCATAGAATCATAAAATCCCTACGGTGCATAAGAAGGCCATTCGGCCCATTAAGCCTGCACCAACAAAAATCCCACCCAGGCCCTAATCCCGTAACCCCACGTATTTACCCTGCTAATCCCCCTGACACTAAGGGGCAATTTAGTCAGGAATCACTTGCGGGATAAAGAGCCAGGTCGAGTTACTGAACTGACCATTCATTGGTGTTAATCACTCCTACTCCCCTGTCCTTCAAGGCTGTCACAGTTCAGCCTGACCTGTGGACCAAGGTCACCTTCAGGTAACCAGTAAATGCAACGGGAAGCCGGTCAGTTTGGTATAGCAGGCCAATACTGCTCCCGCCCAGCCCAAAACCCTGCAATGTGTCTCAGCTCCACTACTGGACATTGTTGAACCTCGCGAGCTCTCACCTTATGGCAGTCCATTTTAAGTTTCTCCTGATTCTTATACCATTGACTTTGACAGGCCGGGTGAGGGGCTGACTCAGGGATTTTAAGCTAAGTTCAGAATTGAGCAGGACATCCTGGTAAGGCAAGTAAAGTACAATTGGTTTCAGCCCGAGTGAAAAAACAGGAAGTGGGATGGACTGGGGAGCAGAATATGGAATTGCTAGTGACAGGCAAACAGTATGGCATCAGAAACATGGAAGGTTACCTGAAGTTCTGTCAGACATGAATTTCAGTGGTACAGCAATAGCCATGGAGTACAAGGTAGTGACAGAAAGGTAAATCTAGATGCCACCAGCATACTCACGAAAGCTAATCTTTTCCACACAGATAATGTTGCTAAAAGGAAGTATGCATTTCTGGATTAGAGGATCACTGATCTTCTTCCCATCATAAGGTCAGAGGTGAGGATGTTTGCTGATGACTGCACAACGTTCAGCATCATTTGTGACTCCTCAGATATTGAAGCAGTCCATATTCAAATTTAGCAAGAACTGGACAATATCCAGACTTGGGGTGACAAGTGGCAAGTAACATTCATGCTACACAAGTTCCAGGCAATGACCATCTCCAGCAAAAGAAGACCTAACCATCACTCTTGACATCCAATGGCGTTATCATCCACCATTATCAAGATCCTGGGGGTTACCATTGATCAGAAACTTAACTGGACTAGCCATATAAATATTATGGCTACAAGAGCAGATCAGAGGCTAGGAATCTGTGGTGAGTAACTCACCTCCTGACTCCCCAAAGCTGTCCATCATATGCAAGACATAAGTCAGTAGTATGGTGGAATACATCCACTTGCCAAAACCACAATGACTGGTTCAGGCATAGGTGGTTTGGCTCTGTTTCCATGGAGTTGTCACTTGTGCCTGCCACAGGACAAAGAGTACTTTAGTGCTTGGATAGTCGACAACATTCCCAGATGGCAATATAGTTCCTGATGACAGTACTGGCTCCTGGGACAACTCTCGCTCTCTCAAATGGTCTACTTGTTTTGGGAAGATCTTTCCTTCTATGTCCATTTGATAAGACAGGGGTCCAGTTTTTGATACAATGATTCCAGGAACCCAACTCAAACCACTTCCTAAACTCCTCACATACATGTCTTCATCCACTGAAAACGATCGTGTTGACTTGCATGAATCGTGGTTTGAATTGTGACCGCTTTGGCTGGCCTCTACCCTCCCCAACAAATTTGGAAACACAAGGCTCAGTCACATTCTGAGATAAAGTTCATTAACACCTCTGCTGGCAGGACTTCCATCGTTGCATGGGGCGTCCTATAGCCCAAAAGGAATATGAGATTCTGGTCTCCAGGGATGCCTTTTGACCACTTCTTTAGGCCAGGCTTAATGGTTTGGATGGCTCATTCAGCTAATCTGTTGGATGATGCTGGATGGTAAGACACAGTCCGAGTGTGCTTGATACCATTAAGGGCAGTGAAGTTCTCGAAGTCAACTTAATAAAGACTGTTCCATTATCAGACACAATCGCTGGAATTCTACCGGCCCGCCCGCCACAGGAATTGGAGCAGGGGGTGGAATCTTACCAAAAAATGGCAAGGTGTCAGGATCTGACTGAAAACCAGAGTGTTTCTCTCCAGAGAAACAGGTGGGTTTTCTCTCCAGATCTAATGACATTTTGTGCCAATCATGACAATTGGTGGAATAGCCTTGTCTTCTTTAGAAGACCCAAAAGCGTTTTATTATCAGAAACAATGGTAAAGTGCCTACCATGCAAATAATGGTTGAATTTCTTGACACCAAAAATATTGATAATCCATCTTTCCCAATCTGTGGGTAGCCTTTTTCAGCTTCTGAGAGGGCTCTCAAGACATAACCTATTGGCGTTTCCAACCGCAATCCATCTCATGGGACAACACCACACCAATACCATGTGTAGAGTTATCACCAATTTCTGAGATGGGTCGAAATGTACTAACAAGTTCAAATAATTTAGCAATTGCTTTACTCTGTTAAAAGCGTCTTTCTGGTGTGTCTTCCAAAACCAACGCTGGTGCTTCTTTCGCAGCATATGCAAGGGAGCCAATAATGTTGACAAATTTGGTTAGAAGAAATGCCCATTATAATTCACCATTCCAAAAAAATAACTTGAACTCAACTTTTGGGAACTGGTGCCTCCTTTAATACTCTGATCATGTCTTCCATAGGATGTACTCCTTGTGCATCTACACAGTACCCCAGGTAGGCTACCTCGGTAGCTTGAAAAGTACATTTCTCCTTCTTGAGGCAAAATCCAGCCTCTTGATATCTCTTTAGCACCTCCTTTAAGTTAGCTAATTGCTCAGCTTCTGTCTATCCAGTTGTAAGAACATTGTCAAGGTAAACTATAACTGCAGCACTTGAAACAGACTTTCCATTTCCTCTGGAAAATAACACATGCTGATGACACAACAAAGAGAAGACGCATATACTGGAATAAACCCTTGTGTTGTTTATCATGACGTAACCTCGGGAAGCATTGTCTAATTCAAGTTGTCGATATGTGTGATTCGTATCCCATTTTATATAAGATTAGTCTCCGGCCAGCTTTGCATATAGTTCTTCAAACTTCAGGATTGGAAATTTATTCAACCTGGCAGATTAACTGTTAACTTGTAGTTCCCACAAATGCAGATGGTCTTGTCCAGCTTCAACATGGGAACTATGTGTGCTGCCCATTCGTGAACTGAACTGGCTGGCTATTGTTCTTCCAATCTCTTTATTCAGTATCCACCTTTCCTCGTAAGGCATGCAGTATTACTCTTGCTCTAAAAAAATGAGGGGTCACCTCTGGATTCACATAGATTTTTGCTTGCAAGCTTTTTATCTTGCCTAACTTATCTCTGAAGATGCTGTCATATTTCTCCATCAGTTTGAGCAATCCTCCTTCCCACATTTGGAAAATCTCAGTCCAATTTAATTTGATTTCCTTAAGCCAACCATGGCCAAGTAAGCCTGGTCCTCTGCCTGTCACTATGATCGCTGGCAGTTGGGCAGACTGTTGTCCACAGCTTACAGGTACCATTGCAGTACCCAATTTTTTTATCACTTCTCCAGTGTAAGTTGTTAATTTACCCGCAGTACTCTTCAAATTCAATGGTTGAACTCCGGGAATTATAGACCGGTGAGTCTCACTTCTGTTGTCGGCAAGATGTTGGAAAAAATTATAAGGGATAGGATTTATAGTTATTTGGAGAGTAATGAATTGATAGGTGATAGTCAGCATGGTTTTGTGGCAGGTAGGTCGTGCCTTACTAACCTTATTGAGTTTTTTGAGAAAGTGACCAAGGAGGTGGATGGGGGCAAGGCAGTATACGTGGTATATATGGATTTTAGTAAGGCGTTTGATAAGGTTCACCATGGTAGGCTTCTGCAGAAAATGCAGATGTATGGGATTGGGGGTGATCTAGGAAATTGGATCAGGAATTGGCTAGCGGATAGGAAACAGAGGGTGGTGGTTGATAGTAAATATTCATCATGGAGTGCGGTTACAAGTGGTGTACCTCAGGGATCTGTTTTGGGGCCACTGCTGTTTGTAATATTTATTAATGATCTGGATGAGGGTATAGTTGGGTGGATTAGCAAATTTGCTGATGACACCAAAGTCGGTGGTGTGGTAGACAGTGAGGAAGGGTGTCGTAGTTTGCAGGAAGACTTAGACAGGTTGCAAAGTTGGGCCGAGAGGTGGCGGATGGAGTTTAATGCGGAGAAGTGTGAGGTAATTCACTTTGGTAGGAATAACAGATGTGTTGAGTATAGGGCTAACGGGAGGACTTTGAATAGTGTGGAGGAGCAGAGGGATCTAGGTGTATGTGTGCATAGATCCCTGAAAGTTGGGAATCAAGTAGATAAGGTTGTTAAGAAGGCATATGGTGTCTTGGCGTTTATTGGTAGGGGGATTGAATTTAGGAGTCGTAGCGTTATGTTGCAACTGTACACAACTCTGGTGCGGCCGCACTTGGAGTACTGTGTGCAGTTCTGGTCCCCACATTACAGGAAGGATGTGGAGGCTTTGGAGAGGGTGCAGAGGAGGTTTACCAGGATGTTGCCTGGTATGGAGGGGAGATCCTATGAGGAGAGGCTGAGGGATTTGGGATTGTTTTCGCTGGAAAGGCGGCGGCTAAGAGGGGATCTTATTGAAACATATAAGATGATTAGAGGTTTAGATAGGGTGGATAGTGATAGCCTTTTTCCTCTGATGGAGAAATCCAGCACGAGGGGGCATGGCTTTAAATTGAGGGGGGGTAGTTATAGAACCGATGTCAGGGGTAGGTTCTTTACCCAGAGGGTGGTGAGGGATTGGAATGCCCTGCCAGCATCAGTAGTAAATGCGCCTAGTTTGGGGGCGTTTAAGAGATCCGTAGATAGGTTCATGGACGAAAAGAAATTGGTTTAGGTTGGAGGGTCACAGTTTTTTTTTTTTTAACTGGTCGGTGCAACATCGTGGGCCGAAGGGCCTGTTCTGCGCTGTAATGTTCTATGTTCTATGTTCTATGTTCTCTCAAGTACTGATATGTAAGCTCACCTATCACAGTAGCTGATGCCACTGTATCAACTCTCATCTTAAGAGGCTTCCAGTTACCTGGAGCATTACAGTAATAGGGGCTATCTTGCCTGTTTTTATAGTAAACAGAGAGTGAATATTTAAATCGTTGTACTAGACTATTCCACATTGTATACTGGTTACACATTATTTTATCAGCTACTCAGTAACTTTTACTTGGCTGTACATCTATGCCTTACGTGGCCTCTCCCATGACAAAAATAACATTCAGCTTCCTTATACTTGCAGGGTTCAGGAGAGTGGTTACCTCCACATCGGTAACATTCCGCTACAAACTTTGTTGATTGATGACCTCTTCTGAATCTTCTTGTCTTATTTGCGGTTGAATTTGTTTCCCAACTCGCTGCTACTTCTTCAGTTTTGCCACCACTGCTGACTGCAGGTTCCCACCCTAACTGTTGAAAAATGCCATTTTGCATGCTTTGCAACTCTTGTGCACCTTTTTCAGTGCTCTTCATTGCCAGCACTATCTCCAATACTCACTTAAAACTGCTAGTAACTTCTGTTGAATAGCCTTAGTATTCATTCCTCAGACGAATCTGTCCCACAGCATATCATTCAAAGCGGTTCCAAAGTCACAGTTCTCCAAGATTTGCTTCAACTTGATGATATAAATCACAATAGTTTCTCCTGGGGCTCTCCCCCTGTGAATTAAACATAAACCTCTGTAATATGACTGATAGTTTCAAATAGAAATGTGGCTTTACCAATTCAACAATCTCACTGAATGATTTAAAGTCGAGCGTGCTTGGGGTTGTGAGAATTAAATGGTAGGCCTGGGTCCCACAAGCACTGAGAAGGATTGCATTTCTCCGCCCTTCCTCCTCTATTCTGTTATCCTGAAAGTAAAAGCCCAAACGCTCTATGTATTGTGCCCAGTCCTCCATGGAGACATCAAAAGAACCTACCCGTTCAACTTCATCAGAAACTGTATACTCATAGTTTGAGGCTTGCTTTTACCTTCATTGCCAAAGTAATAATTCTTGTTCACCAGTTAAGGGGAAAGCAATGACACGGATAAAGACTATACAGCCTCTTGGCTGCAGTCAGCTCCCAAGAAGGTTCTGGAACAGAAACCTGAGCTCAGCAGGGTGATCCGCCACCCTGCTCGTTCCCCAGTTCATGTGACCCTTACTCTGCAGATTGATCCTTAAGGGGACAATTACCACAGTCAGCACATAAAGGACAATCAGGCCAGCAGAATCAAGAAGCCATCAATTTTTCATCCATTTAGATGAATGAATGGATAATTGGGTATGCTTAACAATGTGCAATCCTCCAGGCCCGGTGTAATTTTAAAAAATATCCCTAAACTAACATCAATATGTTCAAGAAGTGCACATTATGAAGAAAGACAAATCATGCAGTGTATTCAGTAGTTATCATATATTTGTGAGAATGGCATTTACAAATGTTGAGTTATTCTTATTGAACTTTATGATATCTCTTGCTCTGAAGTGTTTTATTATGGTATCATGTACTTGTAGCCAATATTTTATTTTTACAACTATTATAGCAAAATATTCTAATGCTGTTTAACTTGGTTATTACTTTGCAGAAACTATGTTAGGTTAGGTGCATTGGCCATCCCAACTTGCCCCTTAGTGTCCCGGGATGTGTAGGTTAGTGGGATTAGCGGGTTAAATCTGTGGGGTTACAGGGATAAGGTGGGATTGTTGTTGGTGCAGACTCGATGGGCCGAATGGCCTCATTCTGCCCTGTAGGGTTTCTTTCTATGGGTTTCTATGTAGGAAAGTCTGATAATATTATGAGAATTTTGATTTTCTCTGAATCTAGTCTGCTCCCTTAAAGACACTGCCTCCTGCTGGTATGTTGGTTTAGTTATTGCTTTGTTTGAATGATCATTTAATGAAGCCAAGTAGTGAAGTTTCAGCAGGCTATTCAACCATGCAGAGCTAGATCATGCCCTCACCACCTTGGGGAAAAGTATTCATGAATTGATCTGTTAAATATCAAAGACAATATTAAGAAAGAGGATGAGGCATCAAAATTTTGCCATAAGCTTTGGAATTGTTTATATGCAACTTAATTTTTTATCAAACCAAATCGTAGAATTTATTTTACAAAATATATTCTTGTGATTGAATAATGTGATGCTTAAAACTCTCCGTTTAATTCTGGTTAGAACTTAAAGGGCAGCGCGATGGCACAATGGTTAGTACTGTTCCTCACAGTGCATGGGATTGGCTTCAATTCTGGCCTTGGGTCACTGTCTGTGTGGAGTTTGCACATTCTCCCCGTGTCTGCATGTGTTTCCTCTGGGTGCTCCAGTTTCCTACCACAGTCTAAAGATATGCAGATTAGGTGGATTATGGGGAGTGGGTGTGGGAGTGGACCTGGGTAGAGTGCTCTTTCAGAGGGTCGGTGCAGACTCGAAGGGCTGAATGGCCATCTGCACTGTGAGGATTCTATAGTTCAATGGTTCTAATAGTACTAAAAATAAAGCAAAATACTGCAGATGCTAGAAATCCGAAATAAAACAGAAAATGCTGGAAATATGCAGCAGGTCTGGCAGCATCGATGGACAGTGAAATGAGTTTCAAACCAAGACTTTTTCTTTCGTTCTGGAGAATAGTCATTGACCTGAAAGATTAACTCTTGCTCCAGAGATGGTGCCAGATCTGCTGCGTTTTTCCAGTATTTTCTATTTCTTATAAAAGAATAGTGCCTCATTTAAACAGCTATTTTTCATGTATTAACCTAGAATTGTGGCAGAGCATTTAACTCTCCACATCTGATATGCCTCAGGAGTAACAGGTCAAAATTAAGAGCTGCTAACAGGGGCACTCAAGGGATATGTAGCACTCTGACTGAAGAAGCTCACCTCAGCAGAGATCAAGGATTGAACTTGGGACTTTCCTGGTCAGTATGACTGAATTCTAGTGTGAACTGTGCACTCTCAAATTCACCCATCACTAGAAACACAACATTAAAATTGACACAAAAGTTGATCTTTGGGACTAATGTTTCAATTTCAATTCCTTCTCAATATATCACTTAGTTCTTTTCCCCCCCTCAAAATAATGTTAGCTGGTTCTTGAACTCAGATGTACCATTTGCTGCATTGGTACTTTACAAGCTAATTTTTCCTATGGGTAGAAAAGTTTCTCCAACTATCCTTAAACCCAATGTCCTAATGTTTAGCTTGTAATCTCAGCTATTTAAATTTTGGGTCTTGGTGTTGAGGGGAGATCTCCAATTCTGTGCATTTAACTGCTAATTAAACTCAGTAAAACAGTACAATAGTTTGCGTTTATACAGTACCAATCAAGTAGAAAATCTCAGATCACTTTACAACAGAGGGATAAAGACACCAAGCAGGAACTGGGAAAGATCACAGAGAAGGAAGGGGCCAATAAGCATAGTCAACTAGGTTAGTTTTCAGTAGCTTTTTGAATGTAGTAGCAAAACAAATTGATTTTGGCGAGAATCATGACTTCTCATACAACAGGGAGCAGGAGAAGAGGTGTGCTTCAGACTTGGAGGAGTGGTAGATGTGAGCATGAACATATGGCTGGAGAAAATCACTTAGATGTGGAATGTGGTTGTGGATGGATTTGAAAACAAGGACAAATGAATATTGGTTTCTAAAAACAAAAGTGCTTGCAAAGCATTTTCTAGCTGTATGTTTTTTAAAAATACACACAACGTGCAGTGTTTCGTATTTTTAAATTATTTAGTAAGAGTTTGCATTTGTTTATAAGAACTTAACAGCTATCCTGACTTTGGAACAACGGAATGAAAACATCTAAAATGTAACTATGCTGATTTATATTACAAATTCTTTGTGAATGCCCTTTGTGTCACAAAGCAGAACCAAGACTGTGAGAGATTATTTCATTTGCTCTCCAGATATAGCCAAGTCCCATAAAATTACATTATTTATGTACAGAGCATGGGAGATAATCGAGAGCATGGAAATGACTGAAAATGAAGGATAAATATAAGTAATTAATCATCCACAAACATCTGTGGCCATTGCTTTCCTTCCCGATCACAGCTATTACTCTGCAGTTATCTCTGTTACTATTTTACAATGAGCATGATGTGAACATTTTAAAATGAAAAAGCAGCTGCCACACTTACAGTAACATTTCACCAGGCATAGCTAGTACCCCAAAATCGTAACTCCAAAAAAGGTGGCATTTAACATGGATTTTAATTATGCAAAAACTAATTAAGCTTAATTTATCCAGAAGGATCAACTGCCTCTCCCCCCCATCCAAATTTCCCCCACAAAATGTCAACTATTTGCACTTTGGTGTATGGTGAGAAGTGTGCTAGTGATATAGACGGTGGAAACAGTGATTCTATACAAGGGAGAACAGTCTGTTGACTACAGCAAAATTATGTTATAAAACACTAAAATGTATTCCCAAATAGGTGATGAGTAGAATTTGAGTTCTAATGACACTTTTGGTCACCTTTATAGACTCATAGAGTGGTTGCATCATAGTAGGAGGACAACTGGCTTGGCAAGAGCCTATCGGTTCCCTGTAAGAGCAATTTAGCTAGTCCCTCTCTCTAGAGAATTTCAGATTCAAGTCTTCATCCTATGATACTTGAAGCAGAAAGCTTTACAGCACTCCAATAGATCATTCATTAGTGATCTGGAGGGGAACACTTTGGGGTCGAAATGCTGTACAGAAAGTTCATCCCATCCAGTCCCTGTAAAGTAGCCTGTAGCATGATGCTACTAAATTACAGTGACCATACTTCAGTTGAGTGAAAAATACTGTTGGTCTTGGAGAAAAGAGTGAAGAAAGCATTTATCACAGAGCTGTGGCTGGTGAAAAGGTACCCTCGGCATTCCACAGCTCTATTTGTGATTTCAACCTGCTGAGTGGGTGATCAGAGTGAGCTTGAATGCTGCTTGGTATCTCACAAAGCATGGCTTGTAAAAGCCTCTTTGTGTCATCATGCCATAACTATCGGAGGATCACAGAGGAATCAGAAAGGAATTGGCTGTATTTTGCTCTCATTGAGAATGTGTGGAAGAAAGTGGCTTTATACCAAATTATGGAGTGCCATACAGTTCAAAAGATTCAGTTACATTGCATTCATTGATTTCTGTAAGGCACTTTCTCTCATACATCAGATGATCCAAGAAAAGAAATTGAAAGCAGTGGAATTTTGGCCAGTTTGAAGTAGATGGGAGGCCCCTAGTTCCTTTCTGGGTTAAATGGGGAGTGAGGCTACGTTCTCGACTTTCATCAGACTTGCCAGGTTTAGTTGCTTTTATTCTTGGAGGTTTGATCACATGACATAGGGTTTCAGGAATATTTTATTTGAAAGATATTACACCAGTAAATAAGATTTACACTTTGATAAAAGCAAAATACTGTGGATGCTGGAATCTGAAACAAAAACAAATGCTGGAAAACCTCAGCAGATCTGACAGCATCTGTGGCGAGAGAATAGAGCCAACATTTTGAGTTTAGATGACCCTTCGTCAGTGCTGAGAGCAAAAAGAATCAGCAGAGATTTGTACAAGGGGGGGGGAGGGTGTGGAATGGGACAAAGGGAATGTAAATGAGGATACAGAAGGCTGAGAAGGTGCTAAAAGTGTCCATTAAGTGATCAGAATGCATGAATGCAGAGCAGAGGTACAGATGGTTAAGAGAATGCCTGAGGAATGTGGCAGTTGCCCTGAAGTGGGGGGGAGGGGGGGAAGGGGGCAAAAAGGGCTGGAATTGAGAAGTAGAAAAATGGAAGTGAAAAAGAAGGATGATAAAATGGATGAATGAGACTAAATGAAATTAAATTTAAAAAATGGAAGAGGGATGAAGGTGGAGGGGAGAGTTATGCTCTGAAACTGTTGAACTCAATGTTCAGTCCAGAAAGCTGTAGAGTGCCCAATTGGGAGATGAGGTGCTGTTCCTCCAGTTTACTTTGGGGTTCGCTGGACCATTGCAAAAGACCAAAGATGGACAGAAGAGCAGGATGGTGTGTTGAAGTGGCAAGTGACAGGAAGGTCTGGGTCCTGCTTGCAGGCGGACCAAAGGTGTTCAGCAAAGCAGTTATCCAGTCTCTGTTTGGTCTCTCTGATGTAGAGCAGACCACATTGGGAGCAGCGAATGCAATAGATCAGATTGAAGGAGGTGTATGTGAATGACTGCTTCACCTGAAAGAGGTGTTTAGGACCTGGGACAGTGAGCAGGGAGGGAGGAGGTAAAGGGGCAGCAGCACCATTTCTATGATTGCATGGGAAGGTGCTGTGGGCAGGGGGTGAGGTGTTGGGTGTGCTGGAGGAGTGGACCAGAGTGTCCCAGAGATAACGGTCTCTGCGGAATGCTGACAGGGGAAGTGAGGGGTAGATGTGTTGAGTAGTGGCATCATACTGGAATTGGCGGAAATGGCGGAGGATGATCCTTGGAAGAGGAGACTAGTGGGGTGGAAAGTGAGGACAAGGGGGACCCTATCCTGGTTCCTGGGGTAGGGGAGGGGGGGAGAGCAGTGGCCCAAGGGATGGGTTAGATGTGGTTGAGAGCCCTGTCAACCACAGGGGTGGAAAACCACGATTGAGGAAGAAGGAAGACATCAGCAGCACCATTTTGGAAAGTGGCATCATCAGAACAGATGCGGCAGAGGCGAAGGAACTGAGAGAATGGGATGGAGCCCTTACAGGATGTGGGGTGTGACGAGCTGCAGTCAAGATAGTTGTGGGAGTGGTGGGCTTGTAATGGATTGTAAGGTTTGTAACTTGTAAGGTTTACACTTTGCTGTTAGTAACAAAAGTGATCTATCTTTGAACAAAGGTAATTTGACAGTCCAATAAATAGTCACAATATAATAACCTATTGGATGAAAGCGGTCTGAATACATTTCATACTAATTAAAGAGCACTAATCAGTCACAAAGGCTAACATTTATACATTAGTCCAACATTTTATACAAATAATTAAAATATATTTTTCAGTTAAATAATAGAAAGCATTATTATACAAACACTCCGGCGCCTGTTCAGGTACACTGCGGGAGAATTGAGCATGGCCAATACACTGAATAACAGGTTACAACTGGTTTTAACTGGACACCAGCTGACCGATATCCGCAGTTGTCCAGATGGATTTAACATGGACATTAGAATCCAATTGGAACCAGCTGTCTTGTTTACTGGTATAACTGTATGCGACTGGAATTTGTGTGTGTGCATGTGTGTGTGTGCATGTGTGAGTCTGTGCGTGTGTGTGTGTGTGTATGCGTGTGTGCGTGTGTGTGCATGTGTGCATGTGCGTGTGTGCATGTGCGTGTGTGTGTGTGTGTGCCTCAGCCCCTACAGTGTTGCATTCTGGGTGAAGGAGGGAAAACTCATTTATTTTAATTTTTTGAGAGAGAAGGGGTTTAAGATTTGACACTTGTACTGAAGACTGAGGTTAAGGTGCTGTTTTAATATCACTTCTTTAAACCTTCAAATAACATCTTTGCTCTTTTTTCACAGGTAGATCTCTTGTTTCACTTAAGTCTTCAATGCCTGTCCGAGTTTGTCTTAATTTAATTCCTCGATCAACAATACCTCTGTTGAATTGTACAGCATCACATCAGTATCATAAATCCCTGCTTTGACACTGGACTACAGAGGACGACAAGAGGTAGAGTAGAAAGTGGATTTTGAGTTCCATGCTCGCCATTATACAACCAATTATTAATTCTCCTTGGAGATTTACTCAATACTTTAGCAGAGCGGAATGATTGTCGGGAAGATCAGACTGTGAGGGTCAAGAACTCACTGCCTGAAAGAGTAGTAAAGGCAGAAACTCTCAACTCAATTAGAAGTTGTCTGGAGAAGCCGCTCAAGTGCTATAACCCACAGAGCAACAGATCAAATGCAGAAACATGGGATTAGGCTGCCTGGCTTGTTTTTCAGCTGGTGCAGATACAACGAGCCAAGTGGCCATAAACTTCCTATGATCCTGACAGGTAGATTTCAAAGATGTAAAGAAACTTTATTTTTATTTAAAGGGGTGAGAGAACATGTGAATTTTGGAAACCATTTGTCTGATATAATGCCCCAAACAACTAGACAAATAAATCTAAAATGTGTAGTGTAATGCTATTAAATTGTTCTTGATCCATAGACACCCAGGAAGAGATCAGATAGAAGGTACAGAATGGCCCAAGATTCAGGGTGCCCAAGATTGTGGACACCACTGTCCATGACAGCAGCAGCGGTGACAATACACCCATGCTGGACGAAGAGAACACTCAAAGATGCAGAAAGGATAAATATCTTCACATTGATTTCCATTGTAAATGATTTATGGGATCTCAAATCAAGGAGAAATTATTTCAAAAGTATCTTTTCTCTGGCTCCATTAAAGAGAAGTCTGCTTGCAGCAAAGGCCTGAGAGCAACAATGAAAGAGAGAATGACTGCAAAGAAGATATGATTGCCTCCCTGATGCGCGATAAATCACACGGGAGGCAGGATGTACCCGGGAAATAAAGGCTTTTATTGCCAACAATAACAGAGCTACTATATACAATATACAATCCCAGACTAAAGGGTCACCAGGCAGAGCAGTGACCTTTATACCTCTCCCAGGAGGCGGAGCCAACTGGGGTGTACCATAGGACTATATTAACAGGTAGAACAGCCCAACCCTAACCCCAACAGTAACATATCTACAGACTCATAGTACTGGCCAGACCATGGCTCAGCACTACCTGGTGGTAACCAACAATGGTTCACCACATTCACCCCTCCTTTGAAAACAAAGGCCGGCGGGGCACAAAACACAGAACAATTGTTCGTCTGTCTATAAGTTCAAACGGTCTGGGGGACCGCACCGTCGATGTGACCGCCTCAACACCGGCGATGACACCGGTTCAGGCAATCGCGGTGACATTCTCTCCAAGGCGGTGTCCAGCGACTCCTCCAGTTCCTCACGGGCCGGTAGACCACGAGGTGGTGACAATCCGCTGAACCCGGGCACGCCTTGAAGTGGCGACCATCTCCTGGACTCAGGCAAGCTGTACACGGGATTCAGAGGGTTAAGTGGTGGTCCCGATACTGCCCGCGCCGTGTCAGGAGGGGAGATAATGGTTGGGGGGTCCCTAACTGGGGGTGTGGGAGCGACAGGGGTTTCCAAGCCCCCTGCTGGCGCCAGATCTCGAATCGAGACCGTGTCCTCTCGCCCGTCAGGATATGCCACATAGGCATACTGAGGGTTGGCGTGGAGGAGATGGACCTGTTCAACCAAAGGGTCGGACTTGCGGGTCCAAACATGCCGCCGCAGGAGGACAGGTCCTGAGTACGTCAACCAAGACGGTAATGAGGTCCCAGAGGAAGACTTCCTAGGGAATGAAAACATTCTCTCATGAGGAGTAGCGTTGGTTGCCGTACACAGGAGTGAGCGTATGGAGTGGAGCGCATCAGGGAGTACCTCTTGCCAACGGGAGACTGGAAGACCTTTAGACCTCAACGCCAGTAAGCCAGCCTTCCAGACTGTAGCATTCTCTCGTTCAACCTGTCCGTTACCCCTTGGGTTGTAGCTCGTGGTTCTACTAGAGGCAATCCCATATGAGAGCAGGTATTGCCTCAAGTCGTCGCTCATGAACGACGAGCCCCTATCGCTGTGGATATAACAGGGGTAACCGAACAGGGTGAAAAGATCACGTAATGCCTTGATAACCGTGGCAGCGGTCATATCAGAACAGGGAATGACAAAAGGGAATCGTGAGTACTCATCAATCACATTGAGGAAGTACACGTTCCGATCTGTCGAGGGAAGGGGGCCCTTAAAGTCCACACTCAGTCTTTCGAAGGGACGAGTGGCCTTAATGAGGTGTGCCCTGTCAGGTCGGTAGAAGTGCGGTTTGCATTCCGCGCATACCCGGCAGCTTCTGGTTATGGACCTGACATCCTCCACCGAGTAGGGTAGATTCCGGGCCTTTATGAAGTGGAAGAGCCGAGTGACCCCCGGATGGCAGAGGTCATTGTGGAGAGCCTGTAATCGATTCTCCTGCACACTAGCGCATGTTCCACGCAACAGGGCGTCCGAAGGCTCGTTGAGCTTCCCTGGACGATACATGATATCATAATTGTAGGTGGAGAGTTCGATTCTACACCTCAAAATTTTATCATTCTTGATCTTACCCCATAACGTGTTGTTGAACATGAACGCCACGGACCGCTGGTCCGTGAGCACAGTGAACCGTTTTCCCGCCAAGTAATGGCACCAATGCCGAACGGCCTCCACAATGGCCTGGGCCTCCTTTTCCACCGCCGAATGTCGAATTTCAGGGCCTTGGAGGGTGCGAGAGAAAAAGGCGACGGGCCTGCCCGCCTGGTTAAGTGTGGCGGCCAGGGCGAAATCAGATGCATCACTCTCCACCTGGAAGGGGATGGACTCATCGATAGCGTGCATCGTGGCTTTCGCGATGTCGGCTTTTATTCTTGCAAAGGCTAAGCGAGCCTCTGTTGTTAGGGGAAAGGAGGTAGACTTGATGAGCGGACGGGCTTTGTCCGCGTAATTGGGAACCCACTGTGCATAGTATGAGAAGAAGCCTAAACATCTTCTCAGTGCTTTGATGCTAGTGGGCAGGGGGAGTTCGAGGAGGGGACGCATACAGTCTGGATCAGGACCAAGGACCCCGTTTCCACCACGTATCCGAGGATAGCTAGGCGGCGCGTGCGAAATACACTTCTCCCTGTTGTAGGTCAGATTCAGGCGAGATGCAGTGCGTAAGAATCTAAGAAGGTTGGCATCGTGGTCCTGCTGGTCATGGCCGCAGATGGTGACGTTATCCAGGTACGGGAAGGTAGCCCGCAGCCCGTTCTGGTCCACCATTCGGTCCATAGCACGCTGGAAGACCGAGACCCCATTCGTGACACCAAAAGGAACCCTTAAAAAATGGTACAGGCGACCATCCGCCTCAAAGGCCGTGTATTGTCGGTCCTCTGGGCGAATGGGGAGCTGGTGGTAAGCAGATTTTAAGTCGATGGTGGAGAACACCCGGTACTGTGCAATCTGGTTGACCATGTCAGATATGCGCGGGAGGGGATACACATCCAGCTGCGTGTATCTGTTAATGGTCTGACTATAGTCTGTGACCATCCGGGGTTTGTTCTCATTCTTAACCACCACGACTTGCGCTCTCCAAGGACTAGCGCTAGGTTGGATGATCCCTTCCTTGAGGAGCCGCTGAACTTCAGATCGAATGAAGATCCGATCCTCAGCGCTGTAACGCCTGCTCTTTGTTGCGATGGGCTTGCAGCCTGGCACGAGATTCTGGAATAGGGAGGGTGTGGTAATCCTGAGCGTTGAGAGACTACATGTGGAGCGCGTTGGGCAATTTTGAGGCTGCGGGTCTCCCACTGAAAGCGGAGGAGTGGCCCATCGTACTGCAGGGTTACACTCTTCAGGTGGACCATAAAATCTAGTCCTAGGAGTATCGACGCGCAAAGGTGCAGTAACACAAGGAGCCTGAAGTTCTCGTAAACCGTGCCCTGCACCGTCAGATTGACCACGCAGCTCCCTAGCACGGTGACAGACCGGGACCTGGACGCCATCGAAATTGTCTGCTTGACAGTCCGAATCTGGAGACCACACCGCTTCACGGTGTCAGGGTGAATGAAGCTCTCCGTGCTCCCGCTGTCAAACAAACAATAAATCTGGCGTCTGTTTACCTGTATGTCCATCATGGACTTGTCGAGTCTGTGAGGCTTGGCCTGGTCCAGGATGATCGACACCACCGTTGGTTCGTGGGTGCAACTGCAGGCAGCTGAGATGGTTGATGACGACCCCTGCTGGTCATTCGTGGTCAGTGCTGACCAAAATGGCTGCCCCCATAGGTCGCACGTGGACGATGGCTCCAAAACCTGCGGCCCCTGCAGGTCGCACGTGTCTTGCGACTCCATCGTTCGGAATGGCGACGTCCTGGAATCGCACGTGGTAGAAGACCTTGAAGACGCAGAAGACAAGGAGGCCGGCTCCGGGGAGTCACACGCCGCACTGCTGTTCTTGGATGGAGGTTTGGTCCGGCATACTTTGGAATAATGCCCCTTCTTGCCGTAGGCGGAGCACAACACTGCTTTAGCTGGACATCGCTGCCAAGGGTGTTTCACCCCCCCCCCCCCACAGGAGTAACACCGCGGGCCACCTGGAGCTGCTGCCGTCGTCAGGTCCGAGGCTGGAAACGCAATCGCGCAGTTTTTCGGTCCCGCTGAATAAAGTGGAGTCTGCGGCTGCCCCTGCCACACTGTCTCCACCCGGTCGTCGGGGTACATCTCCAGACTTTTGGAGGCCGTTTCTAGAGCGTCAGCTAACTCTATGGTTTTAGTGAGATCGAGGTTACCTTGCTCCAACAGCTGAAGGCGGATGTACGACGAGCCGATTCCTGCCACGAACGCATCTCGAACTAAGTCGCTCATGTACTGGGCTGCCGACACTGACTTGCAGTTGCAGGCTCTGGCTAGCTGCTGAAGTTCACACGCGTACTGTTCCGTCGTTTCGCCGGGCTGCCGCCGTCGAGTGGCTAGAAGGTGTCGAGCGGTTTGTTGTATCGCTTTTTGAAAATCTCGAGGGCCCCTTTGTAGTCGGTGGCCCCACGGATCGCTAAGTATACAGCGTCGCTTACCCTCGCGTGGAGGACCCGGAGTCTGTCGGCGTCGTCGGTGACCGCTGTGGAGGCGTCGAGGTAACCTTGGAAACACTTCAACCAGTGGTCGAAAGTGTTCGATGCTCCCGCCGCACGTGGGTCCAACGTAAGCCGTTCGGGTTTAAGCATTTGCTCCATGTTTTATAGAAACCCTACAGTGCAGAAGGAGGCCATTCAGCCCATCGAGTCTGCACCGACCACAATCCCACCCAAGCCCTATCCCCACATATTTACCCACTAATCCCTCTAACCTACACATCTCAGGGGCAATTTTTAACCTGGCCAATCAACCTAACCCGCACATCTTTGGACTGTGGGAGGAAACCGGAGCACCTGGAGGAAACCCACGCAGACACGAGGAGAATGTGCAAACTCCACACAGACAGTGACCCGAGCCGGGAATCGAACCCGGGACCCTGGAGCTGTGAAGCAGCAGTGCTAACCACTGTGCTACCGTGCCGTTTCTTTTGGTTCTTTTTCCAAAAAAAAAGAATTTACTTGTTGGCAATAAAATTGATGCGCGATAAATCACACGGGAGGCAGGATGTACCCGGGAAATAAAGGCTTTTATTGCCAACAATAACAGAGCTACTATATACAATATACAATCCCAGACTAAAGGGTCACCAGGCAGAGCAGTGACCTTTATACCTCTCCCAGGAGGCGGAGCCAACTGGGGTGTACCATAGGACTATATTAACAGGTAGAACAGCCCAACCCTAACCCCAACAGTAACATATCTACAGACTCATAGTACTGGCCAGACCATGGCTCAGCACTCCTGGTGGTAACCAACAATGGTTCACCACACTCCCAATACAAGAAAAAGCAGCTGGAGGTTGTGAACCACAAGCTAAAAGAGGCAATTGTGGAAGTGTCAAAAATAGGTGAGATACAACTGTTCCGTAGTACACCTGTGACTAATGCAGCTCACGAGTCAGAAACAGATGATAGAGTGAATTGGATTTTTTTGATTTGATTTATTATTATCACATGTATTGGGATACAGTGAAAAGTATTGTTTCTTGTGCACTATACAGACAAAACATATATTTTATAGTGTACATAGGGGAGTAGGAAAGGAGAAAGTGCAGAATGTAGTGTTACAATCATAACTAGGGTGTAGAGAAAGATCAGCTTCATATATGGTAGGTCCATTCAAAAGTCTGATGGCAGAAGGGAAGAAGCTGTTCGGTTGGTACATGTTCTCAGACTTTTGTATCTTTTTCCCGATGGAAGGTGGAAGAGAGAATGTCTTAGGTGCATGGGATCCTTAATTATGCTGGCTGCTTTTCCGAGGCAGCGGGAAATGTCGATGGAGTCAATGGATGGGAGGCTGGTTTGCGTGATGCACTGGGCTACCTTTACAACCCTTTGCAGCTTCTCACAGTCTTGGTCAGAGTAGGAACCATACCAAGCTGTGATACATCTGGAAAGGATGCTTTCTGTCGTGTATCTGTAAAAATTGTGCAACGGCCTCTCAGCACTTATATATGACCAATGACATTTATTTTTCATCACGTGGCCTGGCGAGGTGATAGTCATGATGTGGAGATGCCGGCGTTGGACTGGGGTAAACACAGTAAGAAGTTTAACAACACCAGGTTAAAGTCCAACAGGTTTATTTGGTAGCAAAAGCCACACAAGCTTTCGAGGCTCTGAGCCCCTTCTTCAGGTGAGGTGATAGAACAGCACACAAGGAAAGAATGTTGGAGATGACCCCACCTCCCAGGCGGAGTCAGCAAGCCCTCCTACATAGAGCACAGAGAGGCCAGTGAACAGTTGCACATCACAATTGATGATAAGGTAACGATTCTTAGAAATAATTTTCAAAACATTTGATTATCAGTGTTGGTTTCAGCAATAAGTGATGGATCATTATGATGCTAGGTATCGTGTAAAATCACTCATGATTTATCATTCATTGAGATTTAACTGCTGAATAACCTCACGTTGTGTCTGTAGCTAATCTATTTTACATGTAGGATACTGAGTATGTTTCTGATTTTACTTACAACTGCCAGGTAGCATTGAGATACTGGAGGGAATATGGAATGAGGCACACAGCCAAAGGGACAAATTCATCATTCGTCAAGACTTTGGTTGTTGACATCTGTGGGTCCAATGAATTGGCAGCTGTTTTATTGCAGACAACATTGAGGTTGCAATTTCTTGCAGCAATTTGTCACCTGCTTTGCAAGCCCCCTATTCATTTCAAGCTTAAACTTTGTCTCTTACTTTACATCATATTTCACTGGCCACCTCTAGACCCAGGGCAGGAAGCTTTCAAGAAAGAGATATATCCAAGAAGATTCAGGACCTCAATAAGGGACAAAAATCCAGTGAAGTCTGCAGGGTGAGTTTGAGTGATTCAAGGGGTGCTGGAATTGAGTGAGTCAGACAGCAGGAGGTCTCAACAAGATAAGCTATAGTGTTCGCCCCGGTCTCAATTAAAATAACCTCCACCCCTCTCACCCATCCCATACCTTAGCCTGCCAACCCCAAAATTGACCAAACCCCCACCCCTTGTTCTCATGGTCACCAACACCCCACCCCCTCTACTTAGTCCCATGGTCAAAGTGCTCCTTTAAAAGGTTTAATCAACCAGTGCCAGTACATTTAACTGGACACAGCTAGAGTCAGCTTGACAACTCGCGTGGAAATCATTCAACTGGAAGCAGTTTTAATTCCCATTTAAAACTGGACCACTGACTGACAACTGATTTTTCCATTAAAGTGATCCCAAAATACTGATGACAATCCACAAACCTAATGCGACAAAAATGAATCTCCAATGTTACAAAGCTCTAAGCAACTGTCCATCATCATTGCCTTTTGATACACATCTTCCATTGTGTCTAAGCTTCAGACCATCTTGAAGTTAAGTTGACAGCTAGGCAAGAAACAGTAAACAGATGCAGAAGCGGCCGGACAAATTATTCCTCTGGTGTTAGAAGTCCACAGTTACTCTGCATAAGATATCCCTCAGTATATTTCTTCTTTAATTGATACAGGCGCTATGGATTGCCATTCAATGTAAGTTGCTTCCTAATCACAACCATTGCTAAGAATATTGACAACTCTGCAGTCAAATGCATTGAGTAGTATTTGAATACAAACAGCGTTGATTTGAAAACCCCACATGCCTTCCTCAGTATGTGACACATTGCATTCAATAGAATCCTCCCATCAGCTACCGTGCACCCTGACCACTTGATCTTTCAATTCTACAGGGAGTTTGTTGCCTCTTGCAAACACAGCATTTGTCACTTAACATACTTAAATACCCTGCTGACCGCCTAATCTGATACATGGCCTGTAGTTACATAGAATGGCCAAATTATATGAAGCTTTCATGCTTCTTTAGGAATATCCGCCATGACCCGCATGTTACTGAGAGGTAGAAACTGCAGCTTTGGGAAGAGTGTCTTGTGAAAGACTGCCAAGAGTGACGGATCACCTCTTAAGAAGAACGTGTGAAGAGATCTATAAATGCAACAGATGCAGCCAGAGGACATCAGGTATTGTGGCATCTGCATTTATTGATCCTCCACAAGCACCTCTTCCTTGTTTCAATTATGCTGTGTATTGAAAACCCCTTCAGAAGTACTCATCCTCACCTCTTTGCCTGGAGCAATTTAAATACCAGCAGCAACCAAGAATAAAATATTAAGGAAAGAAATGCTAAAAGCTGAAAGGAAAACTGAGTAACAAGTTACTTGATCAGGCTGGATCCTGGGACAGATCAGGACCAATTATCCTTTGCTTTGCACTTCAGGTCTGCTTAGTTAACATGTGCTTGAAATGATCTGACCAGAATCTGCCCATCTTTTCAGGTTCAGCTTTCACCCACTGCGGACTGCGCCCCATGCCCAGATCAGGGGAAAAATTAATCTGCTACTGTCCAACCAACTTAAAACCAGGCTCTGCGGGGGGGATCAAATTTCAAATTTTCTGGGCAAGGCTTAGACTCTGGGTTGAGCCGAACAATTTTAAATTTAGCAACTAATGACAGGTTACTTAAACATTGAAAATAACACCATATACATCTGGAGTGGGGGATATCCAGATTTTGCCCCCAATTGCCTGTCAGAAAATCAGTGAAGCAGTCATGTGAACCACAACCTGATTTTCTGACCATGTCCCATACCAGCATCTCACAAAATTGGGGCTGATGCTTATAATGATTCAGAAACCAATGAATCAGCTACACTAATTATATATTTGCACATGTAAATTGAACTAATTCCTCAATAATTCAAAGCCAATCTTTACAAGATCTGAACAGCATATTTGTTAGGCTAAAGATAGAAGAGATTAATGGAATGTGATCAGTAAGCCTAATTTCCAGGTGAAAAATTAGGTTAATTACAATAGAAAAGTTTCTCTATAATTTACATTGTGAACCTGCTGTCTTCTTATTACGGAAACGTCTTGTCTAGCAACGTTTCACCTGCAAGAATACCTACTAGGAATGGTTTTCCAATTCTGGTGTTTCCGATAGGGAGCATCACCTATGAAATGCATCCATTAGAAATTTGGATGTGCACAATTTCCCCGTTTCAAAATATGGTTTAATGACAGGGGTTAAAGTTTGAAAATTGCCCCTACTGTGTCTGCTATCAGAATGATATTGTCAGACCCTAACCCTAAGACAATACCCCAAATTAACTGAAGAAGTAGGAAGCTATATTGTCATTCTTCATCAGCGCTATATACAAACACCAGGGCAGTTTGCACAGCTCATGGTATGGGGCAGTGTGGGGAAGTGGGGGAGAAGTACCCACAGAGGGCATGAGGTTTTGGAATGTGGGCCTGTGAATTCTTAACCAGTATTCTCTGGAAACACCTTGCCTCACAAGCTGGCAATGACTAATTAGAGAATCAGCCCTACTGATTAAGGAGAGTCGCTCTCATCAATTTTCAGCACAGACATTCAGTATCCTACAGGAATATCCAGGGACCAGCCACATTTATATTGCCTCACCTTTTTGGGGTTATTTTATGAAACTGCTCTCAGCAAAGAGGTTCACTAGCCTTGAGCATGTTTACAACTGCATTTGTTTACAACTTACATTTACAACTGTAAGAAAATAGCCATGAATTTCCCACCCACACTCACTATTTGTGAGACCATGTGGTCAGAAAAATCTCAACCAATTATCTTTATATGATTCCATCTATTCACCTGCATAAAAATTCAATCAACAATTATTTATGTGACTCTGGTCAACTTTTGATTTGAACTCTCAAACTTGGAATACCATTTAGGGATCTCAGAGTGTATCTGGTGTAAGGCAGCAATTTGTCTACTATCCTACAATGTTCTCTTGATCCTATTTCAGATCTGAAGTTTGTTGCCATAAATAGTGTGTGAGTGTGTGTCTTGCACTATTTTAGTCATAATTGGAACAGCCACTTTAGATGGGAGAGGGACAACACTGTAAAAGATTATTCCATGTTGACATGAGTGAGTTTTCCGGCTATTTATAAGGCAATTGGTGACAGAGTGATCATTTGTCATCGAGGTTTCCTTCAAACCTGAAGCCCTCTGGGGTCTGGAGTAACATTGGATTCTAGGATGCATTTTTACTGGAGACTAATGCCCTAGACTTGGGTATGCAGGGTATAATTTTGAAGTTTGCAGATGGCATGAAACTTGGAAATATAGTAAATATTCAGGAGAGAAATGTGCATACACATAGAACCATAGAATAATACTAATAATGATGGAAGCCCTTCTGCCCATCAAGCTTTCATCAACTCTCTCAAAAGGTAATCATGTGAGTTCCATACCCTGCTCTTTCCTGATTATTATGTATGCGGGGCATAGCCCCTTTAAGAGGATGGGTCAGGTGACCCTGGGTGTGAGGTGACCTGCCCGGGAAACTGCCCCTACAGCCACTCAGGGGCTGGAGAGTGAAAAGTACAGTTCTTCAATAAAACCTATTGTTCCTGTGGCTTGACTTTCCATGTAACTTCTTTAGAGCTACCTCCCCAGTAATCTCAGACTTAACACTGATAACACTGCAATTATCTCTCCTTCAAATATTGATCCAATCCTCCTTTGCAGGCTACTATTGAATCTGTATCTACCACACCATCTAGCTGTGCATTCCAAGCACTCAATGTCTAAAAAGGCTTTTCCTCATGTCTCCTCTGGTGCTTTTGCCAATCACCTTAAGTCTGCAGCATCTGGTTATCAAGCTTCTAGCCACTGGAAATCGTTTTTTTGTGTACTGTAACTCCTTCATGATATCAAATATCTCTATCAAATCTCCTGTTAGCTTTCGCTACTCTAGGGAAAATAACACCAGCTTTTCCAGCCCGACTGGGCAAGTGTTATTCCTCATCCTTAGAAAAATCCAGTAAATCTCTTCTGTACCCTCTCCAAAGCCTTCACATCTTTCTGAAATTGTGGAGCACCGTATTGGACACAATGGTTCAGTTGAATAGCCAGGTCTCTCTCTTCTTGCATCCCATTAAAATTGTACCGTTTAACTTGTATTGTCTCTCCTCATTGTTCTAACTAAAACATATCACCTCAACAATTTCAGTGTTGAATTTCATCTGCCATTGCCCTAGCCTATGTCCTCTTGAAGACTGTCACTATCTTCCTCCCTTGTGTATTTTGCAAAGTTTGACATTGTAACCTGGTCCTCAATGTCCAAGTTACTAATTGATGCGCGTTATCATACACGAGGCTTGATGCTCAGGAAATAAAGGCTTTTATTTGCTGTAACAAAGCAGCTACCAATTATATACACCATCCCAGACTGAGGGGTCCCAGCCAGAGCAGGGACCTTTATACCTCTCCCAGGAGGCGGAGCCCGACTGGGATGTACCACAACACTACAATACAAAGGTGTAACAACCCCACCCTAACCCCAACAGCAACAAGTAGCACAACCCATCCCTAACCCAACAGCAACATATGTACATACTTGTAGTACTGGCCAGACCCTGGCTCAGTACTATCCAGTGGGAACCAACATTCACCCCTCCTTTGAAAACAAAGGCCGGCGGGGTACAAAAACAGAATAATTTGTCATCAGTCTATAAGTTCAGATGGTCAGGGGGACCGCACCGTCGTTGTGACCTCCTCAATACCGGCGGTGACACCGGAGTAGGCACTTGCGGTGGCGTTCTCCCCAAGGCGATGTCCAGCTGTTCCTCCACAGACTCACAGGCCGGTTAACCCTGAGGTGACGGTAATCCATGGAGTCCCGACACGCCCTGAAGTGGCGACCATCCTCTGGACTCAGGCAAGCTGTACACGGGAGTAAAAGGGTTAAGCAATGGTCCCGATGCTGCCCGCGCCATGTCCGGGGGGGAAACAAGAGTTAAGGGGTTTGTAACAGGGGGTATGGGAGCGACAGGGGTTGCTACGTCCCCTGCTGGCGCCAGGTCTCGGATCGAGACCGTGTCCTCTCGCCCGTCAGGGTATGCCACATAGGCATACTGAGGGTTGGCGTGGAGGAGATGGACCTGTTCGACCAACGGGTCGGACTTGCGGGCCCTTACATGTCGTCCCAGGAGGACAGGTCCTGAGTACGTCAACCAAGACGGTAATGAGGTCCCCGAGGAAGACTTCCGAGGGAATGAAAACATCCTCTCATGGGGAGTAGCGTTGGTTGCCGTACACAGGAGTGAGCGAATAGAATGGAGCGCATCAGGGAGCACCTCTTGCCAATGGGAGACTGGAAGGCTTTTTGACTTCAACGCCAGCAAGACAGCCTTCCAGACTGTAGTATTCTCACGTTCCACCTGTCCATTACCCTTAGGGTTGTAGCTCGTGGTCCTACTAGAGGCAATCCCATATGAGAGCAGGTATTGCCTCAAGTCATCGCTCATGAACGACAAGCCCCTGTCGCTGTGAATGTAGCCGGGGTACCCGAACAGGGTAAAAAGATCACGGAGTGGCAGCGGATGTATCAGAGCAAGGAACAACAAAAGGGAATCTAGAGTACTCGTCAATGATGTTGAGGAAGTACACATTCCGATCTGTTGAGGGAAGGGGGCCCTTAAAATTGACACTCAGTCTCTCGAAGGGACGAGTGGCCTTGACTAAATGTGCCCGGTCAGATCGGTAAAAGTGCGGTTTGCATTCCGCGCATACCCGACAGCTTCTTGTTATGGACCTGACGTCCTCCACCAAGTAGGGCAGATTGCGGGCTTTTATAAAGTGGTAGAGCCGAGTGACCCCAGGATGGCATAGGTCATTATGGAGAGCCTGCAAACGGTCCTCCTGTATACTGGCGCATGTTCCACGCGAGAGGGTATCCAAGGGCTCATTGAGTTTCCCTGGACGATACATGATGTCATAGTTATAGGTGGAGAGTTCAATTCTCCACCGCAAGATCTTGCCAATGTTGATCTTGCCCCTCTGCGTGTTATTAAACATGAACGCCACAGACTGCTGGTCCGTGATTAGGGTGAACCGTTTTCCCACCAAGTAATGGTGCCAGTGCCTGACGGCCTCCACAATGGCCTGGGCCTCCTTTTCCACTGCTGAATGCCGAATTTCGGGGCCTTGGAGGGTGCGGGAAAAAAATGCGACGGGCCTGCCCGCCTGGTTAAGTGTGGCGGCCAGGGCGAAATCACATGCATCGCTCTCCACCTGAAAGGGGATGGACTCATCAACCGCGTGCATCGTAGCTTTCGCGATGTCGGCTTTCAATTTATCAAAGGCCAATCGGGCCTCTGGCGTTAGGGGAAAAGTAGTGGACTTAATGAGCGGACGGGCTTTGTCCGCGTAATTGGGAACGCACTGCGCATAATAAGAGAAGAAGCCTAAGCATCTTCTCAGTGCTTTTGCACTAGTGGGCAGGGGAAGTTCAGAAAGGGGGCGCATACGGTCTGGATCAGGGCCAATGACCCCGTTTTCCACCACGTATCCTAGGATGGCTAAACGGCGCGTACGAAACACACACTTCTCCCTGTTGTAGGTCAGGTTCAGGCGAGATGCAGTGCATAGGAAATTCAGGAGATTCGTGTCGTGGTCCTGCTGGTCATGGCCGCAGATGGTGACATTATCCAGGTACGGGAAGGTAGCCCGCAGCCCGTTCTGGTCCACCATTCGGTCCATAGCATGCTGGAAGACCGAGACCCCATTGGTGACACCAAAGGGAACCCTGAGAAAGTGATACAAGTGACCATCCGCCTCAAAAGCCGTGTACTGTCGGTCCTCTGGGCAAATGGGGAGTTGGTGGTAGGCAGACTTGAGGTCTATGGTGGAGAACACCCGGTACTGCGCAATCTGATTGACCATGTCAGATATGCGCGGGAGGGGATACGCATCCAGCTGCGTGTATCGATTAATGGTCTGACTATAGTCAATGACCATCCGGGGTTTGTTCCCGCTCTTGACCACCACGACCTGCGCTCTCCACGGACTAGCGCTGGGTTGTATGATCCTTTCTTTGAGGAGCCGCTGAACCTCAGATCGAATGAAGATCCGATTCTCAGCGCTGTAACGCCTACTCTTAGTCGCAATGGGCTTGCAGCCTGACACAAGATTCTGGAACAGGGAGGGTGTGGTGATCTTCAGCGTCGAGAGGCTACAGGCGGGGCGCGTTGGGCAATTTGGAGGCTGCTGTTCTCCCACTGAAAGCGAAGGGAGTGGCCCACCGTACTGGAGGGTTACACTCCTCAAGTGGACCATGAAGTTTAGTCCAAGAAGTATTGGCGCGCAAAGGTGCGGCAACACTAGGAGCTTGAAACGCTCGTAAACTGTGCCTTGCACCGTTAAAGTTACCACGCAACTCCCTAGCACGGTGACAGACCAGGACCTCGATGCCATAGAAATTGTCTGTTTGGCAGGTTGAACCCGGAGTCCACACCGCTTCACAGCGTCTGGGTGGATAAAGCTCTCAGTGCTCCCGCTGTCAAACAGACAATAAATCAAGTGGTCATTTACCTTCATGTCCATCATAGATTTGTCAAGTCTATGAGACTTGGCTTGGTCCAGGATGATCGACGCCACCGTTGGTTCATGAGCGCCACTGCTGGCAGCTGAAATTGACGAGGATGACCCCTGCTGGTCGTTCGCGGTCGGTGCCGACCAACATGGCCGCTCCCATAGGTCGCACGTGGGTGATGGCGCTAAACTCAGTGACCCCTGGTGGTCACACATCTCCGACTCCGTCGACCGTAATGGCGTCGTCCTGGCCTCGCACGTGGACGAAACCCTCGACGATTTCGACGACGAAGAACCGGGCTCTGAGGAATCGCAGGCCGCACTGCTGTTCCTAGATTTGGATCGGCACACTTTCGAATAGTGCCCCTTCTTACCGCAGGCGGAGCACAACACAGCTTTAGCGGGACACCGTTGCCGAGTATGCTTCGCTCCCCCACAGAAGTAACACCGCGGGCCGCCCGGAGCTGCTGCCGTCGTCTGGCCCGAGTGTGAGCACGTCATTACACAGCATTTCGAACCCGAGGGACGAGGAGGGATTGGCGACTGCTCCTGCCACGTTGTCTCCATGTGGTCTTCAGGATACAATACTAGGCTTTTGGAGGCCGTCTCCAGCATCTCCGCTAGCTCTATCGCCTGGGTAAGGTCAAGGTTACCTTTCTCCAGTAGTTTGAGTCGAATGTACGACGATCCAACTCCCGCCCCAAAAGCATCTCGGGTGAGGTCGTTCATGCTCTGCTCAGCCGACACAGCTTTGCAGTTACAGCCCCTGGCTAGCTGTAGGAGCTCGTTCGCGTATTCCTCCATAGTTTCGCCAGACTGCCGTCGTTGAGTGGCTAAGAGGTAACGAGTGTGTATTTTGTTGGTCGGTTTGATATAGCGCTTCTTCAGAAGCTCGAGGGCCTTTGTGTAATCGGTGGCCGCACGGATCGCGAGGTAGACAGTGTTGCTTACCCTCGCATGGAGGACCCGGAGTCTGTCATCATCTGTGGTGACCGCTGCGGAGGCTGCCAGGTAGTCTTCGAAACACTTCAGCCAGTGGTCGAAGGTGTTAGAGGCGCCCACCGCACGTGGATCTAGTGTAAGGCGTTCAGGCTTCAGTATCTGCTCCATACTCTCTTTTTTTTTCTTCGACGAGAGTTTATTTACAGCAAATAAAATTGATGCACGTTATCATACACGAGGCTTGATGCTCAGGAAATAAAGGCTTTTATTTGCTGTAACAAAGCAGCTACCAATTATATACACCATTCCAGACTGAGGGGTCCCAGCCAGAGCAGGGACCTTTATTCCTCTCCCAGGAGGCGGAGCCCGACTGGGATGTACCACAACACTACAATACAAAGGTGTAACAACCCCACCCTAACCCCAACAGCAACAAGTAGCACAACCCATCCCTAACCCAACAGCAACATATGTACATACTTGTAGTACTGGCCAGACCCTGGCTCAGTACTATCCAGTGGGAACCAACGATGGTTCACCACACTAATGTATACAGCAGTGGTCCTTGTACTAAGTCTCGATGAACTCTACTATATCACAGTATTGTTACAACATAGAAGGAGGCCATTTCATCCATCATATCTGTACCAGCTCTTGTGCCATTCACCTACCATTTCCCTGCATTTTCTTCCTTTTCTGATAACAGTCCAACTCCTTCTTGAATGATTCAGTTGAACTTGCCTCCATTACACTCTCAGACAATGCTAAATCTTATACCACTTGCTGCATGGAAAAGATTTCTTCATGTCACCATTGTTTATTTTTTAAATTACCTTAAATTTGCATCCTTTCATACTTGATCCTTTCATGAGTATTAAAAAACATTCCCTATCTTCTCTGTCCAGACCACTCATGGTTTTGAATACTGCTATCAAATGCCTTTTCAACCTTCTCTTCTCCAAGGAAAACAGTCCCAACTTCTCCAATCTGTCTTCTTTATTCAGTCATGGGATGTGAGCATCACTGGTTGATTGCCCTTGAACTAAGTGGCTTTCTAGGCCATTTAAGAGTCAACCACATTGCTATGGGTCTGGAGTCACATGTAGGTCAGACCAGGTAAGGACAGCAGATTTCCTTCCTTAAAGGACATTAGTGAACCAGGTGGATTTTTACAACGACCGACAATGGTTTCGTGGTCATTAGACGTTTAATTCCAGATTTTTATTGAATTCAAATTTTACCATCTGCCAGGCCCCAGAGAATTACCCTGGGTCTTTGGATTACAAGTCCAATGACAATACCACTACACCATTGTTTCCCTGGGACCATGTCTATAAATCTCACTCTAATGCCTTCACATCTCCCCAAATGTGTGGCACCCAGAACTGAACACAATACATCAGTGGAGGCTGAACCAGTGTCCTATACAGTCTAACATAACATCCTTGCTTGTATATTCTATGTCTCTATTAATAAAACCTTTCTCAACCTGTCCTGCCGCCTGCAATGACTTATACCTATACACACCTACATCCCCCTACCCCTTTAAAATTATACCCTTTATTTTATATTGTCTCTCTGCAAACTTCCTACCAAAATAAATGACTTCACATTTCTCGGCATTAAATTTCATGTGCCATTTGCCTTCTCATTCCACCAAGCTACATATTTTTGAAGTTCTACACTACCCCACTCACAGTTCACGATGCTTCCAAGTTTCGTATCATCTATACATTTTGAAATTACGCCCTGTACATCAAGGTCCAGATCATTAATATATATCAGGAAGAGCAAGGGACCCAATACAGACCCCTGGGGAACTCCACTACAAACCTTTTTCCAATCTGAAAATATCCATTAACCACAACTCTCTGTTCCCTGTTACTCAGTTAATTTTGTATCCATGTTGCTCCCTTTGTTCCATGTTCTATAATCTTGCCACAAGTCTGTTCTTTGGCACTTTATCACGTGCCTTCTGGAAGTCCATGTACACTACAATAACAGCACTACCCTTTACAACCTTCTCTGTACCTCATCACAATTCTCCAGAAAATTATTTAATGATAATGTGGCTTTAACAAATCCTTGCTGGCTTTCCATAATTAACCAACATTTGCCCAGGTGACTGAATTTTGTCCTAAATTATTATATCAATCGTACATATATCCCTCCAATCCATAAAAAAATCATTCACCACAACTTTGTTTTCTATCCCTTGACATATTTTTATCCATACCGCTACTGCCCCTTTTATTCCATGGACTTTGATTTGTTAACAAGCCCAATATTTAGCAGATTATCCAAACACCTTTTGAAAGTCTATATACACAATACCAACTGCACTATCCTCATTCTCTCTCCTCAGCAAAATCCAAAATCCAAAATCTCTTGAGTCAAACATGATTTTTACTTAACAATTTCATCCTGGCTTTTGTTTATTAATGCATGCTTGTCTAAGCAAGTGTTACTTTACTCCTGGATTATCACTTTTAAAAACCTTCCCCACTACTGACACTGAACTGACTAATGTCCATTTTATCAACCTTCCCTTTTTTGAAAAGGGTGTAAAATCTGTAATCTTCCAAACATTTAACACTACCCTTGTATCTAAGGTAGATTGGATGATTGTGGTCAGTACTTTCTCAATTTCTATCTTAGTTCCCTCAGCAACTGAGATTTCATCCCAGCTGGTCTGGGCGACTTATCTACTTTAAGTACTGTCAACATTCCTGCTCCTTCTTCTCACTATTAATATCACATCCAGTATCCTGACAAACTCCTCAGTTACTACAGCCTTAGCAAAGTCCTCTTCCTTGGTAAACACCAATGCAAATAACTCATTTTGTATATGACTTCTGCCTGCACAAATTGTTCTTCACTTCATCTTCTGACAAACCTCATGCTGTTAATATATCTATAAAAGATTGCCTTTTGTGTTAGTTTCCAATCTATTCTTGCACAGTCTCTTTGATTCTCTTATTTTCTTTATCACTTGTTCTCTGTACCTATTATATTCAAGCTAATTCTCCCTTGTATTATCAAGCTGACACTTTGCCATGCCTGTTTTGCTTCTGTGGTAATGAGTTCCTTTAAGGGGCCTGGGTTTTGGAGGTCATGTGACCCGTTTGGTCTATTGGGCCAAAGCGCACAAATCCCAGGGCTGAGTGCAGGCTCTCCCAGGCAGTCTAGGATGGGAGTCTGAGTAAACTGGTAGCATCTATCTCACTCTCTGTATATATAAGTTTATTGTTAATAAATAGTTTGTCATTATTCCACTCTTTCCAAGATATTACAGCTTCATCTTACACTTTAGCTTTTCTGTCAATCTGGCTTTGGTTAACCTCACTTTTCCCCTTGGAATGCACCTGGACTGCACCTAAACAATTGCCACCTTGAAGACCACCCATTGCTCCATTACATTGGAACCTGCCAGTCTTTGACTCCAATTTATATTGGTCAGATCCCTTCCACAAGTTGCTGAAGTTAGCCCTCCTCCAATTCAGTACTTTTACTTTACACTGTTTCTTGTCTTTCTGCATAAGTAATCTAAACCTTACAGTATTACAATCACTATTCCTGAGGAGCTCCCTACCTGTGTGACATGGTCTGGCAGTTGCAATATAACAAAGTTAACTGAAATAATCGCCAAACTCCTGCTACTGCTCAAGCCGGCGGGATTTTATGGTTCCACCAACGACAACCCAGCCACGGGTTTCCCAGCGGCAAGGAGCATGTTCAATATGAAACCCCCTCACCAGCGAGTGGGCACCACTTCCTGCCACTGCAAAACACACCACAGAGTGGGAAAGAAAATCCTGCCCAATACATTTTGATCAGAGAAATGAGACACAATATGACCGAAAAAACATAGGGCTTAAGAACACAAATCTTTGAAAGTGGCCAGATAAGTTGAGAAGGCCGTAGCTTCTCCGCTCCGGGGAAGTACTGGACGAAGGCTCCTCTGGAGCCTTCAGCATGTCATCGATGAAGACGAACATCTCGCCAAGGCCATCCCCACACCCCCACTTCTTGCCTTCAAACAACCGCACAACCTCAAACAGACCATTGTCCGCAGCAAACTACCCAGCCTTCAGGAGAACAGTGATCACGACACCACACAACCCTGCCACAGCAACCTCTGCAAGACGTGCTGGATCATCGACACGGATGCCATCATCTCACGTGAGAACACCATCCACCAGGTACACGGTACATACACTTGCAACTCAGCCAACATTGTCTATCTGATACGCTGCAGGAAAGGATGTCTCGAGGCATAGTACATTGGGGAAACCATGCAGACGCCACGACAACGGATGAATGAACACCGCTCGACAATCACCAGGCAAGACCGTTCTCTTTCTGTGGGGGAGCACTTCAGCAGTCACGGGCATTCAGCCTCTGATCTTCGGGTAAGCGTTCTCCAAGGCGGCCTTCACGACACACGACAGTGCAGAGTCGCTGAGCAGAAACTGATAGCCAAGTTCCACACACATGAGGACGGCCTAAACCGGGATCTTGGGTTCATGTCACACTATCGGTAACCCCCACAACTTGCCTCCTGGACTTGCAGAATCTCAGTGACTGTCCTGTCTGGAGACAATACACATTTCTTTAACCTGTGCCTAATGCTCCCTCCACTCACATTGTCTGTATCTTTAAATGTAGCTGTAAAGATTCGCATTCTAATCAGTATTCTGTAACTTGATTTTGTGTCTCTGTATGCCCTGTTTGAGAGCAGATATCCACTCCATCTGACGAAGGAGCAGCGCTCCAAAAGCTAATGGCATTTGCTATCAAATAAACCTGTTGGACCTTAACCTCTTACTGTGTTTACCCCAGTCCAACGCCGGCATCTCCACATCGTTCTTTGAAACACACATGGTTATCCGTTTGTATGAACAATGAGTCCCATAACCTCACCATCTGCATCTGCATCTCACAATCTTCTCTCCGATCTACTATAACCAGATTTGCTCCGACAGTGATAGTCTTAACTTGTCACTGTTGGTTAATTTAATTTCCTGAGTAATGGTTCTGGCCTCATTACCTTTTCATTTCCCTATCTTCTTCCATCCAATATAATTATTATATATTGTTTCTTCCTGTAATTGGTTGAATGTAGATCCCGTGCCTAGTTACACTGCTCCCAATCCGAAAGACTTGCACTCATTCTCCATGAATTCTCTGCGAAAGTAAATCACTCATCCTTCAGCTTTCTTTCTCCCTCTGATCTCTTTCCCCAGGTAGCAGTTATGACCAAAGCAAACATCTTATTCATATGAAAGATGAATTAACTCAGAGAAAAAGTGAAAAAAATGTCCAAAAGTGAAGTATTGATATTTTAACATCATTCAACTGCAGCTTGAATTACGATTGAAAATTATTTATGTTAGTTTGTCTCAAGTCCACTTTCTAATAATGAGCTTATCTGAGTTATTTTCTTTACTTTTCACGCGGTGAACCAGAATGGATGTATTTTATTTAATGCAGGAAATACAGACCTCCGGCACTTATGGCAAAAATAGGATGACCACCAAGGACTCAGTTTGCTTTTATTGGCCTGTTGACAGTCACTTTTTTGCATACAATGGGGTGAATTTTCCTGTTCTGTCCGCCATGGGAATCGTAGTGGACGAGGGGCGGACCATGGAAAGGTCCGTTGACCTCGGAAGAGATTTTCTGGTTTCGGGGCGAGCATGGCCAGAAAATCATGCCCAATGGATCCAAGTCAGATCTTTCAAAGAATGATCAACCTCAACGCAAAACTTTGCCATGAAATTCTTTTGCTGAAAGGAGTGAGGAATCTGTGTAACCACATCCATAGGGATTCTGTGCTCCGTTGCATTTCTGGAAAAACTGCCTTAGAGGATGCGACTCTTTGACGTGATCAGTGCAGGCTTGGGGGGGCCGAAGGGCCTGTTCTTGTGTTGTACAGTTCTTTGTCCTTGTTCAGTGGGACAATATTTTCAAATATTTTATATTGATTTGTAATCTGGGTGTGATGACTCATAAAATAAAGATTTTCCTGACTTCAAGTTAAAAATGAGAAAAACCAACAGCAGACCGGAATTGCCATTAACCTTCCTCTATGTAGTAATTTTATTCAACATATTCCCAGGACATACAATGAGCTCATTGTAATTCATAACTGCCAGCATCAAACAAATAAATCTCAGTTTTTTCATTGTAATTACCAATACTTAAAATAGATATCGCAGAGAGATTTACATTTTAAAATTATATAACACATTGAAACTGCTAAAAAAACTACCATACAAAAATTATCAATTTAAAAATGCATTTTACTGTTGGATGTTCTATCAACCTGCATGAAGAAATCATTTAATGCTCTTGTTCAGCTATTCTCAGTGGAAATAAGATATAATAGAAACTCAGTCTCAAATGAGAAGTTGCCATAGAAAGGCAAGTACTTTCAACATCAGAAACATATCAGTACAGTGGGCTAAGTTCTATTACAAAATAACTCAAGCAATTTTGGATTGCAGGTTATGCACTTTATATATAATGCATTGGGCGGGGGGGAGGTGGCAGGTGTAGTGGCAATGTCAGCAGACTAGTAACCCAGAGGCCCAGACCCATGTCTGGGGACATGGGTTCAAATCCTGCACAGGCAGCATGTGGAATTTAAACTCAGTGAATAAATCTGGAAATAATGACGCTAATCTCAATAACCATAAAACCACTATGAGAAAAACCCATCGGGTTCACTTATTCTCCTCAGGGAAGGAAATCTAGCTCCAGACCCACAGCAATGCCCTCTGAAATGGCCTTGCAACAAACAAGCCTAAAGGGAATAACAAAACTGGAGATTGACCTAGGTATCAGAAGCAACAACACAAACCCAGGCTTGTCAACATCAGGCGGGGGGGGGGGGGGGGGGGATTGTGCCAGAATTCGGTGGGCTGTCCCACAGGCTAGTCAAGCAAGATCGTCATGGAATCATATCTTATAGGCAATGTATCAGACACCTTCACCGTCCCTGCATATGTCCCGTCCCGGCAGAGGTGACAGTTGGGAGGGAATTCTCCATGTCGACACTGGACCCCCAGAAATCTCACTGCAGGAACCCCCCCTCAAGGTAAAGTCGGAAGCCCAAGCATTTTCAGTAGCTCCATCAATGATCTTCCTTCCATCATAAGGTCAGAAGTGGGGATGTTGGCTGATGATTGCACAATGTCCAGCACCGTTCGCGACTCCCCAGATATTGAAGCAGTCTATGCCCAAATGCAGTAAGATCTGGACCATATCCAGACTTGCACTGATAAGTGGCAATTAACATTCACACCACACAAGTGCCAAGCACTGACCATCTACAATGAAAGAATATCCAACCATCTCCTTTTGACATTCAAAGGCATCAACCTTGTGTAGCGTCATGGAACCCTAACAAAATTGTCGTCAAGGAGAATGGGAGGCGGGGGAACCCTCCACTGGCTTGAGTGGTTGAATCCCGCACTTTCAACATTAAGGGGGTTACCATTGAACTGGAACAGCCATATGAATACTGTGGCTACAAGAGCAGGTCAGAGGCTCGGAGTCTTTTGGTGAGTAACACATCTTCTGACCCCCCAAAGCCTGTCTACAAGGCACAAGTCAGGAGTGTGTTGCCTGGATGAGTGCAGCTCCAACAACACTCAAGAAACTTGACACCATCCAGGACAAAGCAGCCCACTTGATTGGCATCTCACCCATCAGCTCCACTGTCCACTCCTTTCACCACCAATGCACTGTGGTAGCATTCTGTACCATCTACAAAATACACTGTACCAACTTGCCAATGCTCCTTCGACAGCACCTTTCAAAACCATGGTCTCTGCTACTAGAAGGACAAGGGCAGCAGATGATGTGGACATCACCACCTTCAAGTTCCCCTCCAATCACACAGAATTCTGACTTGGAAATGTATCACTGTTCCTTCACTGCTGCTGGGTCAAGATCCTGGAACTTCCTCCTTAACAGCACTGTGGGTGTACTTGCACCACATGGACTGCAGCGGTTCAAGAAGGTAGCTCACCATCACTCTTTCATGGATAATTACCGATGGGCAAAAGAATGCTGGTACCCACATCAAGTAAAATAATTAAAAAACTATAATTTATGCCAAAAGGCATTTTTTCTAAATCAACAGATTTTATATACATACAAATTAGATGATTTGGGAAGATTGTGATTCTAATCAGTTAAAAAAAGATTCCAACATATTCAATGTTCATGTCAGTATTTACTCCAATCTGTATTGAATAAATGATGGCATAAAGTGTAAAGTGGCTGATGTTTTGGTTTTCCACCTTTTCAAAATGACTGTTGGCTACAAATACAGCAATATTAGAAATGAGGAAGGAGAATAATTCTTAGGAAATACTGAATTCACATTCTTTTAATGTATAGACTGCCTATACTCTTCTTTGTCATTGAGGTTTAATAAGTAAGTGTTGGATATCTTGCATGATGAGATAAAAGAGGATTTAGAATTGGTTCTTCCAAGTTAAGCCTTACTATTGCCAGTGAATGTTGTCTATGTTATATCTTGGATCTAAGCAGAGATAGCACATCGACTTATATAGGTGGAACAGGTTTTTTCTTTACAATGCTTTAAAATATCTCGTTCATGTTTCAGCACAAGCTTCCAACTCTTTCTACAGTTTGTTTACTTTACTCTGAGTGCCCACCTAGTCTTAACCAATCAAGCACAGGGAGCGTAAATAGTAAACAGGCTCACATAATGAAACACAGAACAATAGAACACTAGGCAATAGCAACACTAATTTTTAATGCCACCAGCAACTTTCAAATTCTTCAGTGCAACCAGGGGCAACCGATCAGAATCTTTTCAAAATACTGCTGCTTTTCTCCGGAGGCTAGATCACTTCATCAGCTTCTCGTTACTGCTGTTAAGTCTCTTGGATTCTATCAGCTGCACCTGTTGCCAAGGCCAGCAACTGCCACACCATTTCAGAGGGGCACTTAAGAGTCAACCACATTGCTATGGCTCTGGAGTCACACGTAGGCCAAACCAGGTGAGGACGGCAGATCTCCTTCCCGAATGGACATTAGTAAATCAGATGGGTTTTTACGACAATCAACAATGGTTTCATGGTCATCGTGACTGAGACTAGTTTGCAACTCCAGATTGATTTTTAAATTGAATTAAATTTCCCCAGCTGCCAAGGTAGGATTTGAACCTGGGTCTGGGTCACTGGGCTAGTAGTTCAGTGACAATAGATTGGAAAATGTTGATGTAAAAAGGGACCTTGATACTGTAGTACACCAGTAATTGAAAGCAAGCGTGCAGGTACAGCAAGCAGTTAGGAAAGCAAATGATATGTTGGTTTTGATACAGGAGCATGTCTTGTTGCAAATGTACAGGGCATTGGAGAATGCCTCCTGGAGGACCGTGTGGATGGGATGTGGGCATCGCTGGCTGAACCAGTATTTATTGCCCCTCCCTGAGGGCATTTTAAGAGTTCAACCACATTGCTGTGGATCTGGAGTCACATGTAAGCCAGACCAGTTAAGGATGGCAGATTTCCTTCTCTAAAGGATATTAGTGAACCAGATGGGTTTTTACGACAATCGACAATGGTTTCATGGTCATCATTAGACTTTTAATTCCAGAACTGTATTGGGTCAAATATCACCATCTTTAGTGGCGGGATTTGAACCCCGGGCCCCCAAAAGCATTACCCTGAGTCTCTGGATTAACTAGTCCAGTGACAATGCCACTACACCACTACCTCCCCACTTTATCTAAGAAAGGGTATATTTGCTGTTGAGGGAGTGCAGGAAAGGTTCACCAGACTGACTCCTGGGATGGCAAGATTGTCATGTGCGGAGAAATTGCATCAAGCAGACCTATGTTGTCAGGAATTTAGAAGAATGAGAGGGAATATCATTGAAACATATAAAATACTGACAGGGTTGGATGGCTTGGATGCAAGGATGTTGTTTCCTCTGGCTGGGGGGGTCTAGAACAAGGAGTCACAGTCTCAGGATACAGGGGCAGGGAGAGGGGTTAGCATTTAACACTGAGATGAAGGGAAACATCTTCAGTCAGAGGGTGGTGAACCTATGGAATTCTCTACCAAAGAAGCCTGTGGAGGCCACGTCACTGAATATATTTAAGAAGGAAATAGATAGATTTCTAGACTCTAAAGGTGTCAAGGGGTACAGGGAGAGAGTGGGAGAATGACATTGAGATGGAGAATCAGCCACGATCATGTTGAATGGCAGAGCAGACTCAAAGGGCCGATTAGCCTACTCCTGCTCCTATTACCACTCCTCCACCATCTCAGCAATCTGATGGATTATTTCATTATTTATTTATTATTAGTGTCACAAGTAGGCTTACATTAACACTACAATAAAGTTACTGTGAAAATCCCCTAGTCTCCACATTCCAGCGACTATTCAGGTACACTGAGGGAGAATTTAGCATGGCCAATGCACTTAACCACCACGTCTTTCGGACTGTGGGAGGAAACTTGAACACCTGGAGGAAACCCACGCTGACACGGAGAGAACGTGCAGTCTCCACACACAGTGACGCAAGCCAGGAATTGAACCTGGGTCTCTCGTGCTGTGAGGCAGCAGTGCTAACCACTGTGCCACCATGTCGCCTTGTTCTTTTTAGTTCTTTGTATGCCACTCACCCCATCTAACTCTGGAAGGCAATTTATCCTGCTCCCCTTACGTGATACAGACCTCAACCCCCACATCGCAAGGCTTTTCAGGAATCACTGGAGAGAGAGAGAGAGAGAAAAGTCAAACAAATATAGTGAAGCTGCTCCCTTCAGCCAACTGAAAGTGATGTGAGTAGAGAATGCTCAGACAACAAGAAACAGAGCGGGTCATGCTCTGGACTCTTTCATAGAATCCCTACAGTGCAGAAGGGGGCCATTCGGCCCATCGTGTCTGCATCGACCACAACCCCACCCAGGCTCTATTCCCATAATCCCTCATATTTAACTGCTAATCCCCCTGACACTCGGGTTAATTTAGCATGGCCAATCAACCTAACCCGCACATCTTTGGATTGTGGGAGGAAACCGGAGTACCCGGAGGAAACCCACGCAGACATGGGGAGAATGTGCAAACTCCACACAGACAGTGACCCGAGGCCGGAATTGAACCCAGGTCCCTGGCGCTGTGAGGTAGCAGTGCTAACCACTGTGCCACCATTTGTATAGGTTCGAGCAGAATTGCACAGAGGGGAGGATCCTATTCCAGCCCATGGGTCTAAGGAAGGAAAATATTTAGCTTTGATCCCTAAAATACTAAGAACTTTGTGAAAAATTAAGATTTTTTAAAACCAAACATCACAGACTGACGATTACAAGAGATCACCTTTTACACAAGTACATCCGGTTATAGCTAGTTAGTCTCCTAGCTTGCATACAGAAAAACACTCAACTCCTACTGAAGGTAAAACAAAAGGGATAAAAAGCAGCAACACTTCCTTCTCCCTCTGCACCCAATTCCCATTTGAAACAAAATCCCAATTTAGCACTCAATTCACAAAGCATTCTGTTTCCAGATCATTTTATGCATCAGAAAACACTTTGTACTTATATAGAGTAAATATAGCTTATGACTCACAGCCAAGTTACAACTACTAAATTGGTTTCCGGCTGCAGTAATTAACACTTATTCAGGCAACTACTTTGATTGACAGCTGTCACTGCCAGGCAAGTTCTGTTCACTCGGTGTTTTATCTGGCTTGCAGTTTCTCTTGCAGTTTTAAAGTTCCAAGTCACCTGTAGAGTTTGGTGTCTTTCTCAATCTCTGTTCCATTCTCAATAATCAAGATTTTATAAGTGATAAACGCTTTGGCATGAAGCAGTCAGACCAACAGATCTCTATTAAAGTATGCGTAACTGTACAATTGGAAAACCTCATAATTTTCAGCTCCTAAATATTCTCTTGGGTATACTGCCAGAAGTGATTCCTGTGTCTTACATTCTGCAGTGTTCCTGTACTGCATAAAATCATAAAATATGTTTTCTGTGGGTGTAATAATGCCTTCCTGTGATCCTTTTCAAAACATTCTACAATATTACAGTAGGCGGAGTGAAAACAACTTAGCAAAAGGTGGTCAGATACAACTTGCTAAGCGATGCTATTTTGCATATAGCAAGCGAACACACAAACGTACAGTCATAATCAAAACTAATTTACCTCATTTAACATAATACTACTTCTGTTACTAAGAAAATATAATAAACCACATCACACCATCCCCATTCAGCAGGTAAGATGAATGTTTAATGAGTTCAGACAAATAGATAATCCCAACAATAATAGGTGTGCATTTTTGTTACCAGACTGACATGAGATAATGGGGGCAAAATTGAACAGCCCTTGAAAATAGCTGCACAATTAACTCATACCCCATTGCTTCTGGTGCAGACAGTGCACAAACTTCTTGCAATTTAAATGATCGCAGCATGGAGCTCAGTGGTAAGTGTAGTATTGTGTGGCCACACATCTCAGCAGTGGGACCAACTTCACATGAGGCTGGTACCACTTAAAGCCAGCCTGCATTTTTAAAGCAGAAGTGCATTCTGGCTGCAGCAGTTCCTGGATGTGACTGCGGAAGAGTGTCGGAGCTGCAAGAATTTTGACCAATGGCACTACAGGGGAGAGAATATGCTCCAAGATTCTCGGTTTCTGCATTGGAAATGTTGGAGTCAATTTTGTATTAGCTGTCACAAAGTATTGCGAGAGTCGGGAAACACGGCTCTCGCCGACGAGGTTGTATTTCCTGATTTTTCATGCCCCTCGCCAGTGATGTAACGAGGTTCCCACCCACAAAGGGTGATAGCCTCATTGGAATACATTTGAATGCATGTTGAATGAGACTGCGATGGGGGCGGGGCAAGAGTGTCTCTGGGACTGCAGTGGTGGGAGAGGGATCGTCTGCAAACCGAAGCCTGCGGAAGGGATGGGCAGTGTTGGCATTGTGGTTAGTGGAGCGGGGGGATGCTGGTGAGGGTGTCTTCCGTGTCTGTGGGGAGGGCCTGGGGGCATTTACTTTATGCGTTGATCAGGGTGCCCTTTAAGGATGGCACCACGATCCTTATGAAGCCAGCCTTGCTGACTCTATCAGACCCCCCCCCCCCCACACCAAACTGATGTAATAAACCGGACCCACTCTTTTTTTCCCCCGAGACTGTCAGAAAATCTGGTCTGAAAACCAGGCTGTGCAGCTGAATCGCTACACACCGGCATTCCGTCAGAGTTTGATGCTCTGAAAAAATCTGGAAAAGTTCTGCCTATTGGTGCATGAAGTAGAGAGGAGGAACGATGTTCTCCTGACAGCTCCAGAGAAACACTGTGAGGGCAATGGGAGTAGACAGTGCAGGCAGTGCCAACAGTTTAACCCTGAGAACCCGGGTACAGTGTGTGGTGAACCATTGTTGGTTCCCACCAGGTAGTGCTGAGCCATGGTCTGGCCAGTACTATGAGTCTGTATATATGTTACTGTTGGGGTTAGGGTTGGGCTGTTCTACCTGTTAATATAGTCCTTATGGTACACCCCAGTCGGCTCCGCCTCCTGGGAGAGGTATAAAGGTCACTGCTTTGCCTGGTGACCCTTTAGTCTGGGATCGTGTACTGTATATGGTAGCTCTGTTATTGTTGGCAATAAAAGCCTTTATTTCCCGAGTACATCCAGCCTCTCGTGTGTTATATCGCGCATCACAGTGCCGCAAAAGACGAAAGATGTACTGGTTAGATGCATTGGCCATGCTAAATTCTCCCTCAGTGTACCTGAAAGAGTGCCAGAGTGAAGCAACTAGGGGATTTTCACAGTAACTTCACTGTAGTGTTAATGTAAGCCTACTTGTGACACTAATAAATAAACTTAAACTTAAAAAAATTCAATGAACTTGCATTAGCGGTCAAGGTCAGTGACGGCATCTTCAAATTTCTACCAGATACACCACAAACATCAGCCACTGCTCAATTCACCACACTTTCACTTATCAACAATCTCTATCAGTCACAACTCATCCCTAACATTCGTAGAATCAACTGCTGACTTTTACTGGTGGGATGACTTTGACTATTGCTGGGCTTCGAACTGCACCTTCTCAGTATGGGCAACAGCAGTTTAGTTGGCCCATGGCAGCAGGGACACAGGGCTACAAGCACAATGCTCTCCTGAAAGAAGATATTGGATTAATGCTGCACATAGTTACTGCCGCAGAATGGCACTGGTCAAAAGCTCATCCTTGCAAGGCTATCTGCAGTCTCTGCCATTAAAAGTCAGCAAATTGTGTGTGACAATAAGGCTTTCAGCTAAGGAATATGTGATGGCTTTGAAGGGAGTGATTATTTCTGCAATGTGGAGTTTCATGGTGTTAGAGTCAAGGAAGATATTTTCTGATTATGCACAGCAGTCGATGTTTGGTAGAGAAGATGCATGCACCCTTAGCCAGAACGTAAGATGAAGGGCTAGCTCTGTTCATGTTGCATTAGGGTGAAGAGTATGGTGGTGCAGAGAGAAAAGGGAGACAGTGATGCCAAACTAACTTTGTCGGTCCTTATGAAGCGTTTTCATTTCTTTTTGCGCTATTGGTCAGTCCTGGGAATCAATACCAGTTCCAATGTCCTGCAGGTAGTATGACTGGTTGGCACCCAACTTGGTGAAAGAAAGACCGAGAAATGTAAGGGTCCTGTTGTTTTATTTATTAGTCACAAGTAGGCTTACATTAACACTGCAATTAAGGTGCTGTGAAAATACCCTAGTACCTCTTAGAGGAGGGTTTGAATGTCCTCCGTCAGCTGGCTGTGCTTCTTTTCTGTCTACTGCGCAGGCCTGGTGATCTGTGGGGAGATGTGGCACCTAATTTGGCAAGAGCAATAGTTGATTGAGAGCAAGATGAGAGATATTATAATAAATAAAAGGAAAGAAAATGAGTTCAGCTAAGGATGCGACTGGATACTCCCAAGATCCTGAGCGAGATAGGGGAAGAAATAGCACAGGCCCTAGAGATTTTGGGGGTGATTGTTATTTGCCCTATTAACCATTCAGGTGCTGAGTTTAGTAATACCATCCCCGGCCCAATGGCTCCTTTACATTACAACAATGCTGGTACCAGCACCTTTGACATGTAAAGCAATGTAGTGACTTAAATAGATGTGTATGGTGCCCCATTGTAGCAGTAAACCTTCTTATGCCGCTATTGTAGTGTTTCTTCAGGAACAGCAGTGTTGGCAGCAAATATAAATGCCATTGGCAATATTCCTTCCTTCTGGACACAGAAGAACTGAGCAGGCAACCCAGCTGCACAGGCTAACATTTCTGCTTCCTGCTCCAGAGATCAGCGAAGGTTCAGTGGTCAGAGCACACGTTATGATTGACGACTTTCAAACAACAGAAAATACTCAGGATTTAAGTGTGCAATTGTTGATCTACTCTCAAAGGTGCCCTAAAACAAGCATTCCACAGCTCCAATCCCAACAATTTATTCAACTGCTTTTACTTGTAATAGTTTTGTAATTAAAAGATGCTTTTACATTGATTGCCTGGTTTTGAGGGTATTCGGGACCAAGCTTTCAGTGGAGTCCGGAAGGGAGGGTCTACAGGTGCCCGAATGGCACAGTCCTTTCCCCTGGGTTGCCCACCAGGGAATAGGGGCATTCCACTACAAGGTGGGGAACTTGTACTCAGCTGTCACAACCGTGAAATCTTCTCCACATGAACAGCACAATACACAGGCAAGCTGTTGTTAGTTCTCCCCAGGCTGCTTTTCCAGAATCTCAGGACAAGATTGAGGAAGTATAGGTCTACCCTGCACCAAAGTGTCAATTTGTAGTGTGTTGCTCCAAGAACTGAACACTCCCTGTGGTGAGAGAATGCCCCTTTGGTATTTGATCCATGTTCTACTGATGGACTTTCAGCACCAGGCATCTCTATGAAGTAGCTGCAGCCAGAATGAAAAATACACATCTTATGGCACTTAATTAGTGGGCCACTAATAGCCATTATTAATGTTTAAAAGGAAATCCCTGCACTCAATATCACTACAAAAATCATTGTTAGAAAGTAGATGTAATGGACATATTGAACGGCAATTCTTTATCTGGGTTCCAAAGAAAAACTGTGCAAAAGGTCACCTATAATAGCCACTAGGGACTAGTCTCTAAGTGACTATTACAGTCAATTATGTTGCCGTTTTAACTTTGAAGGATCAGAAATGTCAAGCACGCCCTTATAGAGTAGCCTGTATTTCATAAACACCATTCATGACATGGATCTGAAACAACTTGTATCACAATGACCGTACCTTGAAACATGTTATATTTTCTTCTGAGTTTGTTTCAGAAAGTATCAGGCACAAACTGCATTAAGGCTATTGTGGGACTAGAGCTGAGAAGGATTACAGTTACACCACTCATATATTAAAAGCAGTAATCCTGAAACAGTAAGCCAAGATAGTTCATTTATTCGACAGATGTACAAATGTACTTAGAGGTTTACAGAGGATCCTGGGGCTGGCAGAGTCATGTTATACTTGCAGCACTTGTGAAAAATCCTGCTGAGAGAAAATGGAGCTCTGCGTCTCTCTTTACTTTAAATGACCTGGATTTCGTGGTCAGCAGTGAATGAACTTGCCAGCTGTTCAATACATTAGCAATTGACCATAGACCTTTTGTGGGATTTTGCACTGAAACTTGTGCGGTAATCCAAAACATGAGTACCAGGGATCTGGGGCATACACACACAGGGCAAGTAAATGAGAAGAATACCACTGATTCACACAGGCCTGATATTCACTGGAATGGGGATTTTGAGTTGGCGGAGGAGTTAGTGTGGCATAAGGGTGCCTGGGTTGGCAAGGGTTAATGTGGGGAATAGTACCACTCACAGCGTGATGTAAAGAAATGCATGACCTAAGACTAGAGAGAGTTGTGGATTGGACAGAGACCTGTGTAGAAGCCAGCATGGAGTTAGCCCCCAGCTTGAATTATATCCATGCATATATGTACATAGTTATGTGTTATCAATAAACATTTTATGTTCAACCATACAAGAGTCAGACCCTCTTTGTGAGAGATCTACTGAATGTAAAACATCCAACAGTTGTGACGTTTACACTCCATGGTATGTATGTTTTTTTTCAAACACATTGCCTATCCTGAAGCCAGTCTAAATGTCTAAGTTAGGCTCTGGGTGATCAGATTTTTAAAATCAAAATGAGGACATACGAAAAAATCTTGGAAGGGTGTGGGTCTGCGATGATTGACATGTTGGGTGACCAATAGGTCATGTTGGGGGACATGGTGGCACAGTGGTTAGCACTGCTGCCTCACAGTGCCAGGGACCCAGGTTCAATTCCCAGCTTGGGTCACTGTCTGTGCGGGAGTCTGCATATTCTCCTCGTGTCTGCATGGGTTTCCTCCGAGTGCTCCGGTTTCCTCCCACAGTCCGAAAGACGTGCTGGTTAGATGCACTGGCCATGCTAAATTCTTCCTCAATGTACCCAAACAGGCGCTGAACTGTGGCGACTAGGGGATTTTCACAGGAACTTCACTGCAGTGTTAATGTAAGCCTGTTTGTGGCACTAATAAGTAAACTTTAAAAAAATTAAACCATGGCAGGTGTCTGGCGGATGGACAGTTAAAGTGATGACATCTCCTGAAATATGTCCAGCCAGAGTTGGCAAATCTATTAAGGCACACGATCATTGGGGACAGCACCTCAGATCTTTGTTTCAATTATATTTTTGAATCATTTTCTTTGAACATTGAACCAAAGCTTTGTTCATCTTAAGAAAAAGGGAGGCAATGGACTAAAGGTATTATCACTAGACTATTAATCCAGAAATCCAGCTAATGTTCTGGGGACCCGGGTTCGAATCCTGCCACAGTACTTGGTTGAATTTGAATTCCATAAAAAATATCTGGAATTAAGAATCCACTAATGACCATGAAACCATTGTCAATTGTCAGAATAACCCATCTGGCTCACTAATGTCCTTTAGGGAAGGAAATCTGCTGTCTTTACCTGGTCTGGCCAACATGTAACTTCAGATCCACAGCAATGTGGTTGACTCTCAACTGCCCTTCAAGGACAAATAGGGATGGGCAATAAATGCTGGCTAGCCAGTGATGCTCATGTCCCATGAATGAATAAAAGAAATCCCAGAATCCTCTGTTACACTCTAATTTTACCATGCAATGCACAATGGGAAGACCAGCTGCCATTTAAAAGCCCTACTTAGTTTCATTACATAGTGGATTCTAATACAGGACATTTTTATCCATAAGCTGGATTTTTAATTAGCAAACATACTTCAAGTATGTGAGGTTTTGTTTGCGACCACAGCCACAAGCAGTCAAACAAGAGGACCAGAATTTTACCGCCACACTAACCCTGCAATCGGGGTGGGCGTAGCTCGCATAACGGAATTCTCCATTGGCCTCGGGCAGGATTTTAGGAGCCTCACCCGAGCGAGGTCATAAAATACCGGCTGAGATTTCTCAATGAGAAGTTGTGTTGAACATGCTACTGCTCAGCTAAATTGCCTTGCTATCTTCCTCAGTGCCGATTGGTGGTTCACCAATGAGTGCAATTCACCCACCCCTTCAAGCACAGCTTGCAATTGGTGGACACTGCTGTCAATCTTCTGTCATCATCCAGAGGCTGATCTATCCCTGCATTGGATGCTGGTGAAAAGTATTTAGAAACATAGAAAATAGAAGCACGTGTGTGGTGGACCTCAGTTGTGCCTTTGTCCTATATGGACCACCGTTGTGTGTGTTTGTCATACCTGGACCCATCCCCTTCCAGTTTGGTTCCTCTCCTCGGCACCTAGTATAAAGGTGGCTGTCTCCTCCCCCTTGTTCAGTCCAGGTCGGTTATTTGTTGGGATCTGCTCCTGATTCTGTTGTGAATAAAAGCCTACACTTGTATTGGCACACAGGTAGTCTTTCGCCTTATTGATAGCGCATCAATTTTATTCACAACAGTTGACCAGCATGGAGCAGTTTCTAAAACCCGACAAGTTAGCATTAGACCCTCAAGAGGTTGGAGCCTCTGATAAATTCGATCATTGGCTGGACTGCTTCGAAGCATTCGTCGACACCGCTACGGCCATCGACACCGACGACGCTAAACTCCACGTGCTCCGCGCCCGGGTAAGCGAAGCCGTCTATGGAATGTTCCGGGACGCTGCTACTTACGCGGACGCTATCGAACTCCTAAAAGGGCAGTTCCGAAAGAGCCCTAACGTGGTTTACGCCAGACATCTCCTAACTACCCGTAAGCAGCAGCCAGGAGAATCGTGCGCCCAATTTCTGCGCACCCTGCGGGTCCTAGCTCGAGCTTGAGACTGTAAGGCTGTTACAGCAGCTCAGAACATGGAGGACCTGATCCGCGACACCTACATTGCGGGCATTGAGTCTACATACATCCGGCAGCGCCTGCTGGAACAAGATGACCTAGATCTCCGAAGAACAGCCACAATGGCTGAAACGTTAGAAGCGGCCTCTCACAATCTCGGGTCTTACCCTGCCTCCCGTTCTATCGATGGCTCCACCGCGACGGATGTTCCGGCGGGGCCCAAATGTTACTTTTGCGGCCTACCCAAGCACCCTCGGCGTCGCTGCCCGGCAAAGGACACGATTTGCTCCAGATGCGGTAAGCTAGGCCAGTTCGCTAAAGTCTGCCGGGCAAGGCCGCTTCCGAAGCCTCGTGGCGCCACGTGTGTTCCGCAGGTGCAGCCATCTTTCAGGCAGGCGGCGGCTGCGCGCGAATCGCCATCTTTAATGCGGTCACTGGAAGTGCAGGAATCGGCATCTTTGATGCGGTCACCGGAAGCACGGGAATCGCCATCTTTGAGACTGGCATCAAGACGCGCCGAGCAGGAAGCTTTATCCGTGACGTCATCAGACGGGGTTGAAGACGGATTCTTCTTGGATTCGACGGTGGCATCAATTTGCCCGGACCAGTCGCAGCCTCATCAACTCTCCAAGTCAATAATGGAGATCAAGGTAAATGGTCATGCAGAAAACTGCCTGTTTAACTATGGGAGCACAGAAAGTTTTATACACCCTCGCACAGTGCGTCAATATGCCCTTCCCGTGCGACCCTGGAGCCAGACCATCTCCATGGCCTCGAATTCCCACTCAGTGGAGGTCCTCGGGTGCTGTTTGGTGACACTGACGGTACAGGGCACAGTCTACGAGCGTTTTCGGCTCCTCGTGCTGCCGCGACTCTGCGCAGCTGTACTGCTGGGGTTAGATTTCCTCAGCCATCATAGGAGCGTCACCCTGCAGTATGATGGCCCTTATCCCCCGCTCTCCGTCTGCAAGGCTGCAGCGCCCCACGCGCACCACCTGCAGTCTCTCGACCCTCAAGATCACCCCCACCCCCCCGCCCCCCCTTATTTAATAACCTCACCCCGGATTGTAGGCCTATAGCCACCAAGAGTAGGCGCTATAGAGCGGATGACTGGGCCTTCATTCGGTCCGAGGTACAATGTTTGCTCCGGGAAGGGATTATCCAGGCCAGCACCAGCCCCTGGAGGGCACAAGTGGTCGTAGTTAAATCGGGGAGAAACACCGCATGGTGATTGACTACAGCCAGACCATAAATAGGTATACCCAACTAGATGCGTATCCTCTTCCCCGTATCGCGGCCATAGCCAACCGCATCGCGCACTATAGGGTTTTCTCGACGATTGATTTGAAATCGGCTTACCACCAGCTCCCTATCCGCTCGGAGGATCGCCCATATACTGCCTTTGAGGCGGATGGCCGCCTCTACCAATTCCTCCGAGTCCCCTTTGGTGTCACCAATGGGGTCTCAGTCTTCCAGCGGGCCATGGATCAAATGGTAGACCAGCACGGGCTACTTTCCCGTATCTGGATAACATCACCATCTGCGGCCATGACCTGCAGGACCATGATGCCAACCTACAAAAATTCCTTCGTACGGCCACTCTCCTGAACCTCACATATAATGAGGCGAAGTGTGTTTTCCGGACACGCCGCCTCACCAACCTTGGGTACGTGATAGAAAATAGTGTCCTTGGCCCCGACCCAGCCCGTATGCGTCCCCTTATGCAGCTTCCCCTTCCTACTCCCCTCAAAGCACTGAGGAGATGCCTGGGCTTCTTCTCCTACTATGCCCAGTGGGTTCCCCGTTACGCGGATAAAGCCCGTCTGCTCCTAAAATCGACCTCTTTTCCCCTGGCGAAGGAGGCCCGTCGGATCTTCAACGACATCAAAGCGGACATCGCGAAGGCCGCGATACATGCTGTGGACGAATCCATCCCATTCCAAGTGGAAAGTGATGCGTCTGACTTTGCCCTAGCCGCCACCCTTAACCAGAGGGGCCGTCCAGTGGCCTTCTTTTCCCGGACCTTACAAGGCCCTGAGATTCGACACTCCTCGGTCGAGAAGGAGGCCCAGGCGCCATTATCTTGCGGGCCAACGATTCACCTTAATTACGGACCAGCGGTCAGTTGCCTTCCTGTTTAACACCAGGCAAAAGGGCAAGATTAAGAATGACAAAATCTTGCGGTGGAGGATTGAGCTCTCCACCTACAGATATGACATCATGTACTGGCCCGGGAAGCTCAATGAGCCCCCAGATGCCCTGTCCCGTGGATCATGTGCCAGTGCCCAACTAGACCAGCTACAGTCCCTCCATAACGACCTCTGTCATCCGGGTGTCACCAGATTTTTCCACTTTGTCAAGTCCCGTAACCTGCCCTTCTCCCTCGAGGAAGTTCGGACGATTACCAGGCAATGCAGGGTCTGCGCTGAGTGCAAACCACAGTTCTACCGGCCACTCGCGCGTTCGAGCGCCTTAGCATTGACTTTAAAGGCCCCCTCCCCTCCTCTAACCGCAATGTTTATTTCTTGAATATCATTGATGAATACTCACGTTTCCCTTTTGCCTTCCCCTGCTCGGACATGACCATGGCTACAGTGATTCGGGCCCTGAACAAGCTCTTCACCCTGTTCGGCTTCCCAGCCTATGTCCATAGCAAACATGGGTCCTCTTTCATGAGTGACGAGCTGAGGCAGTACCTGCTCGCCAAAGGCGTTGCCTCCAGCTGCACCACTAGCTATAACCCCAGGGGAAATGGTCAGGTGGAGCGGGAGAACGCAACCATCTGGAAGGCCGTTCTATTAGCGCTACGGTCTAGGGGCCTTCCAGTCAGCCGTTGGCAAGACGACCTTCCGGACGCATTACATTCCATTAGGTCACTCTTGTGCACAACCACCAATACGACCCCTCACGAGCGGATGTTTTCGTTCCCCAGGAAGTCCTCCTCGGGTACTTCGCTCCCGGATTGGCTGATGTCCCCGGGGCCCGTCCTGCTTCGGAAGCATGTCCGGACCCTTGGTCGAGGAGGTCCAATTGCTCCATGCTAATCCTCAATACGCTTATGTAGCGTACCCTGATGGGCGGGAGGACACGGTTTCTGTCTGTGGCTTGGCACCCGCGGGTGCTCCTGAGGTCACCACGTCCTTCCGCCCCACAGTCCCTGGTGTTGTCCACTCGGAGATTGCTGCGCCTCTTCCTCCCTCAGTCCCTGTCTCCAATGTAGTGCGCCCAGAGCCTGTTGCGGCCTCCCACTGTTCCCCATACGCCACCAGGGCCACTGCTCACTCCTCTCGCCCCTGTGTACAGCTCGCTTGAGTCGCCGGAGCCGTCACCACGCAGTACCCGACAACTGGATGGGATGACGGATCGGTCCGCTTCACACCATCTGGTGCCTTCCCTCGACGCTCACTGTGTGGAGCCTGGGCCGACATCGCTCCCTGCTCGGACGACTCTGCGACCTGCACTACAACGATCGCGACGGCGGATCAAGCCACCGGTTCGTCTGGACTTGTAATATTGTTTCCGCTTCACCCCCGTGTTGTTTTTTTGAAGGACGGGGTGAATGTGGTGGACCTCAGTTGTGCCTTTGTCCTATATGGACCACCGTTGTGTGTGCTTGTCATACCTGGACACACCCCCTTCCAGTTTGGTTCCTCCCCTCGGCACCTAGTATAAAGGTGGCTGTCTCCTCCCCCTTGTTCAGCCCAGGTCGGTTATTTGTTGGGATCTGCTCCTGATTCTGTTGTGAATAAAAGCCTACACTTGTATTGGCACACCGGTAGTCTTTCGCCTTATTGATAGCGCATCAACGTGTAGGCCATTCGCCCCTTTGAGCCTCCTTCACAGTTTATTTTGATCACGGCTGATCATCAAATTCAATATCCTGATCCTGCCTTTCTCCCATAATCCCTTGATCCCTTTAGCCCCAAGAGCTAGATCTAATTTCTTTTTGAAATTACACAACAATCCAGGAGCGTCCCAGCTTAATGATCAGTAAGTGGGCGTCATTCTGATTTCCCAAGGTGCAGAGCAGTGCGAGAGGCATTTCTTCAGGTTTGCCTACAGTAAATTAAATCTGAGCAGCAGGTTAAATGAAGGAGACTCAGGGGGGCTGAAAACTGGGACATTTGAGCAATTTGGAGAAAACTATCAGGACACCAGGACATTTACTGAAAAACTGGGACATCTGGTCACCCAAGCTAGGCTACCTAACGAGCAAGGATATCCTGGAGCACAAGGCCACAGCCCAGGGGCAGGCAAGTCTAGTGGCTTGAGGAGTAGAGATCAAGAAGGATGTGATTGGGAGGGTCAAGGGTGATCACGGATGGTTGAAGATCATAGAGGGTAGTGGTCAGAGATTAGGTGTGAAGATGGGGGGACAGATGAGGAGAGGGGTAAGGGGTCAGTATTAACAAGGGGTGGTCAGTGATCATAGAGGGATCAGGTAATGAGGATCAGTGATCACAGAGGGATCAGGTGATGAGGATCAGTGATCACAGAGGGATCAGGTGACAAGGATCAGTGATCACAGAGGGATCAGGTGATGAGGATCAGTGATCACAGAGGGATCAGGTGATGAGGATCAGTGATCACAGAAGGATCAGGTGATAAGGATCAGTGATCATGTTGGTATCAATTGAGGTTAAGTCTATATAATTGGAGAGCATTGATTGGTTGGTTACTTGAGCACATATAAAGAGATGCATACTGACATGGGATGAGTCAAGTTTGGAGATACATTCCTTTAATTATTCATTCTGTGAATAAATTTATACCAAGGAAAGATTAGTTCAGGTTTCTTCCTTCCCTGACAGTATAACACCAGTCATTGGGAATCAGTGATTATTGAGGGGGTGAGATGATTTGGGAAAGGGGGTTTCAGTGACCACGGGACATCAATCATCAAGTGGAGGAAGGACTGATATTACAGTGAGGGGGGGGGCGGTTGGTGATAGGGATGGTCAGTGATGGGTATGTTTTGAAAAGAGATCATGGAGGTTTGGGGGATGTTTCCGAGTTAGCATGTTGGCTGGGGGAAGCAGTCTTGCACCTCCTAATGCACAAGGAGTGCTGCAAAAACACTTAAAGGATGGCCTTCTTACTTGCTGAGTTTCCTAATGCCTGTGAAAGATAGTTGACTGTGGATAAGAATAAACATCCTGTAAAAAAAAAAAAATGGAAGTATGTGGCCTTGTTAAAACTTTAGATTGATCACCTGCCCTTTGTCTTGCTTGTTGTCAAAACTGGAAACAAATGTGTTTGACATGGCTTCACTTCCAGTTTCAGATATTTTAGCATTTTATCTTCCCACACCAACTAAACCCACTCAACTTTCGAGGATTAAAATTAGTCCAGCAGAGTCTGAACCAGGAAATGTAAGTTTAAATGTTTAGTTCAAAGCCAAATTATTTACAGAAAGTGAACTATGGAGAAGGAAACAAGACAATATTATAATAAAAGATAAATGTCAAAAAGTAATATTTTTGAAAATCCTATCAATAATTAAATCTAGAAGAATGGAACATGTAATGCACATGTAACTGTTAATTTTCCGGGCCAGAGGTTGTTTGTCGGCATTAAAACTTATCTCAATGTTAAAAATTCGCTCATTCTGGAATGGACCACACACAACTTTCACTCGCCGGTTTAATATGCACCTATCATGCAAGTACGGCAACTTCAGGTTAGTCAATATACTATATTTCGTTATTGACTCTGTGATATTTCAGTGTTTCACAGCTTTTGCAGGAGGAAGGCAACTCGGAGAACAACTTCCTGATTTCCACATTTAACTGGCTGCTGGAGGTTACTGTCTGATCCAGGCCAACAAAACATACAGACTACTTGGAAACTTGGTTTCACAACGGACTATGCATGTACTGCACTGGAGAGAAAATAGCAAAAGACTGCCTCTGAAAAGCCTCAAACCTCATGCTTTAAGGTTATTAAAGTAACTAAACAGCAAAATCACACTACAGTTTACATCAGTGCTTAGAATCAATATTAACTGTGCACTATATGTGCACTGGATGACTCGGAATATTGAGGCCCTGGTCAAAAAGAAGAAGGAAGCACATGACATGCATAGGCAGCTGGGATCAAGTGAATCTCTTGAAGAGTATAGCAGGTGTAGGAGTAGAGTTAAGAGAGAAACCAAGAGGGCAAAAAAGGGGCACAAAATTGTTTTGGCAGATAAGGCAAAGGAGAATCCAAACAGCTTCTATAAATACATAAAGGGCAAAAGAGTAACTAGGGAGAGAGTAGGGCCTCTTGAGGAACAACAAGGTCATCTATGTGTGGATCCATAAGAGATGGATGAGATCCTAAATGAATATTTATCATCAGTATTTACTGTTGAGAAAAGCATAGATGTTAGGGAACTTGGGGAAATAAATAGATGTCTTGAGGAGTGTACATATTACAGAGAAGGAGGTGCTGGAAGTGTTAAAGTGCATCAAAGTAGATAAATCCCCGGGACCTGATGAAGTGTATCCCAGGACATTGTGGGAGGCTAGGGAGGAAATTGCGGGTCCCCTAGCAGAGATATTTGAATCATCGATAGTCACAGGTGAGGTGGCTGAAGATTGGAGGGTGGCAAATGTTGTGCCTTTGTTTAAGAGGGGCTGCAGGGAAAAGCCTGGGAACTACAGGCCGGTGAGCCTCACATTTGTGGTGGGTAAGTTGTTGGAAGGTATTTTGAGAAACAGGATCTACAGGCATTTAGAGATGCAAGGACTGATTAGGTATAGTCAGCATAGCTTTGAGTGGAAAATCATGTCTCACAAATTTGATTGAGTTTTTTGAAGGGATAACCAAGAAGGTAGATGTTGTCTACATGGACATTAGCAAGGCCTTTGACAAGGTACTGCATGGTAGGTTGTTCCATAAGGTTAGATCTCACAGGATCCAGGGTGAGGTAGCTAAATGGACACAAAATTGGCTTGATGACAGAATGTAGAGATGCCGGCATTGGACTGGGGTAAACACAGTAAGAAGTTTAACAACACCAGGTTAAAGTCCAAAAGGTTTATTTGGTAGCAAATGCCACTAGCTTTTGGAGCGCTGCCCCTTCGTCAGGTGGAGTGGAAAAATGCTCACAAACAGGGCACAGAGACACAAACTCAATTTGATGCCCTGTATGCCCTGTTTGTGAGCATTTCTCCACTCCACCTGACGAAGGGGCAGCGCTCCGAAAGCTAGTGGCACTTGATGACAGAAGCCAGAGGGTGGTTGTAGAGGGATGTTTTTCAAGCTGGAGACCTGTGACCAGCGGTGTGCCTCAGGGATCGGTGCTGGGTCCACAATTATTTGTCATTTATATTAATGATTTGGATGAGAAAATAGGAAGCATGGTTAATAAGTTTGCAGATGACACCAAGATTGGTGGCATCGTGGACAGTGAAGAAAGTTATCTTGGATTGCAACGGGATCTTGATCAATTGGGCCAGTGGGCTGACGAATGGCAGATGGAGTTTAATTTAGATAAATGCGAGGTGATGCATTTTGGTAGATTGAACCAGGGCAGGACTTACTCAGTTAATGGTAGAGCTTTGGTGAGAGTTTCAGAACAAAGAGGTCTAGGGGTACAGGTTCATAGCTCCTTGAAAGTGGAGTCACAGGTGAACAGAGTGGTGAAGAAGGCATTCAGCATGCTTGGTTCCATTGATCAGAACAGTGAATACAGGAGTTGGGACGTCTTGTTGAAGTTGTTCAAGACATTGGTAAGGCCACACTTGGAATACTGTGTACAATTCTGGTCACCCTATTATAGAAAGGATATTATTAAACTAGAAAGAGTGCAGAAAAGATTTACTAGAATGCTACCAGGACTTGATGGTTTGAGTTATAAGGAGAGGCTGGATAAACTGGGCCTTTTTTCTATGAAGCGTAGAAGGCTGAGGGACGATCTGAGAGGTCTATAAAATAATGAGGGGCATAAATCAGCTAGATAGTCAATATCTTTTCCCAAAAGTAGGGGAGTCTAAAACTAGAGGGCATAGGTTTATGGTGAGAGGGGAGAGATACAAAAGGGTCCAGAGGGGCAATTGTTTCACACAGAGGGTGGTAAGTGTCTGGAACAAGCTGCCAGAGGTAGTAGTAGAGGCGGGTGCAATTTTGTCTTTTAAAAAGCATTTAGACTGTTACATGGGTAAGATGGGAATAGAGGGATATGGGCCAAATGCTGGCAATTGGGACTAGCTTAGGGGTTTAAAAAAAAAGGATGGGATGGATAAGTTGGACCGAAGGGCCTGTTTCCATGCTGTAAACCTCTATGACTCTATATCTTGCCTCTAAGTTTATATTTTTCATTGGTATCAGTACTACTTTTCAAAACAGCCTGCATAGTGTCATGCAACTATGTGCTCCTGGTAGGGAGGAGTACATAGGAAGTGTACCTTGGAAAGTCAGAGATGTGCAACCCTCATTTCATATTCATTCATTTTAGTGAATGGAATATCATGGCTGCTCACTCATGGGGCTGCATTTTAACAGGTTCTAGACAGTTTGTCCCCCGAAAAGAAAGTAAGGAACCAACTCTCTCCATGCAAGCCTTCCCATATAGTACCCCTTCTCCTGTTTCCTCCTTACCCTTTTAAAACCGCTTTTTAAATAACAGGCTACCTGCCCCCACACCCCTATCCACACCAACCACATTATGGTGTGAGCAGCATATCACTAGTCAATTGGTTTGTTAACAAGCTTAATGGATCCATAACTATTTATTTACAAATGGCAGGTGGATTGCTGATTTTGGTGCCTGGCCACTTGCCTTATTATGGGGACAAGCTTGGGAGTGGGTGGGAAGATGCTGGGGTGGGAACCCACCCGATTTTATAGTAACCCCTCCCCCCCAAAAAAATGTCCAATGGGAGCACGTAAAATCCATTCTATAATTTTCCAAAATCTGCCAACTATGAGCGTGTGCTGGGAATACCAGATTGCAGATTTCCTTCTATAGGACGTAATTCACGTACCATCGGATCAAATAGCAGAAGCAGAAAAGGAGTCAGTACTAACAACAGTAACAAAGACAACAATTTGTACTTGTATATTTCCTTTAATGTAGAAAATTTACCAAGTGCTGTGGAACAGGAAAATAAAGGAATATAGTAATAATTTTATTAGATATAACATTTCTGGATGACTTGTAAGAGGTTACGATGTACTTACAGCACAATGCTTCACAATTTCAAAACACCTACATCAAGTTTCCTCTTAACCTTCAATGATCCAATCTTCCTCAGCCCATCCAGGTGTTTGGAATTTCTCATCCTTGGAAACATCCGAGTAAATCTCTTCTGCCCCCTTTCCATAACCTTCATGACTTCCATAAAGAATGGAGCATAGTATTGGATACCACTTCAACTGGGGCCAAACTATTTTTTTATTATAGGTTTAGCATAACGTCCTGGCATTTGTGCTCCATCCCTCTATTTATAAAGTCCAGAATCCCATACGCTTTCTTAATCATTCAGCTTCAAAGATTTGTGCGCAGGCCTCTCTCTTCTTGCACCTCTTTAAAATTGTACAATTCAGCTTCAATTCTTTCCTCATTCTTCCAACCACAATGTGTCACCTCACACATTTTTTGCATTGGATTTCATCTGCCATATATTTGCCCATTACACCAGCCTGTCTTTGGGAGTACATTACTATCTTCCTTACTGTTTTATAAATTTCCAAGTTTTGTGTCATTTTCAAAATTCAATATTGTGTCCTGTTCCTCCAAGTCTAAGTCATTAATGTGCATCAAAAACAGCAGTTGTTCAGCCACTAAACTGTAGGGAACACTACCATTTACCTCCTTCCAGTCTGGAAAACCATCACTGGAATTTTACCACGCCGCCCGCCACGGATTTGGAGCGGGCAAGGGGCAGACAACGGAAATGTCCATTGACCCCGGGTGGAAATTTCTGGTCTCGCTTGAACAAGGCTGTAAAATCCCACCCCAATCTTCTTTCCTACCTCTTGGCCAGTTTTGTAACCATGCTGCCACACTTCCTTTTATTCCATAGGGTTTCCATTTTGCTAGGAAACCTAATAGGCATTACTTCATAGAAATCATAGAAATCCTACTGTGCAGAAGGAGGCCATTTGGGCCATTGAGTCTGCACCAACAACAATCCCACTTAGGCCTTATCCCCATAACCCCACATATCCCACTAATCCCTCTAACCTAAGCATCCTGGGACACTGAGGGGCAATTTGGCATGGGCAATGCACCTAACCTGTGCATCTTTGGACTGTGGGAGGAAACCAGGGCACCCGGAGAAAACCCACGCAGACACGGGGAGAACATGCAGACTCTGCACAGACAGTGATCCAAGCTGGGAATCAAACTCAGGTCTCTGGAGCTGTGAGGCAGCAGCAGTGTGAACCACTGTGCCACCGTGCCGCCCTAGTTTATCAAACATCTCTCGAAAGCCCGCATACATAACATCAACTGAACTGCACTCATCCACCCTCTCTTGTTATCTCAACAAAGAATTCAAGCATGTCAGTCAGATGTAATTTGTCTTTAACAAATCTGTGCTAACTCTCCTTAATTAGTCCATGCTTGTCAAATTGGATCTATTCTGACCTCATTGCCAGAAGCAGCCTATAAATTGGGAATCTTGTACTATTGTGTGCAACTTTAGAACTTTCTAATTTTTTAATCGTGCAACGTTACGTTACTTACAAGTTCTCACTGACTGCAACATGTTAAAGTGCATATTTCCATTTAAAATTCATGTCCATGTAAGACATCCAGTTTTGGCAGACTGGAGTCACGTTAAGTGCATTATCCTCCATTCAACATAGCAATATACATGAATGGGTGTGATATGTTAACATATTGTAGAGTGTGATCTTTATAGAAGTTTAATGAAGCCAAAAGGCAGCAATGGTGATCCAGTGAATGCAAATTGCTGGCTATGCTTGTCTCCTAAAATAATCAACAACGGTTTAACATGTTTTGTCAGTTTATTTTCCAATTGCAAATAGTTTGCACCTTATTTGGCATAGTGTGATATCTACTTGATCGCTTCATTGATCAGAGACCTGGTTGTGTGAAAATGCGGGGGGGTGTGGGTGATTCATTTGTAGCATGCGAGCTGTATCAGGACAATTCTTCCACGCAATGTGTGCATTTTAACGTTAAGTCACTAATTGTTAAGAAAAAAAATTGAATTTAGCACTGCTATTCACTGAAGTGATTAATCAATTACAATATCAGACCACGTCGCTCGTAATGAGGAAAACTTTTCTAAGTGACAACTGTTGTAATTGCTGTGGTATAACATTTTTCTGGGAACCAGGTAGGAGTAGAACAACTTGAATTTATACAGTGCCTTTAAGGTAGTGAAATGATGCAAGGCACTTCAGTGAGCCATTTAAGGAGATATTAGGATAGTCAGCCAAAAGCCTCACAGAACCATTATGGCGCAGGAGGAGGCCATTTGGCCCATCATGTCTACACCGGCTCTCCAAACGGGCATCATGGCTTAGTGCAATTCCCTGGCCTTTTCCCCATACCCCTGCACATTGTTTCTATACAAGCAATCATCTAATGCCCTCTTGAATGCCTTGATTGAACCTGTCTCCACCTCACTTCCAGGCAGTGCCTTCCAGACTCAAACCACTCACTGTGTGACAAAGTTTTTCTCACCACATTTCTGTGTCCCCTCATTCTTGATCCTTTTATGAGTGGGAACAATTTCTCTCTATCCATTCTGTCCAGCTCCCTCATGATTTTGAACATCTCTATCAAATTGCCTCTTAGCCGCCTTCTCTCCATGGGGAACAGTTCCAACTTCTCCAATCTATCCTCATATCTGAAGTTTCTCATCCTTGGAACAATTCTTCAAAACCCCTTCTGCACTCTCAATTGCATTTACATTCTTTCTATAATGTAGTGCCAGGAAGTGTACATAATACTCTAGCTGAGGTCTAAGGTATTGCATAAATTCAGCATAACCGCCTTGCTCTTGTACTCTAAGCTCCTATTAAGAAAGCCCAGAATACTATATGCTTTATTAACTGCTCTCTCCATCTGTCCTGCCTCCTTCAACGTATGTTCTTGTATACACCCAAGTCCCTCTGCTTCTGCACCCCTTTAGGAATTTTACCCTTATTTTCTATTGTCTCTCCATGATCTTTCTACCAAAGTGCATCACCTCACATTTCTCTGCTTTGAACTTCATCTGTCACTTATCTGCCTATTCCACCAACTTCTCCATGTCCTTTTGAAGTTCTACACTGTCCTGTTCACGGTTTATAATACAACAAGTTTTGTATAGTCTGTAAACTTTGAAATTGTTCCCTGTACAACAAGATCTAGATCATTAATATATACCAAGAAAAGTGAGGGTCCCAATACCAACCCCTGGGGAACACCACTACAAACCTTCCTCCAGCCCATAAAATACCCATTGACCATTACTTTCTGCTTCTTATTATTAAGCCAATTTTACATCTTGTCGCTACTGTCCGTTTCATTCCATGAGCTATAACTTTTCTCACAAGTCTGCTGTGTGGCACTGTATTGAATGCCTTCTGAAAGTCCATGTACACCACATCAACAGCATTACCCTCACCAACCCTTTCTGTTACCTCCTCACAGTAACTTCATTGCACTGTTAATGTAAGCCTTACTTGTGACTAATAAACTGACTGACCTGTGATTGCTGGGACTTATTCTTCCAAACTTTCTTGAACAAGGGCATAACATTTGCAATTCTCCAGTCCTCTGGTAGCTCACCTGAGTTCAAGGAAGACTGGAAGGTTATGACCAGCGCCCCTGCAATTTCCATTCTTACTTACTTCAATATTCTTGAATATATCTCAACTTTTTCCATTGCCTTGTCAACTTTCAATACTAACCATCTATTCAACACTTCCTCCTTATCAATTTTGAACCCTTCTAGGAACAGAATTTCCTCATCCATCACATGCCCTGGGTAGCAACCTCGTCAGCGATGCCCCTTACTTCCATGTGTAAATTGTCTTTTGGGTCCCTGCTTGGCCCTACTCCTCCTTTTTACCACACTTTTACTATTTATATGTCGAGAGAAGACTTTGGGTTTCCAATTTATATTCTTCATTTTTTTCTCATAATCCTTCTTCATTTCTCTAATGTATGTTTTCACCTCCCCTTTGAACCTTCTGTATTGCTCTTGGTTCTGAACTGTATTTTCCACCTGACACCAGTCGCAACACCTTTTCTTCCTTATCTTAATTTTTATTTCCTTTTACATCCAGAGAGCTCTGGATTTGTTTGTCTTACCGTTCCCATTTAAGGGAATATATCTTGACTGTGTCCAGACCATTTCTGTTTTGAAGGTGGCCCATTGGTCAACTACAGTTTTTCCCGCCAACCTTTTGTTGCAGTCAAACTGGCCCAGCAACATTCTTGCCCCATTGAAGTCATCTCTCCCCAATTAATTCTTTTTACCCTGGATTAGCTATTTTTCTTTCCTATCATAATCCTAAATCTGACAGTACAATGGTCACTATCACCTAAATGTTCCCCCACTGTCACTTGATCTACTTGGCCCACCTTGATTTCCAAGAACCAGGTCCAACATTGAATCCTTTATGTTGGACTGGACACATACTGCTGTAGAAAATTTTCTTGAACACAATCTAGGAACCTTTGCCCTCTCCACACTTTAGATTATCATATTCCCAATCTACGTTCAGGTTATTAAAGTCTCCCATTAAAACTACTCTATAATGTTCGCATTTTCAATTAAGAGACTGTCTCCAGGAGCATCATCCAACCAAGGATGGAACAAGCACCCAGATGTCTTAATGGGAGGGCCTGCAATCATGTCCTGTTGGCAGTCCCACTGGGAGAGTGGGCAGAAGAATGCAAGGGCGCCTGAAGATATAGTCGCTTTAGAACATGTATGAAATTATTACAATTACTTGTGACAATTGATGCTATCATTGTGGAGGGAGATGAATAAAGGAGGCCTTGCTAGCTTTCTGCCTGCTGTCAGTTTGCTGCCTCCACGGATCCAGCAGATTTCACCAAAAGCATCAGCCACCAGTAAGATTCCTGCGGCTTCCCAAACTGGCCCTAAGTGGCAAGTCAATTGTCTGTCCTTGCCAGATGGGGTAGCCACTTCCAGTGCTTGTATGCCTCCGGCAAGATTGCCTGAAGGTCACAACGCCCATCAACCTTTCAGATTTCCCCTCTGGCCCTGCCTCTGTGGATTTCACAAGCTTCCGCCCAGTGTTTCAAATCATTGGGAATAAGGCCAATGCAAAATACTTCAGATGCTGGAATTTTGAACAAAAATGGAAAACACAAAAAATACCTAGCAGGTCAGACAGCATCTGTAGAGAGGGAGAAACAAAATTTCCTTTTCCTGCTGTCCTCAGAAAAGATCACCTCATTTCAGCCCCTCAGATCCTACAGCAGGACCCCCAAGTAAAAGTGAGAGATCTGAAGAGCATTCTTCCCAGGTCTCCCCTCCATTCCTATAATTTCTGAAGGTGATTCATTGTAACCCATTCTGTGATCCCTTTAATTAGAAAGCCTTCCTTTGCCAGACCCAGCTTGTAACCCTGTCTGCCCTCCCTGATTGGTTAGAGAATGCAGAAAACATGGTGCTAATTCCATGGTTCAGTTAAAGAACGTTGGTGAAATCTGCTGGAGAGTCCAATGGATTCCTGATCATCTAATAGTCCCCTCATTTTGGCAGTGACCAAGTTGATAAAAATCAGTGTTTCCAGTTGATGACTCATCATCAAAATTGGAATGGCTACAACAGCATTACTGAGAGTGTGGACTGGTTGTTGGGCCGGAACCCTATCAGTACATGGCTGATGGGATGGTCTGCGCCTGTATGATCTACTTGCCTTTCTCTGGCACATTTCTGAGCCACAGGAATCTTCTTTTACCAGAATTTCCCTCCTTCCAACCTCTGCTATTGCGCTGTTGTCATTTACAGCTTCTCTGGACCCATTTTTTCTATTTTTTATTTGTCCCATTTGTCAGCCCTTTTAGCCTCGCACCATCAGTCCTGCCCTCCACCTAATCCCAGACCTACCCTTTTGCTCCTTTACTGACCCCTTTTCCCTGGTTCTGCATTTGCTTAAAAACAGTTCATCTCTATCAGCTTCCATTTTCTGTTGAAAGGTCATCAACTTAAAACGTTCATCGATCTGAAATAATAACTCTGTTTCTCTCTTCAGTCCTTGGATGCTGTGACCTGATGAGTGTTTTCCAACATTTTCTGATTCACTGGAAATGAGACATGTTGAAACTCCCAACTGATATAGAAAAAGTGATCAAATAGCATTGAACAACAAGATGAAAATGACCTAAGTGCATTACAATAAATTCGCATTCCCTGGCATGGAACATGAAAAGTGATTTCATGAGCTGACCCTTCCAATGAAGAATGACACTCCCAGATAATAAATAATAAATCATGGGTTGTGCTACAATTACAGTAGCACAGTGGTTAGCACAGCTGCCTCACAGCGCCAGGGACCCGGGTTCGATTCCTGGCTTGGGTCACTGTCTGTGCAGAGTCTGCACGTTCTCCCCGTGCATGCGTGGGATTCCTCCGGAAGCTCCGGTTTCCTCCCACAGTCCGAAAGATGTGCTGGTTAGGTGGATTGGCCATACCAAATTCTCCCTTAGTGTATCCGAACAGGCGCTGGAGTGTGCAACTAGGGGATTTTCACAGTAACTTCATTGTAGTGTTAAGGTAAGTCTACTTCTGACACTAATAAATAAATGTTAAGTTTGCAAACTGAAATACTTATGAACACTACTTCCTGATGGGGTAACTCCCTGAGCTGTAGTTCTGTATGATATATTAATGAACTGCAAGTTGCAAAATTTTAGTTAACTCACACTTTGTTTCCCTCCTCTTGTGCTTGCTCCAGCTTTTTTTTGGAATTTAAAGTATGCATTCAGTTTTGGACACCACACTTCAGGAAAGATACATTGGCCTTAGAGAGAGCTACAGAGATTCATTGGAGTAATATCGGGGCTTAGAGGGGTGCAATAATTTGGCCTGTACTCATTGGAATTCTGGAGTTGACTGGGGACGTTATTGAGATGTTTGAAGTGATAAGAGGATTTGATAGATTAGATACAGAGATGGCTACTTCCTCTGCTGGAGTGGGGCGTGGGGGGAGGTTGGGGGGAGGATCCAGAACTTGAAGACACAATCTTAAAATTGGAGCTAGTCCATTTAGGAATGAAATCAGGAAATGCTTTTTCACACACAAGGTTGTGCAAATCTGTAATTCTCTCCCCCCCAAAGGACTGTGGATACGGGCCAATTGAGATCAGTAGATTTTAATTAGATAATGATATCAAGAGATGTGGGTCAAAGTAGTGTTGAGGTACATATCAGCCAAGATCAAACTGAAAAGTGGAACAAGCTCAAGAGATTGAATGCTCCTTTTCTTATAACGCTCCCCATGTCTCTCTGCATTCATTCTCCTTAATGTTTATAAGTGGATAGGCATTGGTGTTTCAGGAGATTATCTGAGTCTCTTGGACTGTTTTACAATATCGTAATTTCCACAGAGGAATCTGTTACTTTTCACTGCCACAGAGCAGGTATACTTAAGAAACCTGGAGTATATACAAACACTACATGAATCAACAATTAATGGTCAACCATCACTTGCAGCATTCTAAATAAGAGAAAAATTATGCAAAAATTCAAGGAACGTCCAGCCTTGTTAAATATCACTGCGATGACAATGAACTCCAGCTGTTTTCTCACTCATGTAGAAAATCATCCTGGTTCACTCTTGCCTGCAGCATTTGACACTTATAGGTCTTGAAAGAGCTCTGGGAACACATTATTGCAGGATAGTAATAATTCACATCTTCTTTCGCCAGCTACATTTTTAGAAAGGTACAATCCTTTGTCAATATCTGTAACATTGAATTATTGCCTGCCACCCCTTGCCTCTTCCTCCATTTCTGTTTGGGGAGAAGTGTCATTTCAATGGTGCTTTGGTTCTTCTGTATTGTATTCAAGATCAGGGATGCCAGAGGCAGTCCTATAGACTTTATAATCCAGCCCTCTAAGACCAGACAACTCAATTCTATTTGCACTTCAATATTTTGACTTGTTGAGTTTGTTCTGTTCAAATTTTGCCAACATGCAGATTTGCAAAATGTTTTTGGCCCTGTAATAAGGCTTCAGAGGCAAAAGTCCCTTCACCAAAATCCCTTTATTTACAATTCCAACAGCAGTACACAGAGTGCTATCAGTCAGCAGTCTACCTTTGGGAGTGCCAGAGGAATTGACACTCCTGGTTAAATGCAAGGAACAGATTATCTGGCCCATCAATTGACTCCTTAATCAGGGAGTTCATATTCCAATAGGCCAACCTCAATGGCCTGATTGAAGTCATTACAGGCCCTATAGCTTCATTGTTAGATGAATCCTAAGCAGAACTTTAAGATGTTAGTATCGGTAACTTGAGATCTATATAAATTAATGGGAACTTCCATTTGAACTTTACATGTGGACTCCTAGGCTCTGTAGTATACTGCTATGTGATTCACAAACATGGGCACTCCTGCACCAAATATTGGGATATCTGAATGCATCCTAATTCTAATACATCCTAAAGATTCTGCAGCAATGGCTAATCTTAGAATTCTTCATGTAAAATGAAAATTCTATGGAAATGCTAACTTTCAACACCTGTATATTTACTCGCAGATAATTATCTTTACTATTCGCTGTATATTATCTAGCTACTTCATAAATATTACCCAAATAAATATAAACATGTTCAAATGTTCTATATTCAGAAAAAGAAGCAAACATGGGCAAAAAAGAGGCTGAATTATTAAACCTTCCTAGCCAATGGAGCATGATTTGTTTTTAAAATTAGGAAGAGGGAAGGAATGGAATGTAGCTCAGGGCAAACATAACAAGGATATATGTGCCAAAAATTAATTGCAGCAGCTGCTGGAAGTCCTGTGAGACTTGAAGAATTTGTGCCAAGCTACCATCAGGAAAATCTGGAAAGGCTAATATATGCTTCGCCTGTTTCAGCAGGTCACTTTGCAAAACCAATTCCCCAGCCCATTGTCTTTGGGGAGCAGCAGCACAACAGGAAGCGTGAGAGTGGGGAATTGGGAGCAGAGTACCAGTGCCAACTTCTTTCAAGGCTGCAATGCTGCACTTTTCTATTATTAGTGAGCAAAGTGCTTGCTCCTATTTCATGAGTGTGCCTATTTAAGGTCCAGGAACTGATGCAAAAATGTTAAATTGAGCATCGCTGACAATCCCCTGAGATTTGAGCCCTTTTTTTACCTGCACTTTTTTTACGATTGTGAGGGACGCGTCATCTACAAAAAAGCTTTTGGAAGGCTTTATTTTGTGACGTTTGCAGCACTTTTTAGTGCAGTGTTCCCAGAGAGAGAAATTTTCTCTGTCGGCTATCAGGAACACTGCCAGCAATGGCCAGGATGGTACTGGCAGTGGTTGGTAAGATTGCATTGCCCTTAATTGGTATGAATATGGCTCTGACATAGCCAACACAGCAATACCAAGTGCTGTGCTGGCTACATATGTATCAGAGTGAAGGCTGATGGGCTGTTTGGCAATGCCAATACGTAGATTTCCTTTCCCACTGAACACCAGGCCAATGACATCACATCAGTGAATTTCACAGTCATAGGTTGCCTGCAAGTATCCAACTTGAAGCCTTTCAGAAGATGTGAATATACAAATGCCCTTTATTATACATTGCATATTGAGGAATGAGTGTGCATAAAAGGCAATGAAAAATATGTCAGGTTTATTATGGATTGGAATGGGTGAGCTATCAATGCTGTGACCTATGCCATGTACCTGGTAAATACTGCAAGTTAGCATCCTTATAGTGAGTGTCTTGGCTTCTCCCACATTTGCTTCCAGCTACTATATCCAATGTTCAGACTGCCTGTCACCAGGCAAGCTGCACTTCTGGCCTTCAGGGAGGTTGCACTGGAGTGGCCAAGCTCAGCACATCCATCTCATTGACCAATAGATTAGCTTGATCAGTGAAAGGGTTAAAAATCACACAAGTTTAAAAATCACATAATCTGCAAGCTAGACCTCAGTCACACAGGGAATGCTATGTGCAAATGACAGGTTTTGATTAAAGCAAGCCCAGATAATGCTCAAGGACTATCTACTTGAATCTAGTAGAAAAGGTTAAAAGCTTCAGGTTTCTAGGTGTCCAGGTCACCAACAACCTGTCCTGGTCCCCCCCATGCCAATACTAGAGTTAAGAAAGCCACCAATGCCTCTACTTTCTCAGAAGATTAAGGAAATTTGGCACGTTAGCTATGACTCTCACCAACTTTTACAGATGTACCATAGAAAGCATTCTTTTTGGTTGTATCACAGCTTGGTATGGCTCCTGCTCTGCCCAAGATTGCAAGGAACTACAAAAGGTCATGAATGTAGCCCAATCCATCACGCAAACCAGCCTCCCATCCATTGATGCTGTCTACACTTCCCACTGTCTCAGAAAAGCTGCCAACATAATTAAGGACCCCAAGCACCCCGGACATTCTCTCTTCCACCTTCTTCTGTCAGGAAAAAGATACAAAAGTCTGAGGGCACGTACCAACCGACTCAAGAACAGCTTCTTTCCTGCTGGACCTACCTCGTATTAAGGTAACACTACATTCTGCACCCTCTCATTTCCTTCTCTATGAACAGTATGTTTTGTCTGTATAGCGCGCAAGACGCAATACTTTTCACTGTATGTTAATATATATGACAATAAATCAAATCACATCTTGTGCAGCTGTAGTTCATATCTGCCCATTAGAACAAGGGACATTGGAAAGGGAGGTTGAGATACCATTGGTCAGAGATATAGCCATCATTTCTTGACGATATAACTTGCATAAGTTTTAATTGGACATTATACCCTTATGTGTGCATGATGTAACCTTAACTATGATTGGATGGAGATAGCTCCTACTCTTTTATTGGTTATATGCTAATTACTTGTAATTGATGCTGAGACTTTAATTACCTTTGTATTTCTGAATTTTTCATTCTGAATGCCCTGAATGGACATTCTCGGTCCTGTAGCTGGCTATAGTAAAGTTCATCTTGGAGTCTGTTACTTTGTTTGGCTACTTGAGGGGAACGATAGTTTTTAAATACAACCAAAAAAACCATCGTAACAGCCCCTAACAACCAGCTGTGACATATGAGATGTTATTGGCTTAATTTTGTGCCTCTGATTATTGCTTCTCCACATCCCACCTCGAGTGATCGCCACCCTCTCGTTTTATATGTACGTTAGTTAATGCAGTTTTCAGAATTATACTTTCCATTTCTCTAATCAGTTAAAATAACTTCCTTTACTGTGCTTTACGTTGTGATGGACTTTTATACAGAAGCAGTCTCTGACTCCCTTTATGTTACAGCACTGCTGTTGATGGAGCTCTCACTTTGGCAGTGCTATTGTGAGATGCCTCAAGGTGCCAAGAATCAACCTCAAGAAGTGACTTTCCTAAAAGTACCTCCTGAGGTAGCAGTCATCAGAGACAAATAAAACACCGCTGCTGGCAAAAACATTACATTTCTTACCATGGAGAGGACCACCTGCTCAGGCAGGCAATATGCTTTCTAATCTATCTTGACCTTCTGCAGTCATTGGAAAAAGTTTAACAGCCAGAAATTAATAGCAGATTGGGACTGCCAAACAACTGTGCGCCTGCAAGATTACACTTGCAGTATTGTTTGTCTGCTAGCACTAGTGCCGTGCTGTATATATGGAGATGGTTGCACAACTTCAGTTTATCACAGAACCAGTTGAGGTGGTCAGAGGAGTGCGGGTTGACAGTTAAACACTGCACTTTTCAGCTTGTTTTATAGCTTTTAATGCCTACAAAGGATTTTATGTTTTCTGATGAAAGCATTTTGCCTTCAGATGAAAGTAAATGGTATGGGGCACTGCAGGATTCTTCCCTGACCTGTGAGCTCACAGATAACAGCATGTACCAGCTGCTCTCCCCATTGCTGTTACAACACCGCTAATGACAGTACTTCCGTGTCTCCAGAATAAACCATGCTAATAAGCAAATGGCAACCATGGGAAGGTGATGAAAGCAACTGTGAGGGAAAAAAATAACGTATAAAGAATCATAGCTAGAAACATGTTACACTCCAGATTAATGTGTTATGTTTAGTAAGTATTAGGCTCCTTAGATCCGATATTGAGTACTTAAACTGTTTACATGTGGAGCTTCCTATAAATATATTAATTGTATTCTGCCAGCATCCTTCCCTCTGCGTAAGATGATGGAAATTCTGTAAATCAAAACCATTGATGATGGGGTAGCTTTATATGGTGCACTTTTGCTTATGGCTGAAGAGGCTAATCACCAGCACGGCACGTGGCAGATTTTCCCATTCTGCCCACCACGGGAATCATAGTGGGTCAGGAGTGGACCATGGAAAGGTCCGTTGACCTCGGGTGCGATTTTCCGGTTTCAGGGCAGGCGCGACTGGAAAATCCCACCCGAAATGTTTATCAGGTGTCATTATGGGTGGTTGTTTCCAGTGCAAGTCTCAATTGACAAGCCACTGTAATCACCGAACATCATGGTGGCACATACAGCCCACAGGTGATATTGCCATTTTTTTATTGACAGCCAGTGCTTCCCAGGTGTGAGAATGGATGCTTAGGGCCTTCACGTCATGCTTGCATGTTTCATTGAAGATACTACTCATGGCTTCAGCTAATTCATCATACAGAAACTCCATAGGAATTTGAACATCTTCCATCCTGCAAACATGCCTGAGTCAGCAAAGTTGCCTCTGCTTGATAAGTCCTTTGAGAGGACTGATGCATTTGTGCTTTTGTCCTTCCATGAGATGCCCAGAACTTAGCCCTACAAGGCAGCCTAACATTATTCCATGCACATTACGCGAGATGTCAAAAGGTGGTGAGCAGTCCCCATGCACGTATTGAGTTCTTCATCAAGAGACAGCTTACTTGTCACCGTGGACACAAAGCAACAGAATTTGCTAACTACTTTCAGCAGGGTCTTACTTAGTGTGTTCAGTGGTGGAGATGTGACACCCTGTCCCATGACCACAGTTTTCCTGATACTTAGATTCAGGGAGAACAAGTTACAGGCACAGGAAAGACAATCGATGAATCTTCGTTTATTATATGTATCAATTGAGGTTAAGTACAGTCAGGTGGATAGCATTGATTTGATGGTTACCTGAGCACATACAAAGAGACATATACTGACACAGGAATAGAGGGGAGACAGAAGGTATATACCTGCATTGTTTCACTCTGAATAAGTAAAGACTGGTTCTGATTTCTTCCTTCACCAACTGGCTATCGTGAGGACAAATTGTTTCTGAGTTTCCGGGTGAGTGACTAGCACAGCGTCATCAGTGTGGAGGAGTTCTCTGGTCAAGATGTGCTGTATTTTTGTCTTCACTTTCAGTCTGGATAGATTGTAGAGCTTGTATTTAAACTCCTTCCAGCAAAGATGAGGAGCATTGAGAAGAAAATACCAAACCAATGGGGGCTGGGTCACAGTCCCATTTCACTCCATCCTTCACTCTGAACCTGTTGTAAAGTGTTGCCGTTAAACCGTACATGTACATGCTGTCATGGCTGAACACTACCGAGAGATGCACGCTCGCGAGGTGGGCATCTCCTAGTCTGCATTTGATGCCCTCCCAAAGCTTCCTGTCATGATTGAGTTTGATGAAAAGCCCTCATCACTGGAGTTTGATTGCTTACAAAGCAGAGAGGCACCCAGTGAGGTTGGAATTCCAGCCAAACTGCTCAAGCACAGCAAGTCCCATCTACTGCCTGATCTTCATGACCTGCTGCTTCTCTGTCAGAAGAATATGTAGTACTAGGGCGTTCAGGATTGAACTGGAGAAACAACACCACAGACAATGTGATGTAAAAAGGAGACACATTGGGCGAAATTCTCCCACAAAAACCAGCGAGAATAATGGAGTGATCCGTCCCAGTCTCTCAGGCGCGCTCCGCAATCCTCCCACACTCAGTCACTTTTTTTGGAGAGTTGGGCACTTTGCACCAGTACTGGGGAGTTTGTGGCCTAAACATGTCGATGAGCCTAACTTCAGAATGCTCAGGCACCATTTCGCAAGGTTACCTCATCTCACAGTGCACTGGGAGACCCCCCCACCCCCCTCACCCCACGGACATTGGGAGCCCCCCCACCAATTCGATGGCGTGTTCCCCCAACCCATCCTCGACATGGGCGTCCAGCCTCGGGGCCCTCCCAATGGGTCCCCTTGGCCCCCCCTCCCCCACCCCCCCCCCCCCCCCCCCCAACCAGGACCCCCGACTTGCTTCCCATCAAGCCCACCTTCACGATCCACCCCTGCATGACACCCCCATCAGACCCACTCCCACACACCCCCCCTGTCATCATCCCCACTCAGGCCCCACCCCCTTGGCACCACCGAGCTGTCTGATGGCCACTCTTGGGCTGTCTAGTAGCCACTGCCCGACAGGCACTGCCCTGCCATGCCCCCCGACCACCAAATCTCAACTTCACTCATCTTCAACAGAAGCGGTATACTCACAGTTTGAGGCACGCTTTTACCCTCATTGCCAATGTAATAATCCCCAAAGGTAGGGGAGTCTAAAACTGGAGGGCATAGGTTTAAGGTGGGAGGGGAGAGATTCAAAAGTGCGCAGAGGGGCAATTTTTTCATACAGAGGGTGGTGAGTGTCTGGAACAAGCTGCCAGAGGTAGTAGTAGAGGCGGATACAATTTTGTCTTTTAAAAAGCATTTAGACAGTTACATGGGTAAGATGGGTATAAAGGGATATGGGCCAAATGCAAGCAATTGGAACTAGCTTCGGGGTTTTTTTTAAAAAAAGGGCAGCATGGACAAGTTGGGCCGAAGAGCCTGTTTCCATGCTGTAAACCTCTATGACTCTATGACCAGTTAATGGAAAAACAACAACACATTTACTTACAGGTAAAGGCTATACAGAAGCTGGCAGCCTCATGGCTGCAGTCAGCTCCCAAGATGGTTCTGGAACAAAAGTCCCTGCTTTCTGGAATGAATACCCAACCTGAGCCCTGAGTGGTTTCCCGAGTCATGTGACCATGAAAAGGACCATCCACCACCCCACCAAACTTCCTCGGTCTCATTAATTGTTCTCCTGTGCATGGAAATAATTAGTTGGGAGTTGCAGACTTCCCTTAAGCTTTCACACTTATTGAACAGCTCAGAATGGGCAGCTCCTGCAACGTGCACACCTTCCCAGAGAGAAAATTTACAACATAGAACAGGCATTCTGATTAAAGCATTAGTCCTTGGGCTCCAAGTTTGAGGATTCTACTCTGCTGTCAGAAGTAATGTGGAGCAGGACCTCTGGCCATGACTGTACTGAAGTCTTTCCCATACCAAACCATCGAACAGAGTAATTTAAATTGTTGGGCGGGCGGGTGGAATAGTGGTGAGGTGGCAGCCTACTTATGTACAGGCGCACAATAGACTACCTCTATCAATGGCTTTATGGAAAACCGGTTGAACACCACTCCAGCTGCAGATAGCAAAAACTTCATACTTTTCCAGAGGAAAACAAGAGAACCTCTCTCGTTTAACTTCTTCCAAAAACTTTTCTGGGTTTTTTTAAAGGCTTAGAACAGAACCAATGCTGGTTCCACTGGATTTCACAAATCCCTAGATTAGCCTGAGGTTGCCCCCAGTCCAACCCTACAGCTCGCAGGAGAATAGCACAAGAGGTTGGATGGGCTCGTGTATGATTCGCAAATGCTCCCCTACCCACCTATCCCCTCAAGCCTTAATATTGCAATTGGGGCCATTCTTGCCAACTGGCTTTTAACAAAAATTCCCACTCCACTATGGGAAACAGACTCAAAATGTGCTCCCTGTAGCCCAGGAAATTTGGTCCGAAAGTAATTTGACCACCCAGCCCACTATCTATTACCCTGATGGTGGTGACACTTACTGGGTTACCATGTGCCCTCCCCCCCTCCCCCGACCCCCCGGGCAGTGATACATCTTGGGTATTTCATCACTGGGCACCGTTCATGTTTGATTCCAGATTAAGGAAACTTTTCACTGGCTAATTCATCAATGACACCATCACAGCTGAGCCTTGCCTTACTTGGCCTCCGCACAAGTATGTTTCAGCTGGAGTCGCAAAGATCAGAAGGAAAAGAACATGTCAGGGAGATCAATCACAGAAGCTAAAGGGAAACCTTGGAGCAACTCTGCCGGTTCAGGTAGACAGACAAGATCCCGTGGCTTTATAGAAAGCAGCATAGATCTTTAAAAGCTGAATTGCATGTAGGAAAAGCAGTAACAATGACCAACATGTTTTATATGTGGGGCATTGAACACAGAAAGGGCTAGTTAAGGACAATTCAGATAAAACATAGGTTAGAGCGAGTTACTGTTTGCAGTCTTGGGCACCTCAGTACAGAATGATTATTAAAGCCACGGAAGTGATCTTACATAGATTTACTCGGGTGATAACAAGATTAGGAATAATAATTATGATAAAAGACTTATCATAAACAAAAACCAAGTCTATTCACTACAGCAGAGAAGGTTAATAGGGAAACTAATAGAAGTGTTTCAAGTTTTGAAAGGGTATGAGAACACAATTAATAGAAGATTATTTCCACTGGTCTGTGTATTGATATAATGGAGCAGACATTTTGGATCAATATTAAAACTACAAAAGAGGAGGTGAGAAGAGATGTTTTCATGCAGAGAGTTATTGGAATATGGAAAGCAAATGACTATTGAAGCTGAGTCAAACACATTGGAACTATCACTGGTGCAATCGGATTAATTGCCTCCTTCTGTACTGAAATTCCTATAACATCAGCAATTGAAGTAAAGTATTAATGGAGCTAATATCTCTTTTCCCCTGCCACTGAAATGATAGCTATCAGAGTAAAGTATCAGACTAACCTGCTTTCTGTAAAGTACACATTAATACAACAGTAGCACATTTTGACAAGATTTTGCATTTAATTCACATTTTGCTCATACTGAAACCCAGTCATGGACTCAGTAATGAAATCTGCATGGACTGATTTGAGGAACTGCCCTGTTTATTGACACACAACTAGAATGTTAGATGATTTGGCAATTGAATGTAAAGGAGAAGCTATAGAAATCAGTCTGAACCGAAAAAAATCCAGACCTAGTCTAGGAACAGAAAAAAACATAATTCTATTATCATAAAGATTTCCTATCTAACCGTACAGCAAAAGACACGAGCAACATATTTTACACAACAAAAAATAACTCGTCTCCATCTCAATTTACTTTGAGATGTTGACTGTGCCTTAGGCCCTAGATTTTCCACTCGAGCTAACCTGGCTCCAGGCATAATTCAAGTGAATGAAGGCAGAAATTGCTTCACCAGCTACTTCACCTCCACCACTTCAGTGATTTCCTGCTGGCAGTCGATCGGCCAGTGTATGATATGTAGGCATGACAGAAATACAAACATTTGCAACATGCCCTCCATTACCTGCATCATGACAATGCTGGGTACAAGAGGCACCTGTGGGTCCCTGGCGGCCAGTACTGCTACATGTGACAGAGGGACTAATTAAAGGTTAACGGTCAAAGAGACAGTGTAGTCAATTGCAGAACACAACAGCTGATTAAACAGACTAAAGATGCATTTTTTTAAAAATTAAGATCTTTTACTGGAAGCACAGAGACTGCAGAGTGCACACTAATCAATGACAACCTTCTAAACAACTCAACGCACTCCAACAGGCCTTTCAGACGGGCAGTAGCAAAATGGTAATGTCGCTGGAGCAGCATTCCAGAGGTCCACACTACTGCTCTAGGGACACAGGTTGAGGATTTTGTGTTAGAATTTAAATTCAGTTAATTAAAAGCTAGTCCCATTGACCATGAAATGATTGTCATAAAAACCCATCTGGTTCACTAATGTCCTATAGGAAGGGAAATCTGCCATCCTTACCTGGTCTGGCCTACATGTGATTCAGAGCAACGTAATTGAGTTTTAATGTGCTCTGAAATGGCCTAGTAAGCCAGTCAGTTGTACCAAACCTGTACAATGTCAAAAAGGAATGAAACCAGATGGCTCACCGGGCACCAGAAACAGCAAAGGCAAACCCAGCCCCGTCAACTCTGCAAAGTTCTCCCCAACATGGGGGGCCTTGTGCTAAAATTGGAACAGCAACAGCCTAACGTGGTCATACTAGCAGAATCATACCTTAATCAATGTACCAGATACCACCATCATCATCCCTGGGGTTGTCCTGTCCCACCAGCATGACAGGTTGTACCATCAGTGGCAGCAAAGTGGTATATAGTTGAGACGGGGGTTCCCCTGGGGCTCCTCAACATTGACTCTGGACCCCAGAAAGTCTCATGACATCAGGTCAAACATCAGCAAGGAAACCTGCTGCTGAATCAATACTCCTCCGTGTTGAACACCAATTGAAAGAAGCACTGAGGCTGGCAAGGGCACAAAACGTATTCTGGTTGGGTAACTTCAGTGTCCATCACCAAAAGTGACCTGGTAGCACCACTACTGATGTTTTAAAAATTATTTCATGGGATGTGGGCGTCACTGACCTGGCCAGCATTTTACTGCCCATCCCTAATTGCCCCCGAGAAGGTGGTGGTGAGCCACCTTCTTTAACCACTGCTGTTCATGTGGTGTAGGTACAGCACAGTGCAGTTTGGGAGGGAGTTCCAAGATTTTGACAACTGAGAATTCTGCAGCCTCCTAATTCCCCAAAGACTGTTCCTTATTGACAAGGCACAAGTCAGGAGTGTAATGGAAAACTCTACTTGCCTGGATGAGTGCAGCTCCAACGCAAGAAGCACAACATCATACAGGACAAAGCAGCCCACTTGATTGGCACCCCATCCACAAATATTCAATCCCTTCACCACCGATGCAGTGATTAAAATGTATACCATATACCAGATTCACTGCAGGAACTAATGAAGGCTCCTTCTACAGCATCTTCCCAACCCCCAACCTCAGCCATCTTGGAGAATAACGGCATCAGATGCACAGGAACACCGCCACCTGCATTGTTTCCTCCAAGTCACACACTACCCTGACTTACAATAATGTTGCCTTTTCTTCACTGTCACTGGCTCAAAGTCCTGGAACTCCCTTCCTGCCAGCTTTGTGGATGGACCCACACCATATGAACTGCGGCGGTTCAAGAAGGTGGCTTCAACACCACCTTCTCAAATGCTAGCCTAGCCAGTGATGCCCACATCCCGTGAAAGAGTAAAAAGACAAATCCCATTGGTGGATGTGGAGACCAACTCAAAAATTCAAATGACCCCAGCTGCACGAAAGCTGCCACATTGAATGGGGATGCAACCTTGTGATGTGTGTAAAATATACTCTAGCTTGCACGTACCGGGTGGCTATGAAGCTGAAACTCCCAGTCGTGGTGGAGTTTGGGAATTTGAGTAGACCTTCCAGCCGAGGAGGATTTTAGATTTGGCAAAGTGCTGAAGAAAAACTTGCAACCAAATTAGCTGGGGATTTAGAGGCTGCTGAAGCACTATACCAGGAACCTCAGCAATGAAAGTAATGGCAGTATAATGTGGATAAATGTGAGGTTATCCACTTTGGTAGCAATAATAGGAAGACAGATTATTACTTGAATGGGTGTAAATTGAGAGAAGTGGATACTCAACAAGACCTTGGAGTCCTAGTGCAACAGCCGCTGAAAATAAGTGTGCAGGTACAGCAGGCAATAAAGAAGGCAAATGATATGTTGGCTTTCATAGCGACAGGATTTGAGTATAGGGATAGGGATGTCTTGCTGCGATTGTATAGGGTGTTGGTGAGGCCATATCTGAGTATTGTGTACAGCTTTGGTGTCCTTATCTGAGGAAGGATGTTCTTGCTATAGAGGGAGTACAGCGAAGGTTTACCAGGCCGATTCCTGGGATGGCAGGTCTGTCATGTGAGGAGAGACTAAGTTGGTTAGGATTATATTCACTGGAGTTTAGAAGAGTGAGAGGGGATCTCATAGAAACGTATAAAATTCTAACAGGATTAGACAGGGTAGATTCAGAAAGAATGGCTGCGATGCTCCCAAAAGTGCTGAATTGGCGGGAAAGTTGTTCTAAATCCCGACTGTTTTGTCAGTTCAGCTTCTCAGCTGAATCTCTCCACTCTGTGCACTGGAGAGGTCCTGTCATGAATATCATTAAAAACCCAGGGGAGTGGGGCCTATTCGTGCCAGAGTCTGACAGTTCCAGAACTCTGCATGCGCAGTGGTCCCGATCTGGCAGTCTCCCTGTTTGCTGGTCAGCTCAATCGCCGGCCAGCCCGGGACAACTGCAGTGCTGCCCTTCCAGCCTCCCCCATGGCCCGATCCTGGCCCCCACAACAATTCCCAGGCCTGACCCCCCCCCCCCCCCCCCGGTCCTGGAGCGCCCCGATGCACAGACCACCCCACCAGCAGTGGCGATCCCCCCACTCCCTCACCCCCGCAGACCTCCATGCCCCCCACCGCCCCAGCCCACCCCAATCGCTGCCCTCCCTCTATCCCACACTGATCCTGTCTACAGAGTGGCAGCGGGGCCCCGCCCACAATAGGCCCCGCCCTTGGCACTGCCCATTGCCCAATGGGCAATGCCAAGGTGCCCCCTGGGCACGGGCACTTTGCCTCTTGGGCATAGGCTGGCACCACCACCCCCGCCGCCCAACCCCCTGGGGCCCCCGATTCCCCCCCCACTTCATTCCGGCAGGGTCTCCTGCTAGTTCCCCGAATGCGGGGAGCTACTCTAAACCCCACCGGAATGAAGTACTCCTGGCGGGGTGGGAGATTCAATCGGAACCTGAAAGTTCCCGATAATGAACTGATAAACATATTTAAAATATATTTTAAAAAGATTTAAATTACTTACCTGTCTTGCCGCCGGTTCCCAGCATGGTCTGACTGCAACTGTTTGCCGGCTCTGGGAGATGCGCATGTGTTCCCGGCGCATGGGCAAATCCTGGTACAAGGTCGGCGACGCGTATCTCCCACCTCAACCCGCCAGAAAAGTTGCGGGTCGCGATGGGAGAATCGCAGCCAATGTTCCCAGTGGTGGGAGGGTCCAGAACTAGGGGTCATCGTTTGAGGATAAGGGATAAACCTTTTAGAACCCAGAATGTGTGAAATTCACTACCACAGAATGTAGTTGAGGCCAAAACATTGTTTGATTTCAAGAAGGAATTAGATTTGGTCTTGGGGTTAAAGGAATCGAGGGATATGGCGGCGGGGGGGGCGGTGGGGGGGGGAGATCAGGATATTGAATTTGATGATCAGCCATGATCAAAATGAAAGGCGGAGCAGGCTCTAAGGGCTGAATGGCCCACTCCTGCTTCTAGTTTCTATGTTTTTATGAAAGTGTATGCACATAAGTCTAAACACTTGCCTCTGTGTGCAGATTATGATGCCACATAGCTGAGAGAAAGTTGCTATAAAATGGGCGGAATTTTATGGTCCCTCTGTGGCGAGGGCGGATTCGGAAAATACAGCGAGCCATTCAAAAGTCCATGGCTGCATCAGTTGAGTTAAAATCAATGGTCAGAAAGCAAGTCTCAGTAACAGGGTGATGCGCGATTAATCCACTCGGGAGGCTAGATCGTACCCGGGAATAAAGGCTTTTATTCGCAACAAGAATAGAGCATACTGCTTAACAATACAATCCTAAACTAAGGGTCACTAGGAAGTGCAGTGACCTTTATACTCCTATAGGAAGGCGGAGCCAAACGGAGTGTATCACAGAACAATACTAACAGGTGGAACACCCCAACCCTAACCCCAACAGTAACAAGAGTAACATATGTACAAGTACCCATAGTGATAACCATCTATGGTTCAGTACCCATAGTGGTAACCATCTATGGTTCACCACATTCACCCCTCCTTTAAAAACAAAGGCCGGTGGGGTAAAAAACAATACGAACTGTCCATATGTTCACAAGTTCAGTCGTATCGGAGGTCCACACCGTCTCTGCGACCTCCGCAGCACTGGCGGTAGTGCCGGTTCTGGTGACCGTGATGTCCCTCTCTCCAAGGTGGTGTCCAGTGACTCCTCCAGTTCCTCACGCACCGGTGGACCTCGAGGTGGCGACAATCGCCTGGACTCAGGCAAGCTGTACACGGGAGTAAGAGGATTAAGTGGAGGTCCCGATACTGCCCGCGCCGTGTCAGGAGGGGAGAGAATGGGCAAAGGAACCCTAACCAGGGGTGCGGGAGCGACGGGGGTTCCAGGTCCCCTGCAGGTGCCAGATCTCTGATAGAGACCGTGTCCTCTCGCCCGTCAGGATATGCCACATAGGCATATTGAGGGTTGGCGTGGAAGAGATGGACCTGTTCGACCAAAGGGTCGGACTTGCGGGCCCTAACATGCCGCCGCAGGAGGACAGGTCCTGAGTACGTCAACCAAGACGGCAGTGAGGTCCCAGAGGAAGACTTCCTAGGGAAGGTAAACATCCGCTCATGTGGGGTAGCATTGGTTGCCGTACACAGGAGGGACCGGATTGAATGGAGCGCATCAGAAAGTACCTCTTGCTAACGGGAGACTGGAAGACCCCTCGTCCTTAACGCCAGTAAGACAGCCTTCCAGACTGTAGCGTTTTCTCTTTCGACCTGCCCGTTAACCCTGGAGTTGTAACTCGTAGTCCTACCTGAGGCAATTCCTTTAGAGAGCAGGTATTGCCTCAAGTCGTCGCTCATAAACGACGAACCCCTATCACTGTGGATATAACTGGGGTAGCCGAACAGGGTAAAAAGACTCTGCAAGGCTTTGATGACCGTGGCAGCGGACATGTCAGAACAGGGGATGGCAAAAGGGAATCGGGAGTACTCGTCCACCACGTTGAGGAAATACACATTCCGATCTGTCGAAGAAAGGGGGCCCTTGAAATCAACACTCAGTCGTTCAAAAGGGCAAGTGGCCTTAATGAGATGTGCCCTGTCAGGCCGGTAGAAGTGCGGCTTGCACTCAGCACATACCTGGCAGCTTCGAGTTATCGACCTGACATCCTCTATGGAGTAGGGCAGATTCCGGGCCTTTACAAAATGGAAGAGCCGAGTGATCCCCGGATGGCAGAGATCATTGTGGAGGGCCTGTAGCCGGTCCTCCTGCACACTGGCACATGTTCCACGCGACAGGGCATCTGAGGGCTCATTGAGCTTCCCCGGACGGTACATGATATCATAGTTGTAGGTGGAGAGTTCGATTCTCCACCTCAAGATTTTATCATTCTTAATTTTTCCCCTTAACATGTTGTTGAACATGAATGCCACAGACCGCTGGTCCGTGAGCAGGGTAAATCGTTTTCCAGCCAAATAATGGCGCCAATGCCGTACAGCCTCCACAATGGCCTGAGCCTCTTTTTCCACAGAGGAGTGCTGAATTTCAGGGCCTTGGAGGGTGCGAGAGAAAAAGACGACGGGCCTGCCCGCCTGGTTAAGTGTGGCGGCCAGGGCAAAATCAGATGCATCACTCTCCACCTGGAAGGGGATGGACTCATCGACAGCGTGCATCGTGGCTTTCGCGATGTCAGCTTTTATCCCTTCAAAGGCTAAGCGAGCCTCTGCTGTCAGGGGAAAAGAGGTAGACTTTATGAGCGGACGGGCTTTGTCTGCGTAATTGGGAACCCACTGTGCATAATACGAGAAGAAGCCTAAGCATCTTCTCAGTGCTTTGATGCTAGTGGGTAGGGGAAGTTCAAGGAGGGGACGCATACGGTCTGGATCGGGGCCGATGACCCCGTTTTCCACCACGTATCCGAGGATTGCTAGGCGGTGCTTGCTGAATACGCACTTCTCCCTGTTATAGGTCAGGTTCAGGCGAGACACAGTGCGTAAAAACTTCAGGAGGTTGGCGTCGTGGTCCTGCTGGTCATGGCCGCAGATAGTGACGTTGTCCAGGTACGGGAAGGTAGCCCATAGCCCGTTTTGGTCCACCATTCGGTCCATCTCACGCTGGAAGACCGAGACCCCATTAGTGACGCTGAAAGGGACCCTTAAGGAGTGGTAGAGACGACCATCCGCCTCAAAGGCCGTGTATTTCCGGTCCTCTGGGCGAATGGGGAGCTGGTGGTAGGCTGACTTTTCAAGTCGATGGTGGAGAACACCCGGTACTGCGCAATCTGGTTGACCATGTCAGATATGCGCGGGAGAGGGTACGTGTCCAGCTGCGTGTACCTATTAATGGTCTGACTATAGTCTATGACCATCCGGGGCTTGTCTCCAGTCTTGGCCACCACGACTTGTGCTCTCCATGGGTTAGTGCTAGGTTGAATGATCCCTTCCCTGAGGAGCCGCTGAACCTCAGATCGAATAAAGATCCGATCCTCAGCGCTGTAACGCCTGCTCTTAGTCGCGATGGGCTTGCAGCCTGGCACGGGATTTTCAAATAAGGAAGGCGGGGTAATTTTGAGTGTCGAGAGACTGCATGTGGAGCGCGCTGGGCAATTTGGAGGCTGCTGTTCTCCCACTGAAAGAGGAGGGAGTGGCCCATCGTACTGCAGGGTCACACTCTTCAGGTGGACCATAAAGTCTAGCCCCAGGAGTACCGGAGCGCAAAGGTGCGGTAACACGAGGAGCCTGAAGTTCTCATAAACTGTGCCCCGCACCGTTAAAGTTACCACGCAGCTCCCAAGAACGATAACAGATCGGACCTTGACGCCATAGAGATTGTCTGCCTGACAGTTTGCACGCGGAGAGCGCACCGTTTCACCGTATCCGGATGGATGAAACTCTCCGTGCTCCCGCTGTCAAACAGACAATGTGTCAGGCGTCCGTTTACCTCTATGTCCATCATGGACTTGTCGAGTCTGTGAGGCTTGACCTGGTCCAGGATGATTGACGCCACTGTTGGATCCCGAGTGTAACTGCAGGCAGCTGAGATGGTCGACGACGAGGATCCCTGCTGGTCGTCTGCGGCCGGTGTCGACCAAAATGGCTGCGCCCATGGATCGCACGTGGTCGATGGCGTTGAAAGTGACGGCACCCGCAGGTCGCACGTGTCTTGCGGCATCGTCATCAGGAATGGCGGCGCCCGTGAATCGGATGTGGTTGAAGACATCGACGAAGCTGGAGACGAGGAGACGGATCCTGGGGAGTCACACGCAGCACTGCTTGGCTTAGAAGGGGGCTTTGCTCGACACACTTTTGCATAGTGCCCTTTCTTCCCACAAGCGGAGCAAAATATCGTCCTGGCCGGACATCTCTGGCGAGGGTGCTTCGCCAATCCACAGAAATAGCACCGTGGGCCTCCTGGAGCTGCCGCAGCCGTCAGGTCCGAGGTTGAAAGCACGATCGCGCAGTTCCTAGGAGCCGCCGGGTACAGTTAAGTCGGTGGCTGTACTTGCCACGATGTTCCCAGGTGGACAGGGACAAAGGAGGGGAATTATGCTTAGAACCCAAGGGAATAGGGGAGATCCTAAATGAATACTTTGCATCGGTATTCATGAAGGAGAGGGGCGTGTTAACCGGGAGTGTCTCAGAAGGAGGTGTTGGCCCGTTAGAGAAAATCTCCATTACAAGAGAGGAAGTGTTAGGTTTTTTAGGGAACATTAAAACTGACAAAGCCCCAGGACCTGATGGCATCTATCCTCGACTGCTCAGGGAGACGAGAGATGAAATTGCTGGGCCTCTGACGGAAATCTTTGTCGCTTCTTTGGACACGGGTGAGATCCCTGAGGATTGGAGGATAGCGAATGTGGTCCCGTTGTTTAAGAAGGGTAGCAGGGATAACCCAGGAAATTATAGGCCGGTGAGCTTGACGTCCGTGGTACGGAAGTTGTTGGAGAAGATTCTTAGAGACAGGATGTATGTGCATTTAGAACGGAACAATCTCATTAGTGACAGACAGCATGGTTTTGTAAGAGGGAGGTCGTGCCTTACAAATTTGGTGGAGTTTTTTGAGGAAGTGACAAAAACGGTTGATGAAGGAAGGGCCGTGGATGTCGTCTATATGGATTTCAGTAAGGCATTTGACAAAGTCCCACATGGCAGGTTGGTTAAGAAGGTTAAGGCTCATGGGATACAAGGAGAAGTGGCTAGATGGGTGGAGAACTGGCTTGGCCATAGGAGACAGAGGGTAGTGGTCGAAGGGTCTTTTTCCGTCTGGAGGTCTGTGACCAGTGGTGTTCCGCAGGGCTCTGTACTGGGACCTCTGCTATTTGTGATATATATAAATGATTTGGAAGAAGGTGTAACTGGTGTAATCAGCAAGTTTGCGGATGACACGAAGATGGCTGGACTTGCGGATAGCGAAGAGCATTGTCGGGCAATACAGCAGGATATAGATAGGGTGGAAAATTGGGCGGAGAGGTGGCAGGTGGAGTTAAATCCGGATAAATGCGAAGTGATGCATTTTGGAAGAAATAATGAAGGGAGGAGTTATACAATAAATCATAGAAATCATAGAAACCCTACAGTGCAGAAGGAGGCCATTCGGCCCATCGAGTCTGCACCGACCACAATCACACCCAGGCCCTACCCCCACATATTTACCCGCTAATCCCGCTAACCTACGCATCTCAGAACTCTAAGGGGCAATTTTTCACCTGGCCAATCAACCTAACCTGCACATCTTTGGACTGTGGGAGGAAACCGGAGCACCCGGAGGAAACCCACGCAGACACGAGGAGAATGTGCAAACTCCACACAGACAGTGACCCGAGCTGGGAATCGAACCCGGGACCCTGGAGCTGTGAAGCAGCAGTGCTAACCACTGTGCTACCGTGCCGAGTCATCAGGAGTATAGAAACACAGAGGGACCTAGGTGTGCAAGTCCACAAATCCTTGAAGGTGGCAACACAGGTGGAGAAGGTGGTGAAGAAGGCATATGATATGCTTGCCTTTATAGGACGGGGTATAGAGTATAAAAGCTGGAGTCTGATGATGCAGCTGTATAGAACGCTGGTTAGGCCACATTTGGAGTACTGCGTCCAGTTCTGGTCGCCGCACTACCAGAAGGACGTGGAGGCGTTAGAGAGAGTGCAGAGAAGGTTTACCAGGATGTTGCCTGGTATGGAGGGTCTTAGCTATGAGGAGAGATTGGGTAAACTGGGGTTGTTCTCCCTGGAAAGACGGAGAATGAGGGGAGATCTAATAGAGGTGTACAAGATTATGAAGGGTATAGATAGGGTGAACAGTGGGAAGCTTTTTCCCAGGTCGGAGGTGACGATCACGAGGGGTCACGGGCTCAAGGTGAGAGGGGCGAAGTATAACTCAGATATCAGAGGGACGTTTTTTACACAGAGGGTGGTGGGGGCCTGGAATGCGCTGCCAAGTAGGGTGGTGGAGGCAGGCACGCTGACATTGTTCAAGACTTACCTGGATAGTCGCATGAGCAGCCTGGGAATGGAGGGATACAAACGATTGGTCTAGTTGGACCAAGGAGCGGCGCAGGCTTGGAGGGCCGAAGGGCCTGTTTCCTGTGCTGTACTGTTCTTTGTTCTTTGTTCTTTGTTTGTGGTCGGTGGGGTAAGTTTCAAGACTTCTGGAGGCCGTTTCCATCGCATCAGCCAATTCTACCGTCTTAGCTAGGTCCAAGTTACCTTGCTCTAGCAGCCGCAGGCGAATATAGGATGAGCCGATTCCCGCCATGAACGCATCTCGGATCAGATCGTTAGTATATTGAGTAGCCGACACTGGCTTGCAATTGCAGGCTCTGGCTAGCTGCTGAAGTTCGCGCAGGGACTGTCCCGTCGTTTCACCGGGCTGCCGCCGTCGAGTTGCTAATAGGTGACAGGCATGAATTTCATTTGGTGGTTTATGGTACAGCTTCTTGAGTAATTCGATGGCCTCTTTGTAATCTTGGGAATCACGGATTGTTGCATACACAGTGTCACTTACCCTTGCGTGGAGGACCCGCAATCTGTCGGCGTCGGTTTGGACTGCTGTTGAGGCGTCGATGTAATCCTGGAAACACTTCAACCAATGGTCGAAAGTATTCGACGCTCCCGCGGCACGCGGATCCAATGTTAGCCGATCGGGTTTCAGCATCTGCTCCATTTTTTTTTTCAGAACAAAATTTGTTGCGAATAAAATTGATGCGCGATTAATCCACTCGGGAGGCTAGATCGTACCCGGGAATAAAGGCTTTTATTCGCAACAAGAATAGAGCATACTGCTTAACAATACAATCCCAGACTAAGGGTCACTAGGAAGCGCAGTGACCTTTATACTCCTATAGGAAGGCGGAGCCAAACGGAGTGTACCACAGAACAATACTAACAGGTGGAACACCCCAACCCTAACCCCAACAGTAACAAGAGTAACATATGTACAAGTACCCATAGTGGTAACCATCTATGGTTCACCACACAGGGCAGCCAAACTTTTCAGTACTGGGGTGAACCTGTCTCCCAGCACTCATTTTGTGCAGATGCTGAGCACCAATAGCTGTCCTACCAAGGAACACAAAGAATTGATTATGGGAAATGTTTCTTCGGCAGGGCCGGAAAATCCCACCAGCGGGAGGGGACGTAAAGTTCCACCCAAAGCCTTTCTCACCATTTGCACCTCTGCAACATGCCCAGCAATGCTAAGGATTCAAAGAAAGGGCTGTTTGAAATTTAAATGGCAAATTTCCCTCCAGCATAATAATTGCATAATTAATTCCTGTTTGGAATTCAGCCTATCTGATCTTTTTGAGGAAAGCACAGCAGTTGAACTTCTGCTGCAGCAAAGCAATGCATCCCCCTGTGCTGACGTTGGTGCCTTGGTTCCACCCTAAATGGTAGGTTTGCCCATCTGAAATATGTACATGAGCCTGACCCTGAAAGGTGGCTTGGGGTCAGGGGGCATCTGAAAGTCAGGCTGCACACCAGTCCATTTTGTTATTGATTTTATTCAATGAGGGAAGATTAGTTGCTTTACTACCCAGCAAATGTATTTTCACACGTGAAGTAACACTTAACAATCTGTAATCGCACTCAGTGCTCGCTTCAGAAGTAATTTGATAATATGCTTAAGACTCTGTAAAAACCTATCTGTCACCATGTTTCGCAGCCTCAGTTATTTTTTCCAGGTATTCTTTCACACATGTGGAGAAGTGTCAGAACCAACTTGTCACTTGGATCTCACAGACTCACATGAACACAAATGCAGCTCACTACATCCCGTGGGATGGCTGCACTAAAAATATTGGAAGCAATGACACCAGGCCAGCAATTAAAGGCCTCTCTCCTTTTCACGCTGTGCTGATTTTCTTCACGTCAGATGCTGATTTCATGCTGCCCTTGATAGTAATATTATTCTCTGTGCCTGGCATTAACAGGGCAATACCAGCCCAAATGGGGTCGGTAGACCTTCTGTCCCATTGACGATGATGATGCAGTTGGCACCGTTTAAAAAAGGTGCAACCATCAGGCATCCAAACCCCGCCCCCCCCCCCGCCTGTGACAGCAAATTAAACCCTGATTGCCATTTACAGCAGGAACTGAGGAAGTTAAACTAAACCTTAGCAAATTACAGGTTAGACCTCAGCTGGAAAATTTTCAACAATTCTGGACACCACACTCTAGGAAATTGTCAAGACGGAGTGTCAGAGGAGATTTACTAGAATAGCTCCAGCAGTGGAGAGGATGGAGAAGCTGGGTTTCTCTCCTTAGAGCAAAGAAGGTTAAGGGAGATCTAACCAAGGTAATTTTAATTTGATAGAATTGTTAAAGAGAAACTGTTTCCACTGGCAGGAGGGTTAATATCCAGTGGATACAGATTCAAAATAACTGGCCAAAAGGCCTGGGGAAGATGAGGAGAAATAAGTCAACAGTATTCTCTCTGTATGGTTGGTGGAAGCTGATTCAATAGTAACTTCCAAAGGGTATTTGGATCCCTACTTAAAACTTTAAAAATTGCAGGCTGATGGGGAAAGTGTGGAGCAATGTGACTAATTAGATAGTTCTTTCAGAGAACTAGTAGAGGCAATAATGGGTTGATAGGCCTTCTTCTGTTGCAGTATAATCCTATGATTCCAGGAATTGGTCGTATCCAGTGCAGTGTAAGTTGTAATCAGCTCCATGGGCAAAGGAAAAGAGGCTCAGCAAAGCTGAGTACTAGATTACTTTTTAGGTCCTTGAGGAGTTGGGGTGCACCTCAGGAGGCCCACAAAAACAAGCTGAGCCACCGTTTCCCCAGGACTCCACTCTCCACAGTGCGAAAAGCACCCCTTCTTCCACCCCACCACTCAACCCCATATCCATAACTTAACTGCCTGGCTTCAGTTTCAATCTTTTTTACCCTGTAGCAAGTCTGGCAAACGGCAAAGAAGCCTGTCCGATAGTCTGCAGCTCTCTTGCTGGATGGGAATGAGGCCTGTTCTCAAAATCCTAGGCCACCTCTTCTCTGCTGGTATGGCCTCATGACAGCAGGCTCCCCAAGTCAAACTCGCAAACACTTAATCAGGAAATCTATATTTTTAGATTTAATATGCATATCTTTGGGAAAGAGTTTTAATCTACAGGCAGACACAAGTGCTGGAACTTGCTAAGGTTAAGGTTAACAAGACTTCACATTGAATTTTACTATACTTATTGAACAGTAGACTGGTTTGGTCAGTTGTTACAACTTTTCATGAGAGGGAAGATTTATCCCTGAGTGTTTTCCAACAGTTAACCAAAGTTCGGTTAATAGCATTTGAAGAAAAGTTAAAAGCAGGGGTTAAAAAGCAGACATAACTGAGGTAATAACACAGTATCTGGGATTAGAGGAAGAAAATCCTGACCAGAATACAGCTTGAACTGGCTCGAATTTACCTGGGGTTTAAATGGAAAAAGAAATGAAAATCTTGAGCTTGAAAAAGAGAAACAAAGAGAAATACAAGGACTGAACCTGAACACGAGAGAATGAAATTAGCAAGGAAGGGAAGAGATAAGAAAAGAGAGTCAATGAGAAAAATAAATCAGATAGTAAGAATTGGCTGAAGAAAAGTTTACTTTTAACGGGTGAATGGGTGGCTTATAGTTCAGATAAAATGTTAAGTCCCACTCCAAACTTTGATTTTACAAAGAATTTTCAGCTGATGCCTAGGATGTGAGAAAGTAGAATATAAATAAGGGGTTAACTCAGAAAATATGGGTTAGCATGACTTGACAGGGATTAGAGAGGATAGCATGCCTCGAATAAAAACAAAATGAAGGCATACAAAGAATGGAATGCTCTAGGAAGAAAGCTAAAACAGCACAAGTGATTTACTTGTGGGTGTAACATTGTATTCTACTCTTTCAGACCTATTGGGTAAACAAGGTAGGAAATCCATTGTATTGAGGAACATGATTAGATCTGTACAGAATTTAATATATTCATATGATTAGATCTGTATAAAAGACAGCTATAACAGAACAACTTTGAATAGGTCCTTCTGATCACTCTCAATGGCCATTGTAAGCACAAAATAAAGTAATAGTGTGTGGATTTTCCACGATGTTCTTTAAAATTTTCTTTAACAGATGGATTTTGAGACATATTTTAGTTTTGAAAAAGTGACAGCAAAGCTAGTGTAACCAAAGGACGCATGGACTCTTATCTTGCAGAGCATCTTGGTGGGAAAAGAAATGGTTGTGTATTTTAGACATGCAGAAGTCAAATTATGAGACAGTTAAAACTGTAATACTTAATGCTTATGAGCTTTCCCTGAAGCATATAAAAATTCAGACTTTGAAGTAAAGACTGAATCAAGCATTTGTAGAATTTGCCAGGAAGAATGAAATGTTGCTTGCAAGTGATTTTGAGCAATGAAGTTAGAAGAAGCTTTTGAGAATATGAGGGAGTTAATAATAGAATCATAGAATTGTACAGCGCAAAAGGAGGCCATTTGGCCCATTGTGTCTGCACCGGCTCCCGAAAGAGCTACCCAGCTAGTCCCATTCTCCAGCCCTATCTCCGCAGCCCTCTAAATTCACCATTTTCCAATATGTGTCCAGCTCCTCTTTGAAACCTCCTATGGAATTCGCCTCCACCACTCCCCAGGCAATGCATTTCAAATCCCAACAACTCTCTGAGTAAAGAAGTTTCTCCTCATTCCACTCCGACCTCTCTTGCTGACCATCTTGAAATTGTGACCCCCCTGGTCACTGACATACCAACTAGTGGAAACAGAATATCATTCTTTACCCTATCAAAATTGTTCATAATTTTGTACACCTCAATAAGGTCACCTCTTAATAATGGAGGAATTTTGTATCCCACTAGCCATCAAGTCACACCCGGAAGACCACAAGACTTCTAAAATAAGGGAAGTGGCAGTTCTGGTCGATGGTTATGATATATCACATAAGCAACTAGGGGGCAGTAGATAGCCACTTCTAAACTCACATAGAAACTGGAGGAATAGAAAAAATTTTAGTTTTAGGGAATCTTTAGCGAATTCTGGCTTGCAGAAACTGTTCCAGTCAATAAAATGATCGCAAATAGGATTAAAGTAATGTAAAGAATCCAGTATGCTTTCATTGCTGTAAGATGGGGCCTGTGAAGACAAATTGTTGGAAACTGAAACTAACCTAAGGAGTCTTCAGAAAAGATTGTACCAGTAAAGGAAACAGGTGATAAACAAATAGTAACAGCACAATTGCAAAATGCTCCCACAGAACCTAGTAGAATGATGAATATGGCTCAGGATAGTCAAGGGGATTCTTCCGTGGAGACTGATGAAGTGAGTCAGGTTACTGGAGGATATAGAGACTATGGATAGGATTCTCCCAAAAAAATTCTAAGTCCCAATTGGCATGAAAACAGAAGTAACTCCCACTGGTGTTTTTAGCAGGATTTTCAGAATGAATTGTCGAAACTCTGAATATTGCAGAGTGCCGAGCGGAATTCACTCTGAAAATTGCTGGGCTGGGCCTATTCCCGCCTGAGAGGCCAGCAGCATAGTGCTGAGTGGGCGACTGCGCATGCGCTGATCTGTCAGCACCAAGATCGGCACATGCACTGTGGCACCGCACTGCAGGCCTCCCAATTGCTGGCCAGCTCAATCACTGGCCATCCTCACAACCGCCCATCGCTGGCCTTCCAACCACCCCCCCATCCCCTGACTGCTGGCCTCCCAGACCTCTCTGGGGCATTCCCCCCCACCTCCCCCCCCCCCCCCCCTTCCCCAGCAGTCTAAACACTCCTGGCAGCCCCAACGCCCTCGCCCCGAGCACCATCCTCCCTTCCCCTGTCTGCAATCCCTGTGCAGAGTGGCAGCGGGACCCCCTTGGCACTTCCCCTTGCCCAGTGCCCCTTGGGCATTGCCAGGGGCTGGGCTAGCACTGCCCAGGGGGCACCCCCCTTACCCCCGACCTCCTGGGAGGATCCGTGGCCTCTGTTCCCTCCAGCATGATCAGGCCACCTGTTCCCTGTTTCTGGGGAGAAGTAGTAAACTCCGCTGGAGTGAAGCACTCCTGGTAGTGGGGAGGGGTGGGTGGGGGGGGTGGGGGGAGCGTGTCGCTAGCGGGCCCAGAGACCTCAGTCCTGAGCCTACTAATTGGATGTAAATAGGGATTTAAATATTGAAATCAGCTCCGGGCTGATTTCTAGCGCGAAGCTGATGACGCGACAAATCATGGGCCCAGAGACACACAGAGGTCATGGCGCTCAGCGGGAAGCTCGTGAAACAGCCTCCGCTTAGGTCTCCCAGCCCTAGAGCAGCACAGCGGGCTGGCAGAATTGCCCCCTCAGTCTTTAAGGAAAAAGTATTCCTTATCCTTCCAACAAAACAAGTGAACAAATTAATATTTTGAGAGACACTGAGGTGGTTGAGTCATTGATGATGGATAATGGTACAGTTTGTTTTCCAAATGGTTTGATAAAAGAAAAAAATATTATTAAGAGGTATTCTAGAGATTTATGAACTTGTTCCCTATAATAATGTAATTTTTTGAAATGACAGTGTAAAGATACTCGTTCACTGGTTGAGGGAAAATACAACTCATTTATTTACAGGCTTGCAGCCTCGTGCCTGCAATCAGCTCCCGAGATGACTCTGAGTACAGAAGCCCGTGCTTACCAGGCTGATCCCCCATCCTGCTCCCTGATTGGTTCCCCCAGGTTACATGACCCTCACTTTTCAGATTTATCCATAAAAGGACAATAATCATATCCCTCCCCTTCTAAGTCCCTTTATACAAATGTCAATACTCAATTTACACAGTCCCAGATAATTAAACGTTTAGTACATGAATTTAGTCAATTATAAATCAAGACTTTCCGGGAGTTTCCGAATCCTTGTGGAGCGGTGTAACTCCTCTGTCAGGGGCACTTCCACAGGATTGCTGTCAGCCGAAACCACAATGACAGGTCCTACTTCAGGCACAGGCAGTTCAGTTCCATCTGTTTCCATGGAAACATTGGTTGTGCCTGCCCCAAGACAACCAGGTACTTCAGTGCTAAAACAGTCAGCAACATTTCCAGATGGCAATATACTTCCCAATGGCAAAACCAGCCGCTGGGCCATCTCGCTTTTCTCAAACGGTCTATGTGTTTTCAGGCGATCCTTCCTTCTACATCCTGGAGACAACGATTCCAGGGACCCAACTTGGCCCACAACCAAAATTCCTCACATACATGGCATCATCCATCATAAACGACTGTTTTAACGGACTTGAATCATGACTTGCCTTCTGACTGCTTTGGCTGGTTTCTACCTTCCCTGGCAAATTTGGAAACACAAGGCTCAGTCTCATTCTGAGGTGATGATTCATTAACATCTCTGCTGGCGGGACTCCGGTTTTTGTTTGTGGAGTGGCCTGGTAGCCAAGAAGGAAGCATGAGAATCTGGTCTCCTGATTGCTACTTTAGGTCAGTCTAATTACCAGACTCTAAACAATTCTTTAATTGCAATACTGCTTACTCGGGTAATTTTAGAAACATTTATGGGCATAAGTGTCAATGGATTACAGACTCTACTATTTTTAACTTTTTAAGATATTCACTTTTGCAATTTATTTCATTTTAATTTTTTTACGTTTATTATTTTAGTTTAAGATTTTGATTGGTCTATTTTATCTGTATTAATCTCTCTTATCAGCAGAATCAAGTGAAGGAACTGATTAATTCCTAGTATTGAATGGTCACACTTGGTATATCTCTGCATTTTCATTCACCTTCCCAATTTTTACCCTTTCCTTTTTGACTGTGATTTTTAACCAGATATGACTATGTGGAAAAGAGGAAAAATACAGTCATCTGGGTGCTTATTACGAGAGTGATACCCTTTCATAGACTAAGCTTACTATAGAAAAAACGTAATTACAATTAGAAGATGCAACTATACCAATCTACACTGATATGGTGCTTTACTCATACGAAAATGTCCCAACATTCTTACTAAAATGAAAATTTAGGTTAGGTGCATGGGCCATGCTAAATTCTCCCTCAGTGTACCCGAACAGGTGCTGGAGTGTGGCGACTAGGGGATTTTCACAGTAACTTCATTGCAGTGTTAACATAAGCTTACTTGTGACACTAATAAAATAAACTAACCTAAAATGGGATATCAGAATGATGAAAGATAAGTTTGAGGAGATTAATGAAAGGCAAAGTCAATAGAGAGTTTAAGGTGGAGAGGTTTCAGTAGTGTATGTGCATGTGTGTGTGGAGTTGGAATGGTGGGATGAGTGTGGGAGGTGTTGACAATGAAGCCAGTGTCAGAAAAGGGGGCTTGCTGGTTGTAGGTAGGCAGAGACAAGGTTTGGCCAAATTAGTCAGATTTTATCTTCCCTGCGCCAACCCTTCCCTGTCACACACCTCCTCTTCTGTCCCATCCCTACACTCCCAGTCCCACCGCCCCCAACCACCCACCTGGCAGAGTCACCCATTTAGAATAGAGCATGGGACTTACCCCCAATCTCTTATAGAGCTACTACAGTTTTAGGTTTTGGGCAGCAAGTACTCCACTCCAAGCTGGTGTAGCAGATTAGGCTCTGATGGATCTTTAGTTTGGGGAATGAGAATCTTGAATTCATTCAAAAATACAGTTAGATGCCATGATTAAGAAATTGAATGGATAAGCTAAGAGGGACACAATGGTCTCCCTCGGCTGGATTTACTTTGTGATCTTACGATAGACAACAGGCTCTGTGGTTGAAACGTGTGATTTACACTGAAGTGCTATTGAACTTTGTGATTTATATCACAGTGGCAGTAGATTTTATTTCACTCCACGTTACAAGGAAATCGCTTATCCTCGGAGAGAATGAGTTAGAGTAGAAGATGGATTGAAGAGATTTGACTCGAATATATTGAAGACTCAGGGAAGGTAAAAAGCAGGGTGGACAGCAGTTTTTGATAGTAGGAGAAACAAGAGAGGAAATATTTTAAGAAGTGTTCTCAATACAGGAAGACAAGAAAACTTGCAACAAAAGGGGAGTGCAGCTGAAGACTAGAGGTGAGACAACAATTATCCAGCAAACAACACAACTTTCCTTTGTATTATCAGTACGGAGGGAATGTTGCGCTGTCAGAGGTGTTGTTTTTGGAAATGTGATGTTAGACCGAGGTGGATGTAAAAGAACCCACGGCACTATTTTGAAGTGGGGAGTTATTTATCCCTCAACCAACATCACAAGAGCTGATTATCTGGTCATTTTCACATAGCTATTTGTGGGAGTTTACTATGTGCAAATTGGTCACTGTATTTTCTATATTACAGCTGTGATTAACTGTCAAAATTGATGTAGTGGTTAGCACTGCTGCCTCGCAGCGCCAGGGCCCCAGGTTCGATCCCTGGCTTAGGTCACTGTCCGTGCGCAGTCTGCGCATTCTCCCTGCGTCTGCATGGATTTCCTCCGGGTGCTCCGGTTTCCTCCCACAGTCCGAAAGATGTGCAGGTTAGGAGTATTGGCCATGCTAAATTCTCCCTCAGTGTTACCTGAACAGGCGCCAGAGTGTGACAACTAGGGGATTTTCACAGTAACTTCATTGCAGTGTTAATGTAAGCTTACTCATCATGTTGATGAATAAACTTTCAACTTTAAAAGTAATTAATTAGAAAAGCACTTTGGGAAATCCTGAAATCACGAAAGATGCTGTATAAATCCAAGTCTTTTTAATTTTGTCATGCCTGCAATTCTCTCCGTAAGGAAAAAAAACAGGAATAGCGGAAGTCAGTCCATAGAGCCAAGGAGCCTGACAGCAAACTGCGCCTCGATGGCTGGCCTTTCTTTCAGGGACAATATGCCATTCTAATCTATGCAAACAAAATGGCATTGTGGTTGGTAATTATAGAAGAACTATAGCTGCTTGCTTGCACACAACTAAATAGCAAGTACAGAAAGAAATTACAGGCCTGTCACATCATTTATACAAGGTTTATTACATAATTAGAACATTTACTGCCTGCATGGAATCCCACAAAGACTGGAAAAATTATCTTAATTAAGTGTTTGTTTCTTCAACAATCTGTTTTTCAGTTTGGCTGGTAGGAGGAAAAACTAGGAAGTGTTACGAAATAGAAAACCCTTGGACGGTTTAATTATACTAAATGAAAAAGACGGAACTGCTGGCAAGTATCTGGCCCAGGGTTCTTTGTGGGCCAGGAGGAAGAAGAATGTTCCCCCAAGCCACTCAAAGAAGGCTTCAGCCTCCCAACTGAGGATTGTGGCCTCTGTCCCTCACAGCCCCACCTTCAGCCCTGATTATCGACCTACCCCAGCTCTCCAATGTCAGAGTCCAATCCCATAGGTCCCCAACTGCACCTTCCTGTTTGTGCTCCTCCCCCCAGCCCTTAACCAGGCCATCAATTTGGAAAGTGATTATAATGAGGTCCCACCATTCAAGTTGGACCTTCAGTGTCCTCCGATTTGCCCAGTTCCTGGGCTGCTTTTAGTCGCCACCACACCACTTTTCATTCATAGCTCCTGCAAGGAATCTGACTTTTTTTATTGAATCAGCTATGCTGCTGAACTGTTGGCAGACATTTGGGGCTGAATTTCCACCAAGTCAGGATAACACCAGAACCCTTGAATCCTGATTCTGGGATTCCTGACTCAATTCTGGGGCTGTCTGATATTTAGGACTAACTCGAAAGGGCTGGTTTCTGTTAAAAGCCCGCACCTGGCGCTCCTGATCTAACTGGCTCCATGACCTTAATTAGCAAAGATAGGCGTGGCCCACTCTTCCACAATTTTGAGTCGGGCCAAGTTTTCAAGGCATTGTGGTTCATGGGCCCTCAGAGGAGTCGTGAACTATGGTCTGCATGAGGGGACCTTTTACAGGTGAGTTTAAAAGGTCCTTCTTACTCACCCTATGTCAAGATAAGCCCTCCCCCCAATCAGCCCTCATACCCCCTATACCCAGTCCCCATAGCCCCCCATGTCCCTTTTGCCAAGTTGTGCCAAGCCTCATTATGTATGTAGGGACTCTCTGTATGCTTGGCTCAGCATCCATTACTCTTGTTGAAACATCCGCTAGGGGAAACATTGCTTGGTGGACAGCTCTATCTCTCTGATCTCTGCTGGCAATTTCACAATGTTTATTTACACAAGATTAAGCTTCAAGGGTACGTGGTTTTTGTTATTGATATTTTAAATGATTTGGAAAATTGACACTTTTATTGCTTTGATGTGAAATATCTATTTTTAATATAGTGGAAAGTAATGAATGAATTTTAAAAAAAATTTTGTTACACATCCTGCAGTCACTACATGGTTCATTGGTTCTATACAATGTATAGTGGGTCAATGGGCATGGGCATGCTATAGTTTGGCATAAGGAGCATGAACATGCTATAGTTTGGCATCAGAGGCATGACGGACCATAGGAGCTAGGTGAAGACGCATAGCTCTGCACAGGAGATGTGAGGGGCTATGGGAGATGGTGGGGTGCCATAGTTTGGCATGGGGGGAATGGCAGGCATAGTGAGTGCATGGGAGGGGTGAGGGATGAGGGCTGGAGGGCTTTTGCTTTTGATTTTAACTGGCACGAGGTGGGTCTTTTAAACAGTCTGCCTCAGTACCCAGCGACTTCTGTGGCTGCGTCTGACTTTTTTCTCAGGTCAATTGGCCCGATCCAGCCCATACCTGCCCCCTGGCAATGAAGATCCCGCCTGCGTGGGTACTTCCTCCCGACTTGGACGGCTGAGCCGGGAAATTTCTTGACTCCTACCATCCATCTCAAAGATGAAAATCCAGATCTCGATGGATGGCATGGTGGCACAGTGGTCAGCATTGCTGCCTCACAGCGCCAGGGTCTCGGGTTCAATTCCAGCCTCGGGTGACTGTGTGGAGTTTGCACGCATGTCTGCATGAGTTTCCTCCGGGTGCTCTGGTTTCCTCCCATACTCCAAAGATGTACAGGTTAGGTTGATTGGCCTTGCTAAATTACTCATCAGTGTCAGGGGGATTAGCGGGGTGAATACATGGGGTAACAGAGATAGGGCATGTGTGGGATTGTTGTTGATGCAGGCTTGAAAGGCCAAGTGGCCTCCTTTTGCACTGTAGGGATTCTATGATGTCTGTTTTAAGTACGAAGAAGAGAAAATGAACCATAGTATTGATTGGACACACGTTTGGTTTTAATGACTAATGCTCATTTCTACGATCAGGGCTCTCTGAGCACAGTTGAAGGCTGCGACAGTGTTATAAGTATGAAGTACAGTCTCCTACCTTCTCCTGGTAGCCTAGGGCATGGTATTCATTTCATCCAGCTCAGCAGAGTGACTCTCTGGTCAGGAGTCAGGCACCCTTGGGAGAAGTGGACACACAACAAAAGTGCAATAACTGCTTAAAATGAGCACTTTGTGGCTCTTTTCATTTTAATGACATTCTAACCCAGCTACTGGGAACAGTCTTCATCCCCTCCCATCAATTCAAAGAGGCATTCTTCTTATCCCCTTCCAACCACCCCCCACCTCCTCCCTTCCCCTCCCCCACCTCCTAGTTCCTTCTCCTTACTGTGATTTCAAACTGGCATTCTTTCCCTCTCGCCCCAGCTTAATTCACCCTAGATCGCTTCCCCTTCTCTCCCACCATTTCATCCTGGTACCCTTCTCCCTCTACCTCCAATCGAACACCCTCCCACCTTCCTCCTCATCTGACACTCTCCTCATCTCCTTCCCATCCTTGTGTCCTCCAGTCCCTCGCTCCGCCACTCCAGCTTCCCCGCTCCCAGCCAGAATCATTTGCAACTCGCCCCTCCCACTCTCCAGGGGATTGAATGTTGCTGCATATTGTGGATCTCATGAGCACTCCCAGCCACCGGGGTGTAGCAGTGCCCAATCCACTAGGATAACGGCAGGAGGATGACAGAGACAGGAATGGGGGGCAGGGGGCGGGGGGGGGGGGGGGGGGGGGGCGATGCCTGGTGATGGGAAGAAATGAGAACAGCACTAAGGGGCAAAAGCTAGCAGGGACACTTAGTGGCATCCACAAATGCAGACAAGCGCTAACTCTGACTTCTTGCTTGCCGATTGTTGGCACCTGTACTTTGTATTGCTATGCAGTACCAAATCACCATGGCAACGTTAATATTATTTAGTGCTCTATTTGCAGTTTAAATTATCTTCTTTAACAATCATATAACATTGCAACAATAAAATGATGGGTGAAGAAAGGAACTAAATTGTCGATAATCATAGAAATTGTCACTAAATCATTGGTTAGTTTATCAACAGGCAGAGGGATTTTAGATCATTTTGGGGGTGGGGGGAGGGGGGGCACAGAGCAGATCAACAAGTCCAATACTGGCGTTTCGTGAAAGAATAATGAAGATTCTGCACTTTCATTATTTCTGCAAATTGTTGCAATCGGGAGAAGAATGTCCTGAAAATTTTGGACCATTTGAGGCTTTGCTTCTCAGCATTGCAATATAATTTCATCGGCAGGAAAAGAACACTGTGAATTAATGTAAATTGAAGAGATGAATATTGATTAGATGGCACTACTTCTGCATCTTGCTGCCAAGTAGAGATTTGAAGGAACAGACTGCGAAAAGAAAAATGGCTTTGCATTAAAATATGACAAATAGAATTGTAGCCAAAGGTATTTTGCACGAGTGGAATAATATCAATGTTCATTGTAACACAACATGGCATGATTTTCCGCTGATGTTCTCTGACCTGTCTTTTCATTAAGCACAATCGCCGCTTCAGCTTGCTTTTCCAGTTTCACTGCAGGCAGTTATCTTGTTCCACTGTTATGAAATTATCTCTAGGAGCCATGGCTCATAGAATAACCATAGCTCACGTGCAACATTTTCAAACCTACAGTGATGTGGACCAGATACAGCCAGCAAAGAGGCAAACGCCATGGTTTTGTTCATCCTGTCCCATTCAAAATGGACGCTTGGAATATGGAGGAATTTTGTTGCTTTGACTGTTCTTCCAAATTTCTGGACCATAGCCATGCAATCATGGCAGGTCTGGGACCAGGTAGAAGGTAGTCAGGAGAAATAGGGTAGCAAAAAAAGACAAAGGACAAGAAGAGAGAGATAAAAAGCAACCAAGTAAGAGACACTTCATAAAATAGAAATGATGACGAAATACAAGAAGGGCGAGTAAAAAAGACAGGAAAATTGGAAGATGGAACATCAAAACCAAAAGAAAGAAAACTGTTCAGAATTGCATTTTTTCAAAGTATTCTCATTTTTGCCTTATTCTCTTGGTTTTCTGCCATGTGGGCACTTTTGATCAATTTACTTAACCAGACATGCATCAACGAAAGCATTGTATGTAAAATATAGATAACAAATATTCTGATCTCTGGGAAATGCGATTATGATCTGGGAATACTGCATGTGACCTTGAGTGACTCCACATCTGCAATCTGATCTTTGTTGGAATTGTCAAGACAGTCCAAAGCTGGCAGACAATTGCAGCACTGCACACGATGCACAAAATAGCACGGTACACGAGTAACACTGCACACTAATAACACTCCAACAGCAAAGAACTCATGAACTTCTTAAAATTGAGACAATTTAATCAGCTGGCACATCCCTTGGATGGCACGGTAGCACAGTGGTTAAGCACTACTGCTTCACAGCACCAGGGACTCGGGTTCGATTCCTGGCTTGGGTCACTGTCTGTGTGGAGTTTGCACGTTCTCCCCATGTCTGCATGGATTTCCTCCGGGTGCTCTGTTTTCCTCCCACGGTCTGAAAGACGTGCTGGTTAGGTGCATTGACCCGAACAGGCACCAGACTGTGGCGACTAGGAGAATTTCACAGTAACTTCATTGCAGTGTTAATGTCAGCCTTACTTGTGACTAATAAATAAACTTTCCTTTCCACTAGCCCAGCTGACTAAATTTCTGGACCATAGTCAGTGCAATCAGGGACCAGGTAGAAGGTAGTCAGGAGAAATAGGGTAGCAAAAAAAGACAAAGGACCAGAAGAGAGAGATAAAAAGTTACCCATTTCCTAACCCTGAACTCTTATCTTTCTCTAGTTTCTCCCCACATGGCCCCTCAGATCTCATCTTGTCCAAGAGATTCACCTACTATTCGCTTGACCTTATTCCCACTGAACTGACAATCATCCATTGACTCTGTCTACACTCCCCATTACCTCGAAAAAGCAGCCAGCATAATTAAGGACCCTTCACACCCTGGACGTACTCTCTTCCACCTTCTTCCATCAGGAAAAAGATAGAAAGATAGAGGGCACATACCAACAAGAGCAGCTTCTTTCCTGCTGCCATCAGAGTTTTGAATGGACCTACCTTGCATTAAGTTGATCTTTCTCTACACCCTAGCTATGACTGTAACACTACATTCTGCACTCTCTTGTTTCCTTCTCTATGTTTTGTCTGTAAAGCACGCAAGAAACAATACTTTTCACTGTATTCTAAGACACGTGACAGTAATAAATCAAACCAGATCAAAGCATCTAACTTCCCCTCCTGGCCTCCTTGTAAGCCAACGCTGTATTGGTTGTCAGTTCTCAGGTGTTCGCCTACAAATTCATCACCCCTTTCTCAAAAAAAGCAAACCTTCACCCCATCATCCTTGCAAACCCACTCTGACGAAGGGTCATCCAGACTCAAAACATTAGCTCTATTCTCTCTCTACTGATGCTGTCAGACTTGCTGAGATTTTCCAGCATTTTCTGTTCTTGATCCCATTACCAACCTTCCTTTCCTCTCAAGTCCTTGAACATGTTGTCACCTCCCAAATTTGTGTCTATCTTTTGCAGAATGCCGCAGTACCAAAAGGCTCTTATCAAAGTCACAAGTGATACCCTTATGTGATTGTGACAAAGGTAAATGATCCCTCATAACCTCACACAGCCGGATATATATTTAACAGCAGAAAGGATTCCCCACCAGCACTATTTAAAGGATCATCGGCCACTTTCAGGTGAATTGCTGATTGATTTTTACTGGCTGTTCTTGAGTTATTGGAAGTGTTTGGAGGTTTACATTGCTACTTAAAGTTGCAGAGGTCTCCAGGGAGTGGTGAAGGCTTTTGTTTCACTTCAAGGTTCCTGCTCAGACCACTAGCTCCCAATCATGAATGCTATAGTTTATATCCCCCTTGGCTTGTCGCATGACAGGGGAGAATGAGCAGAGACAACATAGAGGAGAACACACAGGAAAGAGGAGGAAAACAAAAAAAAAAGACACATTATAATAACAAAGAAAACAGAAGCCAGTGAATTGTATACCTCCTCAGCTGTGATGACACTGTGCCTTTAATAAATATATGTATATCATATTTCTTGCAAAGGGTATGTTTAGAATTTAGAGCTGGTTTGCAAAGTGCCAATTTGTCTGAGAAATCTTTTAAGTTGGTAGCTGGGAAAACAGGTTAAGTACCTGCTGTGTTTGTTTTAAACTGAGCAGGATAATTTGTGTTTATTTAGGTTTCCCCTGGTGTTTCAAAGTAAAATTTTGATTAGGTTGATTGACAGGGACAGAATCATCTGCTTAATCGGAGGAGCTAAGCTTGCAGGGAAAACATCGTCTCTCTTTTATTTTTAAAACGAGCAATTACTACCTGGTTCTGAAATAAGCAATACGTATATGACTGTGTCTCTCCCTAGAGATTGTCTGAGAGTTCTAAAGCCGGCAACCTAAAGTACAAGAATGTAGGCATGTGTTTTGCTGACTAATTTTAAAGAGAGGGTCCTTGAATTAGAACTCGTAGTGAGAGGTTAGCAGTTAAGAGTTGTACCTTGTCTTGTTTAAATATTGTTCAATTGTTAAAAGTTAAGCTGATTCATTTGTTATAGTTGAACTGTGTTGTTAAATAAAATTTGTTTTAATAAAAGCTTCCCAGTATGTCAGTTGAATTGTGCCTAGAGTGAAATATCATGTCCTCACATTAATGCCAAAATAGCAAATTGTTGGGGTTAGTCTGACTTCATAATATACCTTGGTCTGGTATCCTAACATAGCCCACTGTCTGCAGCAAATGCGGCAGAGTGGGGGTCCAGAGTTGCACCAAGCAATGCTTATTAGAATTGGCCATCACAGTGCAAAGCATCTTTTTATAAGATGGAAGGCTGCCACCAATGAAAAGAGTGCTAAGAAAGGGATGTCATGTTCTCATCTGTTGATATACACAAAACCACATCTACAGCCTAAGGCAACCAGACCTCTCTTTGGCAGATCATTAGGGCATTTGGAGATTTCAATTTTTATTGGATTTTATCAGCAAGTACAATAGCACAGGATTGCTTTAAATTTGGTGACGGACTGTGGATAAACAAGGAAAGGCTGTGTTCGTTGCCGGCTTGGGTTTCCCGGGAAGATGGTGATGGATATTCTTCCTCTAATGCTGCAGTCTTTAGGATGATAATGATCCTACAATGATGTTAGAGAATTCCCGATTTTGAATTAACGCTGGTGAACAAATGATGACATATGTCAAAGTCTGAATGGTGTGTCACCTGGCGGGAAGTAGAAAGTGGTGGTATTGCAATGACCTTGATGTTCCTGCTATGAAGGTCTGACTAACCTCATGCTAGATCATTTTTCGTGGTGTGTCACAATTTTGTGAGATTACATACAAGTCGGCATACCAGGGTGATCATCAGTCAATAAAGCTTAATTGGCTGCACCTGCCAAGACGCCACCAACAATATTTGCAGCAATTGTTAAACGTTCCTGTCGTTAGAGCTGAGGCACCTACTATATACACCCCAGGCTTAATGTAACATACAACAGGCCTATTCAGCTGTGATCTCGGGCCTAAACATGGGGCTTCTTTCCCTTCACTTTTGTCTGTCACTTCTGAATCCCTGGTCCCTTCAACCCTGGCAAAAGTTGCTAGTAAGTTGAGATGCTTTTTGAACATTTTCAAAGCATTTGGATTCTGGTCCTCCCTTTATGACCTTCCCTTTAAAATGTCTCCATCCCTTTAAATTTGACATACAAAATGTGCTCCTTCCACTTACCCTAGTTTCCATTTGGATATGTCAATAACAATGCAAATGAGTTGACCCAGGAAATATAGGGTTATCACCCCAAATGAGATTAGCCGTAGCTCTTAATCTTTTACTCACAACTTGTACCAACAGAAGAAAATCAGCGCTGCATTATACAATGTCAAACCTTGTAAAAGCCATAACGCAGTTTTAAAATTATACATAGAGTCATAGAATCATAGAGGTTTACAGCATGGAAACAGGACCTTCGGCCCAACTTGTCCATGCTGCCCTTTTTTTTTAAACCCCTAAACTAATCCCAATTGCCCGCATTTGGCCCATATCCCTCTATACCCATCGTACCCATGTAACTATCTAAATGCTTCTTAAAAGACAAAATTGTACCCGCCTCTACTACTATCTCTGGCAGCTTGTTCCAGACACTCATCACCCTCTGTGTGAAAAAATTGCCCCTCTGGACACTTTTGTCACATCTATTATATTCTGTGTTATCATCTGAACATTAAACTTCTACAAGCAATAAACCATGAATTTCCTGTGGTCCTGGTCCATCATCAAAAGTGTTGCAGAGTTGGACTTCTGCCCCTTGATTGCACTGTGATGCCAGTCCATTACTTGGGGTCAGTGGCATTGAAATATTGTGGGCAGGTGCCAGAGCACCCACCTTAGATTAAGAGATGAATGATCACTATGGAGCCTTGCCATGCTCTTCAGGGAACGTTTTAAAAGTCTAAAAAAGAGTGTGATTTCAGGAATGTCCATTTTGCTAATGCAGTTGACCACAGTATCCAATGTAGCTTTTTAAACATTAAATCCAAATCCCATCCCTTAGCGATTCTGGGGTTCAGTGACACAAAGATGTCTATTATGTCCAGTATTGGGAAGGTGTAAGTATGGTCCAATATGATCAGTGGATCAAGTGTGTAAATATAACATCATTTTAAAATCATTCTGCATTTATTTTTATGTAATACTTTAAATTTATATTCTATATAGGAGGTGATTCTCTGGGCTTGCTAGCTCTGATCATGAATAATTTACATTATATATAGGGGATGAATCACTGGGTCTGCTAACGCTGATCGTGAATCGCAATAGGGAGTTGGTGAAAAAGCAGGTTTAGCACCGGGCTCCAATATCCACTACGGACATCCTAGGTTGTGCTGCCGGCCCTGATTGGGTTTCCACCCATAGCAGATGGGAACACTGTGCAGATTCAAATCAATTCATATATTTAAATATAATTAACGGGCTTGCAGCCCGAGTCAAATGGCCCTCGCTAGTCACCTGCCTATACAGCAGGATGTGCGCCAGGCGGGTCTCATGAGCGAGGACCTGGCGTATTGGAACCCAAGAGTCGAGGAAGACCACCAATCCCTCAGCAAAGAGAGGCATCCTCTCCCTGACACCACGCAAGTATGAGGTTTATCTGACTCCACCTCCTCCTCACTCAGGCCCCCTACCCCCGCAGAGGCCCCAGAGAGGCCCTTGATCTGTAACAAGTTCAATGTACAGTGCATCATAAAACATTCAGCTGTCAGATCAATGGATTTCTATCATCCTCCAGCCACCTGTGTTTATTTTGATTTTCCTCATGGTTGACTGCATCTCAAGTACCGCATTGATTCTGACTGCATTGTTGACAGACTCCAATCCTGATTGACAGCCTGTGATTTCACTCTCTCTTTGAAGTGGTTTGCAAAAGTGAAGGGAGGGGGGTAGTTACTCATTATTTGTGGGTAGGGGATGGATGCTCCTCGTTGTGAGGGATTGGTGGTAATCCCCTGGTTAGTGTGGGGGCCTCCATTTATGCTTTTGTGGGAGGGGGGGGGGCTGTCTCTGAGTGCAGAGGCTGGGTCGCCATTTAAAATTGGTGGCCTGCTCTTGGTACTGCGGGGCTGGCCGGCAGATTGTCCACTATGAATAAATTAGCATCTATCAGGTGGGAGAATCGCAGCCATAATAAGATAGCAAAACTTAAAGCAGTTTGTGAAGAATCGCTCAGATCTGGCTTACAGGCTGCAAGCTATGTTCCTTTACCATCTATTTACCATGCACAGCCAGCTTTTTGCAGCAAGCAGTCCCTTTAAGATTGATACACAATCACCCATGCATGTATATTATGAGCAACGTTGCTTCTGTAGAGTCTATCGTTTCCTGTATTATGTCTCTGATTGCTGTGTGGCAGTGTACCCATACAGCTAAAAGGGGACATTGGCTACAAGATGCAAAACTGAGATGTTATGACACCACCATTGAGAAGATTGTGTGATTACCAGATGACAAGTTTGCAAAGGGATGGAAAATTGAAAAAGGTTGGCATAAAAGTGAAAGAACGTGACAACAGGAAGTTGGGTTCTATATACAGGAAATGCACACAGACATATATGGGCGGAATTTTCCCATCCCGCCCACCATGGAAAATGTAGCGGGCGGGACACGGACCATGCAAAGGTCCGTTGACTTCGGCTGGGATTTTCCAGCTTTGGGGTGAGTGCGGCCGGAAAATCCCACCCATAAGGTTGTCATTAAATTATAGTGATCTTATAACATTTCTTCAGTTGCGTTAGAGATAGGAAATGGTGATCACACTGATGAAAGAGTAGTGGGAACCAGGGAGACGAGTAGCCCAGGTGGCAACACTGTTCTGTATCACATAATTCCAGTTAACAAGCCCACCTTCTGTTTAAATAAGTCTCTTCATGGTCCAGTTGTCAACCTTTGCTCCAGAGTATTCAGAATCTCAATTCTGCTCTTGTCCTACCAGTTAATTCAGTAAGTTTAGAATAGCTACCAAAATGATGTAAAGTAGCAATAATGAATACATTACATTTTAAGGAGAAGCATTACTATCAAAAGTACATGATACATTTAGCATGCAGGTGAGCTGGCAATCTTGTTTGTTAAGTAGGCATAAATATATTTACAGAAACAGCTCATTCTGATAGTCTAGTATAAAAGCTGTATTATGTTCTGTACCCCTTAGGCGTAATCTTTTATGCCACACAAAAGAAAGTGTTTGTTTTTAAGGTAATGGGTTAACGCAGTGGACAAAACGGATGATCTCGAATCTACTAATCATAGTAAATCTTTCTGGACATGTGAAAAATTGCATATGACCATAATTTGGTACTATTCAATGGCTACTGTGTTCCAGAACAAGATGCTTTTTTCTCTGGCTGCCTGCCCAGCACACAAACTGTTGATGTTTCCTATTCCAGTCACGTCTCTCATTCCTCGCCAATATATCCATCAGAGTCAGAATGTACCATTGTATCGACACGGCAGTAGCTAGTGGGAAGCTGCACTTATATCTATTTATTTCATTTTACTTGTCCTGTATGAGTATTAATATATCGTGCCAGATAAGGAAACCTTAAATATAAATACAGCAAGCTTAACAGCCTTAACCCGCACATTTTGTTCAGTGAAGGAAGATGCTGTGGCTCTTGCACACAGTGGTGCATAATTTCTGACTTTGGCACTCTTTATGTAAAGCTCCATCCCCCTGAGAGAGCCATTTACACAGCTAATACCAACCCTTTTCGCATTTCATCCATGTTTTCAGGCCATTGATGAGTAACCGCATTAAAAGTAATCACATTTCAGTCCATTTTTTTTTTAAAACACCCCCAGACAAATAAAAGTGCAATTTGCTCCACTGTGAGGGTGTGCCATAAAATAATTGATCTCCGCACAGGAAAAAAAATCATTAGTTCGGAACTCCATCCAGAAGCGAGAATCTGCCAGGTCAAACCAAGGAGAATTATGGCCCTGAAATTAACTGACCCTTCCTGTCCAACACCTTGAAGCACTATAATCTTTCCCACCACAATCCAAAAGCTGATATATACCTTACTCCAGTGGCCGACATAAGCTGCAGTGTTGAAAATATCAAATATCACCACAACGAACGTTTTAACATGACTCAGCACTTTAAAGCCGTACTGTTCTTGCAGTGAATGGTTATCACAAAATAATTCCTTCCTATTTACCACTAAGAAAGATAGCATTCAGAAATTCTGTTCTAGGTCCATGAATAGGTTTGCTACATCATCAGAATGTCACAGAAAAAACTGGGAACTGCTGCAAAACATGAATCAGCTCTGGTAAGATATGCTTGGCTAGTGTTATATATATATATATATATATATAGCGTTCAAATATTACAGAAACAGGAAAAATTGGTGACATTTTAAAATGAATTTTTCGTGCTAATTATTTTCATACATATTTTGACATTCCCCTCAGATCTTCCCCCCTCTTCTGTTGAAGGTGCTGGGGTACAAATGGGTGATGCCTTACAGTTCCTTGGCCAAATGACTAATTTGTGGAAGTCTGAACTTACAAGCAAATGTTGAAAGGTTATTTTATCACAAAGATGCGTGCTATAGCCTGCCTGATCCTGTCCTCACTCAGGACCTTGAACAGAAACTGGATAGTAAGCAAGAGCGGTGTAATTTTCCCCCACTCTAACCCAGGAGAATGAGATGTATCAATCAGCAACGCAATGAACAACTAAACACTGTAGGTTAGAATCATTAGAATTCCTTGAGTGCAGAAGGAGGCCATTCGGCCCATTGAGCCTGCACAGACAACAATCCCACCCAGGCCCTATCCCCGTAACCCCACACATTTACCCTGCCAGTGCCCTTGACATTAAGGATCAATTTAGCATGGCCAATCCACCTAACCTACACATCTTTGGACTGTGGGAGAAAACTCACATTGACATGGGGAGAACATGCAAACTCCACACAGACAGTGACCCGAGGCCGGAATTGAACCCAGGTCCCTGGCGTTGTGAGGCAGCAGTGCTAACCACTGTGCCCCATGCCGCCAAGCAGGATGATCTTCAGGTTGGCTGCTTACATTTTTTTGTAAACCACATTTTGAGGCAGAATGGCAGCATAATGAGGAACATATCAATTTTAACCTCGAACATTTGAAATGACGACAAAATAAATAGAGTACTGTAGCACCTCATAGTCTGGTAATAAAATAATTTCTGATCACTGTATTGCTAATACAGTTTTCAAGATACAAGTACTATTTACATCAGTGTATTACTGTATGCGTGAACTAGTTAGAAAGGTCTTCCTGAAACTATTTAAATGATTGTTTATGTTATTAATTTTGTTCCAGAATCCAATTACAAACATTAGGAAGTGACAGTTTGAGTTCATGTTAAAATGGTGCCCATTAGGGTGTAAAAGAGTGTTAAAGTCTCCAGATTCTGTCCTTTCCCCTGAGGCTCTCAGATTAAGATTTGTCTTTGCTCGTCTCCTGACCCACATTTTTGTCCTGAACTTGCATTTCCCATCTACAATTTTGATCCCCTGAAGAATTCAATTTTGATTTATAATAACAGCGAAGGATTCAAAGCATTGATTATTTGTGTGGATGAAGCCTCAACTCCAGCGATCAAATTCAAGTTTGTGACTTTTGATGGGAAAGTAAGGTTATTTAGAAGGACTTTTATATTTTTTGAAGATTGAACAATGTGTGAACAACACGCTGAATTTTTCCAACTTATTTGTTTTGGATATGGGACTATACTCGGGTCATGTAACCAATCACTGGAGTAGTGAGCCTTGTGGCTGCTCTTCGCCAGAGCAAACCAATGCACAGCCCACTTCCAGGCTCTCTGACCAGTTACAGAAGGAAGGCAGGATAATGTGCTTGTCAGAGGAAGGATTTCTAGTTAAAGGGACCACAGTATGTTTCAGAGAAGCTCACCAGGACTAGGATTTTTTAGGCTGCAGCACCCACGGGAGGAGACTGAGAAGGCTGGCCCTGGGTATCCCCCCGGAGGTCCACCTGAGAGGCTGCAGTGTGTGTGTCTCCCCTTAAGGGCAGGAAGCAGTGGGCATCTTCTTCAACTAAGCAGGCATGGTTAGAGGATGCCGAGCAAGTGAACTGTAGCTGTCTGGCCCCTTAGTCTGGAAACAGTGGACCAGGAGGGTCCAGAAACTCAGGAGTACATAACAGGAAGAAGTCTCACAACACCAGGTTAAAGTCCAACAGGTTTATTTGGAATCACGAGCTTTCAGAGCGCTGCTCCTTCATCAGCACTGCTCCGAAAGCTCATGATTCCAAATAAGCCTGTTGGACTTTAACCTGGTGTTGTGAGACTTCTTACTGACCCCAGTCCAATGCCGGCATCCCCACATCATGGCTACATAACAGGATAACATTTCCAGGTGCCAAGCCCCACACTCTGACACATCCAGCATTCTCCTTCACAGCGCATCCTGGGTCAAGATACTTTGCAGCTGCACTGCAGGAATCCCACATCTCCCATCCAATCAACTAAAATTCACATTGATTCTCAGGTTACTGCCCTCTTGCGCCTATGGCACACAGTCGGCGTGTACAAATGTTGTCCTTCACTCCTCCAAACACAAGCCATTCCTAACACTCCCATCTCCCTGATGTCTCTCCGTACGGCAGAAGGGATTACACAAGCTGGCATGATTCAGGGATGCAGGATTGTGGGGTGCAGCATGGGCGAGCCTCCTGTGATAGGCCACTGGCAAGGTGTGACCATTTGGTCAACTGAGAAAGTAGTCTTGCATCATGAGGATGAACATGTTAACCACAACACCTGGCAAATGCCACAATAAGCTGTGCCTCCTGAGGCACTGGTATTCGCTGGTCATCTGCATGTAGACCCTCTGTAGAGTCCTCTCATCAGCTTCTCAATGTCCAATCCATCTGCCTTGTGAAGGGGTATGTAGCCACGGAAAATACAGCCAGTGCACTTGTTAGTGCTTGCTGGACAACAAAACTGCCTGCCCTAGACCGTAAGCAGAGAACGGTGGAGTCGCAGTAGCTGGTCCCGTACCACCCTGAAAACTGGCAGCAAGGAAGGTGGGTGAACCTGGCCACCAAGGAGCTGCCGATAACCTGTCATGTAGTGAAAGTATTCTCCGACAGGAGTGCTTTGCAAGGCAGCCTTGCCGCCTGGCCACTTTTGCAGCTCTTCAGTGTAACTGATCAAAGCCTTCACACCTTGTCAGTTTCATTGAGACAATCCTTCCTGCTGTGTCCACATCTTCTTCTAACAGCCGGGTTGGAAACACAGTGTGACACTGTCCTTCTGTTGGGAACAAGGGATTCCACTTGGAAAATCCTTTTTAATTGCTTCCTTTGTGACTTCAATTGCCTTCTTGCAGAGCCGCCGGATTAGCCACTTTCTTCGCTCACCATCCCCGGGAAAAACAGCCGGAGGACAGAGTGTGCCAGCATATCAGCCTGACACTATTTTTCAAATATTCCCTGCTGCCCCTCTGACCTCCAAGGGCCATGGTAACATTTTCTAGTGTGGCTGTAATAGTTGTACACTTCAACTGGTGTGTTTTTGCTCTGGGAAGTACTGCAGATTTCTTTAGTTCATGACGGTTACATCCAGGCTAAGAATAGAGTGCTGCTGCATTTCTATTGCAACACACTCAAATGCCAAGATATGTAAGGACCAAGGTGAAGCTGGATAAACACACGAGGAGGAAAGAAATGGAAAGTTTAGCTGATAAGGTTAGATGAAGAGTAGTGGGAGGAAACTCAATTGCACAGAGATGTTCGGCGGATTTGCCTATTTCTCTGCTGTGCATTCTGTGCAATTCAATGATTACTCGAATGTAACTGGTGAATATTACTATAAGTAACTCGAATTAATGTCCAAATTATTTCCAGATCACAAAAAGGTGACCACAGTGCCAAAACAATTCAACAGCATGCAACATATAACCACTATTTGAGATGCTGAATTCTTGACATCAAATAAAAAGGTCACTAATTACTACCCGCCACAGTGTTTAGAATTTGACTTACTAATTTAAAAACACACATCAAGAAGTAACGACAGAATCTTTTTAAAAAGTCACAGCACTGACTGAAAGGGTGGAATTCTCCCAAAAAAGTACTGAGTGTCGAATTTGCGGGAAAACTGGAATAATTCACGTTGGTTTTTTTCAGTGGGAGTTCACACTTGACTCTCCCACACTCCGTGCAATGCAGAGGCCACCAGCTGAATATCATTACAAACTAGGGAATGGGACCAATTCCCGCGCTGGGAGGCTGAAACCAGTGAGCCTCTGCGCATGCGCAGTGGCTCCCAACTATCAGCCTTCCTGTTTGCTGGCCAGCTCAATCGCTAGCCAACCAGGGACCCCCGCAGTGCTGCCCCCCTCAAGCCCCCCACGGCCTGATCGCAGCCCCCCCATCCTGGACGGCACCGATCTCCAGCACCCCCCCTCCCCCATCCACAGTGCCAATACCCTCCAAGACCCCCCCTCCACCGCAACCCCCCCCCCCCACCACCCCCCACAGCAGGCACCCCCCAGCCAGCCCCAATCCCCGGCTCCCCACAGGCCGGTCCAATCGCTGGCCTCCCTCCTGCCCTCATGCAGAGTGGCAGCCCTGCCCCCATCAGGCCATGCCCCCTATAAGTCCCACCCTCTTGGCAGTGCCCGGCGGACAGAGCCAGGGTGCCCATGCTGATGCGCATTATCACACACGAGACTTGATGCTCAGGAAATAAAGGCTTTTATTTGCTGTAACAAGGCAGCTACTAATTATATACACGATCCCAGACTGAGGGGTCCCAGACAGAGCAGAGACCTTTATACCTCTCCCAGGAGGGGGAGCCCGACTGGGATGTACCACAATAACTATAATACAAGGTGTAACAACCCAACCCTAACCCCAACAGCAACAAGTAGAACAACCCATCCCTAACCCCAACAGCAACATATATACATACTTGTAGTACTGGCCAGACCCTGGCTCAGTACTATCTAGTGGGAACCAACGATGGTTCACCACATTCACCCCTCCTTTGAAGACAAAGGCCGGCGGGGTACAAAAAAAACCAGAATAATTTGTCATCAGTCTATAAGTTCAGACGGTCAGGGGGACCGCACCATCGTTGTGACCTCCTCAATACCGGCGATGACACCGGAGTCGGCACTCGCGGTGGCGTTCTCCCCAAGGCGATGTCCAACTGTTCCTCCACAGACTCACAGGCCGGTTAACCCTGAGGTGATGGTAATCCATGGAGTTCCGACACGCCCTGAAGTGGCGACCATCCTCTGGACTCAGGCAAGCTGTACACGGGAGTAAAAGGGTTAAGTAATGGTCCCGATGCTGCCCGCGCCGTGTCCGGAGGGGAAACAAGAGTTATGGGGTTTGTAACAGGGGGTATGGGAGCGACAGGGGTTCCTACGTCCCCTGCTGGCGCCAGGTCTCGGATCGAGACCGTGTCCTCTCGCCCGTCAGGGTATGCCACATAGGCATACTGAGGGTTGGCGTGGAGGAGATGGACCTGTTCGACCAACGGGTCGGACTTGCGGGCCCTTACATGTCGCCGCAGGAGGACAGGTCCTGAGTACGTCAACCAAGACGGTGATGAGATCCCAGAGGAAGACTTCCGAGGGAATGAAAACATCCTCTCATGGGGAGTAGCGTTGGTTGCCGTACACAGGAGTGAGCGTATGGAATGGAGCGCATCAGGGAGCACCTCTTGCCAACGGGAGACTGAAAGGCTTTTTGACTTCAACGCCAGTAAGACAGCCTTCCAGACTGTAGCATTCTCGCGTTCCACCTGTCCGTTACCCCTAGGGTTGTAGCTCGTGGTTCTACTAGAGGCAATCCTGTATCAGAGCAGGTATTGCCTTAAGTCATCGCTCATGAACGACGAGCCCCTGTCGCTGTGAATGTAGCTGGGGTACCCGAACAGGGTAAAAAGATCACGGAATGCCTTGATAACCGTGGCAGCGGATGTATCAGAGCAGGGAATAACAAAAGGGAATCTCGAGTACTCGTCAATGATGTTGAGGAAGTACACATTCTGATCTGTTGAGGGAAGGGGGCCCTTAAAATCGACACTCATTCTCTCGAAGGGACGAGTGGACTTGACTAATTGTGCCCGGTCAGGTCGGTAAAAGTGCGGTTGGCATTCCACGCATACCCGACAGCTTCTTGTTATGGTCCTGACATCCTCCACCGAGTAGGACAGGTTGCAGGCTTTTATAAAGTGGTAGAGCCAAGTGACCCCAGGATGGCATAGGTCATTATGGAGAGCCTGCAAACGGTCCTCCTGTATACTGGCGCATGTTCCACGCGAGAGGGCATCCGAGGGCTCATTGAGTTTCCCTGGACGATACATGATGTCATAGTTATAGGTGGAGAGTTCAATTCTCCACCGCAAGATCTTGTCGTTCTTGATCTTGCCCCTCAGCGTGTTGTTAAACATGAACGCCACGGACCGCTGGTCCGTGATCAGGGTGAACCGTTTTCCCACCAAGTAATGGCGCCAGTGCCTGACGGCCTCCACAATGGCCTGGGCCTCCTTTTCCACCGCTGAATGCCGAATTTCGGTACCTTGGAGGGTGCGGGAAAAAAAGGCGACGGGCCTGCCCGCCTGGTTAAGTGTGGCGGCCAGGGCGAAATCAGATGCATCGCTCTCCACCTGAAAGGGGATGGACTCATCAACAGCGTGCATCGTAGCTTTCGCGATGTCGGCTTTTAGTTTATCAAAGGCCAATCGGGCCTCTGGTGTTAGGGGAAAAGAAGTGGACTTGATGAGCGGACGGGCTTTGTCCGCGTAATTGGGGACCCACTGTGCATAATAAGAGAAGAAGCCTAAGCATCTTCTCAGTGCTTTTGCACTAGTGGGCAGGGGAAGTTCAGAGAGGGGACGCATACGGTCTGGATCAGGGCCGATTACCCCGTTTTCCACCACATATCCGAGGATGGCTAAACGGCGCGTACGAAACACACACTTCTCCCTGTTGTAGGTCAGGTTCAGGCGAGATGCAGTGCGTAGGAAATTCAGGAGATTTGTGTCGTGGTCCTGCTGGTCGTGGCCGCAGATGGTGACATTATCCAGGTACGGGAAGGTAGCCCGCAGCCCGTTCTGGTCCACCATTCGGTCCATAGCACGCTTGAAGACCGAGACCCCATTGGTGACACCAAAGGGAACCCTGAGAAAGTGATACAAGCGACCATCCGCCTCAAAAGCCGTGTATTGTGGGTCCTCTGGGCAAATGGGGAGTTGGTGGTAGGAAGACTTGAGGTCTATGGTGGAGAACACCCGGTACTGCGCAATCTGATTGACCATGTCAGATATGCGCGGGAGGGGATACGCATCCAGCTGCGTGTATCTATTAATGGTCTGACTATAGTCAATGACCATCCGGGGTTTGTTCCCACTCTTGACCACCACGACCTGCGCTCTCCACGGACTAGCGCTAGGTTGTATGATCCTTTCCTTGAGGAGCCGCTGAACTTCAGATCGAATGAAGATCCGATCCTCAGTGCTGTAACGCCTACTCTTAGTCGCAATGGGCTTGCAGCCTGGTACAAGATTCTGGAACAGGGAGGGTGTGGTGATCTTCAGCGTCGAGAGGCTACAGGCGGGGCGCGTTGGGCAATTTGGAGGCTGCTGCTGTTCTCCCACTGAAAGCGAAGGGAGTGGCCCACCGTACTGTAGGGTTACACTCCTCAAGTGGACCATGAAGTTTAGTCCGAGAAGTATTGGCGCGCAAAGGTGTGGCAACACCAGGAGCTTGAAACGTTCGTAAACTGTGCCTTGCACCGTTAAAGTTACCACGCAACTCCCTAGCACGGTGACAGACCGGGACCTTGATGCCATAGAAATTGTCTGTTTGACAGGTTGAATCCGGAGTCCACACCGCTTCACAGCGTCTGGGTGGATAAAACTCTCAGTGCTCCCGCTGTCAAACAGACAATAAATCAAGTGGTCGTTTACCTGAATGTCCATCATAGACTTGTCAAGTCTATGAGGCTTGGCCTGGTCCAGGATGCTCGACGCCACCGTTGGTTCATGAGCGCCACTGCAGGCAGCTGAGATTGACGAGGATGACCCCTGCTGGTCGTTCGCGGTCGGTGCCGACCAACATGGCCGCTCCCATAGGTCGCACGTGGGTGATGGCGCCAAACTCAGCGACCCCTGGTGGTCACACATCTCCGACTCCGTCGACCGTAATGGCGTCGCCCTGGCCTCGCACGTGGTCGAAACCCTCGACGATGTCGACGACGAAGAACCGGGCTCTGAGGAATCGCAGGCCGCACTGCTGTTCCGAGAAGCAGATTTAGATCGGCACACTTTCGAATAGTGCCCCTTCTTACCGCAGGCGGAGCACAACATAGCTTTAGCGGGACACCGTTGCCGAGTATGCTTCGCTCCACCACAGAAGTAACACCGCGGGCCGCCCGGAGCTGCTGCCGTCGTCTGGCCCGAGTGTGAGCACGCCATCACGCAGCATTTTGAACCCGAGGGACGTGGAGGGATTGGCGACTGCTCCTGCCACGTTGTCTCCACGTGGTCTTCAGGATACAATACTAGGCTTTTGGAGGCCGTCTCCAGCATCTCCGCTAGTTCTATTGCCTGGGTAAGGTCAAGATTACCTTTCTCCAGTAGTTTGAGTCGGATGTAAGATGATCCGACTCCCGCCACAAACGCATCTCGAGCAAGGTCGTTCATATTCTGCTCTGCCGACACTGCTTTGCAGTTACAGCCCCTGGCTAGCTGTAGGAGCTCGTTCACGTATTCCTCCATCGTTTCACCGGACTGCCGTCGTCGAGTGGCTAAGAGGTAACGAGCGTGTATTTCGTTGGGCGGTTTAATATAACGCTTCTTAAGAAGCTCGAGGGCCTTTGTGTAGTCAGTGGCCGCACGGATCGCGAGGTAGACGGTGTCGCTTACCCTCGCATGGAGGACCCGGAGTCTGTCATCATCTGTGGTGACCGCTGCGGAGACTGCCAGGTAGTCCTCAAAACATTTCAACCAGTGGTCATAGGTGTTGAGGCGCCCGCCGCACGTGGATCTAGTGTAAGGCGTTCAGGCTTCAGTATCTGCTCCATACTCTTTTTTTCGACGAGAGTTTATTTACAGCAAATAAAATTGATGCGCGTTATCACACCCGAGGCTTGATGCTCAGGAAATAAAGGCTTTTATTTGCTGTAACAAGGCAGCTACTAATTATATACACGATCCCAGACTGAGGGGTCCCAGACAGAGCAGAGACCTTTATACCTCTCCCAGGAGGCGGAGCCCGACTGGGATGTACCACAATAACTATAATACAAGGTGTAACAACCCAACCCTAACCCCAACAGCAACAATTCGAACAACCCATCCCTAACCCCAACAGCAACATATATACATACTTGTAGTACTGGCCAGACCCTGGCTCAGTACTATCTAGTGGGAACCAACGATGGTTCACCACACACGCCCAGGGGCTACCACCACCCCACCTCCCGACTTCCTGGGAGGTCCCGATTGCCTCCCCTTCACTCCAGCAGGGTCAGGCCGTTAGTTCCCCGAAAGTGGGGAGCGAACCCGAACCCCACTGGAACGAAATACTCCCGGCGGTGTGGAAGATGCTAGCAGGCCTGGAGAATTCAGTCCTGGGCTTGTTAATCACGTTAAAGTAGCACTGAAATAAGATGTAAAGTACTTATCTGGTGTTCTTGCTGATTTCCAGCTTGAATCAGATGGTGCCAGAAATCTGGTGCAGCGGGAGCACATACGTGAATCCCATGTGTGTCCAGAAGCGAGATCCTCCCATCACGCAGCACTAGAAAATTAGTGCAGTGGGGTGGGAGAATCGCCCCCATAGTATTCGACGGGATGTTGTACTTGTGTAGTGCACTGGTAGAAGCTAAGGTGTTTTGCTTTATTATTTAAGTCAAAAGAAAAATTCCCATAAGGGAGGTCAAAGTCGCTGTTTACCTGCTCGGAACAGCCAATGTTGCACTTTGGAAGAAGGGAAATGCATTTACAGTGCTAAAACTGGTTGCATTATCTCAGCAGCAAAATTTTAGACCCAGTTTTTCTTTGCAACCATAATTCCATCAGCAGCATCAAGCGGTAGTTTTAGCAGTGTAAAGATTGATACTCAGATCATGAATATCATTCTCCCTCAGTCTGAACTAAATAAGCTGCAACATTACAACATTGTTCAGAAAATGGTAATAAATACTGAAAATGGTGGATACGCTCAGCAGGTCTGGCAGCATCTGGGGAGAGAGAAACGTAATTAAAATTTAAAGACTATGACCTTTCACCAAGACTGGGAAAGTTAAAATTGTAATGGGTTTTGAGCAAGTGAAATTGGGGAGGGACAGAAAATGAACAAAAGGGCTGGTCTCTGATAAGGTGCAGGACAGGAATGATTACAGGACAAAAGCTTTCATGGTGCAAGATAAAAGGGAGTGATAATTTTTTAAGTTTATTTATTAATGTCACAAGTAGGCTTACATTAACACTGCAATGAAGTTACTGTGAAAATCCCCGAGTCACCACACTCCGGCACCTATTCAGGTTCACTGAGGAGGAATTTAGCATGGCCAATGCACCTAACCAGCATGTCCAACCAGAGCACCCGGAAGAAACCCACACAGACACGGGGAGAATGCACAGATTCTGCACAGACAGTGACCAAGCCGGGAATCGAACACAGTTCCCTGGCGCTGTGAGGCAGCAGTACTAACCACTGGGCCACCATGAAGCCCAAGTGAAGAAACAAGGAGTTGTGAATGGAAGGAGAAAACAAACAAAAAACAGCAAAGAAAATCAGAACAAAATGGAACAGATTTTACAACCTAACGTTGTTGAACTCAAGTGTTGAGACCAGAAGATTGTAAAGTGCCCATTCAAAAGAAGAGATGCTGTTCCTCAAGCTTGTATTGAGCTTCATGGGAACACTGCAGCAGGCCAAGGACAGAAAGGTTAGAGTGGGAGCAAGATGGCGAATGCAAATGGAAAGCAGCAGGAAACTCAGGGTAATGCTTGTGGACTGAATGTTGGTGTTTCGCAAAGCAGCTCCCAGTCTGCATCTGGTCTCCCCAATGTCAGCTTTACAAAATTGAAAGAAGTATTTGTAAATCATTGCTTCACCTATATGAGCATTTTAGACCTTGGACAATAAGAAGAGAGGAAGTAAAAGAGCAAGACCGGAATTCTACTGCCCTACCTGCCATGGGAATCGGAGCGTTTTGGGATGAGCGAGGTCCTAAAATCCTGCCCCAAGTGTTCCATCTCCTGCACTTGTGTGAAATCCCATTCAATATGAAGACTGATGTGGTGAAGGTGAGGACAAGGGAAACCCTATTGTGATTCAGGGAGGGAGGGGAATGGGTGAGAGCAGAAGTATGTGAAATAGATCTGATGCAATCTAGGGGCTGTCAACCATGGTTGTGGAGAGTCCTTGGTTGAGGAATAAGGAAAATAATATCAGAAGCTCTAATATGGAACGTTGCTTCTCTGAACAGATGCAACAGAGATGGAGAAACCCGGAGAATGGAAAAGAGTCCATTCGGGAAGCAGGGTGTGAGAAAGTGTAGTGTGGGAGTCGGTGGGCTTATAGTGAATAATGGCTGATCGTCTACCCCCAAAGATGTGAAAGGAGGCAGGAGAAGAATTGAAGACAAGAGTAGCAAAGTCAATGGAATTTTCCCATTCAGGGTGAGAGTAGGAAACACCACCATGGTCAATTTTTCATCAATGCGCTGGAAAAAGAGGTGAGGGAGGGGTGCCTGAATAGGACTAGAATAAAAAGGCAGGCGTAGCTAGGACTCGTGTGAATACCCATAGCAACATCTGTTATTTGGAGGAAGTGAGTGGAGGTGATGGAGAAGTTGTTCAGACTGAGAACAGGTTCAGCCAGACAGAGGGAGGTGGTGGTGAAGGGGACTGGTTGGACCTCCATTCAATAGAGAAATAGAAAGCTCTCAGATCATCCTGGTGAAAATGGGGCTAAAGAGGGATTGGACCATAATGTGTAAAGGAGACAGGGCCAGGAATCTGGAAACTGTTAAAGTGATGGAGGACATCGGCGCGTGATGTATATTGGTTGGACGAGACAAGAGGTGAAAAAATAGTCAAGAAACTGTACAGATTATCAATAGTAATTCATTAAAACTGCATTATCAAATATATGCTCGGCATCCCAGGTTCATTTTATGCCTCTTACTGCATTCAGACCTCCATATTTCTTATTGGAAAGCACACAATTGGTAAAACGAATGTTCAGCAGTTTAATTGTTATCAATGGTAATGGATGCCATACAACAAGTGCCTTACACTCTTTGTCATCTCATTGTCCAGTGTTATCATTCAGTAGTAATCCACGGTATCATTTTTCTAAACATTGTGAATGCTGATATCCCTTGTATTTGAAAATTGAAACGTCAGATTGAAATAGAATTATTCTAACATACATTAGGTGCAAGAAGACTGAAAGATGCTCCCTGACCTGCCAACAGAAATTCTCCAGCCTGCGCTCCCTCAATAATGGGGGTCAATTACTTTTATTTTTTTTCTGAAGTGGGCAACATTGGCAAAGCCATTTTTTATTGCCAATCCCTAAGATGGTGGTTGTAGATAGACTGCCTCCTTGAATAGCTGCAGTCCTTGTGATGATGAGGCTTCAACAATGACATTGGATGTGGAATTTGGGATTTTACCTCAGCATTGGCAAAGGAACAACAATGCATATCACAGTCCTGAAGGGAACTTGGAACTGACGATGCTCCTATTGTGTTCTTGTGAGAAGAAGTTACAGTGAGGAAAATGGTGTCAAAGTAATCTTGGTGATTTCTGGAGCGCATTCTTTATACATTGTATTCTGCAAGCACAGTGTGTCAGTGGTGCAAGGGATTGGATACACAGTCTAGTAAATGGCACCAATTTACCAAATTGCTTTTTGCTGGGCTGTGTGATGTACCTTGAGTGTTGGTGCAGCCACACCTCCAGGTGAACGGTAAATTTTCCATTACACTCCTTAGTCTAGTCCAGTAAATGCTGAGAAGCTTTCTAGAATAAGAAGGGGGAGCATTCATTACAATGTACCTAATCTCCATGCTGATCCTGTAGATGAAAAGTTGGAAGGGCCCCAGGAAAGAATATCAGGTGATACATCTGATTTTTACCGGCTCAGCTTGTTGGGAGCTGGGAGGAATCAAGGAGAGGTAAATATATCAAATATAGAGGTATGTTTTAAACATTAGAATCAGTAAGAAGTTTAACAACACCAGGTTAAAGTCCAACAGGTTTATTTGGTAGCAAAAGCCACACAAGCTTATGGCTTTTGCTACCAAATAAACCTGTTGGACTTTAACCTGGTGTTGTTAAACTTCTTACTGTGTTTACCCCAGTCCAACGCCGGCATCTCCACATCATGATTAAACATTAGAGGCAGGCATAACGCTGAGGACGATAGTGTAGAACTTCAAAAGGACATAGACAAGTTAGTGGAATGGACGGACAGTGGCAGATGAAGTTCAATGCAAAGGAATGTGAAGTGATTCATTTTTGATAGGAAGCACATGGAGTGATAATATCAAATAAAGGATACAATTCTAAAAGGGGTACAGGAACAAAGAATGTATATGTACATAAGTTATTGAAGGTGGCAGGGCAGGTTCAGGGGGTAGTTAAAAACACGTGCAATATCCTCGACTTAATTAAGGTACAGAGTAAAATTTATAATTCAGCCTAAGCTGGAGATTACATCCAGCTGTGGGTGCCACACACTTTAGGGAAGATATAAAGGCATTGGAGAATGCACAGAAAAGATTCACAAGAATAGTTCCAGGAATGAGGAACATCAGTTGTGAAAATAGATTGAAAAAGTTAGGACTGTTTTCCTTGGGGAAAAGAAGGACGAGGGAGGTTTGATAGAGGTGATGCGCTATTAATAAGGCGAAAGACTACCAGTGTGCCAATACAAGTGTAGGCTTTTATTCACAACAGAATCAGGAGCAGATCCCAACAAATAACCGACCTGGACTGAACAAGGGGGAGGAGACAGCCACCTTTATACTAGGTGCCGAGGGGAGGAGCCAAACTGGAAGGGGATGTGTCCAGGTATGACAAACACACACAACGGTGGTCCATATAGGACAAAGACACAACTGAGGTCCACCACAATCACCCCTTCCTTTAAAAAAAACAACACAGGGGTGAAGCGGAAACAATATCACAAGTCCAGACGAACCAGTGGCTTGATCCGCCGTCGCGATCGTTGTAGTGCAGGTCGCAGAGTCGTCCGAGCAGGGAGCGATGTCGGCCCAGCTCCGTACAGTGAGCGTCAAGAGAAGGCGCCAGATGGTGTGAAGCGGACCGATCCGTCATCCCATCCAGTCGTCGGGTACTGCGTGGTGACGGCTCCGGCGACTCAAGCGAGCTGTAGATAGGGGCGAGAGGAGTGAGCAGTGGCCCTGGTGGCGTATGGGGAACAGTGGGAACCGGAGCTGGGGGGTGGGGGGCCGCAACAGGCTCTGGTCGCACTACATTGGAGACAGGGACTGAGGGAGGAAGAGGCGTAGCAATCTCCGAGTGGACAACACCGGGGACCGTGGGGCGGAAGGACGTGGTGACCTCAGGGGCACCCGCGAGTGCCAAGTCACGGACAGAAACCGTGTCCTCCCGCCCATCAGGGTACGCTACATAAGCGTATTGAGGATTAGCGTGGAGCAATTGGACCTCCTCGACCAAGGGATCTGCCTTATGGGTCCGGACATGCTTCCGAAGCAGGACGGGCCCCGGGGACATCAGCCAATCCGGGAGCGAAGTACCCGAGGAGGACTTCCTGGGAAACGAAAACATCTGCTCGTGAGGGGTCGTATTGGTCGCTGTGCACAAGAGTGACCTAATGGAATGTAATGCGTCCGGAAGGACGTCTTGCCAACGGCTGACTGGAAGGCCCCTAGACCGTAGCGCTAATAGAACGGCCTTCCAGACGGTTGCGTTCTCCCGCTCTACTTGACCATTTCCCCTGGGGTTATAGCGAGTGGTGCGGCTGGAGGCAACGCCTTTGGCGAGCAGGTTCTGCCTCCGCTCGTCACTCATGAAAGAGGACCCACGATCGCTATGAACATAGGCTGGGAAGCCGAACAGAGTGAAGAGCGTGTTCAGGGTCCGAATCACTGTAGCCGTGGTCATGTCCGAGCAGGGGAAGGCAAAAGGGAAACGTGAGTATTCATCAATGATATTCAGGAAATAAACATTGTGATTAGAGGAGGGAAGGGGGCCTTTAAAGTCAATGCTAAGGCGCTCAAACGCGCGAGTGGCCTTTACAAGGTGCGCCCTACCTGGCCGGTAGAACTGCGGTTTGCACTCAGCGCAGACCCTGCATTGCCTGGTAATCGTCCGGACTTCCTCAAGGGAGATGGGCAGGTTACGGGACTTGACAAAGTGGAAAAATCTGGAGACACCCGGATGACAGAGGTCGTTATGGAGGGACTGTAGCTGGTCTCGTTGGGCGCTGGCACATGATCCATGGGACAGGACATCTGGGGGCTCATTGAGCTTCCTGGGCCAGTACATGATGTCATACCTGTAGGTGGAGAGCTCAATCCTCCACCGCAAGATTTTGTCATTCTTAATCTTGCCCTTTTGCCTGGTGTTAAACAGGAAGGCAACTGACCGCTGGTCCGTAATTAAGGTGAATCGTTGGCCTGCAAGATAATGGCGCCAGTGCTGGACGGCTTCCACGACGGCCTGGGCCTCCTTCTCGACCGAGGAGTGTCGAATCTCAGGGCCTTGTAAGGTCCGGGAAAAGAAGGCCACCGGACGGCCCCTCTGGTTAAGGGTGGCGGCTAGGGCAAAGTCAGACGCATCACTTTCCACTTGGAATGGGATGGATTCGTCCACAGCATGCATCGCGGCCTTCGCGATGTCTGCTTTGATGTCATCGAAGGCCCGACGGGCCTCCTCCGCCAGGGGAAAAGAGGTCGATTTTAGGAGCGGACGGGCTTTATCCGCGTAACGGGGAACCCACTGGGCATAGTAGGAGAAGAAGCCCAGGCATCTCCTCAGTGCTTTGAGGGTAGTAGGGAGGGGAAGCTGCATAAGGGGATGCATACGGGCTGGGTCGGGGCCAAGGACACCATTTTCTATCACGTACCCAAGGATGGTGAGGCGGCGTGTCCGGAAAACACACTTCGCCTCATTATATGTGAGGTTCAGGAGAGTGGCCGTACGAAGGAATTTTTGTAGGTTGGCATCATGGTCCTGCAGGTCATGGCTGCAGATGGTGACGTTATCCAGATACGGGAAAGTGGCCCGTAGCCCGTGCTGGTCTACCATTTGATCCATGGCCCGCTGGAAGACTGAGACCCCATTGATGACACCAAAGGGGACTCGGAGGAACTGGTAGAGGCGGCCAACCGCCTCAAAGGCAGTATATGGGCGATCCTCCGAGCGGATAGGGAACTGGTGGTAAGCCGATTTCAAATCGATCGTCGAGAAAACCCTATAGTGCGCGATGCGGTTGACTATGTCCGTGATACAGGGAAGAGGGTACACATCTAGTTGGGTATACCTGTTTATGGTCTGGCTATAGTCAATCACCATGCGGTGTTTCTCCCCCGATTTAACTACGACCACTTGCACCCTCCAGGGGCTGGTGCTGGCCTGGATAATCCCTTCCCGGAGCAAACGTTGTACTTCGGACCGAATGAAGGCCCAGTCATCCGCTCTATACAGCCTACTTTTGGTGGCTATAGGCCAACAATCCGGGGTGAGGTTATCAAATAAGGGGGGGGGGGTGATTTTGAGGGTCGAGAGACTGCAGGTGGTGCGCGAGGGGCGCTGCCGTGACGGCGCCTTGCAGATGGAGAGCGGGGGATAAGGGCCATCATACTGCAGGGTGACGCTCCTATGAAGGCTGAGGAAATCTAACCCCAGCAGTACAGCTGCGCAGAGTCGCGGCAGCACGAGGAGCCGAAAACGCTCGTAGACTGTGCCCTGTACTGTCAGCGTCACCAAACAGCACCCGAGGACCTCCACTGAGTGGGAATTCGAGGCCATGGAGATGGTCTGGCTCCAGGGTCGCACGGGAAGGGCATATTGACGCACTGTGCGAGGGTGTATAAAACTTTCTGTGCTCCCACAGTCGAACAGGCAGTTTTCTGCCTGATCATTTACCTTGATCTCCATTATTGACTTGGAGAGTTGATGAGGCTGCGACTGGTCCAGGCAAATCGATGCCACCGTCGAATCCAAGAAGAATCCATCTTCGTCCCCTTCTGATGATGTCACAGATAAAGCTTCCTGCTCAGCGCGTCTTGATGCCAGCCTCAAAGATGGCGATTCCCGTGCTTCCGGTGACCGCATCAAAGATGGCGATTCCCGCACTTCCGGTGACCGCATTAAAGATGGCGATTTGCGCGCAGCTGCCGCCTGCATTAAAGATGGCTGCGCCCGCGGAACACACGTGGCACCACGAGGCTTCGGAAGCGGCTTTGCCTGGCAGACTTTAGCGAAGTGGCCTAGCTTACCGCATCCGGAGCAAATCGCGTCCTTCGCCGGGCAGCGATGCCGAGGGTGCTTGGATAGGCCACAAAAGTAACATTTGGGCCCTGCCGGAACAGTCGTCGCGGTGGAGCTGTCGATAGAACGGGAGGCAGGGTAAGACCCGAGATTGTGAGAGGCCGCTTCTAGCGTTTCAGCCATCGTGGCTGTTCTTTGGAGATCTAGGCCATCTTGTTCCAGCAGGCGCTGCCGAATGTATGTAGACTCAATGCCCGCAACGTAGGCGTCGCGGATCAGGTCCTCCGTGTTCTGAGCTGCTGTAACAGCCTTACAGTCACAAGGTCAAGCTAGGACCCGCAGGGCACGCAGAAACTGGGCGCACGATTCCCCTGGCTGCTGCTTGCGGGTAGTTAGGAGATGTCTGGCATAGACCACGTTAGGGCTCTTTCGGAACTGCCCTTTAGGAGTTCGATAGCGTCCGCGTATGTAGCAGCGTCCCGGAAGATACCGTAGACAGCTTCGCTTACCCGGGCGCGGAGCACGTGGAGTTTAGCGTCATCGGTGTCGATGGCCATAGCGGTGTCGATGAATGCTTCGAAGCAGTCCAACCAATGATCAAATTTATCAGAGGCTCCAACCTCTTGAGGGTCTAATGCTAACTTTTTTTTTTACATAGAAAGTCACAGCACAAACAGGCCCTTCGGCCCACAAGTTGCGCCGATCACATCCCCACCTCTAGGCCTATCTATAGCCCTCAATCCCATTAAATCCCATGTACTCATCCAGAAGTCTCTTAAAAGACCCCAACGAGTTTGCCTCCACCACCACCGACGTCAGCCGATTCCACTCACCCACCACCCTCTGAGTGAAAAACTTACCCCTGACATCCCCCCTGTACCTACCCCCCAGCACCTTAAACCTGTGTCCTCTCGTAGCAACCATTTCAGCCCTTGGAAATAGCCTCTGAGAGTCCACCCTATCCAGACCCCTCAACATCTTGTAAACCTCTATCAGGTCACCTCTCATCCTTCGTCTCTCCAGGGAGAAGAGACCAAGCTCCCTCAACCTATCCTCATAAGGCATGCCCCCCAATCCAGGCAACATCCTTGTAAATCTCCTCTGCACCCTTTCAATGGCTTCAACATCTTTCCTGTAATGAGGTGACCAGAACTGCGCGCAGTACTCCAAGTGGGGTCTAACCAGGGTCCTATAAAGCTGCAGCATTATCTCCCGACTCCTAAACTCAATCCCTCGATTAATGAAGGCTAGTACGCCATACGCCTTCTTGACCGCATCCTCCACCTGCGAGGCCGATTTAAGAGTCCTATGGACCCGGACCCCAAGGTCCTTCTGATCCTCTACACTGCCAAGAATGGTACCCTTCATTTTATACTGCTGCTCCATCCCATTGGATCTGCCAAAATGGATCACTACACACTTATCCGGGTTGAAGTCCATCTGCCACTTCTCCGCCCAGTCTTGCATTCTATCTATGTCTCGCTGCAACTTCTGACATCCCTCCAAACTATCCACAACACCACCTACCTTGGTGTCGTCAGCAAACTTACCAACCCATCCCTCCACTTCCTCATCCAGGTCATTTATGAAAATGACAAACAGCAAGGGTCCCAGAACAGATCCCTGGGGCACTCCACTGGTCACTGACCTCCATGCAGAGAAAGACCCCTCCACAGCCACTCTCTGCCTTCTGCAGGCAAGCCAGTTCTGGATCCACAAGGCAACAGCCCCTTGGATCCCATGCCCTCTCACTTTCTCAAGAAGTCTTGCATGGGGGACCTTATCGAACGCTTTGCTGAAGTCCATATAGACCACATCCACCGCTCTTCCTTCGTCAATGTGCTTGGTCACATTTTCAAAGAACTCAACCAGGCTCATAAGGCACGACCTGCCCCTGACAAAGCCGTGCTGACTACTTTTGATCATACTAAACTTCTCTAGATGATCATAAATCCTGTCTCTCAGGATCCTCTCCATCAACTTACCAACCACTGAGGTTAGACTCACCGGTCGGTAATTTCCCGGGCTGTCCCTGTTCCCTTTCTTGAATATAGGGACCACATCCGCAATCCTCCAATCCTCCGGAACCTCTCCCGTCTCCATCGACGATGCAAAGATCATCGCCAAAGGCTCCGCAATCTCCTCCCTCGCCTCCCACAGTAACCTGGGGTACATCCCATCCGGTCCCGGCGACTTACCAACCTTGATGCCATTCAATAGTTCCAACACATCCTCTTTCTTTATGTCCACATGCTCGATCCTTTCTGTCCTCCGCAATCCAGCAGTACAACCACCCAGATCCCTTTCCACCGTGAATACCGAGGTAAAGTATTCATTAAGCACCTCCGCCATTTCTAACGGTTCCGCACAAACTTTTCCCCCTTCACCTTTTAAGGGTCCTATGCCTTCACATCTCATCCTTTTACTCTTGACATATTTGTAGAAAGCCTTGGGATTCTCCTTAATCTTACCCGCCAAGGTCTTCTCATGACCCCTTCTCGCTCTCCTAATTTCCTTCTTAAGCTCCTTCCTACATCGCGTATACTCCTCTAAATCCTTAACACCTCCTAGCTCTCTGAACCTTCTGTACGCCTCTCTTTTCTTATTTACCAGGTTCATCACAACCTTCGTGCACCACGGTTCCCGTACCCTACCAACACCCCCCTGTCTCATCGGAACGTTGTCATGCAGAGCTCCAGACAAACATTCCTTGAAAATCCTCCACTTTCCTTCGGTACTTTTCCCCAAGAATGCCTCCTTCCAATTTACCCGTCTAATTTCCTCCCTGATGACACTGTATTTCCCTTTACTCCAGAGAAACACTTTCCTAGCCTGCCTGACCCTATCTCTTTCCAATGCTATCGTGAAGGAGATAGAATTATGATCGCTATCCCCAAGATGTTCACCCACCGAGAGATCCTCCACCTGTCCAGGTTCATTAGCCAGCACCAGATCAAGAACAGCCTCTCCTCTAGTAGGCTTATCCACATACTGTGTCAGGAAACTCTCCTGGACACACCTAACAAACTCCTCTCCATCCAAACCCCTAGCCCTAGGGATATTCCAATCTATGTTTGGGTTTTAGAAACTGCTCCATGCTGGTCAACTGTTGTGAATAAAATTGATGCACTATCAATAAGGCGAAAGACTACCGGTGTGCCAATACAAGTGTAGGCTTTTATTCACAACAGAATCAGGAGCACATCCCAACAAATAACCGACCTGGACTGAACAAGGGGGAGGAGACAGCCACCTTTATACTAGGTGCCGCGGGGAGGAACCAAACTGAGGGGGGATGTGTCCAGGTATGACAAACGCACACAGCGGTGGTCCATATAGAACAAAGGCACAACTGAGGTCCACCACAGTGGCATAGTTGACAATGAGGAAGGTTATCTAGGATTGCAACGGGATCTTGATCAATTGGGCCAGTGAACTGATGAATGGCAGATGGAGTTCAATTTAGATAAATGTGAGGTGATGCATTTTGGTCGATCGAACCAGGGCAGGACCTACTCAGTTAATGGTAGGGCTTTGGGGAGAGTTAGAGAACAAAGAGATCTCGGGGTACAGGTTCAAATCTCCTTGGAAGTGGAGTCACAGGTGGACAGAGTGGTGAAGAAGGCATTCGGCATTCGTGGTTTCATTGGTCAGAACATTGAATACAGGAGTTGGGACGTCTTGCTGAAGTTGTACAAGATATTGGTACGGCCACACGTGGAATACTGTTTAGTTCTGGTCACCCTATTATAGAAAGGATATTATTAAACTAGAAAGAGTGCAGAAAAGATTTACTTGGATGCTACTGGGACTTGATGGTTTGAGTTATAAGGTGAGGCTGGATAGACTGGGACTTTTTTTCCCTGGAGTGCAGGAAGCTTAGGGGTGATCTTATAGAGGTCTATAAAATATTGAGGTAGATAGTCAACATCTTTCCCCAAAGGTAAGGGAATCTAAAATGGAGGGCATAGGTTTAAGATGAAGAGCGGGGGGGGGGGGGGTTGGGGGGGCGGGGGCTGGAATTAGAGAAGGGTCAAGAGGGGCAATTTCTTCACACAGAGGGTGTTAAGTGTCTGGAACGAGCTGCCAGAGGCAGTAGTAGAGGTGGGTACAATTTTGTCTTTTAAAAAGCATTTAGACAGTTAGTGAGGAAGATTGGTATTGAAGGATATGGGCCAAATGTGGGCAATTGGGACTAGCTTAATGGTAACTGGGCAGCATGGACAAGTTGGGCCATAGGGCCTGTTTCCATGTTGTAAACCTCTATGACTCTATGCAAAATAGGGTCTGGGGACAGAATAGATAGGAAGAAAGGTTTGAGAATGAGAGGGCACAGATTTAAAGTAATTAGCAAAAGGATCAAAAGCGATATGGGAGAAATATCTTTCATGCAGTGAGTGGTTGGGCTCTGGAATACGCTGCCTGAATGCGGTAGAAGCAGGTTCAATCGAGGCACTCCAAAGGGAATTGGACTGTTATCTGAAAAGGAATAGCGTGCAGGGTTATGGGGAGAAGGCAGTAGAATAACACTAAGTGAAATTCTCATTCAGAAAGACGGTGCAGACACAATGGGCTGAACAATCTCCTTCTGTGCTTTAAAGGTTCTGTGAAATTCTGTGAGATAAAAAAAATAGGAGAACAAAAATAGCATGCTGGAAAAGTGACAGGAAAGCATTCCAGGGAATGTCCTCTATGGACAGGGCCTATTAATAGATGGGGATGTTAGTTAGATTAATATACATGTCCACCAGGTTATACGACATAGTTCCAGTGGAAGGACAGTTTGTACCACTTACCTATATAGCAAATGTGAGATGAATAGTTTCACTGGAGCTTAACTGGGTTACTAGGCCAGGGAGCCCCATTATGAAGAGAAATTCGCTGACAGTGTACCAATCTCAGAGAGGCTTTAGTATCAGTCACAGAGGAGTCACTCTGAGTATCAACGAAAATGGAAGGAGGGAAAGTGATCATGTACTAACCTTCAATAATTTCCCTGTAACTCTGGATGCGAATACCATAATCTTTTGTCTTTATTTCATTTTTAATAAGTAAGAAAGTGAAGCTCTGGAGTAAATCACTTACTTATACAACATGTGAATGAGTACCACCAGTGCTTTAAAGTAGCAATTTAATACCTTGAGGGCGATCCTCCAGCCGTGCACACTCATGTGCAGATTGTGCTGGGGCCGTGTAAGGGCTGGGATCGTGGGGCAGGGGACATAGAACACTTACCACTGGCGAGAACCCCCTTTGGGATTTTCCCCACCTCCTTCCCTGCACCAATGAGGGCGTGAACCAGGTTAGCATATTTAAATCTCAGTTAAACACGCTGGCCGAGTTATTCGCAGCTGCTGCAGGTTCGTCTGCAGCGAGGTCGGAGAATTTGGCGCCCAGTCAAATCTCCGTTCACTGCAGCGGGATGGGAAAATCCCACTGGTGTGAACGGTCGTAACATTCCGGCCTAAGTGTGTTTGAATCGTGAACAGAATCGCGCCAACCCTCCCAGCCGGAATCTCACCGGTTTTGCCACTGAGAACAACACTTAGAAATTTTTTGGGAGGATTCCCCCCTTTGTTCAAAGGAAGGGAGGTGTGACATCAACAAATTGCAACAGAGAATAATTGAGGTTTAAGTATCCTTTGTATTCCTGATGCGCGTTCTCAAACACGAGGCTAGAAGCTCGGGAAATAAAAGGCTTTTATTTACTGTAATGAAGCAGCCAATAATTATATACACTATCCCAGACTGAAGGGGTCCCAGCCAGAGCAGGGACTTTTATACCTCTCCCAGGAGGCGGAGCCCGACTGGGATGTACCACAACACTACAGTACAAAGGTGTAACAACCCCACCCTAACCCCAACAGCAACAAGTAGCACAGCCCAACAGTAACATATGTACATCCTTGTAGTACTGGCCAGACCCTGGCTCAGTACTATCCAGTGGGAACCAACGATGGTTCACCACATTCACCCCTCCTTTGAGAACAAAGGCCGGCGGGGTACAAAAACAGAATAAAGTGTCATCAGTCTATAAGTTCAGACGGTCAGGGGGACCGCACCGTCGTTGTGACCTCCTCAATACCGGCGGTGACACCAGAGTAGGCACTTGCGGTGGCGTTCTCCCCAAGGCGGCGTCCAGCTGTTCTTCCACGGACTCACTGGCCGGTTGACCCTGAGGTGACGGTAGTCCATGGGGTCCTGACACGCCCTGCAGTGGCGACCATCTTCTGGGCTCAGGCAAGCTGTACACGGGAGTAAAAGGGTTAAGCAATGGTCCCGATGCTGCCCGCGCCGTGTCCGGGGGAGAAACAAGAGTTAAGGGGTTTGTAACAGGGGGTATGGGAGCGACAGGGGTTGCTACGTCCCCTGCTGGCGCCAGGTCTCGGATCGAGACCGTGTCCTCTCGCCCGTCATAGGCATACTGAGGGTTGGCGTGGAGGAGATGGACCTGTTCGACCAACGGGCCGGACTTGCGGGCCCTTACATGTCGCCGCAGGAGGACGGGTCCTGAGTACGTCAACCAAGACGGTAATGAGGTCCCCGAGGAAGACTTCCGAGGGAATGAGAACATCCTCTCGTGGGGAGTAGCATTGGTTGCCGTACACAGGAGGGAGCGAATAGAATGGAGTGCATCAGGGAGCACCTCTTGCCAACGAGAGACTGGAAGGCTTTTTGACTTCAACGCCAGTAAGACAGCCTTCCAGACTGTAGCAGTCTCACGTTCCACCTGTCCGTTACCCCTAGGGTTGTAGCTCGTGGTCCTACTAGAGGCAATCCCGTATGAGAGCAGGAATTGCCTCAAGTCATCGCTCATGAACGACGAGCCCGTCGCTATGGATGTAGCCGGGGTACCCGAACAGGGTAAAGAGATCACGGAATGCCTTGATAACCGTGGCAGCGGATGTATCAGAGCAGGGAACAACAAAAGGGAACCGAGAGTACTCGTCAATGATATTGAGGAAGTACACATTCCGATCTGTTGAGGGAAGGGGGCCCTTAAAATCGACACTCAGTCTCTTGAAGGGACGAGTGGCCTTGACTAAATGTGCCCGGTCAGGTCGGTAAAAGTGCGGTTTGCATTCCGCGCAAACCCGACAGCTTCTTGTTACGGACCTGACGTCCTCCACCGAGTAGGGCAGGTTGCGGGCTTTTATAAAGTGGTAGAGCCGAGTGACCCCAGGATGGCATAGGTCATTATGGAGAGCCTGCAAACGGTCCTCCTGTATACTGGCGCATGTTCCACGCAAGAGGGCATCCGAGGGCTCATTGAGTTTCCCTGGACGGTACATGATGTCGTAGTTATAGGTGGAGAGTTCAATTCTCCACCGCAAGATCTTGTCATTCTTGATCTTGCCCCTCTGTGTGTTGTTAAACATGAACGCCACGGACCGCTGGTCCGTGATCAGGGTGAACCATTTTCCCGCCAAGTAATGGCGCCAGTGCCTGACAGCCTCCACAATGGCCTGGGCCTCCTTTTCCACTGCTGAATGCCGAATTTCGGGGCCTTGGAGGGTGCGGGAAAAAAATGCGACGGGCCTGCCCGCCTGGTTAAGTGTGGCGGCCAGGGCGAAATCAGATGCATCGCTCTCCACCTGAAAGGGGATGGACTCGTCAACAGCGTGCATCGTAGCTTTTAATTTATCGAAGGCCAATCGGGCCTCTGGCGTTAGGGGAAAAGTCGTGGACTTAATGAGCGGACGGGCTTTGTCCGCATAATTGGGAACCCACTGCGCATAATAAGAGAAGAAGTCTAAGCATCTTCTCAGTGCTTTTGCACCAGCAGGCAAGGGAAGTTCAGCAAGGGAAGTTCAGAAAGGGGGCGCATACGGTCTGGATCAGGGCCAATGACCCCGTTTTCCACCACGTATCCTAGGATGGCTAAAGGGCGCGTACGAAACACACACTTCTCCCTGTTGTAGGTCAGGTTCAGGCGAGATGCAGTGCGTAGGAAATTCAGGAGATTCGTGTCGTGGTCCTGCTGGTCATGGCCGCAGATGGTGACATTATCCAGGTACGGGAAGGTAGCCCGCAGCCCGTTCTGGTCCACCATTCGGTCCATAGCATGCTGGAAGACCGAGACCCCATTGGTGACACCAAAGGGAACCCTGAGAAAGTGATACAAGCGACCATCCGCCTCAAAAGCCGTGTATTGTCGGTCCTCTGGGCGAATGGGGAGTTGGTGGTAGGCAGACTTGAGGTCTATGGTGGAGAACACCCGGTACTGCGCAATCTGATTGACCATATCAGATATGCGCGGGAGAGGATATGCATCCAGCTGCGTATATCGATTAATAGTCTGACTGTAGTCAATGACCATCCGGGGTTTGTTCCCGCTCTTGACCACCACGACCTGCGCTCTCCACGGACTAGCGTTGGGTTGTATGATCCTTTCGTTGAGGAGCCGCTGAACCTCAGATCTAATGAAGATCCGATCCTCAGCACTGTAACGCCTACTTTTAGTCACGATGGGCTTGCAGCCTGGCACAAGATTCTGGAACAGGGAGGGTGTGGTGATCTTCAGCGTCGAGAGGCTACAGGCGGGGGGGCGCGTTGGGCAATTTGGAGGCTGCTGCTGTTTTCCCACTGCCAGTGAAGGGAGTGGCCCACCGTACTGTAGGGTTACACTCCTCAAGTGGACCATGAAGTTTAGTCCGAGAAGTATTGGCGCGCAAAGATACGGCAACACTAGGAGCTTGAAACGCTCGTAAACTGTGCCTTGCACCTTCAAAGTTACCACGCAACTCCCTAACACGGTGACAGACCGGGACCTCGATGCCATAGAGATTGTCTGTTTGGCAGGTTGAATCTGGAGTCCACACCGCTTCACCGTGTCTGGGTGGATAAAGCTCTCAGTGCTCCCGCTGTCAAACAGACAATAAATCACGTGGTCATTTACCTGGATATTCATCATAGATTTGTCAAGTCTATGAGGCTTGGCCTGGTCCAGGATGATCGACGCCACCGTTGGTTCATGAGTGCCACTGCAGGCAGCTGAAATCGATGAGGAGGACCCCTGCTGGTCGTTCGCGGTCAGTGCCGACCAACATGGCCGCTCCCATGAGTCGCACGTGGGTGATGGCGCCAAACTCAGCGACCCCTGGTGGTCACACACCTCCGACTCCGTCGACCGTAATGGCGTCGTCCTGGCCTCGCACGTGGACGATCCCCTCGATGATTTCGACGACGAAGACCCGAGCTCTGAAGAATCGCAGGCCGCACTGCCGTTCCTAGATTTAGATCGGCACACTTTCGAATAGTGCCCTTTCTTACCGCAGGCGGAGCACAACACAGCCTTAGCGGGACACCGTTGCCGAGTATGCTTCGCTCCCCCACAGAAGTAGCACCGCGGGCCGCCCGGAGCTGCTGCCGTCGTCTGGCCCGAGTGTGAGCACGCCATTACGCAGCATTTCGAACCCGAGGGACGAGGAGGGATTGGCGACTGCTCCTGCCACGTTGTCTCCACATGGTCCTCCGGATATAATACTAAGCTTTTGGAGGCCATCTCGAGCATCTCCGCTAGCTCGATTGCCTGGGTAAGGTTAAGGTTACCCTTCTCCAATAGTTTAAGTCGAATGTACGACGATCCGACTCCCGCCACAAACGCATCTCGGGCAAGGTCGTTCATGCTCTGCTCAGCCGACACAGCTTTGCAGTTACAGCCCCTGGCTAGCTGTAGGAGCTCATTGGCATATTCCTCCATCGTTTTGCCAGACTGCCATCGTCGAGTGGCTAGGAGGTAACGAGCGTGTATTTCATTGGGTGGTTTGATATAGCGCTTCTTCAGAAGCTCGAGGGCCTTAGTATAATCGGTGGCCGCACGGATCGCGAGGTAGACAGTATCGCTTACCCTCGCATGGAGGACCCGGAGTCTGTCATCATCTGTGGTGACCGCTGCGGAGGCTGCCAGGTAGTCTTCGAAGCACTTCAGCCAGTGGTCGAAGGTGTTAGAAGCGCCCACCGCACGTGGATCTAGTGTAAGGCGTTCCGGCTTCAGGATCTGCTCCATACTCTCTTTTTTTTCTTCTTCGACAAGAGTTTAACAACAGTAAATAAAATTGATGCGCGTTCTCAAACACGAGGCTAGATGCTCGGGAAATAAAAGGCTTTTATTTACTGTAATGAAGCAGCCAATAATTATATACACTATCCCAGACTGAAGAGGTCCCAGCCAGAGCAGGGACTTTTATACCTCTCCCAGGAGGCGGAGCCCGACTGGGATGTACCACAACACTACAGTACAAAGGTGTAACAACCCCACCCTAACCCCAACAGCAACAAGTAGCACAGCCCAACAGTAACATATGTACATCCTTGTAGTACTGGCCAGACCCTGGCTCAGTACTATCCAGTGGGAACCAACGATGGTTCACCACAATTCCAAAATCCAGATTCCTTTATACTTTGGGAATGCCAGTGCAAAAAGAAATGCACATAAATAAATATACTTAAGCACTCTGAGGTCACGTTCCAACCAACTTAAAAAACAGCTTCTTCCCTGCTGCCATCAGTCTTTTGAATGGACCCACCTCTCATTAAGTTGATTTTTCTCTACACCCTAGCTATGACTGGAACATTACATTCTGTACTCTCTTGTTTCTTTTTCTATGTACGGTATGCTTTGTCTATATAGCGTGCAAGAAACAACACTTTTCACTGTATACTAATACTAAATCAAATCAAATGTACAAAGTGTACACCAATAGCATACTTTACAGTCACAGTCATACAAAGCTCCACTAAAACACACAGCTGAAGTTTCTGGTTTATATTCCTCACCACTATGTTTTGCAAAGACTGACACAATGATTTAAACACCATGGTACTACACAGATGTCAGTGGTCATTGTAAGTAAACCACACTGAATGACAGATTAATAATACCACTTCATGTGTTCATCCTCTTACTGCCTTCCTACCCCAATATTTCTTCTTGGAAAACACCAATTGGCAAAAGCCTAATACCTTATGTTTCAGCAACCTAGTTGTTGCCAATGGTAACGGATGCCATACAAGTTCCTTACACTTTCCTTCACTTAGTGTTCGAAATGGAATGCTATTAGATTTCCTTCACTAAAAGACATTCGTGAGCGAGATTGCTTTTCTGACAATCAACAATGGTTTCATGCTCATCAGCAGATTCTTAATTCCAGATATTTTTATTGAATTCAAATTCCACCATCTGCCATGGTGGGATTCAAACTCAGGTCAGTTCTAAACTCAGAACATCAGCCGAGTTTCTGGATTAATAATCTAGTGATAATACCACTAGGCCATCATCTCCCCTAGAAAGCAATACTACCAATATTGCATCACCTCCCACTTGGAAAGGGGATATTCCCCACACAGAGATCGCTAGATCTTTGTGAGCAACTTTGTCCAAAGTCAGCGACCAATCCTTGCTTTGCCATTGACCCTAAAATCCAGCTCTTTATTTTTTTAAAATCCTGTGAACACTGATGTCCCATTTATTTGGAAATATGAATTTCTGATGGAACCAGAGTTAGTAAAATTTGCATTAGGCCATAGCTAAATTCCATGCGATACGACAGGAATTGACATTTTGTGCTCCTTCAAAAATTAGGGTGGGTCAATATTTGGAAAAAAAGAGTTTGTCCACAAGGGGCAACATTGGCAAAGCCATTCTGGCAAAGGCACGTAGGTTGATTTGATTTATTATTGTCACATGTATTAGTATACAGTGAAAAGTATTGTTTCTTGTGCACTATACAGACAAAACATCCCGTACGTAGAGAAGGAAAGGTGAGGGTGCAGAATGTAGTGTTACAGTCATAGGTAGGGTGTAGAGAAAGATCAACTTAATGCGAGGTAGGTCCATTCAAAAGTCTGATGACAGCAGGGAAGAAGCTGTTCTTGAGTTGGTTGGTACGTGTCCTCAGACTTTTGTATCTTTCTCCTGAACAGGTGGTGGTGTACGTGCTTCTGGAATAACTGCAGTCCTTGTGATCATGGAGCTCCCACAATGACATTGGGTATGGAATTCCAGGATTTTAACTCATTGATGAAGTCGGAAGTTTCACAGTCGGAATGCTGTGAGACTAAAAAGAAAACTCGGAGATGGTGGTGTTCCATGATGGTCTCGTCTCCTTTGTAACAGGAGGTCACAGAAAGTGGTAAACACTGCGCGTAATCTAGGGTAACTGCCTCACTAATATACTGTGCCACTTTTCAAGGACACGATAGAGCTATCTTCCATTTTCAGATTATTCTCCAGTAATGGACGGCTGTTACAATTACACATGCACTCATTCTCACTCACTCACACTAGCATTTCGTATAAAAACTAATTGCCCTTGGAAATTAATTACAGTGACAAGTTTTCTCTAAATTAGTCTTAATTTTCCTGTTTTTGAATAAAAATGATTTATTTTGACAGTTAAACCCATCAGCAGCCAGGTAACCTTGGCTATAATTAGGATACAATTGTGGATTGTGAGATTCAGATTGACTGAATCTGCAGGCACAAGGTGAAAACATGTCTGATTGCATGTTTCAGCACTGGTTAACTAACGCCAAGTAAGTCTATACCTCTGGAGGAAATGAAGATAACAAAACAGGAACAATAGCACTGCTATATTGCTAAACTAATAATCCAGAGGCCTCGGTTAACCACAGAAATCATATCATAGAAACCCTACAGTGCAGAAGGAGGCCATTCGGCCCATCGAGTCTGAACCAACAACAATCCCACTCCAGGCCTTATCCCACAACCCCACACATTTTCCCCGCTAATTCCTCTAACCTACACATCTCAGGACACTATGGCAATTTAGTATGGTCAATCAACCTAACTCGCGCATCTTTGGCCCAAGGAAGGAAACTGGAGCACCCGGAGGAAACCCATGCAGACATTCTCATGTGCAAACTCCACACAGACTGTGACCCAAGCTGGGAATCAAACCTAGGTCCCTGGTGCTGTGAGGCAGCAGTGCTAACCACTGTGCCACCATGCTGCCCAATCTGGAGACACAAGTTTGAATTCCACCACAGCAGTTAGGACATTTAAATTCAATTAATGAAATAAATCCAGAATAGAAAGATAGAATCAGTAATGGTCACCATGAACACTTCAAATTGTTGTAAAAATTCATCTGGTGCACAAATTTCCTTTTGGGAAAGAAATCTGGTGCCATTAGTCAGTCTGCCCTATATATATATCACCCAAAGGGTTGTGAATCTGTGGAATTCCCTGCCCAGTGAAGCAGTTGAGGCTACCTTATTAAATGTTTGTATGGCAGGGATAGATGCATTTTTGAACAGTAAAGGAATTAAGGGTAATGGTGAGTGGGCGGGTAAGTGGAGCTGAGTCCATGAAAAGATCAGCTATGGTCTTATTGAATGGCAGAGCAGGCTTGAGGGGCCAGATGGCCTACTCCTGCTCCTAGTTCTTAAGTTATGCGCTTATGTGACAGGAATAATGCCAGGAGACAGGGAAGAGAGAACAGCCAGAATCAGGACTAAAGCTGACTGGGAGAAAACAGCAGCAGGAGAACTGGAGTTGGATTAGGGAACATTTTGCAGGACTGAATAGGTAAAGTTGAGCTGGTTTCTTAGCGTGATGTATTAGCTGAATGGTTTGCAGAATGTGAGACAGTAATGCAGAGTGGCTTCAAGAGAAAGAGATCTTGCCCTCTCACCCTTCCTCCTGACTTGAGGCCTAGCTCCCAGTGTTTGCTGCCTCACTACTATCAGTCCTGGATATAGCAGCCCATTTCTCCCTTGTGTTTTTTAGAACGTATTTGAGCTTTTTGAAATCAAGCTATTTATGGACAAGACCAGGAGCCACACAAATACCTGCGGAAATGCACAGAGATGTTATGGCATAACATGTGAATTTCCATGTGAGGGGGCGGGGGAGGTGGGGGAAGTGACTCAATTCTGTCAAACGTTTCCAGGAAATTCCAGGCCACTGTCCATAATAAACTGACACAGCGGGACACCTACGTCATGTGGCAAATAAGTCAATGGCCACTTTCTTCAGTCATCAAAAATCAGACCCTCAAGGGAGCAAGAAACAACTTTGGATTTTTATTTATTAATTCTCAGAATGTGAAAGCTAGTATTTATTGCCCTGACAAGGTTGTGGCACAACTGGGGACAGTTAAGATGTCACAAACAGGCCTGGAGCAGTTAAAGATAGTAAGGTTATTTCCCTAAAGGACATTGTGAGTTGTTTTTTTACTTTGACTGATACCAGCTTTATAGTGCCTTTTTGAAGAAAAGAAACTGAATCCAAATTCTTAAACTGTCATGGTGGGATTTGGAGCCATGTTTCCTGGATTTCAGACCTCTGAATTACTCATCCTATCAGATAAACACTACACTGCCATCCAGCTGAGAGATCTCAGTGGGCTCAGAAATCAATGAAGCTGAAGAATCTCTGCTGCACTGTGTGGGAAACCACACAACTGGTGCTGAGAAATTGGAGTCTTTGATGCCTGCCACAGGGAGAACACACAGCTGAACTCCGTGTGCAGGCTGGATTTTCAATTCCTTCATAATTTGAATGATCCAGGGTCTGATAGTATTTCATTAACCCTCTGACTAAGGCAGCATTTCCACATAATGTTAATTAGGCCATGACAGCATCTTCATATGGTTGATTCCAGTTAAGTGAATAACTGACAATCTAGTGGTGGGTTTGAGATACGTGAATGGAAACTTAAATGTCAATATCATTTTCCACAGCCTCTGCAGCCTCTGACATTACAAATCTCCAGTATTGGATTTTGAGGGGGTTGCTGGAGAGACTCTTTCAGGATAATTCTGATCCAATATTGTATCATCTTACGACAAATGGAGCAGACCATATTGACATCTGTTTGATGATATCATACTGTGAACACAGGAAGGCAAAAAAGACACACTGGAAGTCAGTCAGTTTATTTTGATAGCAGAATACTTTCACAAAGCACAGAGGGAGAATGCGAGAGTTTATATTGTTTAAATCAAGTAGATGACCCATTGATGCGGAGAAGCATAGCGTGTGAACTATTTTTATATTAATTTTCAGAGACAACTGTACTGTTAAATTAGTATTGTTTAACTGTACTGTTTAATTGAGTCAGTCATAATTGTTGCTATGCACATAAACTTGCTATGAAATAAGCAGGTATTTCCTCAGCCACCTTCAATAAGATTGAAGAAGTGTGTAGGACATTTGCAAAAGACAAGAGTACGCAGTTCAGATCATAAGGGTGTTACGACTGTTTAACTCATGAATTACACGTCTGAGTTAGAATTTGCTGAGCAGATTGTGTCCAATATGTAACGCTGTGGACTTACAGGAATAAACAGTGTCATTGTACTCTGAGAAGATACCATAGCAGACCCAAATTTGTAACATCATTGCCACACCTCTGAGAAATGCAAAGGAAAGCATCACTTTCTCATTGTTTTGGTTTACTTGTTAAATAAACCCTTCCCTTTATTTATTTTTTAATAATTTAATGAAATCTGCATGAAGTATAAAACATATTTGTCTTGAGTGACATATGTACAGGATAATCAGAGATTGATGGCTTAATGAAAATGCATCTTACATCATTGTCGATACAATGCATTCACATCATGGAGGCAACATGAATGGTTTAGTTTTGTTGGAAATCAGGTTTTTGTGCCTATTAGTTATGATTTACATTTAATATGTAAAACTCCATTTATTACAGCAAATATAACTGGGGAGGCAGTGACGTATTGGTATTGTCACTGGACTAGTAATGCAGTGACCCTGGGTTTGAATCCCACCACGGTGAATGGTGAAATTTGAATTCAATAAAAACCTGGAATTAAAAGTCCAATGATGCCCATGAAACCATTGTTGATTGTCTTAAAATCCCATCTGGTTCACTAATGTCTTTAGGGAAAGAAATCTGCTACCCTTACCTGGTCTGTCCTACATGTGACTCCAGACCCACACCCAATCTAATCTTCAATGCCCTCCTCTTGTGTTGGTTCCCTTCTCCCACCCCAGAGCACTTTGAGACATCCTGTCATGATTTTGCCTGCCCATGCAACCACTGTTAAATCACATGGGCTGCATAAAATATCAATGAATTGGCAAATGAATTGCCTAAACTTTTGCGTCATTGGCCTTAAACAGAAGGCAGGCAGAGCTCTGACTTTTGGGCCCACTCACCTTCCTTCATATTGGAATCAGATGTAACGATGTCGGGGACCTGACCTGACGTCAGCATATCCAATTTGACATCGGATCAGGAGGGACATCCATCTGCCTCCCAATCGTAAAATTCAGCCCCATGTGTATGATTCATATCTAAAAGAGGAAAATGTTAAAGAAGATAGAGAGAGACGAGTCAATTATCATCTGTGGTATTGAGATCAGAAAAGTATAGAACAAGTTGCATTTATATATTAAGACTGAGATCAGGAGGAATATTTTCTCTCAGAGGGTTGTGGGTCTTTGGAACTCCTTGTCACAGAGAGCTGTGGGGGCAGAGCCCTAGTGTATATTTAAGGCTGAGATAGATAGATTTTTGGTCAGTAAGGGAATCAAGGGTTACGGGGAAAGGGCAGGAAAGTGGACGTGAGGAAGGTCAAATCACCCATGATCCTATTTAATGGCAGAGCAGGCTTGAAGGGTTGAACGGCCTACTCCTGTCCCTGTTTCTTATGGCCTTATGGTCTTATAATGTCTGTAACATAAATAATGTCTTAATGTGTTCAAAAATAGAACCACTGACAATATCAACTCCTGTGGGGACCACGAATGAGAGCTCGATGAGAAGTTGAGCAGGAAGGAGGTGATGGGTATTAGAGAAGTTTATTCTGTATTTTTTAATAGCTGGAACACAATTGTTACGTTTCAAAGTGGAACATAGGAAACAGTCAGCAGTAATATAGCCATGTGTTTCATTCAAAAATCAGTTGAGACAAAGATACATAGATAACTAACAAGAACAGACAAAAGGTAATTGTCAAGTCATCAAAACAGGAAAGCTTTTATGCATCAGAAAGCTAGCAGTTACAAGTCATTATGACTTTTGTCTGTCAAGGAATAAAATCTGTTAACAATTTGGTATCCTGTCTCCTTCCAAACAAATATATTCACATCAAAGAGGTTCCATTAGGTAAATATTGAGATTCTAGCAGATAATCTTCAATGCTAGAAATTCTGATGTGCTGTTTCTGATGTGTGCATCAGAATATTTATCCTTTAGGTCTGCAATGCCTTGATTTAAAAATTCTCACCCTTGTTTTCAAACCCCTCCACAGGTTTGCCCCTCCCTATCTCTGTAGTCTCTTCAGGGCCCACAACTCTGACATATCTGTACTTCTCCACAACTGACCTCTTCTGATTTTAATTGTTCCGCTATTGGTGGTCATGCCTTCAACTGTCAAGGCCCAAAGATCCGGAATTCCCACTGTAAACCTCTCTGCCTCTCTCTACTCCTTTAAAACCCTCCTTAAAACCTACCGCTATGGCCAGGTTATTGGTCACCTTCCACACTATCCCCTCATCTAGTTCAATGTCAAATATTGTTCGATAATCACTTCTGCAAAATACTTCGGGGCGCATTACCACATAAAAGATACTAAATAAATGCAAGTTGTTCAGCCAATGGTAATGAATCCTGCAGGTGTTTGGAATTTACATGTTCAAGTTATAACATTTAATTCTGAAGTACAATGGAGGCAAAATATTTATTTTCATCCAAAGAAGCTGTTACTTCTCAAGAGGTTGTAAGAAGCAGCTTTCTGGAAAAGGGCATTTTAACTCTGCAGAGGGTTAACTCTAACATCATTCTCATAGTAGTGACAGAGCGTGTGTATAAACAGCTATGATATCGTTCAGAGAGAGAGATGAGTGAGCAGTACCTAAGAGAGTAACTCTGTCATGATGTGCTGTAATTTTGTATATAGTTAGTTGTGTAAATAAAAGTACTTTTAAGGAGAGATCTTTGTCTCCAGTCAGATTTATTACGAGTAACACAGAGTGTCTTCCAAGGCAACCCAACAATTAGAGAAACCCCTTTGTGGACTGAACGTTGTATTGCATAGTTTATTGCTGACCTTTCTGCATAATATTTCATCTATATTACTTAAAAGAGAGAGACTACAGAATGCTGTGGTAGAAAGGGATCTGGTTATCCTCATACGTGAAACATTAAAAGTTAGCTTGCAAGTACATCAAGTAATTAGGAAAATAAATGGAATGTTGACCTTCATTATAAGAAGGATGGAGTATGAAAGTAGGGTGGTCTTACTATAACTGTACTGGGCATTGGTGAGGTCACACCTCCTGTACCGAGTAGTTTTGGTCGCTGTATATGGGTCATACTTGTTTGGAGGCTGTTCAGAAGGGGCTCGCTAGATTGATTGCTGGGATGGAGGGGTTATTTTATGAGGAAAGGTTGAGCCTCTACTTATTGAAGGTTAGAAAAATGAGAGGTGATCTTATTGAAGCATCAAGATTCTGACGGGACTTTACAGGGCAGATGCTGAGATGTTTTCCTCATGGTGAATCTAGAATTAGGAGGCCTAGTCAGAATAAGGGGTCACCCACTTCCGTCTCTAAGAGGGCTATGAGTCTTTGAAATTCTCCATGCGAGAAAACAGTGGAGACTGAGTCATTGAATACATTCACGGTTGAGCTGAACAGATTTTTGAACTATCGGAGAGTCAAAGGTTATGGGGAACAGGCAGGGATTGAGACCAAGATCACATTAGCCATAATCTTACTAAATGATGGTGCAGGTTCAAGGGGTCTGCTGCTCTTATTTCACATGTCCACACAGAATCTGATTGAGCAGAAGATAATAACCTAGTGTTTTGCTGCCTTTGCAACATCTAAGCTGATGACTGAACATGTATTCTCCAATTGTACATTAACACACGGAGAAAGTAAAGTTGCACATTTTGGTTGCATGATGATTGGTGTGCTTATAGAAACTGTAGTCTAGCTAACAGACAAAAGCTATTGGGGGAAAAGCCTGAACTACAGCAAGGCTTTAAAGGCTGCGAGAACAGTCAGTGAGGAAAAGGTATATTAACCCTGGAAGAAAAGCATGGCATCTATGATTCTTTCATTCATGGTTTAAAATGTTATCTATGTTGGTGCAATGCATTTTTTAAATTAGTAAGTATGGTACTGATGTCAGACCAAGTTTTTGATCACACTACTGATAACAGTCTCAGATTGATCTATATAGTGCCGAACGCAGCAAGAAAACTTAAATTATAAAAATTTTGCTGCTAATTGCACATTACATGGAGCTTCGAAACAGTGGAGTTCCATACATATAAGTTTGCACCATCTTGTCAGTCATCGCTGTATAATTGAAAGAAGATTTCTGAGTTGGTTACCCATGCTTAGAGTACAATAAACGTCACAGACATGGTTCAATCTCTAATGTCTTGTATCTTTTATACATTTGGCTTGATAACCTTCTAATTGATTATGTGGCTGTGGAAGTTGGGTTTGTGAAAACTTACAGTTGCTGTTTAAATTAATCCCAACCTTCTGTCTTCAGTGCTTCTCCTGGAAGATTTTGTACGAAGAAGTGCAGCATGTGGCTGCATTATTGTTGGATGGGGCAGGCTCAATGTGGCAGATGCTCTTCTCCCATGCTTCTTTTTGCATTTTTACATATTCCTCTAGGTTTGTGAATCCTGCTAATTGATATTTTAAAATCACGTTCTGCTTTAGTCTTGTCATAAATCAGAACATTGTCCATCTGGTAGATAAAACATTCTGACATCCCAGAACTTGTAAACACAGAGTTTCTTTGGCACATGAAAAAATCTGAATGGAAGCTGTTTGAAATAGGATCACCCAAACAGTGTTGTAAACATAGTTAATAAGACAAAATCTTTTGCCAGGAGCACTTGCCAAGTTTGCAACAAGATTCGAGAGGATTTATGCACTCAATACCTGCCCTAACATTATACACTCACAAGCTGCCCTAACTTGTCCTTGTAACTGCCCTGATGCTGAGGGAGAGCAAATGGCGAGTGCAAGATGACAAAGTGGAACAGCTCCATTTAACAAAGCAACTTAGGCATCTTTCTTCAGGAGCTCTCGCAGAGAAAGGAAATTAGTTTCAGAGTTGAAGGGCAATCTCTAGTCAGCAGCAGTACCAAAGCAGGCTCAATGAAGATGATTGGCAAAGTGAATGCTGCCCCACCAGCACAACAAACTTGGAGCAGATGAGAAAGTAATTTGCGAATTTCAGGATACAGTTACTAAGCTTCAGTTATATGATAGCATGATGCATGGGTATAACAATGGTATCTCTTTGTGAGATATTGGGAGGAATTTTCCCGTCCCGCCCCACCATGGGATTCATAGCAGGCAGGACCCGGACCATGCAAAGATCTGTTGACCTTGGGTGGGATTTTCAGGCTTTGAGGCGAGCGCAGCCAGAAAATCCCACCCATTGTACCTTACACATGTACCCTCAAATGCAGTTCTCAATCTTTCACTTGGCAGACTGAAAATACTTCATTTTTTAAAAATTCTTTCATGGGATCTGAGCATCACTGGCAAGATCAGCCTTGGTTGCACATCCCTAATTGCCCTTGAACTGAGTGGCTTGCTAGGCCATTTCAGAGGGCAGTTGAGAGTCAACCACATTGCTGTGGCTCTGGAGTCACATTTAGCCCAGACTGGGTAAGGGTGGCAGATTTCCTTCCCTACAATCCAGATGGGATTTTACAACAAGCGATGATGGTTTCAAGGTGACCATTACTGAGACCAGCTTTCAATTCCAGATTCTATTAATTGTATTTCAGTTCCAGCAGCTGCCACGATGGGATTTGAACCTACGTCCCCAGAGGATTAGCCTGGATCTCTGGATTACTATTCCAGTGGCATTAGTACTATGCCACCATCTCCCAGAATGAGACGGATCCGGCATTAATCTTTAAGCTGCTTTCTTTTACATACAGCAAGTAAACTGACTAACAGTTGCAATCAAATCTCATTTACATTGCTTAGCTTCAGTTCCATTTAAATACACAAAAAGCATAGAGTCATAGAGGTTTACAGCATGGAAACAGGCCCTTTGGCCCAACTTGTCCATGTTGCCCTTTTTTTAAAAATCCCTAAGCTAATCCCAATTGTCCGCATTTGGCCCATATCCCTCTCTACCCATCGTACCCATGTAACTACCTAATGCTTTTTAAAAGACAAAATTGTACCCGCCTCTACTACTACCTCTGGCAGCTTGTTCCAGCCACTCACCACCCTCTGTGTGAAAAAGTTGCACCTCTGGACACTTTTGTATCTCTCCCCTCTCACCTTAAACCTATGCCCTCTAGTTTTAGACTCCCCTACGTTTGGGAAAAGATATTGACTATCTAGCTGCTCTGTGCCCCTCATTATTTTATAGACCTCTATAAGATCACCCCTCAGCCTCCTACGCTCCAGAGAAAAAAGTCCAGTCTATCCAGCCTCTCCTTATAACTCAATCCATCAAGTCCCGGTAGCATCCTAGTAAATCTTTTCTGCACTCTTTCTAGTTTAATAATATCCTTTCTATAATACGGTGACCAGAATTGCACACAGTATTCCAAGTGTGGCCTTACCAATGTCTTGTACAACTTCAACAAGACATTCCAACTCCTGTATTCAATGTTCTGACCGATGAAACCAAGCATGCCGAATGCCTTTTTCACCACTCTGTCCACCTATGATTCCACTTTCAAGGAGCTATGAACATGTACCCCGAGATCTCTTTGTTCTGTAACTCTCCCCAATGCCCTACCATTAACTGAGCATCATGAAGGATTTGTCTTCCACTAAATCTACCTGCGATAGGCAGGGTCAGAGTGCTGAATTACAGAAAACATAGGCGATTAGATGTACTACCATCCTAACAGGAATTCCCTTCCCCCATCCTTGCCATTGACTAGAAGATTAACCATACCAACATCTTGGGTACAAGAGCAGGACAGCAGCTTGTGATTCTGCATTGAGTTGATCATCTCCAGACATGCCTCACTGCTGCTTCATCAACTCTGGGTAAAAATACATAAATTTCCTACTTAATATAATTGTGGGAGCATAACAGTTCAGGGCAACTAGAAATGGGCAATAAACCTAGCCTTGTCAGCAATGCCCACACCTTGTGAACAAAAGAAAATTAGACATCACGATGAATTATACTCTAAAATGAAATATCTTTCTCTGCAATACCTCTGAAAGAAAGATTCCCAAGTTGTTCAAGTTGAAGGGAGCTATTTTACTTTGTTGCCTTGCTGTAACCATTTTCTCCCCTTCAGCAGCAGAACATCTAACCACAGCTAATCTGGGGATTAGCTCAAATGGTAGAGCACTCGCTTAGCATGTGAGAGGTAGCGGGATCGATGCCCGCAACCTCCAATTAGGGGGCAGCATGGTGGCATAGTGGATAGCACAGCACCAGAGACCTGGGTTCAATTCCAGCACATTGTCCCTGTGTCTGTGTGGGTTTCCTCCGGGTTCTCTGGTATCCTCCCACAGTCCAAAGATGTGCGGGTTGAGTAGATTGACCATGCTAAATTAACCCTAATGTCGGGGTAGCAGGGTAAATATGAGGGGTTATGGGAATAGGGCCTGGGTGGGATTGTGGTCGGTGCAGACTCAATGGGCCAAATGGCCTCCTTCTGCACTGTAGGATTCTAGAATTCTATAAAACAGATATAGGGGTGACCTTTCATGAGCTACTGGCACCAGATAACCCACACCTTAACCCTTGCGTGCTCCCACGACTCAGATGATAATGTGATGGCTGTAACATTAACTTGACCAACACTGATGACCTATCTAATAGGGGAATGTATTTAATTTATAATGTAAATTGCTGCTATATCAAGCACCAGCATATCATGAATAGGGTTTCCTTGGGACTTCACTAACTGAAACTGCCAAAATGAACACAGCTCATTTTGAAGACAGTGTTAATGCTGAACACCAAGGACTCCACTTTCTCAGAAGACTAAGGAAATTTGTCATGTCAGCTACAACTCTCACCAACTTTTACAGATGCACCATAGAAAGCATTCTTTCTGGTTGTATCACAGCTTGGTATGGCTTCTGCCCTGCCCAAGACAGCAAGGAACTACACAAGGTCGTGAATGTAGCCCAATCCATTACTCAAACCAGCCTCCCATCCATTGACTCTGTCTACACTTCCCGCTGCCTCGACAAAGCAGCCAGGATAATTAAGGACCCCACGCACACCGGACATTCTCTCTTCCACCTTCTTCCGTCGGGAAAAAGATACAAAAGTCTGAGGTCATGTACTAACCGACACAAGAACAGCTTCTTCCCTGCTACTGTCAGACTTTTGGATGGACCGACCTTGCATTAAGTTGATCTTTCCCTACACCCTAGCTATGACTGTAACACTACATTCTGCACTCTCTCGTTTCCTTCTCTATGAACAGTATGCTTTGTCTGTAAAGCACGCAAGAAACAATACTTTTCACTGTATGCTAATACACGTAACAATAATAAATCCAATTAAAAAAAACTCAAACAGGATGAATTGAGATGGTGGATTTTATTCAGATTTCGATCCCATCTCGGAAGATTTGTACCCAGGTGCCAAAACTGATATGAAAATGGAAATGATTAATCTGTGGCTTTGATATTAACATATTAAAGAAACATGCTTTGCACAACAAAGTAAAAATATTACAGGACATTTTAAAAATTGAAAAAATAAATAAATCAATACCTTTTGTTGCTGATAAAGTACTTCAATACCAGCCGCCAATCTGCTAGTACTAGACACACAAAATTAAAGTTCAATCATTTTCAAAGCAAATTTTCAAATGAGAAGCAATAGCACATAGACTTACAATGAACATGTGTCTTTTTAATATTAAATTAGTTTATTCAGCTTAGAAATGACACTGCTGCAGAATGGAAAGAATTTACTCTTCGCATTTTAAAAATGTATTCATTCATGGGATGTGCTTTTGGCTGGCTCGGACAGCATTTATGGCCCAGCTGATATTGCCCTTGAGAAGGTGGTGGTGAGCTGCCTCTTGAACTGTTGCAACCCATGTGGTGTAGATACACCCACAGTGCTGTTAGGAAGGGAGTTCCAGGATTTTGACCCAGCAACAGCGAGGGAGCGGTAATCACACTACTGAAGTTTTCTAGTACAGGTCATATGGTGCCTCCTACAAAGCCTATAATACACTTGAAGCCTCTTGAGCATCAGCACCTTTTGAATATGGTTTCCTTTAGGTTTCTCTAACTGTGACTGCCAAAATGAATCTGTTCATTTTGAAGACAGTGTTATGCTGTACACTCAGTCGAATAGAAACTTGATTGACACTGTGAATTTTGTTGTAATCTGCATCCTGTCTCAGACAGGGCCAAGGAGAGAAATCATGGGCTCTGGTGATTCGCTTCTTTCCAGCCCCCTTATGCCACACCTACCCCCACCTCCTTAATTTAAATCTCCCCCTCAATCATGCATGGGGTGGCACGGTAGCACAGTGGTTAGCATTGCTGCCTCACAGGGCTGGGGACCCGGGTTCGATTCCCTGCAGGGTCACTGTCCGTGTGGAGCCTGCATGTTCCACCCGTGTCTGCGTGGGTTTCCTGCGGGTGGTCCGGTTTCCTCACACATTCTGAAAGAGTCTTTTCCATTGACTTCAATCTCGTCCTTTATTCTACTAACCTATTATGCCCCTCTATCTGTTTTTAAAGAGTTTTTGAGGAGTTAAATATTGTGTTACATAATAGATATTGAAAATATATTGTAGTGAGAAGCAGCAATCAGCAGAGCCTTCAGACTTAATGATCAAGAAAATGCAGATACTGTTGTGAAGCATTCAGTCTTTGGCATCTGGTCTCTTAAAAGTTGTGTCACACAGAGGCACCTGAGAGCTCCAATGCTTCTCACTGATAACTAAGACTTATGCCACTTAGTTGTTTCACTTTTCTGCATAGCAGTCATTTGATCTTGATACCTTGTGAGATTACTGTTAAAAAGGAATCTGATTATACCCCTTCTATGAAATAATTGAATAATATCCAGCAGAAAAAAATGTCTTCTAATTCTTTTGCAGAATGGGAAATATCTTATTTAGTTTATCCAGGTTGCAAGTATTGAATCATTCCCGCAAATATGAATTTACTGTCAAATGTGTTCAGATGGTGAAATGCGCAGAACAGGCGCCGAACTGTGGCGACTCAGGGAATTTCACAGTAACTTCATTGCAGTGTTAATGTAAGCCTTACTTGTGACTTATAAATAAATAAAGATACTTCTCCCGTTTCAAGATTCACTAATCAATTCACCAATCACAGAAAGGTCCCCCAGTAAAATGATAACCCCCATTATTGGCATTTGGTTACACATGCAGCATGGATCATTAATATTAAGAGCAGCAACAATATAATGCAATGTTAATTTGTGTCCACACTATGGGTGATCCCACCGCAACTATTAAACAAATCATAATGTACGAATTTTACTTTAGCAGTATCATGAAATATGGCGAAGTTGACAGGAAAATATTCCATTAGTTATTTATAACATTGTGCTGACAATAAGACTGATTCCAGTAACTGCCTCAACCTCCATTAACATGTTCTGCACATTTCACCATCTGAACATATTTGACAGTAAATTCATATTTGCGGGAATGATTCAATACTTACAACCTAGATAAACTAAATAAGATATTTCCCATTCTGCAAAAGAATTAGAAGACATTTTTTCTGCTGGATACTATTCAATTATTTCATAGAAGGGGTATAATCAGATTCCTTTTTAACAGTAATCTCACAAGGTATCAAGATCAAATGACTGTTATGCAAAAACGTGAAACAACTAAGTGGCATAAGTCTTAGTTATCAGTGAGAAGCATTGGAGCTCTCAGGTGCCTCTGTGTGACACAACTTTTAACAGACCAGATGCCAAAGACTGAATGCTTCACGACAGTATCTGCATTTTCCTGATCATTAAGTCTGAAGGCTCTGCTGATTGCTGCTTCTCACTACAATATATTTTCAATATCTATTATGTAACACAATATTTAATTCCTCAAAAACTCTTGAAAAACATATAGAGGGGCACAATAGGTAAGTAGGCTAAAGGACGAGATTGACGTCAATGGAAAAGACTCTTGAGAATCATGTGTCGGGTGAAACAGGTCACTGATTTACTATGAGTCCATTACATACTCATGTCCTGGCATTTTCACCACACAAAGTCTGCTCACAGTAAACTAACATTAACAACAAAATAAACAGAACTCCAGCCATGATTTCACCCTCTGTTCACAAGACATTGCAGTATGACGAGGCCATCTGGCCCAGCTCATCTCATCCATCCGGAATAACGACGGCATGGTGGCACAGTGGTTAGCGCTGCTGCCTCACAGCACCGGGGACCCGGGTCAAATTCCAGCCTTGGGTCACTGTCTGTTTGCATGTTTTCCCCGTGTCTGCGTGGGTTTCCTCCGGGTACTCTGGTTTCCTTCCACAGTCCGAAAGACGTGCTAATTAGGTGGATTGGCCATGCTAAATTCTCCCTCAGTGTACCCAAACAGGCGTTGGAGTGTGGCAACTAGGGGATTTTCACAGTAACCTCACTGAAGTGTTAATGTAATCCTACTTGTGACACTAATAAATAAACTTTAAACTTTAACATGCAAGCATACGTAATCAGAGAAACGGTAATCCATTTGGCTCCTCAAGTCTTCTTCTCCATTTGATAACATTGCCTACACCTCAAAAGATTTGGGAACTGAATAGAAAAGTGGAAGTGATCATTCATAATCACCAGAATATCCCCATGTTCCAATGAAGAGTAAACACTTAAAAAGCCATCATTTGTCTTTTCTCTCTATTGAGACTGACTGGCCGGTAATTTTCCAGAATTTTTTCTTCCATTTCAGAGCATCCTCCTGCTAGGCTTCTGACTTTTCCCTGTTCTAATTACCAAGATGAGCTTCATAGCAATATAGCAACCAGTTCGAGGGTGTCCTCGGTAGATAAACTGCAAAATCAGGCCTTCCAGTTATCCAAGCTTCCTTTGTACTAACTCCATGGCAAGGGTCCAAGCTCATTGCATTCTTTACTATGTTGGCAATTGTGCAAGAAGGAAAATGCCTCTGGGAATATTGCCATGTTACACTTGCTGCCAACAAATACAGATTTAAGTCCCCCATTTGGCCCCAATGCGGGATCTAGAAATTCAGGAAAATCCTACCCATTGTGTCGGAACAAGTGGAAGTTTGTCCACTCCACAACATGCACCTCTCCCCCATTCTCCCCCACCCCAATTAAATGAAGACTGCCTTGAATTCATGATCCAAAGGTCACTTCAGGGATGATGAGTAGAATTTCTTGTTTTTCCACATGTACTAGGCAAACTGAGTTGGATGGCTGTCAATTTCTTTCAGGAATTACAAAAGAATGCCCACTTTCCCGAGAAGTCTTTTGGTACTTCATTTCCTTTGTTCATCCATCATAATACTGAACACCAAGAGAAGGAGTAAAGCTCAGTAGTAGACAAGAGCAGTGTTTTTATTCACATGAAAAGAAGGTGAAGAACTCTGTCACACATTATTGGAATGAGTGAAGTTGGGCGGACAGCCAGGTCCAAGATAATGAGAGACAGTTCAGCAGAGAGAAGAATGTTGGAGGTGAGAAAAATAGATCTAAAAGGAAAGACAAGGGAAAGTAAAAGAAGCAAAATAAAACCAAAAGACCAGAGTGTCACATTGGAATTGAGATTCGAAGTGACACATTTTTGAGATGTCTAGTAGTTTACATGAACTATTAGTAAAAATGAACTTTACAATGATCGAATTGCTTTATCCACCTCCCTGCTACATTTTAATGCATCCAAAATGCTTGACATGAACAAAAAGGTATTTACACATTCATGTCATTAACCTATAGGCCGAGCATATCCCAATTACAGGCCAATGCACCTGGAACAGGACACATTGCTGTGGTAATTGCTATTGTTGTTGGTGCCCACCAGCTCGGGTGTGAGACCCCAAGACTGAAGATAGAGGAACTTACCTTTGGGTTCCCTAGGCCACTGTGAGGAGAGGGGCTGTGTGGACACCAGGCCTGAGATGCCCTTTTTCTATGATCTCTCCAAAATAGGCACCCTTCAGACACTGGGGAGAGACACGAGGCTAGGTAGCTGAGAGTCACCCTCCACCTCAATAGCATGATCTCCTTTTGATTACACCTACTATCACCACAAACACTCAACCCCATAGGGAAACACAATGAAGGATAAAGAACCAGAGCCATGGATCTCCACCCTATTTTTCCACCGTCAGGAATATCAAGCCTGCAGTTTTAAATAATTCCATAGAAGTAATTCCTTGCTCTCTTGGAAGAGAAGCCTCACCCACTGAGAGCACAAATCAACAACTCTTGTACTGGCTATGATTTCCCAAACTTGTTTTAAATGGCTGAACGACCACGTGCAGTCTACTTGAGAATTTTCAATGCGTGCTTTCAGCAAGCAAAGTTCCACACTGGGAGTGCACATTGCAAATGGCCCCTTAGAAGTTGCAGTTACTTTGAATTTAAATTTATTTTGGTTTACTGTGAAATTTATTCCAAAAATACAAAAACCACAGAATTTAAGATCTATTTCAAAAGCCGCACATTACATAAATGAATACTGCATCTGAGTAGGTGCATGAACATTGAGTGGAATGCACGCTGAAAAACTATTCTTTAAATATTTTATTTAAACTTATTATGTGGGTTTGTAACATCAAAAGAGTTAGCAGTTGTTCAAGCCCAACGTGGTTGGTGGATGCAAAGTAGAGGATGGCACCAATGTGGTTGAACTTATCAAGGCCACCTTGATAAGTCCAGGTGACTTGTCCTGCTATATATACTTAACAGAGCCTGCATGGCATTATAAAGAGATTCAATTCCTGTTCATGTGTAGAATATGGCACTGGAGCATCAAGTTGTGAGATACTAAGCTACCCAGATTTTGTTGATTATCTGCATGTGTAGGATCTGCATTGAAATACTCATTGGTTGTTCCTAAGTTCTGATCTCCTGGCCTTTGTGTAGCAAGTCTGGATGGGTTCAATGTTGACAGTGAGCCACTAAATGAATATGCACTAGAACATGAGTATTGTGGCGAGCTCTAAGATTGCCACATTTGACCCATTTCTGGATGATGGTGATACTTTAGTGGAGATAATCTGAACTTAGTTCTCAAGTGTTGAAAACAAAAACTTGAAAGTTTGTATAAAGAAGTGGATGACCAGCAATAAAAGGAAGGGATCGCAATATAGGTCAGTTTCTTTGATGGAAGCCTCTTGGCAATGGAGTTATTTTTGGGTGTCCATCAACTTTACCTCTATAAATGTGCATGTGCAAATCATCACTTACTCTACAGCCTTTACTGAAATTTCCAGCAATATTCAGTCAAGGTAATTGTAATCTGGTAAGAGGTTCAAAGCCAACCTTTGAGTCTGGCTGAGGCAGAAACTGTCATACGGTTTATGCACAGAATGCAAAAAAGAATATAACAAAGTCAGAAAATTACAATCATGGAAGCTTGAGAGTGACTGCAGGGTAGCAATTATATCAAGAGGCTCAGAGCTCGTCAACATAAGAACATAAAAACTAGGAGCAGGAGTAGGCAATTCAGCCCCTCAAACCTGCTTTGCCATTTACTACGATCATGGCTGATCTCAACTCCAGTTTTCTGCCCATTCACCATAGTCCACTACTAATTAAAAATCTGTCCAAATCTTCCTTAAATTTACTCAATGTCCTAGCATCCACTATGTTCTGGGATAGTGAGCTCCACAGATTCACAACCCTTTGAGCGAAGTAATTTCTCCTCATCTCTGTTTTAAATCTGCTACCCCTTATCCCTAAAACTATGACCTCTTGCTCTAGATTGCCAAAATAAGGGAACCAAAACTGTACACAATATTCTAAGTGCAGTCTCACTAATGCTTTGTACAGTAGCAGCAACACTTCAGTACTTTCATATTCTATTCCTTTAGCAATAAATGCCAAGGTTCCATTTGCTTTCCTATTACTTGCTGTACCTGCATACTAGTGTTTTGCAGTTCATGCAGGAGGATACCCAAATTCCTCTGCACTGAAGCACTCCAAAGTTTCCTTCTATTTAGATAATAATTTGCCTTTGTATTTTTCCGACCAAACTGGATAACCTCACACTTATCCATGTTAAACTCCATCTGCCAAACTACAACAGTGAGGTATAAGTAGTTTTTAACCTTCACCAGCTCCTCAATTACAGTTTAACATTCCTTATTGCATATGGGATGGGATGGAAGCGGGGCGGGTCGGGGGGGGGGGTGGGGGGGGCGCTGCGGGGGTGCGGGCTGGTCCTTTACAGCTAAAGGCAAATTTAATTTTGTAAAGAGCAAACGCAGAAATAGTTGTTGGCCAACACAATAGTTTGTTGTATGGATGAATGGGTGGAGAGAATCTATCTCTTTGGGCAGAGTTGTAGCAGACCAAACATTCCATCTGCCCTTTCATATCTGTCCCAACCCAGGTCAGGGTTTCATTCCATTCACCATCATTGTATCTGAGGCAGTGCTGCAGCCAAGACAACACTGCAGCATCAGAAGAGGTAGTCAATGGGAACTTAAAGGAGTACAATCACTCTGAAGATGACAGACAGGCTCCTACTGAAACCTTCAGATAAGACCAAGGTCTTCAGCAGGGCCCAATTTGGAGGGAGAACAAAGGAAAGAAAAAGTACTGTAAGTACTCAGCTGTCAGAAGGTGATTGTGGAGAGAACACAGTTAATCTTTCAGGTCATGTGATCTTTCATTAGGAATGTCTTCAGCCTGAAACGTTAACTTTGTTTCTCTCTCCACGGACGCGACCAGACCAGCTGATTATTTTCATTTTTATTTCAGATTCTCAGCAACTGAGGTATTTTGCTTTTGTGTGAGAGAAAGAGCAGACAGCTGATACAAGGTTGTCTCCCTCCTTGAGGGGATACATGGCCTTCATCACCTCTTCCAAGGCTGTACCGCCACCCTCCACATTGGAGCTCTGGAGAAACAGAAATGGGGAGGAACAGAAGGAAAATTGAATGTGGAACCAGCACACTCCTCCCACCCTGCGGTCGCCACCCCTCCCCCCCCACCTCCTCCCCCCCCCCCCCGGGCGGCATGGACAAGTTGGGCCGAAGGGCCTGTTTCCATGCTGTAAACCTCGATGACTCTATGACTGTATTTGAGTGTCACTGCCATTTTCTAGTGAGGAAACAAAATAAAGGATGTCAAGGAATTCAAGAAGAAGCTGCTTCAGGGTTTCACCAAAACTCAGTTCGTAGAATCCTATGGTGCAGGAGGAGGCCATTCAGCCCATCGAGTCTGCATGACAACAATCCCACCCCAGGCCCTATCCCCACAACCCCACACATTTACCCCAATAATCCCTCTAACCTACACATCCCCTGACACAGGGGGGCAATTTACCATGGCCCATCCACCTAACCCACACATCTTTGGACTGTGGGAAGAAATCGGAGCACCCAGAGGAAACCCACGCAGACATGGGGAGAATGTGCAAACTCCACACAGACAGTGACCCAAGCCGGGAATCGAACCCAGGTCCCTGGAGCTGTGAGGCAGCAGTGCTAACCACTCTGCCACCGTGCCACCGCAGCTGGTAAAAAGTTTTACATAAAGTGAACTTCCTCCTCAATGAAAACCGCCTCACATACTGCAATGCTGAGCAATAACTCAAAGGTGTACATAAACTCAGGCTCTATACCATATTTACAAAACACACACACATGCATACGCACAGTGAGTGCAAGAAAACAAGAATGAATGTTCTGAACAATTTCTGCGGAAATACACTCCTGCCTTAACAAGGTCTCAGGAGACTCCCAGAAAGGAAGAATTCACAAAGTGTCAAGCGATACTTGCTTGGGTTGAAGAGTTAAAGGCTTTGAGGAATTCCAGGATGACTTCTTTGATAAATTATATTAACTGAAAGCAATCTGATCTTTCAGTCACTGCATCAAACACTCAGCTTACAAACAACTGATCCAATTGATAAAAGCTCAAAGGCACCAGAGTATCTGGCAAACAGCCAATCATTTCATCCCATTGAGAAATTGAGAAGAGTAAGCAGGCACCAAGCCAGATCCTAGCATCCAGCCTCACAAAATCTCCACAGTCATCAGCACAGCAGCCTCTTAGCACATTATATACAAATTATAATCAAGAAAGACTGTGCCTGTTACATATAAACATTCAAGGCCATATTCCAAAAAAAAAACCCCAAATTAAATCAGGGGTCAATAAACTAAAATAAAAGCTGCACGAAATCTGTGGAAATGATTTAGATTTCAATTTCTTTTGATGGATGCATTATGCAATTAAGTAGGTACCTGGCGAAAATGAATATTGTACTTCAACAGATTTATCGTTATAGAATTCTCACTTAGTCAGATGGAAGGAAGATTTAAAACAAGCTCCGCAGATATAGCAGCAAATGTCAGAAATACACTAAAGGGAAAGTATAGCTTCTGAAATGCCCCATTATCCTGTGCTATAAAGGGAAATATTCACACACTTCCCGTGTGTTCAGTTTGCTCTTAGTCTCCTGTTTTAACACTTTAGAAATAATGGCTAGAGGCATCATGGGAGCAGAAACCTTTTTTGTAAAATTTTCATTCATTTAAGATCACAACGATCTGATCCATGATGTTAATCCACTGCACACATTTGTTATATTGTAATACCCAAAAGTTCCATTCCACAGAAAAGGAGTTACACTAAATTATAGAAATATCTACTCCCACACAGCCTCTGTATAGATATTTTAAATATAAAGAAAGAGAAGAGATTACTGAGATGCTCAGAACTGTACAGGTACCTTCCTTGATAGTTTCTAGCTGTTTGGGAAAATCCAATAGGTTTATTTTGATTGAGCACTTGTGCAGATAAAACTGGATACCCTCATTCAAATTGATAGAGATATTCAAATTTGTTTGGTTCTCAGTCATTTTTTTTTCTCCACAGCAATACTTCACAGAAAACAGCGATAAATATCTTAAGGCAGTTAACACTGTTCATCCAGGAATCCTGCTGTTCTTTTGATGAAGTTACAGTGGATGACTGGGAGACGTTCCATCCCAGTTTAACCAGCACCGATGAAAGATTCCCTCTTCAAGGAGCTTTCAATGCCTTAACAGTGAGTACGTAAGCCAAAACTATTTGCTGTATGTGTCGCATCTGTGTCACCATCACCCAAACAGTCCCCATCCACTGCCACCCCCTCCACCTGGCTGAATTTGTTTTCATATAAAACAATTTTTCCTTTAACTTGTCTCACTTCCTCCAAATAAAGGATGTGGCTATTGTTACCCGTAAGTCCTCTAGTAATGCCTGTCTTTTATGGGTTAAATGGAATATTCCCTGTTCCAGTCCTACTAAGGCCCCCTCCCATAACTCTTTTCCAGATATATTGAGGATATCAGTGCAACTTTCTGCCCTCAACTACAACTGGAAAAACTCATCAATTTTCCTTCCAATTTCCATCCTTCTCTCAGCTATGCCTGGTCCCTCTCCAACACTTCCCTTTCCTAATTTCTCTGTCTCCATTTCTGTTGATAGACTGTCCACTAATATTCATTGCAAGGTCACTGACTCCCACAGCTACCTCAACTACACTATATTTTCTGCAAGGACTCCATGGTGTTTACCCAGTTTCCCCATCTCTGACCACATCTATTCTGATGATACTATATTTCACAAGAGCAGTTCAGACATGTCTTCCTTTTTCCTGAGCCAAGGTTCCCCCCCACCTCCCACTGTGTTTGATAGAGCCCCAACCATGACCAACCCATTTCCGACACTTCTACCCTCAACGCTACCCCTCTCTCCCACAACCCCGATAAATTCCCCTCATTCTCACTTTCCATCCCACCAATCTCTACATGCAAAGGATACATGCGAACATATGATCGAGGAGGAGGAGTAGGCCATTCAACCCCTTGAGCCTGCTCCGCCATTCAATGAGATCATGGCTGATAAGTGGTAACTTCAAATCTGCATCCTGCCTACCCCCAAAAGAACGATGACACCCAATGTGGGACACAAAACCAAGACCCTGAAATTAAGAATCTCATGCTTTACTGACTGAGCTAGCCGGGATCCCCACCATTTATGCCACCACCAAACACATCTTCCATCGCCTCTCTTATCAATACTCCGAAAGGACTGTTCCCTCTGCAAAACCCTGAATCACTCCTCTATCACCCCCCAACACCTCACCCCCTTCCCACAGCACCTTCCAATGCACTCGCAAGAGGTCCTTTTACTTCATCCCTCCTCAATGTTCAAGGCCCCAAACACACCTATCAGGTGTAATAGTGACTTATGTGTAGTTCTTTCCATCTAATCCATTGTATTCGCTACTCATAATGAGGGCTCCTCTACACTGCGGAGGCCAAATGGAGACTGGGTGATCACTTTATGGACATATCTGCTCAGTCTACAAGCGTGATCCTGAGCTTCCAGCTGCTCACTATTTCAATTCACCACCTTGCTCTCATGCTCACATTTCTGTTCTCAGCCTGTTCCAGTGCAGCTCAATGCAAGCTGGCGGAACAGTACCTCATCTTCTGATTAGGCACTTTACAGCCTTCTGAGTTCAACAAATTCAGTCCATGAACTCTGCCCTCTATTTTGATTTTTTTTTGTCCAATGCCAGTCTGTACCTTGTTTTCATGTTTCTGCTGTCACTCTGCTGTGCTTTATTCCATCATTAACACTGACTCTGGACCAGTGCTTTGTTTCTTTATTACAGCCTTTATCACTCCCTTTCCCTTTTTGTTCCCTGACAACTTTGACATTTAATCTTTCCTGCCTCTAACATATACCTGGCCTTCCTTTTTTGCCTACCCAACCAACCCTCCCCCACCCCCTCCTCCCCACCCACCCAGCCCTTTTTCAATGTGTAATGATGCATGCTACAGACTTTGTCAGAAATACAAAGGGTATTTATTAACAAGGAACAATTGTACAGAGGCTAGCAGCCCCCTGGCTGCCCCAGCCCTTACATGTCTCCTACATGTCTTCAGGCTGTCTCCTGGCTATGAGAGAGCTCCGCCTCTGGGGTGATTACCCACTGTTGGTCTCAATTGGTCCCTCAGGCCAGGTGACCCTGGCATAGTTTCCCATCAGCCTCCATAGCAGGAACACTCCCCATTCGTGCCTGCACCATGGCACTTAGACCCAGATGGGAGAATTCCACCCCATCATTTTGACTGGTGGGGAGTGCAGGGATTGGGAAGGACAATGGAGGGTAATAGGACAGGACGGCATTTAAAGGGGTTGGGGGGAGGGGGAACAATGAAAGGCAGAGGGGCAGGAAGGCTCTGCAAGAGCGTAGAGGGGGGAGAGGAGACTGAGGGGTGGGAAGCTGGAGCTGGACAAGGAAAAACAAGATTATTGTGACAAATAAGGGGGTGGGTGGGATGTCACAAGTATAAATGGGAGGGGATGCACGTGGGGAGGAGGGTGGGGGAGGGGAGGGAGTTTAGTGTGGCATACGAGGGATAAGACTCATACATTGCTGAGGGTGATAGGGGAGGACTGGGAAGCGAGCTAGTGTACTGCTCAGTTAGGAGGGCAATGGTCAACTCATCGAAAGTCAAAGGCCATGGTCTAGGCCAGCAGGTTGGATTCAGAGGATTGAAGCAGTCCTTGGCTCACAGTGAGGAGTGAGAGAGTACCCCAGACTGTTCTTGGGCTCTGTGGACCTTACAGCAAAAAGTGAGAGAGAAGAGACAGCCCTCAGGTGCAGTGGTCCATGCTGCAGGGCTATGCATGGCACAAAATTGTACTTCCGCATTCGTGATGGGTAAAGGTTGTGTACTCATAGGGGAAAATGCATGCTGTGCAGGGTTTTTCAGAGTCCAGGTTTATTGGCTTGCCTGCACCTGTACTGACCTATCGATAGGATGGCAGTGGTTAGGGGAGGAATGTGCAGCCTTTATCTGGGGAAAACATAATATGGAAGGAAGCTTTCTTGGGGTGGGGAGTTTCCTCTGTAGGTGACTGTGCCCACTGTGGATGGGGTGGGGAGAGGTCCACATGGAGCATGGGCACATCAACAGTGATGGGCTCAGGGGGGAGGATGCAAATGTTGAACACAATAATAAGGGGATCCAGTATTACTGGGGGAGGCTGGAGAATGACAGGAGGGGGCTCTACCTTGACATTGTGAGGTTCCAGGTACATATTTGGGGTGCAGACACGGGGGAATCAATAAGGGGGAATCATCAAAGCTGGTCTCAAAATAACAGTGCCGTTATAAATCAAAAATATAAGTGAATCTGAGCAGGAGGAGTCTGAGGCAGAGTGAAAGGAACACACTGCTTGGGTGAAGGGACCTTTCTGGGGTAACTTTCTAACTTGTTGGTGCCACAAGAGTAAACTGAACTCTGTGCAAGGAGGAAGACCTCCTTGAGAAGAGATCTATTGGATTCCATGCCTTTTTCAGAATATTCACAGGGGAATGTCCATGGCTTAACATCACAGTCACTGCATTTCAACATTAACTACAGAGAAATGTGAAATTTGGGATTGCAGGTAACCATTAAGGTGGTGCAGGTGTAACATATATGGCATCCTCTTAATGGAGGACTGCCATCTGCTTTCCACAATTGGAATTCATAACAACTCAAAGGGCATCCAGTCATTAATCATGAGCAACTTATTGTTAATCAGAGTAAGGAGCATTGAGTCAAGTCAGGTTGCACAAATTATTCAAATCTTCCCCAGCCACTGTGCGATTCAGTCTGGGGGATGGATCTCAGTCGCTTGATGTGTCTGTTGGCACCTCAGATACAAGGCTACATCAGTGACAAGTCTAGTGCAGCTGAAACCACTATAAACTATTACAGCTGCTATTGGTTACAGATTGTGAGCTTTACTATGTTCATCCATTAATCATTAATCTATTCAATCTTTCATTTCAGAGAGAAGGATAGAATAATTTTGGATCCAGGGTTTAATGCTGCCTTTTTGAGGATTTTTATTCAATGGAGGAGGAGAAGGAGGGAGAGGGCATCCTTGAGGTCCAGGGTGAAGAAAGCCAGAGCAAGAACATGAGGGTCAGGAGGATAGATTCATATAATGGAGATGACTGACCAGACCCAGGATATACTGAAGAAGGCTCTCACATTTACAGATGTGTAAGAAACAACGCTGTGTACTATTGTTTGTCCTGAGCTCTGGTCGATCATATCTGCCACATTCTTTCCGAAGACCTGACACCCTATGGAGTTGGAGACTATCCTCTGCCAATGGCTTTAAAGGTGACTAATGCACTCAGTTTTTTTGCCTGTGGGTTGTTCCAGGAATCCACAGGGGACCAGTGTGGCATCTTGCAGGCTGTGACACATTGATGCCCTCAACAGCAAAGCAGGTCACTATGTGGGGCTTGCTTTTAACAAAGGTGGCTAGGCTGCGAGATTCACAGGCTTCACTGCTATCTCAGGTTTCCCAAGAGAGTAGGGTGTAATCGACTGTATCCAAGTGACTCTAAGGGCTCCTTGATGTTTTAGCAAGGCTATCATTCCATCAATGTGTAATTGGGGCATGATAATTGGAAGCATATATTGCAAGTTTGTGCCAGGTACCCTGGCAGTTTTCATGACCCCTACATCCTGAGTCACTCCCAGGGGGTCTCAGATTTTCAAAGGGCTAGAGTGCGTACATGGATGGCTGCTTAGGTAAAAAGGGGTACTAACTGAAGGCCTGGCTGCTGACACAGAAAGAAGTCTCACAACACCAGGTTAAAGTCCAACAGGTTTATTTGGTACCACAAGCCACAAGTTTTCGGAGCACTGCCCCATCAGCAGATGAGTGGGAGTTGTTTTCACAAACTGATGACGGGGCAGTGCGCCGAAAGCTTGTGGCTTGTGCTACCAAATAAACCTGTTGGACTTTAACCTGGTGTTGTGAGACTTCTTACTGTGCTTACCCCTGTCCAACGCTGGCATCTCCACATCATGCTGACACAGATGCAGAGTGGTTCGAAGGATAGGCACAATGCAGCTCACAGTTCCACAAGGTCCCTCATCGAGCAGACTATTGGCATTCTGAAGATCCATTTCAGATGTTTGGACCATTCAGGTAGTGCACGACAACACACTCTTGAGGGTTTCGCAGATCATCGCTGTGCTTTGCACCCTTCACAACCTGGCACTGCACAGAGGTGATCCCTTGCCGGGCAGTGAAATGAAGAAGGATGAGAGCTCATCTGAGGATGAAGAGTAGGAGAGCCAGAAACCTCAAGAGAGTGATGAGCATGGGCTTTAACAGGATGGTACCAAGGAAGGACGACATGAGAGACATGTCCGTGCCACTTTAATAGCTGCCAGATTCCAGGAGGATTAAAGTGAAGGAAAGGGGAGATGGCCACATTTCTCCTGGCCCTGAATGCTATCCCATTTCAATGGAAGGTGTTGTCCAACCTATCATATCGAGAGCTAATTCAGCATTCAGACACGTAGCTTCCAGCATCATGATTCACCAGGACCTGATCTCTAAGAAGTGATGCTCCCTGAATGCACTGGTTCTGCAAAGTGAGAGTCACTCAACAGTGAGAACTGCGAAAACTTACTTAATGCAGTCGTCTCCACATTAATGAGAAACTATAGCAGCCAGTGAGATAAGGTGGAGGATATCAGCCACCCATCTATGTTTTGTCCTTCGTCACTGCCACTGAGGAGACACAACTGCCACTAATCCCTCAAAGCTGGTGAGCTGTGTTTCGTCAGGAGGAAAGGTTCCAACTGCATAGATCCCACACTTCCAGTAAAGATTTTAACACATCTCCCTTACATCACGCAAAAGAGGCGATGGCCTAGTGGTGTTATCACTAGGCTATTAATCTAGAAACTCAGCTAATGTTCTGGGAACCTGGGTTCGAATCCTGCCACAGCAGATGGTGGAATTTGAATTTAAAAAAGACATCTGGAATTAAGAATCTAATGATGACCATGAAACCATTGTTGATTGTTGGAAAAACCCATCTGGTTCACTAATGTCCCTTAGGGAAGGAAATCTGCCCTCCGTACCTGGTCTGGCTAATATGTGACTCCAGAGTCACAGCAATGCAGTTGACTGACAGCTGCCCTCAAGCAACCGGGGACGGGCAATAATGCTGGCCAGCCAGCGATGCCAATGTTCCATGAAGGAATAAAAAAAACTTTCTTCACTGAGGTTGGCATCACATAAATGTGAATCTCACAGAGGGAAATTATCACTGAGCGGGAAAAATGCTAAACCTCAAAAAAGGATTCAAATATATATAATCACAGCGCCTTCAGTTGACCAAGCCATTTACATAAACATCAAATGTTTGATTTGATTTATTATTGTCACATGTATTAACATAGTGAAAAGTATTGTTTCTGACACGCTATACAGACAAAGCATACCGTTCGTAGAGAAGGAAAGGAGAGAGTGCAGAATGTAGTGGTACAGTCGTAGCTAGGGTGTAGAGAAAGATCAACTTAATGCAAGGTAGGTCCATTCAAAAGTCTGACAGCAGCAGGGAAGAAGCTGTTCTTGAGTCGGTTGGTACGTGACCTCAGACTTTTGTATCTTTTTCCCGATGGAAGAAGGTGGAACAGAGAATGTCCGGGGTGCGTGGGGTCCTTAACTATGCCGGCTGCTTTGCCGAGGCAGCGAGAAGTGTAGACAGAGTCAATGGACGGGAGGCTGGTTTGTGTGATGGATTGGGCTACATTCACGACCTTTTGTAGATTCTTGCGATCTTGGGCAGAGCAGGAGCCATACCAAGCTGTGATACAACCAGAAAGAATGCTTTCTATTGTACATCTGTAAAAGTTGGTGAGAGTCGTAGCTGACATGCCAAATTTCCTTCGTCTTCTGAGAAAGTAGAGGCTTTGGTGGGCTTTCTTAACTATATGTCGGCATGTTTTAACAAAAGTGCAATATTTTTACAGTGTTTGCACACCTGTGAGCAAAAGTGATTTCAATTTTTTTTTACTTTCCTTACCCTGTCACAATGCTTGAGTCCAGCTCCAATATCCGCAGTGGAGGTGGAGGCAGTACGCTAACATCTACGTCCTGATGTCTACTATAATCTTGACAGACATCCCCCGTGGAAGGCCTGGAGGGCTATGGTCTGATAAGCATCTCCTGCTCGATGACAGAAGCACCCTCCTCAGCCTGAGCAGCTGGAGTGGATGGCGTCAGCACAGTAAGAAGTCTCACAACACCAGGTTAAAGTCCAACAGGTTTATCTGGTATCACAAGCTTTCGGAATGCTGCTCCTTCATCAGGTGAGTGGTCTCCAGTGAGTCCAGTCCAACCCTGGCATCTCCACATCATGGATGGGGTCAGGCAGAGGGGACTTGGAGTGTCCTGAGTGGAGGAGCTGAGGTGTCTGGCTGACCTCCTGTGTGATGGCCTGCCAGGCCGGAGTGCTGAGGCTGGTTTGCTTTCTGAAGCTAACCCTGAGGTAAACCACATCCCTGTGTGCATGCATTCCTCTTACCAAGGCCTGGAGGGCACGGTGGCTGAAGCGAGCTGCAGTCGCCTTCTTCTGGTTGCCACACATCTCTGTGGTCCTCCTGGAGACAGCTAGGTTGCAGAGAGTGAGATGTGTGTGCTGGGATGGTGGGTTTAAATACGGCATCAAGACCTTTGACCCCACTGGGTCACAGCGGGGTGGATGAATCAGCTCCTGACTCGCCTGTGCATAATTAATGAGCTTCCAAGTGTGGAACATGGTGCGAGTTCCCGTCATTCCGAGCAATGACATACATGCCACAGAACCCCAGTCACCAGCGCACCCTGTTTCAAAAACAGAAAATTCCATCTGCAGCCTCCATAAAAGCTGGTTCCTTTGGAAAGGGAGAAAGCCATATAGCATTATATTTTGCAATTCCACATGATTTTTCCATGGCTGCAAATAAAAAAAAAGCTTTGGTCAACAACTTTAATGCTGCATGTCCTCAACTGTGCTCACCACATTAAATGGAAGTCAAGTTTTGTCTTAACCCTTCTTAAAACATCTAAATTTAGACATGATGAAAGCTTCTCACTGCAGGGATGGATTACATTCATTCATAGAAAAAAAGCTTCCTGAATGATTTATGAACATCCGATACTATACTTTACAACAGCAGAGCAGATGGAGCTGCTGCTCAGACATTTCTACTGAAGACATCCGGTAACGCTTACATTTTCCTGACAGAATCTAACCATTTCAAAGAGAATAAAGGTCTAGTCTGGCATTAAAGGGCATTATCTTTGCGAGTAAGTATTTGGCAAAGCCTTTTCTTGCATTCATTTGGCAAACGTGGAGAGATTTCCCGTGGGATTGTTCATGATAATCTAACCTTCCTGGTTTCTGAGGATCGGAGTGTAAGGTTATTAATAATAAAGGCTCAGAGTTGTGGTCAATGACGAAGCAAGGATGCTCACCGCTGACCACTGACCAAGTCTTCTAGTGATCTAGTGTGCTGAGGATGCCACCTCTCTCACCGTGCCATGGTGCTGCAATGGCACATTCTCCACTGGGCATTCCCGGCATGGAGCAGCAGTGATATCATCGAGCTGCTGGAGCAGCCAATCACAGGAAAGAATTTTCACAGACTCCAACCAGGAAACATAAAGGAGGATCATAAAATCAATTTTGAAGTTTATTCTTACGTAGAACGTGAAGATCAGAACATATACATGTTGTGAAGATATCAGGTAAAGTATTCTGAAAAAACTTGTGATCAAAATTAGTTTGAAAAATCAACTAATCCGGCACAGACACGACGAACCAAATAGCCTCCTTCTGTGCCGTAAATAACTCTGTGACTCTAATCATTTAGCAGCACTTCAGAATTATAGGGGGCGATCTAACCGGCTCGTCACACCAGTCGATCAACGTGGCAAGCCGGTAAGATTGTGAGAAAGGCAAAAAAAAAAGGGTTTGAACTCAGTTTCTTGCCTCTTGCGATCTTACTGACCCTGGATTGCCCTTCCCGGTGCGAGGCTGATTTAACCATTTATAAGTTCATCTCCAGATGATCAGTGAGCCAGGGAAGCAATCATCCAGCCTCATTTGCCTTAATGGCCTCGCCAGTGGAGATCCTCACCGGCGAGGATCACATTGCCCAGCAATGGGGACCTAACACGATTGCCTAGCCGGTAAGACCGGAGGCTATTGAGGCCACTCTGGGTGGTCAGGGGCTGGAGGGGCAGTGCCCCTTTGGCAATGTCAACTTGACGCTGCCAGCCTGGGACCCTAGCAGTGCCAGCCTGGTGCCCTGGCACTGCCACAGTAGTGCTGCCCACTGGGCACTGGGCAATGCCAATTGATGGGGTCTAAAGGGAAGGGGTGGGGCCTGAAGGGGCAGGGCTGAAGGAGAGGCGGGGGGGCCGTGCACTCTGCAATTGGGAATCGACCAGAGTGGGGGAGTATCGGCGCCATAATTGGTGGGGGCGGGGGGGGGGGGGGGGGGGAGGAGCGATCGGGTGGGGATTGACCAGGGTGGCAGGGTATATCGGGGCAGCAATCAGCCAGGGGTTATCAGGGCAGTGATTGGCTGGGGAGGCCAGCGCTCGGGGGGCAGGCGATGTCCAGGATGTTGGGGGCATGAAATCCAGGGTGGGGGGCACTAACAGATCTTCAGTGTTTTATATACACTTTACACAGAACACAGAGTTCAATGCAGCCAGCTTTCTGATGAGAATAGACTCCATCCACTCCCCCTACTGGCGTGAATCACACTTTGCCTTTTTTTTGCACAAAGTGACATAAGATCTTGTCTGAAAGCTCACCGAAAAAATGGGCGCGATTCTTTCCCATTTTCATGCTCAATTGGCCCTTAGAATGTTTTTGATAAGATCGCCCCCATAATTTTACTTTTTCAGGGCCAGTTCTGTTCATCATACTTTATTCGTCACATTACCACTAAAAACCCAGCTATACCTGAACAAGGGAGTTTCCCACTGGTTTCAGTGATTGCTGACTGAGAGCGGCCACAGTACAGCCTGTGTCAGAGCACTGGGTGACAGACTGCAACTTCAGGATTTTTGCACTAATCTGTACATGCCTGACATCCTGAAGTTCCGGGCAGTATAAGAGACAAAATGACAGTAAATGCTGACCGTTCACCATCAAACATCCCTGTCGTGATACTGTCACTTTAAAAACACCAGGAATAATCTAAATTGCTACCAGACACATATTCATGTACATACACACAGACACAAACACATTTATAAGTGTAAGGATAATTGGGCTTAAGTATTAGTTTTCTTATAAAACATAAAAACATTGGCTGTATAAATACTTATTTTTCTCAGTCCTGATTGGGATGTCTCCGCTCTCTCTCTCTAACAGTATGTATTTGCTTATATTTCCAAAATATTTCAAAAGAAGCTTTCCAGAAGTAACTATTTTCAAGTGTGCTATGCATGGTTTTATTTGAAGAAAAATTACTGGCAAAAACAGTTGGCAATATATTGAGGAGCTTTACTTTCTACTATTTGTATTGAACAGCTGAACTTGAGAAAGAGAAATGTTAAGTTATTTATTTTTCAAAAATGTTTGTTTCATTGTCCTGGGGAAGATGTCAGGACATTTCTTTCTAAATTCTGTCAGTGGACATCAGTATTTATCATCTACATCCACAATCCAAAGCATATATGTTTGAATGTTTATGAGTATTACGATAAAAATAACATATATACTATATATTTTAAATTATATTTGAATTTATATTTATTCAAGAAAAATGATTTATTTGTTGTCAGTATCTGAACTCATCAATCTATGTGTTTGTCAAGGAACAAACAAGCTTTCCTTGTATAATATCTCACCAAGCCTCCTTTGACAGCACCTTCCAGCCTGCAACCTCTACCACCCATAAGGGCAAGGGCAGCAGACAAGGGCAGTTTCTTCACTGTTGTTGGGTCAAAATCCTGGAACTTCCTTGCTAACAGCCCTGTGGATGTACCCACACCGGATGGACACAATGGTTCAGAACATACCTCACCACGATCTTCACAAGGGCCATTAGCAAAGAGCAGCAGCATGACACGACAACAAGGAAAGTGGATAAACTGGTTGATAAAATTGGCAGGATAGAAGGAAATTTTTAAAAAGCAAACATATAACCTGACACAGCCTCATTTGCAATTCATGTTACCATAAGGAAACAGATCATAACTCTTCAAATGTTTGTTTTGTTTCCACCTAATGATAATGTGTGCAATTTCCCTTGGGAGTTTTTCCACTAAATATCTGTAACTTCAATGGAAGAAAGTAGAAACTTTCAGGAAATGGCTTGAAGAGTTCTATGTCTCATTCATAGGCTTCCTGTGGCGCTTTGCCAAAGATACAAAGACAAGCAGGAGATCGTCTGCTCCCCCATCCCCACCACCCCCCCGCCACAATGGAACGTTACCCCTGTACCTCTTGAGGTTGCATTAAAGTTAGCAACATTATTTAAACTTTTCCTTTCTTAAAGTTATAAAACTAATGCGCAGAATGGAGCGGGCGAGCCCTCAATCCATTGAGAATGTTCCCGGTGGTGGGAGAGTCCAGAACTAAGGTTCATAGTTTGAGGGTAAGGGGTAAACCTTTTAGGACTGAGATTAGGAGAAATTTCTTCACCCAGAGCGTGGTGAATCTGTAGAATTCACTATCACACAGTAGTTGAGGCCAAACGATGTGTGATTTCAAGAAAAAATTTAGATATAGCTCTTGGGGCTAAAGGGATCAAGGGATATGGGGGGGGAAGGTGGGATCAGGCTATTGAGTTTGATGATCAGTCATGATCAAAATGAATGGTGGAGCAGGCTCGAAGGGCTAAATGGCCTACTAGTTTCTGTGTATGTTTCTCTGTATCTCCTTGCTTGCTCCAGAATCCAATTCAAATTCAAAATGAATCCAATTCATGGTCCTCACTGGAGAGACATACAAGATCCAAGCTAACAAGAAAAGGCATTGCACCCTTTCCTGGTCTTGATCTGATGCTCGATCTGAGCCTAAAGGTCAAAAAATGACATATGTGCCAAGAAAGTGAATGGATTTAATATTGTCCCTATGTGAACAGAAGGCTCTTACCTTTAAGCAAAAATAAAGAAATTCAAAATTATTTCTCTTTCACAGAATGGCATCCAATCTAATGTTCCTCAGAAAATTTAGCATTTCCTTTCAGACTGATTCCATCAAATTGTTCTTTTATACAAATTGAAGATTTGCACCGCTTCATTCAATGATTTTCACTCCAGTTGCTTTCATTTTCATCGGGGTGTTTGTTATTTCTTCCCAGACTCTGCACATTACAGACTCAGGGGCAAACTATAAGCTTTTGCATTCCTGGAAATTGCACAAGTTAACGCACTTTCCTGGCTGTTTTCTTCACGATATATACAGCAGTGTTGCCACCTCCTTTAGTTCTGCGTTTTCACTCCCATCTTACACGATGTTCATTGGTCCTAATTATCCAAGCATGTGCACTTATGCTATTTTGTGTGTAAACTGGCAGAAGCACTTCAGCAGAAGCATATGTCTCTTCATGGCAAGGTGCACATTCTGCACTCACTGATCAGGCATCTCATACAAATGAGATACTATGTTATCAATGCATGCAATGCAAACAGAAAACAAAGATGTGTTGACATAGAGAGAACAAGGTAGGAAAGATGGATAAGAAAATGTACATACAAACGTACAAACAAGTCTCCTCAAATGTACCATATTGGGGAGAGGAAGTAAAATATAAAATGCTGCTGAACTCCAAAGGTTCGGAAAGCGCAAGCTGAAAGTTAAATTCTACCAATTAGATCAAGAGGAGTTGGGCAGAGCAAGAGTAATTATTTGATTATATGAGCACTAGGACCAAAGGTTATAATGTAATTGGTGTTTGAAGTTCAATGATAGTAACCAGCCTGTTATCAGTAGGGTGAACTAATGAATAGAGTTGGGTTCGATGTGCAGATTAAAGGTGGTTCATTCAATAGGAAAGTTGCCCATCAGTGAAATAGTTTTATTATCACAAACTTGTACATATTTTCTACTGCGACTTGAAAAAGTACCAACTCCCAAGAAACAATCAATTCTGTATTAAATGTGGATAACTGCTGTAGGATCTACACTGCATTATAAATTTGAAGCATTCGACAACAATGGAATCTGGCAATGATGCTGCAGATCTGCTCCAGGATGTAATTTTGTGACACAATTGCTGGGCAGGTTCATAGTCCAGATAGCTTAGTGCATCTGCCACATATTTAAGCAAGCAGGCTAATTCATCCAACCCTTCCTCGAAATAAGAACAATGTTGAGTGAACCGTCAGTCCTGCCCTAATAGATGGTACAATTACATTGGCGACGACAGTTGGCAGTTGAGAATAAATGGCACCTTTGAGATTTAGAATGATAAGTAATTTTTTAAAATATAGCCCTTTCCACAATATTGTCTCACTAAAATCTACAATGAACACATGAATAATTATAAGTGTTCCTGGGAGTCTCAAGAGACGCCAGACATTACAGCTCGCCGTATTTCAATAAGTTAAATATCAACAATGATAATTTGCCAAGTGAAAGAGACACCCTTTCAACAAACATGACATGGTTTGAGTAGTGTGCAGACTAGTGAAGGTCATGCACTTCATTCACTGCTACACACAAGACTGTTGCCTGTACTATTGTAGGTGCCAAAATAAATTGGGCAAAATTACAAACATAATACAATGTTATACAACAAGGCAAATGCACATTAGTCGGCTAAACATTCCATCCAACATTCCTGTTATTGCACCAATTGACCTGCTTCTGAACATAAAATAAGTACAAATAAAATCCAAAAAGATTTACTTTTTTGTTCTTTGTTTAAAATTGCCTTTTTCCTCCTGATCATCAAATGTATCATAATGAGAAAAAAAATCAGAAGACATTTGTGCTTTCTCAAAGTGTTCAACAGCAACATTTTCAACAGCAATTTTATGCATTTGTATGCATTGGTACAATGGCTCAATGTATAGGATAAGTTGGATTTTCTGGGTGAAGTTACTGTATCTGCAAACTGAAAGTAGCGCCAGGTGACTGGGAAGGTAAAACAGCAGGAAAAAATCACTTCATTTTCCTCAGATTTTCTTGCAAAGCAAAGACACATTTCCACAAAATCTGTGTCATTACATGGCATGTTTGGCTGAAGATCTTTTTATAAAGTTGACTTAGTTTCAGTTACAACTTTTAAATATGAGTTTTCAGTTTCGCTCCCTCCTCCATGAGCTAAACTAACTGTGAGAAAGGCAACAGGTCTACTACATTGATTAAAAGACAATGGTAAATTTATGCAGTGTTCTGTGAGCTAGAAGTTTATATTGCCGCAGTATAAGTTGCATTACATAATAGTATTGCAGTACAGTAAGTCCATGTTTTAAGTTACCATGCTTTAAGTTGTTTCATTTTAGATCCATTTCCCCCAATGTTATTTATTTATTCATCTTTATTACCATAAAATGCAAAGCACATAGGCATTGTATTAAAACCAAGAACAGCAACAACTACATCAGACAATACATACATAGAAATCACACTATGTTTCTTATTAGTCTTCTAAAAGTCACTACATTTTCAGCATTGACTAAAAATCAGGTAAAGCATTCCAAGGATCAACAATTCTTGAATAAAAATATGAATGTGAAAAAAATATGAATATCAAAAAGGAACCAAATTTTTGTAATTTATACTGATGACTATGCTAAATACAGTAACTGTGATTAAAGAATTTTTCAGGCTTAGAGGTAGTAAAGCCATGTATCAATTTATAAACTTTAGCCAAATCAAAAATCCGTCTTCTCTTTAAATATTGTAATCCAAGAATTCCTAAATGCTCTTCATAAGATATTCCCCTCATGCCTTCCATTCTTCTGGTAAAACATCTTTGCACTCTCTCAATAAACTGATCATCTCTCTGAAAGTGTGGATTCCAAACTGTGGGTGCGTACTCCAGATGTGGGAGAGCCAGCTGCTTATAGAGTTTAAGATAAATGCTGATATTCCAACTCAAAAAGGATGCATTGAGTGCTTGTAAAACATATTTTGCCCACTGTACGACAAAAGCCACATGATTCATAAATTTCAGATTACTTGTAACCGTCACACCCAAATCCTTTTCAACAGTTGAATGTGCTAAAGGCTGGCCGTCAATATGGTACAGTGAATTGGGATTATTGTGGCCGAAATGGAGAACTGAACACTTTGCCACATTAAAGGTAATTTACGTCGCAATTTCCGCTTCAGAGTCACTTCACATCATTGCCTTCCTCACATCAGTGCCGTCCATTTTAACTGTGTGGACATGATCGCACGTCTTCATTGGCACATGCATCATCAATGCTCATTGTCATCATATCATCACACACTAGTTCCCTTTATGTAACTGTGTGCCATGTGACCCAATCAACGCCATTGTTAAGAAGCTCGTTTGTACCGTATTAAAGGCAACATCGATTTTCTTAAAATAAAACCCAGAGGCATCCAAAGTTTTTTTTCAGGCAAAAAGTTAGATTTAAATTTGATTTGGAGTTTGAGGAGTGCCGCTTGTGGACAAGACTTTTAAACTACTTTTAAGCATGAGCCAGAAATACCAGTAAGTGCAGGGAGTGTGCCTGCTGCTGCAAAGAAAGCAAGAAAAGCCATCAGCCTAGTGGTGAAATTGGATGTTTTAAAATATCTTGAGGCTGATGAGTGCTATCTAATCTTAATAGACATAGAACATAGAACAGTACAGCACAGTACAGGCCCTTCGGCCCTCGATGTTGTGCTGAACCTCTTCCAAAACCAAGATCAAGCTATCCCACTCCCTATCATTTTAGTGTGCTCCATGTGCCTATCCAATAACTGCTTGAAAGTTCCTAAAGTGTCTGACTCCACTATCACAGCAGGCAGTCCATTCCACACCCCAACTACTCTCTGAGTAAAGAACCTACCTCGTACATCCCTCCTATATCTTCCACCACAAACCTTATAGTTATGCCCCCTAGTAACAGCTACATCCACCCGAGGAAATAGTCTCTGAACGTCCACTCTATCAATTCCCCTCATCATCTTATAAACCTCTATTAAGTCGCCTCTCAACCTCCTCCGCTCCAGAGAGAACAGCCCCAGCTCCCTCAACCTTTCCTCATAAGACCTACCCTCCAAACCAGGCAGCATCCTGGTAAATCTCCTTTGCACTCTTTCCAGTGCTTCCACATCCTTCTTATAGTGAGGTGACCAGAACTGCACACAATATTCCAAATGTGGTCTCACCAAGGTCTGTACTGTTGCAGCATAACCCCACGGCTCTTAAACTCCAACCCCCTGTTAATAAACGCTAACACACTATAGGCCTTCTTCACGGCTCTATCCACTTGAGTGGCAACCTTCAGAGATCTGTGGATATGAACCCCAAGATCTCTCTGTTCCTCCACATTCCTCAGAACCCTACCTTTGACCCTGTAATCCGCATTCAAATTTGTCCTACCAAAATGAATCACCTCGCACTTATCAGGGTTAAACTCCATCTGCCATTTTTCAGCCCAGCTCTGCATCCTATCAATGTCTCTTTGTGGCCTACAACAGCCCTCCACCTCATCCACTACTCCACCAATCTTGGTGTCATCCGCAAATTTACTGATCCACCCTTCAGCCCCTTCCTCCAAGTCATTGATAAAAATCACAAGTAGCAGAGGACCCAGCACTGATCAAGAAGCTGGTAACTGGTCTCCAGTCAGAAAATTTTCCATCCACCACCACCCTCTGTCTTCTATGAGATATGATGTGGAGATGCCGGCGTTGGACTGGGGTAAACACAGTAAGAAGTTTAACAACACCAGGTTAAAGTCCAATAGGTTTATTTGGTAGCAAAAGCCACAAGCTTTCGGAGCCTTAAGCTCCTTCTTCAGGTGAGTGGGCATTCTGTTCACAAATCCGTATTGACTATCCCGGATTAAGCTGCATCTTTCTAAATGGTCATAAATCCTATCCCTCAGGACCTTTTCCATTAACTTACCGACCACTGAAGTAAGACTAACCGACCTATAATTGCCAGGGTCATTCCTATTTCCTTTCTTGAACAGAGGAATAACATTCGCCACTCTCCAGTCCTCTGGCACTATCCCCGTGGACAGTGAGGACCCAAAGATCAAAGCCAAAGGCTCTGCAATCTCATCTCTTGCCTCCCAAAGAATCCTAGGATATATCTCATCTGGCCCAGGGGACTTATCGACCTTCAGGTTTTTCAAAATTGCTAATACATCTTCCCTCAGAACATCTGCCTCCTCCAGCCTATCAGCCTGTATCACACTCTCATCCTCAAAAACATGGCCCCTCTCCTTGGTATACAGGATTTCTTCTGTATTTGGTGTTTTATTTTATTTTGCAAATTATTTAATCTAAGAATGTGGACCATGATGTACATGCATTGCACAGTATTTCAAATTGCTCATGTTGTAATCTGGGTGAGAAATGTCCAATGGAACCGAGCTACAGCGTTAACATCGATTCCAATGGGAAATCAGGATTCACATAAAGTTGTTTCACTTAAAGTAGTGATATCCAGGAACACAACCTCAACTTAAATTGGGGACTTGCTATTACATACAGGCACACAGTCACTTCTTTATCTCTAAAATGAAAGTCCAGCCCTATTTGTCAAACTTGCAACATACTCTTGTGTGCATTATTTTATTTATATTCCTACTACTGTATCACAATCTTCAGTAAAATGCAGATCATGTATTTCTCCTTCACCAAATAGTAAAAACATAACAAAACTTCTTCATGAAATTAAAAAGACATAGCTTTAACCTAGTGAGTGTAACCAACATCTTTATATTCAGAGCTCTATTGTAATTATTTCTCTCCAAAAAGCCACATTGATTTAAAAACGCATAAAATCAACTAACGTATCTTTCAAAGTGGATCAGCGTTGATGTGTCAGAAAGAAGAATAGGCTGTATAATTTTTCAATGTAAGGTTTAAAAATGTAACTTGACCTCCGTATTTTTTAATGAATTTATGGGATGTGTGCATCGCTGGCTGGGCCAGCATTTATTCACCATCCCTAATTGCCCTCCATTTCAGAGGGCATTTGCAAATCAACCATATTGCTGTGGTTCTGCAGTCACATGTAAGCCAGACCAGGTAAAGATGGCGGATTTGCTTCCCTTAGTGAACTAGATGGGTTTTTACGACAATCGACAATGGTCATCATTAGACCTTTAATTCCAGAGTTTTTACTAAATTCAAATTTCGCCATCTGCTATGGAGTGCCTGGATCCCCAGGTATGAGGGGCCACGGAGGGTGTGCAGAAGTATGAGGGGCTGGTGAGGTTGCATGAAATGGCATGGATTGGCATGTTTGCTGCATGGGGAGTATGTATGGGTGAGGGATGAGGGCAGGGAGGATATTTTGTAGTTTATTCTTTATTAATTTTTGGACGGGGTGCCGAAGCCCCGAGTCAGGCATCCACTCACTCCACCTCCATGCCCTGCAGCCTCCTCAGTTCTTCTAGCATCATCCGAATTCTAATCTAGCCGGTGCTCTCTCCGAACACCGGACCAAAAATGCAACATCCGAGCAGTCATTTTTAGAAGTCAGTCTCGGGGAACTGGGATTTCTCCTGACTGTGTGCACCCCAACTCGCGGACAAAAATGTTGACCTCTACCTCCATGTTCTTGATTTCCCACCAAAGGAAATGTTATCACAGTTTCAAATCCATTTAACATTTTAAAACACTTGGATCAGAAGTACCCCCAATCTTTTATAGACAAGGGAATATAAGTGAAGTCTGTGCAACATGTCCTAACAAAATAACCCTCTATGCCCCAGTATAATTGCGATGTCCAGATTGGACTGATCCTAGCTGTGTGATGTTCAGTCATTAGCTGTAATACTTATGAAGTTCTAATCTTTCTTACTGTAATCTATCTCACAAAGTGTGGTTGTGTCTCAGCCTGAAAATTCTATGGGGATTTGTCCTAACTCATTTGTAAACCAAAGGAACACACTTCCATGACCTCAGGACATCTCAAAGTGCTTTGCAGCCATGAAGTAATTCTGAAGTGTCGTCACTCTTGTGTTAAAGGAAACTGTGCAGCCAATTTGTGCATAAATAGCAATGTGATAGTGGCCAGAAAACTTGTTTTTTTTTATGATGTTGATTTTCAAGAATTCTCACTCAAACAAATATGTTTCACGCTAAGCCAGATGATGGTATATTATTCTAAACACAACAGGTTTTCTCTATATTAGAAAGTTAAGTAAATAAGTATTCAGATCTGTGGAATCCGTGAGGAAGTCAGTTCCCTGCAGTGAGAGAGTTGAGGTCTTATTAGATCTCCCTGTAAACTGAGACAGAGACAGCAAAAGCTACATTTCATACTTTGGATTATAAGTATAAATTAGTTTGTTATTTGTTTGGCTATCTTAACTACTTTCATTTTTAAGTGGATTTGGGATTTGAAGCTATTATTTTTAGATGAATTAGTTTATCTTGTATTTACACTTTGTAATATTCAAAACAGTTTTTACAATGTAATCCAAGATTTCAGCTTATAATGAAATATTATGTAGTAATCATTAAAAAGGTTATAGCCTCAGTCTGCAACCTCAAGGATCCCAACTCTTCAAGAATGATTATAAGATTCTAAGTTCTGGTACAGAGGACTCTAAGAGAGATGTTGTAATGTACTGTGTATGTTTCCTTCTGAGATAATTTTGTATTGTTTGAAAACTCCTCGAAGAAAGGCCATTTATCTTAAGACCAAATTGCTATCTAGCATAGCTAAGTAAGTTCTTAGCTGTTACAATATTTTAGAATTTATTTTTGTTTGAGATTTTAGTCGAGCAATAAGTTCAAAGGAAAAATATACCCTTGCCATGGTTGGTGGGTGTGGGATAAAGAAAACAGAACTCTAACAACCCCAGACCAAGATCTCAACTGCAATAAACCCATCGAGGAGAAAGGTGACCAATGTAAATGAACACTAATGTGCTTGAGGCTTTGCAACCAGACATCGATGATTGGCACTGGTGGAAGAAATAAAAGATGCAAAAGAAACTAAAACATTGATTCATTTTTGGTTAAAATTTTGTACCTCTATTCTAGATTATGAAGGAAACCGATCATTTTGACCATCAAATTCAACACTTCCAATTGACCCAATATTTTGAAACTAATACCACATTTGTATTCTTTTACCAACTGATGTAGTAAACTCTCCCTATGGTCAAGTTAATCTTTTCTCATGTTGTAATAAAATATCCCAGTTCCTCAATAAACTCAGCACATAAGTAAATGGAATCTGTTCTTCAAACCAAGAGCAGAGTGCCAATTATTTTCAGTAAGTTACTCATTACGTGCAAGTTCTCAGAAAACATCACCCCATCCTTTCACTCGTGTTGAAGCAATGAGATTGCTGGAGAAACCTATGTATTAGCAGCTCTTCCAACCCAACCCTTCACTGGTTTCATTAAGAGTTACTATTTTCGAATACATAAACAAGAAGAGTAAGAACCAGGATGAAAGGAAGTACTTTAAATCCTGAGAGTCGAGTTTGAATTCAGAAGTTAAAACAGAAATACTCAGCAATTGAGGCAACAAATGCAGAGAGAGAAACAGAGTTAATGTTTGGGGTCAATGACCTTTCATCAGCCTTGACAGCTATTTCCTCAAACTACAAGAATTCTACATAAAATGAGTTTAAGAACAAGAGGCACAGATTTAAAGTGACATGTAAAAAAAGGAAATATGGTATGAGAAAATACTTTTTCACACAACGAGTGGTTCAGATCTGGAATGCATGAACTGGAAGTATGGTAGAGGCAGGTTCAATCGTGGCATTCAAGAGGGCATTAGATGATTATTTGAATAGAAAAAATGTGCCGGGGAAAAGACAGAGGTAGGGCACTCATGCTGCTTGTTTGGTGAGCTGGTGTAGACACAATGGGCCAAATGGCTTCCTTCTGCGCTGCAATAGTTCTGTGATTAAGCAATCTTAAAGTAGTTCCTCGTGAGCCTGCAGCATTACAGGACAGCTAACTAGGCAACCATGGGCTAAGAAAACTTGAGAAGCTTGGTGTGAAAGTGCAAAACATGTGCAATAAAAACTGCTCTTTCCTGGTTAAGAATGACTCAGAGAACAATGAGTTTCCCTCTGCTGCCAACCCATGCAATATCTCATGTTGAAGTATGATGCCAGGAATGAGTTTCTAAAATGGAATTTTTTTTCTCAGCAAAATGCCCCTTCCCTTTTAATTAGTAAACAATTCACCAAAAACTGGGGAAAGAAACAAAAATGAATACAGCCCCAAACTGTCATTATTTATAAACTGTAATATGACCTAGTCACTTATCCCTATGTTAACTATCTATAAGCTTCACTTATAATTTGAGGAGGGTGATTTTGGCCTCTCAGTGTTAAGTGTTAAGAGTTAAACAACATAGTTTTTAAAACATCATAATTTTGAAATGAGTCATGAGTAGAAGAAATGTTTTTCTTTTGAAATTTTACGAAGATGCATCACAAGGCAGCAATCAAGATATTTATTTCCCACTGTGGTGGGCATTGTTTCAACCTTTACGTGAATGCACAATGTGAGTCAGCACAAATGATTCTACTTATATCATGCTGCACAAATCAAATGTTTCTCAAAAGGGCAAGTGTCGTGACTCAAGAAGCCCAACTCGAAAGGAACATAGTTTACTACTGAATGCAAAGTAAAACCACTACCGTGGTGATCACACCATTTCCTGCCCGGCACTACATATGGTAGGTCCAGGCAGCTAAAAACGGAGGGAGCTCTGGAGGAGTACAAAGAAAGTAGGAAAGAACTCAAACAGGGAATTAGAAGAGCAAAAAGGGGTCACGAAATGTTCTTGGCAGACAGGATTAAGGAGAATCCCAAGGCATTTTATTCATACGTTAGGAACAAAAGGGTTGTCAGGGAAAAAAATCGGACCTCTCAGGGACAAAAGTGGGGAATTATGCTTGGAGCCCAAAGAAGTAGGGGAGATCCTAAATGAATACTTTGCGTCGGTATTCACAAAGGAGAGGGATGTGTTGACTGGGAGTGTCTCGGAGGGGAGTGTTGAACCGTTGGAGAAAATCTCCATTACAAAGGAGGAAGTGTTAGGTTTGTTAGAGAATTTAAAGACTGACAAATCCCCAGGGCTTGATGGAATCTATCCAAGGCTGCTCAGGGAGACGAGAGATGAAATCGCTGGGCCTCTGACGCAAATCTTTGTCTCGTCACTGGACGCAGGTGAGGTCCCAGAGGATTGGAGGATAGCTAATGTGGTCCCGTTATTTAAGAAGGGTAGGAAGGATAACCCGGGTAATTATAGGCCGGTGAGCTTGACGTCCGTGGTGGGGAAGTTGTTGGAGAAGATTCTTAGAGATAGGATGTATGCGCATTTAGAAAGGAATAAACTCATTAACGATAGTCAGCATGGTTTTGTGAGAGGGAGGTCATGCCTCACTAACCTGGTGGAGTTTTTTGAAGAAGTGACCAGAATGGTTGACGAGGGAAGGGCCGTGGATGTCGTCTATATGGACTTTAGTAAAGCGTTTGACAAAGTCCCTCATGGTAGGCTGGTGAAAAAGGTTGGATCTCATGGGATAAAGGGGGAGGTGGCTGGATGGGTGGAGAACTGGCTTGGTCACAGAAGACAGAGGGTGGTAGTGGAAGGGTCTTTTTCCGGCTGGAGGCCTGTGACTAGTGGTGTTCCGCAGGGCTCTGTATTGGGACCTCTGCTGTTTGTGATTTATATAAATGATCTGGAAGAAGGAGTAACTGGGGTGATCAGTAAGTTTGCGGATGACACAAAATTGGCAGGACTTGCAGATAGTGAGGAGCATTGTCAGAAGCTACAGAAGGATATAGATAGGCTGGAAATTTGGGCAAAGAAATGGCAGATGGAGTTCAATCCTGATAAATGCGAAGTGATGCATTTTGGTAGAAATAATGTAGGGAGGAGCTATACGATAAATGGCAGAACCATAAAGGGTGTAGATACGCAGAGGGACCTGGGTGTGCAAGTCCACAGATCCTTGAAGGTGACGTCACAGGTGGAGAAGGTGGTGAAGAAGGCATATGGCATGCTTGCCTTTATAGGACGGGGCATAGAGTATAAAAGTTGGGGTCTGATGTTGCAGATGTATAGAACGTTGGTTCGGCCGCATCTGGAATACTGCGTCCAGTTCTGGTCGCCACACTACCAGAAGGACGTGGAGGCTTTGGAGAGAGTACAGAGGAGGTTTACCATGATGTTGCCTGGTATGGAGGGGCTTAGTTATGAGGAGAGATTGGGTAAACTGGGGTTGTTCTCCCTGGAAAGACGGAGGATGAGGGGAGACTTAATAGAGGTGTATAAAATTATGAAAGGCATAGATAGGGTGAATGGTGGGAAGCTTTTCCCCAGGTCGGTGGTGACGGTCACGAGGGGTCATAGGTTCAAGGTGAAGGGGGGGAGGTTTAACACAGATATCAGACGGACATATTTTACACAGAGGGTGGTGGGGGCCTGGAATGTGCTGCCAGGCAAGGTGGTGGAGGCGGACACACTGGGAACATTTAAGACTTATCTGGACAGCCATATGAACGGAGTGGGAATGGAGGGATACAAAAGAATGGTCTAGTTTGGACCAGGGAGCGGCGCGGGCTTGGAGGGCCGAAGGGCCTGTTCCTGTGCTGTATTGTTCTTTGTTTGTTTGTACTACAGTTCAGCAGGCCCAGTCCTGAGCCTACCTTATAAAAGGCTCAGGTAACAAGTTCCAGCTGGTCAGGCCATTGCCTGGTACCAGGGGAACTCATACTCAATGAGCCCCATAGGGAGATCAAGTAATGATTCCCCGTGGACCTTGGGGGTGGGGTGGGGGGCAGGGGGTTATCATAGCAAGTATAACAGATCAGCTTGTATACAATGCTATGCAGAAACAACCATAAGTTATTTAATTCACTGCTATTACACAACAATTAAAATTTCACCCTGACTGCATAAGAAGCTGGTATTAACATTCACAAGTTCACTTTGCAATATCAGGATCCCAAAAGTAATTACAATATCTCTCACCCACCCATGTTTAATTATATAATCATGGCAGTAGAGAATGTGATACAATTAGAGTATCAGTTGGTAATGTGGTAAAGAAATATAGCTGAAAATAATACTTTGGGCAGGAGATAAACAGGAAGAATGAATATGCTCAATTTGGTATCAAAATCCTTTCCTACTGAAAGATTGATATTAATTTTGATTTCAATTCTGATTTGTCCTCAAAACAGTGCAGTTTGTTCCATCTGTCAGCTTGGTGGATGATTGACATTGGGTAGATCAACAGACAAAATGACAACAGAGTACACAGTTTGATTGCAAAGAATCAATCTTATCGAAAATCTTTTACTGTAAGGTATAACCATGTTTTTTTATAACATTGTTTTAGACGTTTGGTACAATAGCATAGACTTCACAGGAAAGACAAGAGCCATATGTTAAGCCATTAGAAGTGTCAGCAAATGTATCACTTTGATTTGTGTATATCCTTTTGATTCGTGTGTATCCCTTTTTGTTTACTGTAGTGTGTTATATCTAAGTCACCCTAGGGCATAAAGCTATTTTAAATAAGGTTTCCAGCTTAACTGAATCATGTATAAATGCCTCAATTAAATAAGCCCTGTTATACTTTTCTGTTGGGCTTGAGTAGGTCATCAATGTGGGAATCTTATTCAACTATTCTAAAGGAGTGTTGATTCATTAGTAATGTGTGGAGTGCTAAATATTAGAATGCATCTTGGGAAAAAAAACTTATAACTCAGAATGGGTCATTTGCTAAATGCACTTTATGATTTGCAATTGAACTGTACAGATCAGGTTGAAGACCAGGTACATGCTGAGTTAAGATCTTTACTCATTCTCATGCTGAGCTTTTTTTTTAATGTTTGGATAATGCACTCTTTGCCATTGCTATTCTGTCTCTGATTTCTTAATGACAGTAGCCATCTTCTAACAAGATGCTTTCCAGGTACTTGAATTTGGATTTAATGTGGAGTGTCTTGTTGTATGGGGATGAAATGTAGACCTTAAAAAGCAAACATTCATTGATTAGAAAGTTGAGAATTGTGGTCCTGGAGAAGGATGAAACAGGTCAGTGGAGAGAATACAAGAGCATTGAATAAGTTCAGGATGGTTAAGGAGGAAAGATTGCTCGTGAATATCATCAAAAAAAGGCTAAAAGATTCGATTTGTCAGATACTAAGGCTTGAGAACTTGCTGAAAGAGGAGATTGAAGGATATAGACCAAAAGGAAGAAAAAGAATGATGATTTTTAGACAACCTATAAATGAAATGAGAGGCTGCTATGATCAACTGAAGAGGAAAGTGCAAGAATGCAAGGCATGGAGAAATAAACAAAAATAAGCTTTAAACAGATCATTACTATTACTACGTGCTGAATTAGCTGGAGAATCAGTAAGAAACACTACAATCAGCCTTGGCTTTCACCAGCATTCCTGACCCTACTAACAGCGACTCGTGCTGCAAAGTGCAACCAGAAATATTATCATACAAGAATAGGATCAAACTTCCTTCCAAGGCAACATTCTATCCAAAACTGGATTTATGACTTTTTAATTGTCAGTGGTAGAGAGTGCACACAAATACATGGCATAAGGACAAGATCAGTCCACACTACCACATTCGCTGTCCCTGCACACACATGAAGAGTGCCCTTTTTGGCACAAGGTACTGATGGGCAAGTAACATCTGCAAAATCATAATCCAGATGGAAGTACTTGGGTCTAGTGGTTTTATTCCTAGCATCTATTGTGCAATTAATGTACGCACACAGAAAAAAATGTATTATTGGCAATATTCTAGATATACACAGATTTGTACAAAGCAAACCAAATATAAATCTACTCCTACAACAAATGTGTTACATTGACATAGTTTCTCAAGATGGAAGCCTCTTCTCTTCTCAGACTCAGCAGGTCTGGCAGCATCTGTGGAGAGAGAAGCAGAATTAACATTTCCAGTCTTTATAAATAAGAGGCATACGCACTCAAAACATTAACGCTGTTTCTCTCTCCACAGATGCTGCCAGACCTGCTGAGTTTTTTTCAGCATTTTCTGTTTTTGCTTCAAAAGTGCTCCCTTGTTTGTGAAGCATTTGGAGATGTCCTAAGGTTGTGAAAGGCATCTGTGGCTTCCATTTGTTGATCTTAACATTTTTCTTAGTCCAAAACCTTCTTGTATGTATTCCTTCAGATCCCATATGTGTGAGGTCCTGAATTAAGTTCCAGGACAGTGGATTCTCACATCTTCATTTTCCCTTTGGGTATCAGATGAGCTTCTCTTCCACACAGTACTTCGCCATCCAATAATAATCTGCAGAATATTGCTGGTGAATCTATGTCCTTGTTCGTTGAGATCTTTATTTTGTAAGAGTTTTAACAGCACCAGGTTAAAGTCCAACAGGTTTATTTGGTAGCAAATACCATTAGCTTTCGGAGCGCTGCTCCTTCGTCAGATGGAGTGGAAATGTGCTCTCAAACAGGGCACAGAGGCACAAAATCAAGTTACAGAATACTGATTAGAATGCGAATCCCTACAGCCAACCAGATCTTAAAGATACAGACAATGTGGGTGGAGGGAGCATTAAGCACAGGTTAAAGAGATGTGTATTGTCTCCAGACAGGACAGCCCGCAAGTCCAGGAGGTAAGCTGTGGGGATAACTGATAATGTGACATAAATCCAACATCCCGGTTTAGGCCGTCCTCATGTGTGCGGAACTTGGCTATCAGTTTCTGCTCAGCGACTCTGCACTGTCGTGTGTTGTGAAGGCTGCCTTGGAGAACGCTTACCTGAAGATCAGGGGCTGAATTTATGACTTTTGGACATCAATCCTAATATTTTTCTACATAGCACAGTATCAGATTTGGTTTTATAATACTCCTCTGAAGTGACTTGGGACAATTTTGCTATGTTAAAGAATCTGGGGGCAGTTCTCCCATTCCGCTGCGCTGCTTTTTTAGTGCAGCGGGTTGGGAGGCTCTACCGCGGCCAATTTGCGGCCAATTAAAACTCTTACTGTGTTCACCCCAGTCCAACGCCGGCATCTCCACATCTTTATTTTGCCCAGGCACCATACATTTAACAGCTGAACAAACCCACAGAATATTTCTCATGGAACATAAGTGGCTAGTTTTCGCCAATTTCCAGCGCGGAGCTGATGCTTCCGGAAATCTGGTGTTGGGAGATGCACGGAGGCCCAGGCGCCCAGCGCGAATTGGCCGCGGCTAGAGTCTCCCGACCCGCTGCACTAAAAAAGCAGCGCAGCGGAATGGGAGAACTGCCCCCAGAGTCTTTAACATAGCAAAATTGTCCCAAGTCACTTCAGAGGAGTATTATAAAACCAAATCTGATACTGTGCTATGTAGAAAAATATTAGGATTGATGTCCAAAAGCTTGTCAAAGAGGTAGGTTTTAAAGGTTATCTTAAAGGAGGAAAGAGAGGTAGAATGGCAAAGAGGTTTACGGGAAGAAAGAGCTTAGAGCCTTGGCAGCTGAAGGCACAGCCACCAATGGAGGAGCAATTAAAATCAAGGATGCAGAAGAGGTCAACGTTGGAGGGGCGGAATTGTCAGTTTGTCAGATGTTAGTTAAATCTAGGTCGCACTTGTATTTCTGAAAAATACAGCGTACTTTGCACATTGAGATTTACAGAACTATCTTGAAGTAAAAGAAATCCATGAGCCCCATGACACTCCACATTTCACACAACATAGTGCAAGATTCAGCTTCTCTGACAATCTTTAAAAGTTATCACTTTTGTACATCAAAAACTCAGAATCATTCATTCCCACAGTAATTTATTTTTGGGGGGGGTAGGAGTATGAGTACTTGCCAGAGGTTAACATGTGTAAGTTTGCATTGGCTATGCTGTTTTGCGATTAGGACCTCATAGAGATGGCATATTTTATCCCTTATGCAATGTAATGGCCACTATGACTTGAGTATTTCCGATTAAAATGGTACTTTTCTAGCGATTTCAGCTTTGCAAGTCTCAAATCAACCAGCTAACTTCCCAGTTACGGCTGAAACAGCATTTAATATGCATTTCTTACCCTAAATATATGAGGTACTGAATTTATTCCACATCTGTGGCATAACAATCTGACCAGAAATATTTCTACAAGGATCACTGGCTGCTTGAAAATCAAACAGCTGTGTGCTCACTCTCACTATCGACGAGTGCCAGTTGTAACCATGGCAACTTTCTTGCCATGATTGCCCCTAAGCAGAGTGAACTGTCAGCACTCACTGATGTTACCAGCTGATCCAGAAAAGAAGTGAAACAATGCACAAACACACTGAATAAAACAGAAGCAGAGGTCCCAAAAAGGTAAGTACACATTCGATCATCGCATCCTCCTTGACAGCTAAATGGGAAATGATGATAAGGATAGTGAAAGATAAACATTATGAGTGTCAGCAGATACTATTCATTATACACAACAACAAAGAAACACTATAGGCATATTGCTCTCATAATATATCATTTCTTGTCAATATTCATTTTTCTTCCTCTCCAATGTTTCTCTTTAACCCTCTCGGCACAAAGTTGATGATGCATGCAGCGTTATTATTCCCTGGGAACAGCAACCCTCCAGAAACTCATGCAAGTGGCCACATCTTCAAACCAGTCCTCTTCCTTGGACTCAATTGTGGGGCAATCACCGCCTACCACATTTGTACCCTGACATCTATATACATGCAGTGCTTGCATACCCACTGTATGCAGATGGTGGTGGATACATGGAATTGAGACTGTGAGGTTATTTGAGAGAGAACTGGGTAAATATCTGGAGAACCATTTGATGTGAGAGGTCTCATGGGATATGCTTGCTATATAATTATTTTTTCATTTAGTTTCTAGCAACACCATATTTACCCTGTATAATCAGACATTTGAGATATTGAAGGCGCTATATAAATGCAATTATGCTTGTAATGTACTCCGGGGAACTTTTCTAAGCAAAGTTTTAAAGGAGAAAAAGATTGTAAATTTAGGTTTTAGTCTCAATCTTTCAAAGCTGTTTTGATTAAAAATGTCCTTTTAGATAGAAACATTGCAAACGTTAGTTAAGAAAGGTGACAAAAATCAGGAGAAAAATCAGGAAATGATAGTTTATCTGATGTGGAGAAGATTCTCAAAGCACGCAGACACTGGTGGCCATATTTCAAAAGTTAAGATATGAAAAAATATTGAATTTACTTAGCAACTGGCTATTGTACATAAATGAGAGTAGCAATTCACTATAATTTATTTGAAGTAATTTTTTGGGGGGTTAAAATTAGGTTACTTAGGACTGTACAGATTAAAAAATGTTTATTTTTAGTGATAAACCCATTTTGATCGGTACTAATAAAAGTGTATCAAATTACTATTCTTAAATACCAATTAATAATATTTAATGCAAAGACAAAACAAATTAATTTTTTATGCTCCTGATTGTGCTGGCTCATGGAAGATTTTATGTTGATGCAAATGAGTACTGATAGAAACTTAAACCAGTGCAATTTTAGGCACAATTTGTGTGCCTAGTTTGCAGTCTGCACTTAGTGAAAACTCTACCATTTAAGTCTTGGAATGGGCTTTGAACCCACAACCTCCTAACACAGAAGTAAACCACGGCTCAAGAAACACCAGATAGAAATTTTAAGATGCTTAACTGTCAAAGATGCAAACATGTGTCACCAAGGAAAAGTTGCAAAAACTGCTAGGTTTGTTTATTTAGGAAACATTAGCATGCATTGCAACATAATTTCTTACGTAGATATCTTGGAATGTTCTTTTCTTTTGGCCCTTGTAGAGACCTACAGAATCCCAAATTACATTAGGAAGCCAGGCTAGACCCCCAACAATTTTTTATTTTGGCATAAATATGAGGATAGGATGCTTCTCTCCAAGAGTAATTCCACTGACAAATTAGGGATCTTTTATAGTAAAACAAACTTTATGTAATTGCACAGTTTAACCATAACTCCAACAAATGAAGCAGCTTAATATTACCTGTTTGAAGACTATTTAAACATGAAGAGAAACAACTCTAATTCCTAACTTACCACTGTTTCAATTCTAAATAAGCAACATTCTTCTTACAAACTCACAAACAACTTTAAATACAGTTAGCAACCATAAATATACTTACTATAAGGGGTGTAGTCAGTCTTGTTTCTTTCAGAGAGATTTTGTGGAGGCAGCAGCTTGAAGACCTTGGTCTTTAAACAAACCCCAGCCAGAACTCAAAAGCTGCTTTCTCTCTTCTAGGTAAGTAGCTCCGCCCTTAAATCACATCATTACATGACCCTGTCAATCTAAACCCATCTTCCATTCCTTTAATCATAAACCCCAGAGACCTTTTCTTTTGTAAACACTACATGGCTAAAAGGAGTAAATTATCCTGCTTTCCTAAGATAATGAGCTGCATTCCTCCAGAGATACTGACTACGTATAAAAAAAAACTGAACTTTAAAACAGTCTCCTTAAGTATAAAAACAATATATATCTCCATAGCGGTAGCACACTATCATCACACTTGTCTAAAGTAAATAATACAAGACACATCCGCATCTGGCCATTTAGTTTATGCAGCATTACAAGGGAACTAACCCATTTAGTAGCTGATCAACTCTTGTAATCAAGCCCAAGTGATTTTATGTGATACAATTCTATTTTGAGCCAAATAGTACTCTTCTACAAACTTCAACTGTGAGCTGTGCATTATCTAGCCATTTGATGTCATGTTCTTCAGGCAAATACCAAGACCTTGAAACTAATCATTATATTCATTGATGACTGAAGCTAAGGTTTCTCTGGGTGAATTTACCGCAGTTATTGATCTGATACCTGGAGTATCAGTTTCAACGCTTGGCACTGCTTGGTTCTTATTCGAGTTCTGCTGCTTCTCTTTGGAGAGTTACAATTTGAATTATCCAAGAAGATTGTGGGAGTATCCTGTCCACACCCTCAAAACATTTACAATTCAATTTAACAAAATCTTGCTCACTGTGTGGGGCTTCATCTACTGAGAGGGCACATCAAGAATGCGATGCATGCTTCTATTGAGTTTCTGTGCAGCAGATATGGAAAGTTGTGACAAATTTTGCCTTAATTCCTGAAATGCTCCTTACTTGGTAAACTTCCAGATTGGGAGTACAATTTTGTAAAATTACAGCTCGCCCATTATAAATAAATGTAAAGTGTTCTGAGAGAATTCCAAAAGACCCCCTCCCCACGCAAATAGTTTTGGTACTCTGGAGGCAAACTACATGTGTTATGAAATCTATTTGAAATCAGGCAACCTCTGGGGGCCTGGATGTTGGTGTTTACACAATGCTAACCTCCAGAGCAAGATCAGGGAACCATCTGATCCTGAAATGATACTGCATCTTCAGTGATGCTGTGATACAAAAGAAGGTATTGCTGCTATACTACGGTTGTATTTAACATGGGATCTGCAGATTTCCTCTGATTGAGATTGTCAGATGCCAACAACCATTTCTTCAGCTGAAATCTTTTACATTCCTTACAGCCCGGTATAGTCTCACATTTGTGGAGATAACAGCAAATATAAACTTCCACTGAGAACACCCTATCACTTTACTCTGCACATCATAAATGATTTCAGATACAAGCCATTTTTTTAGTGTAATTGTTGTTATTATGTTGGCAAATGTGGCAGTCAATTTACACAAACAGGCAGCAATAAGGTGAATCGAGGAATGAATTACACAACAATGGGTGACACGTTAGCACAGTGGTTAGCACTGCTGCCTCACAGCATCAGGGACCTTGGTTCGATTCCCGGCTTGGGTGACTGTCTATGTGGAGTTTGCATATTCTCCCCGCGTCTGCTCCGGGTGCTCCGGGTTCCTCCCACAGTCCAAAGACGTGCGGGTTAGGTGGATAGGCCTTGCTAAATTGCCCTTAGTGTCAGGGGGACTAGCTAGGGTAAATGCATGGGGTTGTGGGAATAAGGCCTGGGTGGGATTGTGGTTAGTGCAGACTCGATGGGCTGAATGGCCTCCTTCTGCACTGTAGGATTCTATGATTCTATGAACCATGTTAGTAAGGAGAGTGTCATTGGATGGGATTTTAGTAGAAATTTAGTGCAATGTAGAACTGTTTTACTGAAGGATCAGGGAATGTTACTTGGGTGTGGGTCTGGCACTGTTAGTTAAGGGAGAAATTTTATCCAAGGTACTAGGATACGCTTTTTCAAATAGAGTAAGATATTTACTGTGCCCATGTCCAGGCAAATGAGGTCTCAGTTGAATGTCTCAATGGAAAGCTGGTCCTTTGATAACACTGCTCTCTCAGTATTGCAGTCAAAGAGCAGAGGGATTGAGGGGTTTCAGGTTCACAGGACATTAGTTTTTTTTGAATGGCCTTGTCAGCCTTTAATGAAATTCTACATTCTATCTCAAGAAGTGTAGAATGTAAAGGCCAAGAGTATTCATGAGCCCATACAAAACCTTAGAAAGACTAAAGTGCTGTGTACAGCGTAAGAAGGACACTAAGATAGTAGAAAGTGCACACAGTGTATGCTACCTGGGTACAAAGACATATAAATAAATCACTAAAGGACAGGACTTGATAGAAACAGGTAGTAGTTGAGGGGTCGAGAACAAGGCAGCATAGAATCAAGATTAAATACAAGAGATAGATAGCTGAAGAAACATCTTTACAGGACAGTTGTGAGTCTGTGAAATTCACTTCCAGAGTCACCAGTTGATGCAGAAACTGTCAATATTCAAGATTAGATTAGAAAGGTGCATAAAGGAAAAGGGGATCAGAGGATATTGAAATTGGACAGTAAATGTAATTAGGAACATTTGCTCATGTGGAAGGTAAATATAAACTTGGATTAGTTGGATTGATGGCCTGTTTCTGTGTTGTAACTTCAATGTAGTACCAAAGACTTAATTAAAATGTATAGATCCTGAGGGGTCCTGACAGGGTGGATATGGAAAGGATGTTTCCTCTTGTGGAAGAATTTAGAACGAGGGGTCACTGTTTAAAAAAATAGGCCACTCATTTAAGGCAGAGATAAGAAAACTTTTTTTTCCCTCAGAGAAGATTGTAAGTCTCTGGAACCCTCTTTATTAAAAGGCAGTGGAAGCAGAGTCTTTAAATATTTTAAAGGAAGAGCTAGATAGACTTTGATAAGCAAGGGAATGAAAGGTTATTGGGGATAAGCAGGAATTTGGGGTTGAGATCCCAATGAATGGCGGAGCAGGCTTGATGGGCTGAGTGGCCTACTCCTGCTCCTAATTTGTAAGTTTGTATGTAAAGTCCTGGAATGGATCGCTCCTTGGTGGTCGGCATGGACACGATGGGCCCATTGACCTTCTCCTGTGCTGTAAATTTCTGTGATTGTGTGAAACTTGAACCCACAACTTCTGCCTCAGAGACAAAATGCTACCAGTGCATTGTTTTTCCATTTTATAGAATCATAGAATCCCTACAGTGCAGAAGGAGGCCATTCGACCCATCGAGCCTGCACCGACAACAATCCCACCCATATCCCGGTAACCTCACATATTTACCCTACTAATCCCCCTGACACTAAGCGGCAATTTAGCATGGCCAATCCACCTAACCCGCACATTTCTGGAGTGTAGGAGGAAACCAGAGTACCCGGAGGAAACCCATGCAGACACGGGGAAAATGTGCAAACTCCACAGAAACAATGACCCAAGCCAGGAATCGAATTGAGGTCCCTTGCGCTGTGAAGCAGCAGTGCTAACCACTGTGCCACCCCTTTCACTATTCACTATTTCATTATCATCACACAGTGGTCATTATTAGTTTATTACTGATGATATATACTTTAAATTTTATTTGTGTGTAGGTTATTATTGTCCTTGTACACTATGATATATAGCTAGACCCTGCATCTATCTTCAGGGAGATTGGCATTTATCCATTAGCTTAGTTGTCAACCCACCCTTTAAACATTCCCACTCCTGCCCTGCTGCCCACACCAAACATTTAAAAGCATGGACAGCGTATTATCAGAGTTTTTTGGTTTGATAACAAGCCTATAAATCCTTAATTGTTCATTTAAATATGATGAATGAACACCGCTCGACAATCACCAGGCAAGACTGTTCTCTTCCTGTTGGGGAGCACTTCAGCGGTCACGGGCATTCGGCCTCTGATATTCGGGTAAGCGTTCTCCAAGGCGGCCTTCGCGACACACGACAGCGCAGAGTCGCGGAGCAGAAACTGATAGCCAGGTTCCGCACACACAAGGACGGCCTCAACCGGGATATTGGGTTTATGTCACACTATTTCACATAAATATTTCTGCTTTTTTCCTCCTGAGTCTTTATCATGCGATCCTAGAATCAGAATTTATGTCACACTATTTGTAACTCCCACAGTTGCGTGGACCTGCAGAGTTTCACCGGCTGTCTTGTCTGGAGACAATACACATCTTTTTAGCCTGTCTTGATGCTCTCCCCACTCCCATTGTTTTGTTTCTTAAAGACTGGATTAGTTGTAAGTATTCGCATTCCAACCATTATTCATGTAAATTGAGTCTGTGTCTTATAAGTTCTGTTTGTGAACAGAATTCCCACCCACCTGAAGAAGGGGCTCAGAGCCTCGAAAGCTTGTGTGGCTTTTGCTACCAAATAAACCTGTTGGACTTTAACCTGGTGTTGTTAAACTTCTTACCGTCATTTAAATATGGCAGGTAGACTGCTAATCCACCCCCCCCCCCCCCCCGCCCCACCCAAGCATTATGGAGGTGAGCTTGAGGATGGGCAGGAAGGTGCTGGGATGAATGACCCCCCCATATTTTACATGCACCATCCATGGGAAACACGTCTGCAATGGGCATTTAATATTCAGACTATTGTGTCCAATTCTGGGCAACATTTGCCAGGGAGGTTGTCAAGGCTTTCAAGAGGGTGCAGCCAAAATTCATGAGAATGGTTCCAGGGATGACATACAGAAGGACCTGGAAAGACATTGCAAAGTGCCATAGTCAGAAGAAGCATCTGGTGAGGATCCTGAATCATATCTTGCTCCTAAGATACGCAGACACGGGGAGAAAGTGCAAACTCCGCACAGCCATTCACTCAAGCTGGGAATCAAACTCAGGTCCCTGGCACTGTGAGGCAGCAAGCACTGTGCCACCATGCTGCCCAATGGAGCATTATAAATATCATTAGGGAGCCAGTGGCACAATTTGTTATGGAAAGGTGTGACACAATAGCAGAGGGCATAGCTTAGATTAACACAGAATATTCTCAACCTCAATAGTAAAATAGAAAAAGAGAGTAGCAATGTTAATGAAAATCTCCATTACAGCACTGGAATGCAAGGATGATATATGGGATGGTGAAAGAGATTAATCTGTTTGATTAGAGTTAAGGAATCAGAAGGGAACTGTTGAAATAGACTGCAAAACAAATAGGATAAGAGATATGCAGATAAGAAAAAAGAAATTGCAGATGGAGCCATAATACTGCAAGATTTCAATTATACAATGATAGCCTGGGTTAAAAATAACATAAGTGGCACAGGAGGGGAGGAGTTTGTACATATATACATGGCTGCTTTCTAAATCAGTATAGTTTTTGTTCATCAAGGAAGGGCCAATGTTTGATGTAGATTCAGAAATGGATTGCTGCAAATAGATACTGCAACAGAAATTATTATGGTAACTATTAGAAAGGAGAAGAGTTAAAGATTTGACTGTAAAGAACAAATTCAACAACAAAAGAGGGAGTAGCTTAGATAATTTGGAAAGGAAATTGATGGATAAGACAGTGGAACAGAAAAATGGGAAGCTTTCAAACATGAAAGGATTAGGATACCGAGTGGGGATGTCCACAAGAATTATGCGAAACAGGGTAATTCCTTGGATAATCAGAGAAAGCTTTTGATTCTTAAAAATAGGCAAATGACAAATATACCGGCTTGTTAATGCAACAGAAGATCAAGTAGAGCATCAGAGTATGAAACGACGCAGAAGGGGAACATTTTGCACATGGCACCTATACAAGATCTTTGGTTTCTAATTTGTCCCATTCATCTGCTCTTTCTTCATAGCCTTGTAATTTTTCCCTTCAAATATTTATCCAATTCCCATTAAAAGTTTCCATTGAATATGTTTCCACCACTCTCCCAGGCAGTACAATCTAGATTGCAACAACTCACTGCATAAAAAGTTGTTTTCTCACACCGCCTTTGCTTCTTTTGCCAATCTTCTTAGACCTATGTTCCCTGGTTACCTCTGCTTCGGGCACAGGAAACAGCATCTCAGTCAATGAGTGGGATTCCACGACCTCACTCGGGTGAGACCAGAAATTCCTGCCTGAGGTCAATGGAGATTTCCATTGTCGGACCCTTGCCCATGCCAATTCCATGGCAGGCGAGGTGGTAGAGTTCCGGCCAATGTGACAAAACTGTTCATGCTTTTGAAGTCCTCTAATAAATCACTTCTTACCCTTTGCTGCTAAAGAAAAACACTCTTAACATCATTCTTCCTACCAAATTGTATCATTTCACACTTCTATGTTAAATTTCATCACCCATGTATCTGTTGATTTCACCAATTTATGTTTTCCTGAAATCTGTTGCTATCCATCTCATAATGTACTATGTTTCTGAGTTTTATTATCTGCAAACTTTGAAATTATGGAACCAAATCATGTATATCAAAAAGAGTCCGCCTGTGACTAATGATTGGTAAACATCACCATACTTTCATCCAATCTGAAAATCAACTCATCACCACTACTCTCTGCTTTCTGCCCTGTCGTTAATTTTGCATCCATGCTCCCAGCATCCTTTTAATCTCTTTAACTTTGCTAACAAGTCTATTATATTGTGTTTTGTCAAACACCTTTTAGAATTGCTAGATACATGAACCATGCTAGCCTCATCTACACTCCTCATCAAAAGAATTAAAATAAGAGAAATACATGCTTGGCAATTGAATGCTTTTCTACCTTTTGTACCAGTGTATGCATCAAGCACTCCCCAGGATAGACCAAATGTCTATTTAAAGATCCTCTGATTCTTCCATTCATGACAGAATGGTATATTTTTTTACAAAAGAAAGCAAAGCAGAATATAAAGGGAATTGTCAAGAATCATTAGAGAAAATAGTAAGCCATTTCACTGACCCAAAGAGGAAAAGAATAGTTAACAAAAAGGATGGGCTAATTAGAGAAAGAGAAATAAATATTCTTGGGGACAATGAAGAAATAGCAGAAATACTGAATCAGTATTTTTGTCTCAGTCTTTTTGCACATGTGGTAATTGTAACGAAAGAGGAGCTGTTGCAGAGTAGAATAACTATAGATCAGATAGCACTGGAGAACTTGATGGGATTCAAAGTTGAAAAGGCACCTAGTCCTAATAACACACATTTAGAATGCTGAAGGAGGTCAGAAACTCCAATCACAATCTTTCCTACATCTTTGGATTTGGAAATTGTGCTAATGAACAGTCAGGTTTCTAATAAGACATCTTTGTTCAAGGCAGAAGGACGGAATGGGTAACTATAAACCAGTCAACCCAATTATCAGTAATGGGTGAGTTGCTAGAAGGCACCACATAAATATTAATACTTACTTAGGAAATCATGAGTTAATTAATGCCAGTCATCACAAATTTACCAATAGACAATTTAAGTCCAATAAATTTAATGGAGTTATTTGAGGAAATAATGGAATGTATTGATATAAGAAATGCAGTGGGGCATGTGTATGGATTTTCAAACAACATTTGATAAGATTTTGCATCAGAGGCATGTTGATAAAAACTGCAGAGTATTAAAGGAAATATTCAGCTTGGATAGGGCAGAAAACAGGGGAGTAGTTATTGATGGATGCTTCTCATGCTAGAAGTATGTAAACAGTGCTGTCCCTCAAGGATCAACATTTAGACCATTGCCATTAATATATAGAAATAATCTAGACTAAGATAAAGGAGGCACAGCAGCAACATTTGCATATGACACAAAATGTTAACTGTGAAGAAGACTTGATCAACTTCAGGAGTATAGAAACTAATTACAGGATTGGCAAATAGGTAATAGATTAAATGCTGTGCATGATACATTTTAGGTGGAGCAATAATGAGAGAATAAACACATTAAATTATGGTTTGCAAAAGCACTGCCTGCCACATTGCAAAGGTGAAAAAAAAACATGCAGTGCCCATGCCTGAAGCAGGCATTGCGCCCTCCACATCATGACCCTTTCCATGTACACAGAAGGAGGCTGACAGCATTATGCTTGAGGCCCTTTCTCCACCTCGTTTGCAACTGGGAACACCTACTTGGCACTTCAGAGCACCCTTTGTGGAGGGTGACAGTAACCCATGCTCGGCAGCAGGTGACAATGCTGTCTGCATCTGTTTCTATGTCTATTCAAGACATGGAAATAGATGCAGAAGAAGAAACTTAAGGAATCTGGCAGGTTAAGACTAACCAACCATTTCTGGTGAGGCTTTAAAATTGAATTTGTTGATGGCATAAACCTCAGCTCATATTCACAATGATCATTTAGTGAATCTTCCTTCTTACCAGTCATTACTTTTGTTTTGATTGCATTAGACAGTGTGTAGTTTACAGCAAACCTTCGTGAGGTACACGAATGTCAAAGAAACAAGCAGTATTTAATGAATTACATTCAACCATCCCTTTAGAGCCCTTAACCATTTACCTCAGTGTAATGACTCAGGAAGATTGACTGAAGAGGAACATGGTTTATTACAGAATGCAAAGTGAAACCACTACAGTGGTGTATACACACTAGTCCCTGCCTGGGACTACAGTTCAGCAGGCCCAGTCCTGGCCCTGTCCTCTAAAAGGCTCAGGTAATGAATTCCAGTTGGTCAGGCCATGAATGTTATCAGGGGAACTCATACTCAACAAACCCCACAGGGAGATCAATCCGTCATTCCCATGGGCCCCGTGGGGGCTATCACACTCAGTATGGATCACCAATAAGCTTAATAGAATCGGAGAAAATTAAGTTTATTAGACTGCAATACATGTCTTTCAACCTGTCATCTTGAAAATAAGGACTTCCATTGACCTGAGGATATTATAAAACATTTCATGGATTACTTTTGAAATACAGCCAATGTTGTTACATGACCACATATGGCAGCCATTTTGTGCACAACGTTGATTAAATTAGTTGATTAATATCCATATAATGTGTTTTTGCTGGAGTTGGTCAAAATCATGAAGTTAATGTGAATATGAAGTGAATGTGGAAGTATAGAATTTAAGGTTAAATGGACTTCAGTCATGTGATGCAAGATTTTGTTGTTAACGGGATTTTAGGTTAACATGTACATTTTTAAATTAGACAGTCAGATGCAGAAGGATGGCAGAGCAGGGAATCCTTTGAATTTATGTGAAGAGTGATACGTGAGGTATTTGCCCTACAGGGTGAAAAAAGCAGGCAGGGAAGCAAAGGATCACTGCTCAAGGAGAAATGAACTATCCTTTCTGGAATATCAAGAGGATAAAGGATTTCTGGATCATGCTCCTCAGGCAGTGGTAAATCACACAAGATACAGGGATAGTGTAGAAAGAGAGCTGGTGACCATCTGCAGGAGCAGTAAAAGGAGACCAGACACATGGTGCAGGGAATCCCTAAATGATCAGAACTGTCTACTTGATACATAGGCCAGGAATTTCCTTACAACAGCTTTTGTTCCACCAACATAACTTTACTGAAAGTGCACCAGAAACTTCAATTAAGAGAACAGATGGCCTGATGTAAAATATATTTTCAGATTTTTTTTCCCTTGTCTCCTTACCCTCTTTCTCTCCCTTTTCCTGAAGTTAACAAACTTACTGTAAACATTGGGTGTTATGCAGCTATGAGCCAAATATAGTCAATCACTATTCTGTGTTTAGCTGTTTTTAAGGCAAGGATAGATAAATTTTTGAACAGTAAAGGAATTAAGGGTTATGGGGAGCGGGCGGGTAAGTGGAGCTGAGTTCATGAAAAGATCAGCCATGATCTTATTGAATGGCGGAGCAGGCTCGAGGGGCCAGATGGCCTACTCCTGCTCCTAGTTCTTATGTTCTTACGTTCTTATGTAACTTTCAAGCAAGTGGGCCGACAATGCCACCCTTATGAAAGTGACTAATTCAGGTTAAAATTTCCTTTCACACCACTAGTGTTGTATCATCCAATGCCATTGGGCCTCCTGGAAAGCAGTAACATTACTTAAAAGAAAATTTGGAGAAATATCAAATGCATCATGTGGAAAACATTCCCCAGTGAACCAACCACTTGTGTATAAATAAAAAGATAGCAACAGAAAGAAATCCTGGGAACCTGAAACAAAAAAATTGAAAATGCTGGCAACAACATGCAAACAGAAAGGCTAGGTTAAGTGTGGACAATGATTTCCACAAGTACTGTGTATTCCCAGTACCTTCTGATTATATCTTGTGTGCCTAAGGAGAATGATGGTCCTCCTAACCTACACATCTTGGGACACTAGGGTGCAATTTAGATTTGATTTGATTTATTATTGTCACATGTATTGGTATACAATGAAAAGTATTGTTTCTTGCACACTATACAGACAAAGTGTACCGTTCATAGAGTACATTGCAGAGAACGAAGGAGAGGGTGCAAAATTTAGTGTTCCAGTCATAACGAGGGTGCAGAGAAAGATCAACTTAATATAAGGTCGGTCCATTCAAAAGTCTGCTGGCAGCAGGAAAGAAGCTGTTCTTGAGTCCGTTGGTATGTGATCTCAGACTTTTGTATCATTTTCCCGATGGAAGAAAGCCAATTAGCAAGGCCAATCCATCTAACCTACACATCTTTGGATTTTGGAAGGAACCGGAGCACCTGGAGGAAACCCACACAGACATGGGGAGAATGTGTAAACTCAACACAGCCAGTCACCCAAAGCTGGAATCGAACCCGAGTCCCTGGCGCTGTGAGGCAGCAGTGCTAACCACTGTGCCACCCTTCGGGTCATGAGGTTATAAAATATTTTCAGTGGCCGAAGTCACTTTATGCTACAGCAGTAAATGATTTTATTTTAAAATCACATTTTTTTCTCTTATTGAGTACTAGATTTTGTCATAGAACTGGAATATCATGTGAAGCCAAGCTTGCACTGTTATTAAATTATTGAGTCTCATGAAGCTCAACAGACCATTGAATTCATTGGATGTTATTAAACTGATCATGGGTACGTTTTATAGGAGAAGGTTCCAGAACAAACAGCTACACATTTATATTATATATATATGCTCTTTTATTCTGAATTCAGTATTACTACTGCCTGAGAGTCCCTTTAATGTCAAAAGGGACTTTTTTAGTTAAAAGTTCCTTGAGTGCTGAAATTACTGTTGAAATCCTACTCAGACTCCCATCTATATCAGTAATAATTATTTTCTCATATTTAATTTTGGGTTGTGTTTTCAAGTGTAAAGCTAAAAGAAAAAAGGGTTCGATGCGACATGAAACATAAAGCAATGATTTAGATTATTCAGGAAGAAACACCACACTAAAGACTATAGAGAACACAACTTAATTCAACTGGTGGAGACCAAACATAGGGTGTTATTAAGCACTGATTCAGTCAAAAGAAATGTTTGGATTTCAAGTACTTTCTTCAGCAGAATTAACCATACCCAACTATTTAAGGAAAATAACATGTTATTTCATTGGAACTCCAGCTGACATGCATCAGCAGGGATTAACAGACTTTTTCTTCTATGCACTTATATTCCCCTTTTTTCTTCCTTCTAAAGCTATTGATATGAAACGACTGATGTAGTGCTGATTTTCCAATACCTTAATAGAAAAACACACACATGCGTCAGATTTTCAGGTCAGCGGCAATGCTGGGTGCTTTGCTGAAATAAAAGGAAAATACTAAGTATGCTGGAAATCTGAAATATGAACAGAAAACCGCTGGCAAAACTCGGCAGGTCTGTGGAGAGAGAAAGTGAGTTAGCATTTCGAGTCCATGTGACTGTTCTTCCAAGCTAAAGAGAGGGAGAAATGTGATGGTCCATCTCCGACACTTCCCTTCCTTGGCCACTCGTTTTCCATTTCCCATGAGAGACTGATCACCAATATTCATTGGAAGCCCACCGACTCCAATGGCCAACTCAACCACAGCCCCTCACGCTACGCTTCCTATAAGAACTCCATCCCATTTTTCCAGTTTCTCTGCCTCCCCACATCTAATCCGTTTTGTCACCTTCAAAAATGGTGCTTCTGAAATGTTTGTTTTTGTCATTGACCGAGGTTTTCCCCCTCTGCAACTGATAGGGCACCCAACTGGGTTCGATCCATTTCCCACACCTCTGTCCTCACCACTTACCCTGCCTCTCAGAACTATCATAAGATCCCTGTTATTCTCACTTTCCATCCCACCAGCAACCGCATTCAAAGGATCACCCATTGCCATTTCCGCCAACTCCAGCATGATACCACCAAGAAACATATTTTCCCCTCATCCCCTCCCCCCCACTCCCCCATCAGAATTCCGCAGGGATCTCTGTCCTCTGTGACATTCTGATCCATTCTTCCATCATCCCCAACTCATCACTCTCTCTCCCACGACACCTTCCCTTGCAATCACAGAAGATGCCACATCTGCCCCTTTACCTCTCTCTGCTCACCAAGGCCCGAAACATTCCTTGCAGGTGAAGCAACATTTCACTTGTACCTCCTTCAATTCAGTCCACTGTATTCATTGCTCCCAATGTGTTCTCCTCTACAATAGGGGCTCTGAACACGGACCTGATCACCACTTTGTGGTACACCTTCGCTCAGTCCACATGCATGACCTCGACCTTCCTGTCACTTGCCATTTCAACTCAGCATCTTATTCTCTTGCCCACATGTCCATACTTGGCCTGCTGCAATGCTCCAGTGATGCCCAACACAAACTGGAGGAACAACACCTCATCTTCCATTTAGACAACTTACAACCCTCGGGACCTAACGTTGAGTTCAACGATTTTAGATTGCGACCTTTCTCCTCCATCCTGACTCCTTTTTTTCTATCCAAGACATTCTTTGTCCCAACATAAAGCCCCACTCCTGCTTCCACACAGGATCACCTGCCATTTGTTCTTTAGTCTTACTTTCACTGAGCACTAACCTTTGTTCTTCCATTAATACATTCTGCTATCTTACCTTTGTGCTACTATCAGCAATTTCTTTAGCCCTTCACGCTGCCATTAACACTTGCTCGTCTACACAGCTTTGCTACAGTCTCTCCTGGCACCGAGCTATCACTGACATTCTACTCGACTCCAATTTCTCCACCCCCCAATACAGAATGTAATCCTTCACATGTCTCCCTCTCTTTAGATCTAAAGAAGGGCTTGAAACGTTAACTCTGTTTCTCTCTCCACAGATACAGCCAGACCTGCTGAGTTTTCCAGCATTTTCTGTTTGTATTTCTGGGTGCATTGCTGCTGTCCTGAAAGTTTTCTGCGCACCGATGGAACGGCCCTGAAATGGGTCAGTGGAGCCTCTCCAAGGTATGCCCAGCGAGCGCAGGAAAGTCGAAGGAAGAAGAGGATGTTCCTCTTTTTTATGGTTCTAGCTTTCATATTCAGATACATTCTTAAAGGTCTCATGTCTTTGAATGAATAAGTATGTGTTAGTGGGTGAGTATGGGTTAGTGAGTGAGTATGGGTTAGTGTGTGAGTGAGTGAGAGAGTGTGAGTGAATAAACGAGTGAATGGCTGGCTGAATGGGCAGTCAGGTCTGTGGGGTAGTAGGATCTGGGGGAAGGATCAACCTGGAGTGGGGTTATAAAATAGACTGGAGTAAGCGAGAGTTCAGTTCATATGGGGAGGTGATGGTGGCATAGTGGTATTGTCGCTGGACTAGTAATCCAGAGACACTGGGTAACACCCAGGGTTTGAATTCCATCACGGCAGATGGTGAAATTTGAATTAAAAGGTTTAACAATGACCATGAAATCCATCTGGTTCGCTGATGCCCTTTAGGAACGGAAATCTGCCGTGTTTACCTGGTCTGGCCGACATGTGACTCCAGACCCACAGCAATGTGGTTGGTACTTAAAATGCCTACTGAAAGGAAAATTAGGGATGGGCAATAAATGCTGGTGCCCACATCTGGGAAAGAGCAGAACAGGAATATAAAGCAGCGATTTCATCAGGAGAGCCAAATTCAGGAAAGAAAATCACAGGGAAGCAGCTCGGTCATTGTCTGCGAGCAGAGAGGAATTTGAAGATGTTGTTGACTCTTAAAAACTGTCCTCTAAATAAGGGCAATTAGGGATGGGCAATAAATGCTGGTCCAGCCAGTAATGCATCCATCCCAAGAATAAATAAAGAAAAGAATCAGTTTGGGTGGAAGCAATAAGCAGCAAGGGGAAGAACCATTGTTGAGAGTTGCTATAGGCCACTAAACAGTAGTGATAATGTTGAGCACTAGGAATCAGGAAATTAAAGGTGCATATAACAAGGATAATACAGTAATCATGGGGGACTTCAATCTAGATATAGATTGGGCAAATTTAATTCCTGGAATATAAACAAGATGGGTTTCTAGAATAGTTAGTTGAGGAACTAACTAGGAAAAGGCTACTTTAGACCTAGCATTGTGCAATGAGAAAGGGCTTATTAATAATCTTGCTGCAAAGCTGCCTTTAGGGAAAAGTGACCATAACATGATAGAACTTTACATTAAGTTTAAAAGTGCTGTCGTTCCACCCAAAACTAGGGTCTTAAATCTAAACAGAGGAAACGAGGAAAGTTTGAGGGACAGGTAACAGGCAGTAAATTAGGAAACTACATTAAAAGATATGACAATAAACAAGCAATGGCATTTCGAGAATTAATACGTGTTTTACAACAAACATAGGTTCCTTTGAGGCACAAAACCCAACAGGTAAAGAGGTCAAACCATGGCTGACAAGAAAAATTAAAGATTGCGTAAGATCAAAGGGAAAGCTTTATAAAGTTGCCCCAAAAAAAGCAGTAAGCCTGAGGGTTTGCAGCATTATAGAATTCAACAAAGGAAGACCAAGAAACTGATAAAGAAAGAGAAAAAAATATGAAAGTAAACCATAAAACTGGGCTCTAAAAGCATCTTGTGCATATGGAAAAAGCAAAAGATTAGCAAACACCAATACAGGCCTATTACAGGTCAATGCAGGAGAATTTATAATGGACACCAAGGAAATGGCAGATAAATAAAACAAATACAGTCTGTCTGTCTTCACGCAGAAAGATACAAAGAACCTCCCAGAAATACAAGGGGCTCGTGGGAATGAGGAATTGAAATAAATTAATATTATTTTAAAAGTGGTACTGGAGAAATTGATGGGACTGAAAGTTGATAAATCCCCTGGACCTGATAATCTATGTCCCCCAGAATGTTGAAATAGGTGGTTGCAGAGATAGTGGATGCATTGGTGATCATCTTCCAAAATCCAAGATTCTGGAATGGTTTCTGTGGATTGGAAGGTAGCAAATGTAATTTAAGAAAGGAGGGAGAGAGAAAATGGGAGGCTACTGACCTGTTAGCGTGACATTAGTAGTAGAAAAATTGCAAGAATCTATTATAAAAGATGTGATAACTGAACACTTCGAAAATAATAGTAGGATTTGGCAAAGTCAACATGGATTTATGAAAGGGAAATCATGTTTGACATCTCTGTCGGAGTTTTTTTGTGGGTGTAAATAGCAGAATAGATAAAAGGGAAGAAGCGGATGTGGTTGATTTGGATCTTCAGAAGACTCAATAAGGTCTTACACAAGAGGTTATTAAACAAAATTAGAGTGCATGGGATTGGGGGTAATATACTGGTATGGACTGAGCATTGGTTAATGTACAGAAAACAGAGAGTGGGAATAAACCGGTCATTCTCAGGTTGGCAGGCTGTGACTAGTGGGGTACTGCAAGGATCAGTGCTTGGGCCTCAGCTATTCACAATCTGTATCAATGATTTGGATGTGGGGACCAAATGTATTTTTCCAAGTTTGCTGATGACACAAAACTAGGACTAGGTGGAATTTTGAGTTGTGAAGTGGGTAAGAGCATGGCAGATGGAAAATAAAATGGAAAAATGTGTCAATATCCACTTTGATAGGAAAAACAGAAAGGCAGAATATTTCTTACATGGTGAGAGATTGGGATGTGCTGATGTCCATAAGGTCCAGGATGTCCTTGTTCATGAGTCTGAAACGCTAACAGGCAGGACAGCATCAATTAGGAAGGCAAGTGATAAGTTGGCTTTTATTGCAAGAGAATTTGAGGACATGAGTAAAGAGGTCTTGCTGCAATTGTATAGAGCCTTAAATAAACTTTGATTATTGTGTACAGTTCTGGTCTCCTTACCCAAGGAAGTATGATGTACTTCATCATTGAAGGAGTGCAATGAAGGTTGACCATCTGATTCCTAGGATAGCAGGATTGTCCAGAGTTTAGAGGATGACGGGTGATCTCATTGAAACATACAAGATTCTTACAGGACTCGACAGGGTAGATGCAGAAAGGATACAGACCATTTAGGACTGAAATGTGGAGGTGTTTCTTCACTTAGTGGGTGGTGAATCCTTTGAATTCTCTACCCCAGAGGGTGATGAATGCTCAGTTATTGAATATGTTCAAGGCAGAGATCAATAGATTTCTAGATATTAAAGACATCAAAGGATATGGGGATAGTGCGGAAAAATGGCATTGAGATGGGAGATTAGCCATTATTTGTTTGAATGGCAGAGCAAGCTCGAGAGGATGAGTAGCCTACTCCCACTCCTATTTCCTATGTGCCTATGAAATAGTTTCTTCAAACTGCAAAGTCAAACAAAATCTGAGTTCGGGATTTTAAAGAGATTAGGTGTGAAAATTAAAATGTGACACACACTGGCAATTTTACTGGGATGTTTTGTAGCAGGTTTTCAGTTACTTAAAAGGCCGCAAAAAAGATGGGGTGGGGGAAGGTATGTCCTGATTTGGTTTAGTACATTTTTAGACACTTTTAATAATGGGCCTGTTTTTACTATCAAGTTGCGCCCATTTTCGGGCGTGAAAACTTGGTAAAGTCAGGCATGAGGTGAATGGCGTGATCCGCGCTTTCCTCCGCACCGGTTCCCCTTTTACCAAGGCCCGAAAATGGCCACGTTCAGGACCGCGTCCGAAATGGGCGCATCAGCCATTTAAATGCATTTCCATGCTTAATGGGCTGCACGCCCAACCTTACCAGCACTTCCCCCTTTACCACCATATTCATCTATCCAGAACTGGCGTGAAACAGACATGCTCCACAAAAGTATGATTTGGGCGCTTCAGTTAGTGAGAAGGTGAGTGCCGAGCGTACGAAGGCTCTCTGCTTGAAATCGGTGGGGCGGGGGGGCGGGGGGGGGGGGGGGGGGGGGGGGGGATGTGGGGGAAGGTGGGTCTGATGGCTCTCTCTGCTTGAGATCAGTGTGGGGGAAGGGGGGGTCTGCTGCCACTCTGCCTGAGATCAGTGAGGGGGGAAAGGGGGGGAAGGGGCCCGCGGTCAGTCTGGGTGGCGGAGGGGGTGGGGGGATAAGGGGGTCAGTAATGTTGTGGGGGTGGGTCAATGTCTATGGGGGCCAGGGGGAGGCATAATCTGGCCTGGGAGCGATGTGGCAGGGGAGCACATGCACAGTTGGAGGCGCCAAGCGGAGCTGCAAGATTTTGGGTGCGTTAAGCCCCGCCCACAGGCTTGTGCAAAGCGATTCGGAATCGATGATATTTTTGCAGGCAGAGTGCGCATGGGGGCGCCTGAGAACAGGTCTAAAAGTCAGACCTGAAACACTCCCAGTTTCAAATCCGTCCAGCACTTCGAATCAAAATGGTAAAATAGGGCGCAATGTGTCCACTTTAGGAATTCTTAGATCAGCCCCATTAGCTGTTCACTGATTCTGCTTTTATAAGGGGATTACACCAAAACACTTGAATAAATCATTTATTTGTAAATTTCCATGCTTTTATCTGCTTTATCACAGAAACTGTACCATCTGTTCATTTGAAACTGACAGGTCTCACTGGGTCATCACACTAAGATGAGTTATGTACATTAGTGAATACCATGACTGTTGTGCTTTTTGTGAATATCCATTCATTTCATGTTTCCTCACTCGCGTAACTTTTCTTTCTCATTGGTTAAGTCTGCTGAGATTCTATACTTCAAACACAAACTCGCCACTTACTCAAGTAGGGCTGGGAAACTATAATGTGAGGTTTTTATTCAAAGATTACATTACCGGAGAACTCCTACTAATACATCTTTCTTGGTCAACTGACACATTCCAACTATTGTGCCCAGACATCATATCCTGCCGGATGATGTATACAGATTATGGGCGTACCCACTTAAAGACAAATGACAACAAAGAGGAGTCACTTCACTCCTCCTAACCTGATTATACAATGGGGAGAAACTATTTCCACTGGCTGTGGTATCTTGTACAGAAGGGCACGGTCTAAAACTTAGATCCATCCCTTTCAGGAGTGAAATTAGTTCTTCCACATACAAAGAGTGCTGGAAATTTGGAACTCTCTGCAAATTACAATCAATTGTTATTGTTAAAACTTATAGCTTTTTGTTGGTTACTAGCATGAAAGGATATGGAGCAAAGGCAGGTATAGAACATTAGGTTGCAGATCAGCCATGATCTCACTGAATGGTGGAAAAGACTTGAGCGGCTAAGTAGATTACTCTCCTTTCTAAGTACACTTGCCTTTCCATGTGGTTGGGTTAGGAATAGAAACTCTAGCTGCTCGTCTTTCCTGGTCTGGGAGCCACTTTGAGTGGCACCCCATCCACTAACCTTCACTCTCTCCACTACTGAGGAACAGTGGCAGCCATGTGCATCATCTACAAGATGCAAAGCAGGAACTCACCAAGATTCCTTCGGCAGCACCTTCCAAACCCACGACTCTGATATCCAGAAAGACAAGGGCAGCAGATACATGGGAACACCAACACATGAAGGATCCCCTGCAAGTCATTCACCATCCTGGCTTGGAAATATATCACCACTCCTTCACTGCCGCTGGGTCAAAATCCTGAAACTCTCTCCCGAACAACACTGCGGATGTACCAACAACACAGTGACTGCAGTGGTTCAACACCACATTCTCAAGGGGCAATTAAGGATCAGCAACAAATGCTGCCCTAGAAAGCGACGCCAACATCCCGTAAACGAATAACAAGAAAAAAACACTGGCAGCACCACAGAGTCCATCACTCACAGAGCCATCTTCAGGAAACAGCCTTTGTGTTGTAGAGTGAGATAGTGTATAAAAAGCAGAGTAACATGATGAGAAAGTGGTAATGGATCAAACATCTCTGCCCTGACCATTTATTCCCCTCCAAAATAGAGATTAGAAACATTGCAGGAAAGCTAGGAAAACAAAGCTACATGAACTTGAAAAATAATTTGCATTTATGTAGCACCTTTCACATTCTCAAATCATCCAAATTACTTTTAAAGTGTTGTCAGTATTGTCATACAGGCAAATGAAACAGTCAACTTGGGCTTCCACAAACAGCAATGAGATAAATGGCCATCTAATCTGTTTGGCCATGCTAAATTGCCCATAGTGTCCCGGAATGTGTAGGTTAGAGGGATTAGCAGGGTGAAGTGTGTAGGATTGTGGAATAGGGCCTGAGGTGGGATTGTTGTCAGTGCAGACTCGACGGGCTGAATGGCCTTCCTTCTGTATTGTGGGTTTCTATGATTTAATGATTTTGGTTGAGAGGGAAATGTTGTCCAAAACACCATGAGAACTCCTCCAATCTTGCAAGAGTGCTGGGGGATTAATTACATCTACTCGGACTGGGAGACTGCTGTGCTTCTCAAGTACTCAAGTTTCTAAAGTAAGGCTTGAACCGAAGCCCTCCTACTGTGAGTGTGCTGCCACTGTACCATGGTTAACATTAACGGTCACAAAGCAGCAATTATTGAAGAATTCCACAGCTCCATACCACATTAAACAGTCAGTACTTTCTGGTAGCCATGACCTACAGTAAGCGGGAAATAAGAATGTGAAGAAAGTAGATTAATAGAGTAGCAGTGAAAACAGCCAAGTGCACCTGAATTTATTCACCAAGACCAATTATTTCAAAAGGAAATTGCAAGGGTACTTGAGGGAAATAAACTGGATAAGAGCTGGGGAATGAGACTGGCTGGATTGCTCTACAGAGAGCAGGCATGGACACAATAGTGTGCGATGATGACTCATGACTCCACTTATTCATGTGGGAGATAGGTGCCACTGGCAAAGTCAGTATTTATTATGCATCCCCAATTGCACTTGAAAAAGTGCCAATAGCCCATCTTCTTGAACTGCTGCAATGCATGTGGTGAAGGTACTCCCACGGGGCTGTTCGGAAGGCAGATCCAAGTGTTATGAGCAGGTGAGAGGGTTGAACCGACTCCCTTCTATTCAACCTGCTGGTTTGGTTACAACAAAGATTTAAGTTTCTTTGTTGCAAGGACATGCCTTTTCCAAATCGGAACATATTTAACTATTTAAGCTGTGAGGAACAAGGAGCCAACAAGGCTTTCTTGAATCAAAGAAAGAGCAATTTATTAACCACTAAACAAAACATAATACACACACACACAGAAGTATGCACACAAACATATCAGAAATAAGGGGCATTAGAGTCTAATTTAAAAAAAGTAAAAGAGTATATGGTTAAGTGTCCTTTGATGGTCCGTGAGGTGTACATTTTAAACACCAAGGTCAATTTAGGTTAGCTGGTTTCTTGGATGCGGTCAGATGTAAAAAATCCTGCAATTGTTGAGAGATCTCAGTTTGCTGGTAGGTTTCTGGTAGTGTTGGCTTCTTGAACCGAATGGCACACATATTCCAAAACAGAGAGTGAGAGAGAGCCCTTAGCTTGTTTCCTCTGCTGAAGATTTTCTTGACACTCCCTGTGTCACTTGTGATCTTTCTCTAGTGGCTGGCAGCCTTGCCTTGACATACTTCACCCATTGTGCATTTCCAATAAGTTTTGGGTGCTTCTGTCTTTGGCATGCATTGCTTCATTGCCCAGTATCTTGTGTTTTTAATGTCAGTTGCTTAGACAGTATCAGGTTTCCATGGGTATCTGGATTACAGGAAATGTCTATCTACACACTTCCTGCGGTTGTTTTTTTTTGGTTTCTCACCTTCATTTTGGAATCTGGACTTGCATTTTTAAGCAGTTTACTCTGTCTCGGTTCATATTTGAAAAAAATCCAGTCAGTTGAAAGATGAAAAATTATACTTTCAAAAATAAAGTGGCAGAGCCTTGAAACATCTCCCATCACAAAGAAATGAATTAGATTCACTCTTATTTACATAAGGTGCAAAAACACAAAACAAAATAGAAAAACTCCCATTTACTCTCTTAACCTTGGTCTGGATTACCCCATCAGTCTTAATTGGGTCTCACATTCTGGACAGGGTGTCTGCAATCACATTTGATTTTCCTGCATTGTGTGTGATTTTTAGGTGATCTGGCTGGAGAAACAAAGTCCAGTGGAATAGCCTTGCATTCTGAGTTTTGAATTCCTCCACAGAGGTCAACTGTCTCGAGCCAGTAATAAACCTAGGGATTCCTCTTCTACTGTGGTGTACCATTTCTGAAGTTTGTTCCATTTTTTTGCAGAAATGCCTAATTGGTCTCTCTATTGCTAATTCATACTCCTGGAGGAGGGCAACCCCCTACCCTGAGGTCATTAGCATTGATGGCTACCAGTAATGCTTGGCTAAAGTGTGGAGCTGCCAGTAATGGCTTATTAAAATGGCTTTCAGCATCTCGAAAGTTGCCTGCATTTCTTGGTCCATATTACTTTCACTTTTTGCTGTGTAGTAGGTCTGTTGGCAGGGCAGCTCCGGAGCTTAAGCTTACATTGAATTTGCAGTAAAATACATACAACAGTAAAAATCTCATGGGCCTGAATTTTGCGCATGTTGAGCACGTATGATGACTGGCCCAGAAGCAGCCACTGTTTTCACGTCCAGCTGTGATCGGAACCCAAGCTCGATTTCATGTTGGCTGGTCAGTTAAAGACAAGCCAACATGAAGCGCAACTGGACATTGGTGTGGCACTACCACTGGGGTGGGAGCATGGCGGGCATCAGAGACAATGGGGTCCAGTCTGGGGATTTAAATTCAGCAGAGGCAGCTCACTGAAAGCTGCCAGGAGTTAATGAGGAGCCTCAGGTCGCTGTCCTGGAGAGACCATAAAAATTGGCAGTAGTTATGGCTTCAGCACTTGCTGGGAATGCCAGGTGGGAGGGCAATGCCAGTGGGCACTCTGCCCCTAGCCTACCAGACAAGTGCTTCCCTGAGTGCCAAGTGGGAGAATTTCATGATGCGGGATGGCAAGAGGAGGCACCGTCACCAAACAAAAAAGGCTCGGTTAGCAAGGCATTCCAGGTCAGTAGGCATGATGTTGTGTGTCACATCTGGATCCAGTGCCACAAAAAGATTAATGATCTTCTGTGCTTGGCAAGCAACAGTATCAAGTTGGCATGGTGCTGTGCAGAGATGTCGTGAAGGATGGTTGTCCTTTGTTGTGATTAGGAGCGTAAAATTCAGAGATAGAAAAGACACATACACCTGTGCCAGCCAAGGCTGGGAGATCTACCTGCCAGCCTTGGGTGCATAGAATGGTGAGATGTGCAAATCTGATGGACACCTCAACCTGGTTCTCTAGGGGGCGCAGTTAGAATTGATATGATAATCTTCAACTCCACTTTCCTGCCTTATCTCCATAACCTTTATTCCCTTACTGATTAAAAATCTGTCTGTCTCAGCCTTGATGTGGAGATGCCGGCATTGGACTGGTGTCTCAGCCTTGAACATACTTAACGACCCAGCCTCCATAGACCTCGGTGGTAAAAATTTCCATTGATTCACTACCATCTGAGAGAAGAATTCTTCTCATCTCTGTCTTAAATTGGTGAGCCCTTATTCTGAGATCATGCCCTCTAGTCCAGATTCTTCCACCAGAGGAAACAACCTCTCAGAATTTATTCGGAAGCCCACTGAAAATCCTATATGTCTCAAAAAGGTTGTCTCTCATCTTTCTAAACTCCAATGAGCTCAGACCAAACCTACTCAACCTCTCCTCATAAGAAAATCCCTCCATACCAGGGATCAACCTAGTGAATCTTCTCTGGATTGCCACCAATGCTTTATCTGCCAAGTTTTTGCCCGCTCACTTAATCTGCCAATATCCTTCTGTAAACAAATAGCATAGATGCATTTAAAGGAAAGCTAGATAAACACAGAAGGAAGAAAGGAACAGAGGATATGCTGAATGGATTAGATAAAGACCAGGTTTCTCATGTAGAGTGAAAGTGCTAGTATAGACTTGCCTGGCTGAATGCACTGCACATTCGACATAATGCAAGCTTTTGCTGGATTACAAAGAGCGCTGAATTAGGTTCTGTCATGTAACTAATATTTCAATTAAACAACATAAAATGCTCTGAACACCCTGTTAAACAATAGGTGTTGTGAGATGTGGGCATTGGGTCCCATTCCTCTTCAACTTGCCGTGCACAGTTGTCTTGTCAACTTAAAACATTCTCTTTTAGAAATGCTTTGTCAAGATTTCAAACCATAATCATCTTGTAATCAAACTTGTTTGCTTACCAGAGAACCAGAAATATGAAGCATCCAAATGAAATAAATGTTACACAAAAGGCAGTCAACAAAGTCATGCAAGCTGTTGAGTAGTGTCAAGAACCTATATTGGCAAAGCTCATTTAATGTAATAAAGCAGCCCAAGGCACTTCAGAGGAGCAACATAAAGCAAAATGAGACACTGAGCTACATAAGCCGCTATTAGGGCAAATGGCCAAAAACTTGATCAAAAGAGGTAGGTATTAAGGAGAACTTGAAGAAAGAAAATGGAGAGGTTTTTAAAAGAGATTTAAGGGAGGGAATTCCAAAGCCTTAGGGCCTTGGCAGCTGAAGGCACAAGACAGTAATGCTGGAGCAATTAAAATCAAGAGGCAAATTACATGAGATAGAGATGTTTTGAAAATATATGGGGCTGAAAGAGGTTTCAGAGAGAGGGAAGGGTGAGGCCATGGAGTGATTTAAAAAAAGGATGAGAATTTTAAAATCAAGGTGTTACTTGACTGGGAGCTGCTGGGGTAGATTTTGTTAGCAGTGGGGTGACAGATGAAAAGGACTTAGTGTAAGTAAGTTTTGGATGAAATGTGGGAAACCAGCCAGGGGTGCTTTGCAATAGTCAAGTCTAACTGGAGGTAATAAAGTTAAAGATCAACAGCAGATGATCTGAAGCAGAGGCAAATCGGGCAATGCTACAGAGGTAGAAATAGTCTATCTTATTGGTGGTGCAGTGATATAGAGTTCAAATTCAAATTAACTATTTATATTTAATACTTTTAAGAAGTCTTTACTACTTTATTGAACCTGAGCTCAGAAATGCATATTCTTAGATTACTTGTCACTAGAGCAGAAGGGATTTGAATGATCAAATATCTGTTTATGCCTTGCTGGATTTACTGTTTTCAAAATCAAAAGCATAAAGCTGTTTGAAAAATTCCATTAACATTAACTTGTTGCAATTATGAGGTTTAAAAGATTAGATTTTGAGACTGTAGTTTCCAATTTAAGGTGGCCATTTGATCTGTTCTGCAGTCTGCCAGACAGTAAACCTGGATTTGATTGTTAGAGTTCAAAAGAAGGTTCTAATTGTTTTACTGGGAAGAATGTGCAACATATTTGCACTTGGAGACAATGGCAGCAGTCTCTTAGGACTCGTATTTCTGAAAACTGAGGGAAGTGCCTGGAAATGGCAAAATTGGGATAGGAAGCCCTTTGGAAGTTAGGATCAACTGTGGACACTTTGCTTTCAGGATTTTAATTCCATGGAGTGTGCAATTTGAGATAAGCATACAAGAAGAATGTTTCTCTCTGTAGTTTAACATATAAGCTAACTACAGCAAGGAAAATGATGTTTAATCGATCGTGCTTTTATTCATTGTTGCAGTAGAAGTTTAAAACATGAATTCTTTTTATGTCATTCTTTCAGCCAGGAACCAGAAGTTTGCTTCCCTTTTTAAAAGTTATCACTGCGGAGATCATAACAAAATATTATAGTCTATTTAAGTATGCATCACTTACATCAGCAATTAATATTGATAATCCAGCTGATATGTGAAATCAAAAATCAGATATTCACTCCTAGTTTCTAGCTTTGTGACTGATAGTAAATAGGTGTGGAGGTGAAAATGGAAAGCAATACTGGACATAGACTAACTAATACTGCAACTGAGAACAGAAGACTGAGGAGCTCATTTACATTCATTGAGATCGTGATTGATTTGCACCATGGCAAACTCCTTGATGTTTGCATGTATCCAAACTATATATGCTTTCATTGTCTCCTGTAGATCCTCATAACTGAGGACTCCAGTATGGGATCGCATGTGCCACCGTCAGGGAACCTGCAGCATGGGTTGCCTTCAGTGGGAACGGAAAATCCACTAGTGGGGAGGGCTGGAGGTTTCTGCCCATTATTCTGGTAAATCTACTCTGCAATCCCTCAAAAGCTATGATATCATCCCTACAAATGGCAAATCCCTACAAGTGGCCAAATTTGCATAATATTCCAGTTGTGGTCTAACCAGTGCTGTGTGTATCGGAATCATGACCTTTACCTCCTTGTATTCTGGCCCTCTAGACATAAAGGCCAGAATTCTGTTAACATTTTTGATTATTTGCTGCACCTATGTATCTGGACTTCAAAGTTTCCTTGGAACTTTGCTGCTTTTCACCATTTAGAAAGTACTCAGTTCCATTCTTTTTAGGCCCAAAGTGGGATAACTTCACATTTGCTCACACTGAAATCCACTTGCCCTGGTCTCTTTTTCCATCTAAAGGAACAATTTTCAAATTGACAGAACTTCAGATACATTGGGCATCTGCAATGTTCTCAACTACTTCCTTTGAATTATGGAATGGAAATCATCTGGTCCTGGACACCCGTCACTCTTCTGTCACTTTCATCATTACTGTTATTTTTCTTATGTTGATTTGGAATGAGCACCTGCCCTTGAATCAGTAATAATATGCTTGAAAATTTGACATGCTGACCACTTCCTCTATTGTAAATTATGATGAAAATTATTGTAATATTTGTTAATTTTATCTTCATTGCAAATATTACCATTACCAAATATTAAGGGGTCCATATTTTCTGACCTTAATCTTCCTAATTGTAAAACAAATTTCATTTTCAAATCCCTCAAGTTTCTTTTCATGCTCTTTTAGTCGCCATGTTTTGTCAACCTGTGTGTTCTCTATATCTTTCCCATTTGCCAGGATCTGTGGTATATTTTGCACTTTTGCATCCTGTTTTAGCTTTCAGTTGTCTCTTACCTCTTCAGCCATGTATGGCTGTCTTTCTGACGAGTGCAGCTTTTTACTTTTGAGGATCTAAATTGGTTCAGTATCACATTAAATTTATTTATGAATACCTCCCACTCCCACTGATCATCGGTTGCATTACCTGTAACCAGTGTACCCAGTTTCATGTAGATGGTCTTTATCTCATCCCATTAAAGTAAGTCTTTGTCAAACCTAGAACCTTAGTAGCCGTTTCATGTTTCTCCATTTTATGCACTGTGGGGTGGATTTTACACTTCCTTTTTTTTGGGGTGGGGGGGGTGGTGGGATTAGCAACAGTTTAAAATCCCACAGGAGTCCCAAAATGTGATTTATGCCAGCAAGATTTCCCATGGCAATTATCCCAGATCCCTATCAATGATGTAACAGGAATCCCAATGTTCGACATCAGGATCCAGTTAAGAATTGAGGACAATTAAGGTTCGTAAGTAAAACAAAGAGGATAGAAGGGGATTGATAAGTGCGGCTATCTGAAGGGATGTTTCGATATGTGAATTAGCATGCCAGTGGGAAAAACAAGTGATTACCTATGTGATTAAGGGAGAAACAATGCTGTCGAAGAGGTGACGTCAAAGTGAAGAGATAAGGGAATTGGCATTTATGTGCTAAAAGCTGGGTCCACAGGGTGGGTAACATCAAAGAGGAAAAGAACGATGTATCCATAGCAAGATAATAAAAGGAAGGGACATAATAGAAGTAGCTGCCACCATAGCCACACCCAGCTGCAGAAAACAGTCTCCCGAAAACAAGTTGTTAAAAGATGGCTGGTTAAAATCTAAAACTCGAACAGAAAAGATCATGCCTTCACTGAAACTGAAGATGGTTTTCCCAAATGTGACAAATAACCTGTGGTTGGTATCTATCTACTGGATTTAGCTCAGAGTTATATAATATTGGATGTTGTTTGGGGAAGAGAAACATTGCAGAGTTCAGGATATGTAGATAGTTGAGGAACAATGGGGTAGCTTCATGAAACACTGCGTGTTTAGTCATCAGGGTAGTGAAGTGGACTTTTGTAGTGTATTGGAGCCTGTCTTTTCATATATATTTCCTTGTAAGTTAATATTCTTTACTGTTCCTCCCTGGTTTACATACCTTTCTCACGTTACACCCTAAATTGAAAATATACACCACTAAGAACTTGTGTTCCAAGTTGCCCTTCTGGGCTTTGGGATACTCTCACATTTAACATCAGTGGGGTTCTCAACAATCCCCATTGAATATATTTAGATGTCATTAACAAGTCTTTACACCTGCTAATTCCCTACCCCTGTTTAGATTGTCCATTCGTGTCAGCAAATCACAACAGCTCTTCCAGGGTGTGCATCTGGAGAGCAGAACTCAGCAGAGTTCAGTTGAGTGCATTGCTCAGGTGGGTGAAGAGGGTCATGCCTATGCTAACTGCTTCTTGTTGCTAATAGTTCATTCTAACATCACAGTTCTTTCCTGTCCTGGTACTGATGCCAGAGTACTCTGGAATTGAATCCTTCCTTTTGTCAAGAAGCAGAGGTAGTTTTAAATTATCTGTATTTGTTTTGCTGGATGTTAGAAATAAGGTATAGATTTAAGTGGGTTTAATTTAGTGTGTGTGGAAAGGGGGAAGACTCTAGTTAGGTTAATGTTAGACAAAGGTGTTTGCATGTATAGGAGATTTGGTTTCAGTTCAAACTGTCTCCATTGTGCTGAGAGTTTACAGCATGAAAAGTAAAGAAGAGCATTAGAGAAAGAAATAGTTGTTGCTTAGCATCCAGGGGTACCTTGAGGGTAGGAAGGTTTTTTGAATTTAGTTTTAGGTGAATTCATAGCTAATAGAAGCCAGAAGCAGAATGAGCTCCACAGTGAGAGGGGGAACATCTCTCACAACTTTGTGAGAAGAAAAGCAATACAATGGAGGTAGGGGGAAGGAAACAAGTTCCAGAAATCTAAAGAAAAGCTAGTTAAGGAAACCGGAGAATGAAGAGAAGTTTCCAGGAAGTCTGAAGTTAAAGGAACAAAGGGAACTTGAACTGGGTACTGTTTATTGAGGTTACAGACAGAGCTGAGGAGTTAGCTAATTAGAAGCCGGAGAAAAAATTCTAAGGTTTATGATATCTTGCTACAGCCTGTGAAGTGATAGTTGAAGCAACTGTAAAGCAATTGGTGGCTAGATCTTAGCGTTTGTGTAAAAACTTGAAAGCATTCAAGACAAAGGAAAGTTGTAAGACCTGGAAGCAGATCCTTGTTGGGAAATGTTGAGAAAAGAAACGTTGTTTGAAAGAAGATTCTAAACCACATCTTCTTGATAGTGGAGTTTGGAATCACTTGTGTGGAAGCTGGAGTCCAGTGAGAAATGTTGGCTCATGGTGTAGTAATCATCTGGGGGGATTTGAGGAGAAATCCACTGATGTTCACTTGATTCAGAGTGGAGTGTGTCTGACCACAGTCAGCCTGGGGACTTAAAGGAACTGTGTGTTTACTGCAACCATTATGGCATAAGATATATTTTGTAACTCATGTAATGTGAAGATAAGTGGAAGTGAAGGAGTATTGTATTGTAGTCAAACTGTTCATTTTAATAATTTTCTTGTTAAAAGCAGTCTTGGGACTCTGTTCATCTACATTTTCTAACAAAAAAAGCAGGGGTCCACTCTGGTTCCTTCCCATCTAGTAGTAACATCAATGCAGATCATAACACTTTCCACATCCCTCCTTCAGCCATGTGCTCACCACTCTAATCTGCTGATCTCTGTGTCAATTTATACAGGGCTTGAGTATTAACCCACATATGGTAACCCCTTAAAATCCGTTTCTTTAATTTGGTTCCAAGTTTCTAGTCGTCTCCAAACAGATCCTCTTGCCTACTCAGCCCTACATTTTTGGTCCTAACATGGATCACAATGACTGAACCTCCCCTCCGATATCCTTTCAAACCAATTAGAGGTTTTCCTCATCCTGGCACCAGGTAAGCAGCATACAGTACAGTAATCAATTTACAAAGGATGCTTGCTATCTGTTCTGGTAATTATTGAACGTCCTACAACTAAATTACATTTCGCTGCCTCCACCCCCCACCTTTGGACAATCTCTTGCTCCAAGCCATGGCCCTCAACATTTCTTGAGGTTAACCTATTATGTCAATTTTAATTTTCTCACTGGTTTCTACTCCCACTTGTCAATAGCTAACAAAACTAACCAATCAAATCAGCAATACATTGCTTAGATAAAAGTCACCAGTCTTTTCTTGTCCTGCAGAGTTAACATTGGCGACATTTGTCTGCTTAATGTACATGGAATGAAATTGATATTCCTTCTCCATTTTATGAAGCAGGAAAATAACATAGCACAAGATTTTATTCATACATTCTCATCACATTCAGGTGCTTGACCTGGTAATTGCATAACCTGGGCTAGGCTTTGATCTTCACTGAAGTTTTTAATATTTTTGCTTTGCATTCATCACATTTACGAGTGGGCTTTAATTATTTAAAGCCATTTCTCTGGAAGGTGTTACACTCCTAAAATCATACCAGCCTGTGCTGACTGCATACTAGATTCGGCCATTCATACTTTTATTGCCATATTTAGGGGAAAGTCCCACTCTTGGTCAAGAGTCAAAGATTAATGCCTGAAGATGGGTCTGCGATTTATTATTTAATATTTAATCACTTGTCACAGAAAGCTGTATTACTTGGGCATTAAAACCATGATAGCAAGGCAGGTCATCATTGGCAAGGCAAAATGGGTAACAGTGAATTGGCAACCTGTTTTACAACTCCCTGTTTTTCCTTTCCATGAATGCAATGGTTTTTTTAAAAATTAAAATGAGGCACAGTACCCGGCTTGTGCATCAAATCACTGAAATAAATGCTCTGGAGTTTACCAAAGCCAACCAGGTATCCTCTTTTAAGCTGAATAACTAATTGACAATTTGTTTCTGATGTCTCATTGTGAATGGTTCACTCAAAGAGCAAAGTTGAAAATCATACATTGTGTATATCAGATGTCGGCTAATCCATGTGGAATTGTATTTCATACCACTTCTGCAATATGATATTCAGCATCCAAATTCTAACACCACCACCATCCAATTAAGCTTTTCATTCACAATATTGTCCATCCAAAGGTGATTTGCTCTTCAATTCTGTTTGTTGCATGCCTTTCATGTACTGATTTATCAGGGGCACTGAGAAAATGGGAGTAGGCATTTAATATCCATAAGCTCTGGAATTCCCTTCTCATTCTTCACTGATTCACCTCTTTTAAGACCAAGCTTTTGTCTACCTGTCCTAATATTTCCTTCTGTGGCTCAAATGGTAACACTCCAGTGAAATATTTTGAGACATCTTACCACATTCAGGATGCTAAATAAATGCATGTTGTCTTAATATTTCTCTACACAGCAGCAGTACTAAGTTAGTTTTAGCTACAAATCTGAATTACAGACATTGTACTCTGAACTGGCAAGGTGGGGGAGTGCACAGGGAAAAGGGCAAGATATCAAAGATGGCAATCTGGCTGCAGCATATTTGGCTCCAGAAGTTGTCTTCTGTCTTCTGCTTCCAAACAGATTTATAATGTTAATGAGGGAGGCAGACTTCACTTGGATGTGACCAGGGGCCTATAGATTACTCAAGCAAGATATCGGTTTGTCAAAGGAGGCATTAATTTATTAATGCACACTCTAGATTCCACGCAATTCAAACACTGAAGGATTATTTAATCTCATTTTTAAAAAAGTATGGGAACAAGATGGTTCAGGACAAAACAGGACCAAAATTGTAGGCATGTTCAGTGTCACCAAGATTACAGAACAGCTTTGAATAGGTATTTTATCCCTGTCACAATATCATAGCTTACAGTGCCACCTTCCCCATTTAATTACTAAAAATAAATCCAGTTTGTTAATCTGGAATCTGAACCTTGCTCAATTGCATTTTATGAATATTACTTCTGATGTTGCTTGCAGAGAAACAAGGTGCAGTTTCCAACAAGCAATTTGTCATTTTCCAAGACTTGAAGGACATAAGAATCACTGCAGGAGCAGAAAGTCACAGTGCTAGTCTCAAGTTTGTATGACACAAGATCTGCCAACAAGAAAGGCAAGACTCTTTCAATAAGAGACTCATCAAAATATCCTAAAATGCCACCACACTAGTACAATAAGATGCAGTCATAACATGGTGCTATCACAGCTGTCCTGTCTACAAAGGAGATCTGACATTTTTTTGAGGAACTAAGAAAATGACTTAATTCAGAACTAGTATTTTTTTTCTTCCTGCGATCCAGGTCTGATAAGTAAATATTCATGAATAGAAGTCAGATACGAATCCAATTTTTAAATAGTCACAATGACAGCCTCTGCAATTTTAATTGGTCTTATGAAAAAGATCTAGTTAATTTTTGGATTGCCCAATATTTGCTTTGGGACATCTTCAAAAAGCATACACAAGTCAATTGTCCACTTCTGGGGCAAATACACTCATTCGTAGATATAGATTAGCAGAAATAGCAACCATTTTCCAACGACAAACCAGTGTGTGTATAAGATTTTAAAAATAGAAAACTACAAAGGAGGATGAATCAAATTTGCTTCTCTGCAGTTCAGGAATATAACAAAGCTATATCAGAAGCTTTTGACAAGCACAAAATTGCATTCAAACTTGGCAGAAGATTTCACTTTCTTCCATTGAAACAATCAGAATGAGAAATTTTAAAAAGCCTTTAAATTAATCATTCAAAACAGAAAGGATGCATCAACATAAGCTTAGACCAGAGAACTGGCGAAAGATGCTAGACTTCTTGGCATGCTTATACAAGTCGAGAAGTGTACTGGATGAAGAAAACTCCTCAGAAAAATATCCACAGAAAAACTGTGAGGTTATGAAGCAAGAGAGAAAGAGTGTGTCTAACACATGATTAACTAATGTCAGTGCTACTTAATTAATTACATCATACATTAGCCAATGATGAGTCCAAAGAAGACTTCTACTCCACCCTGGACACCATACTCTCCAACATTCCTAAGATAAGATCATTCCATAGAAACCCTACAATGCAGAAGGAGGCCATTTGGCCCATCGAGTCTGCACCGACCACAATCCCACCCAGGCCCTATCCCCACCTATTTACCCACTAATCCCTCTAACCTACGCATCTCAGGACTCTAAGGGGCAATTTTTTTAACCTGGCCAATCAACCTAACCCGCACATCTTTGGACTGTGGGAGGAAACCGGAGCACCCGGAGGAAACCCACGCAGACACGAGGAGAATGTGCAAACTCCACACAGACAGTGACCCGAGCCGGGAATCGAACCCGGGACCCTGGAGCTGTGAAGCAGCAATGCTAACCACTGTGCTACCGTGCCACCTCCTTGGGGACGAGAACGCCAGGTTTGAAAGGACTCCCAACTCTGGAAAGAAACTAGCGGAAAGGAAAGAGTTGGGAATTGCAACTCCAATGGGGTTCTCCTGCTCATCAAATGTGTGGAACATCAGCTTGCAATCACTAACGCACTATTCCACCAAAAAGACAAGTTCAAGACTTCCTGAAGACATCCACGATCAAAGCACTGGCACATGATCGATTTTATCATCATCCAATCCAGAGACCAAAAGGACACCCTCATCACCAAAGCAATGACCAGTGCAGATGACTGACCGCTGGCTCATCCACTCCTCGATGTCCATCAAACTCCACTAGAAGCAGCGGAGAATGAAGAAACAGCTCCAGAAAAAGATCAACGTTGAGTGGCTTCAAGAGCCAAGCAATGCTAGTGAACTTCCCGCAATGTCTTCTCCAAAATCTCAAACGTTCATTTTAATGGAATGGAGGAAAATTGGAAAGAGCTCAATCTCTTTCTCATCTCAAACTGTGTAGAAATCTTTGGCTGCAGGATCAGGAAACATCAAGACTGGTTCGACGAGAATGACCACATGATCCAAGACCTCATCAAAAAGAGGAAAGCTCTCCACACCTGGCAAAATGACATAACAGCAAGGCAAAGAAGAGGACTCACCAATCAGCAAATGTGAAGGTTTAAAGAAGAACTAGGTAAATCAAGAACCAATGGTGGACTGTGAAAGCTAGTCCTTGCTGACAAGCACGACACCTGGAGCTTCTTCAGTGCCACCAAGGTAATATATGGACCCACTACCCTAGGTGCAGAGTATGGATGGAATCCTCGAGACACAGAGAAAACATCAACCTTCAATGGAGAGAACACTTCAAAGAACTCCTACACCATGATGCAATCAGAGACAAGGACATGTTTGAGGAAATCCCCCAACTCCCAATCAAAGATGATCTTGGGACTCCCATGCAGCATGAAGTCAACACCACCGTTAAACACGTGAAGAGTGGGAAAGCTGCAGGAGTAAATGGGATTCCAGCAGAGTGTTTCAAACTTGAAGAGATCACCTGTCATCTCCATCACTGTTCCTGAAAATCTGGGGCAGGAAAGAAATTTCTGCTAGCCTCAGCGATGTCATCATTGCCATCTTTTTCAAGAAAAGGAGACAAACTGGACTGTGGGAATTAGCAAGGAATCTCCTTCTTTCCATTGCCTGAATCCGCGCTAGCCGCTTTCTCCCAGGCTCTGAAGAAATCCTTCTGGAAAGTCAATGTGGCTTCCAACCAAACCGTGGGACAGCAGATCTGATTTTCACGGCTCGATGACTTCAAGAGAAATGCCAAGAGCAACATCAACCACTGTACGTGGCCTTCGTCGATCTGACCAAAGCTTTTGATTCAGTCAATCGGGAAGTGCTATGGAAGACCCTGTCAAAGGTTGGCTGTCTAGAGAAAGTCATCAGCATCCTCTGGCTCCTCTATGACAAGATGTTAATGACAGTCATCACTGACGGAAATAAGACAGAAACCTTCAAGGTTAAGACTGGAGTCAAGCAGAGATGTGTCATCGGCCCCACTCTTTTCTCCATCACTACCATCCTTCACCTTGTCAAGAACGAGCTTCCCAGTGGAGTGGACGTTGTCTACAAGATGGACAGAAAACTTTTCAACTTTAACCAGTTGAAATCCAAGAAGAAAATGATACTGACATCGCAAAGTGGAATATGCGGATGACATCACCATCTCTGCTCTCTCAGAAGAGAATATCCAAGCCACGTTTGACACCTTCACGGAAGCGTACTGAAGCTTCAGTCTCAACTTCAACCACAAGACGACTCAAGTCCTTCACTAACCTGCCCAGGGCAAGATCCGGTCTCTCCTCCCATCAAGGGCAATGGAGAAATCCTCCCAAATGTGGAACATTTCTCCATCTGGGGAGCCACCCCTCATCTAATGACACCCCTGACATCAATGCAGAGATCCAACATCATAGCTAATCTGCGAGTGCCGTCTTCGGACGCCCAAGGATGAAAGTCTTCGGCGATTGACACCTGTGATACTAAGATCCATGTGTACAAGGCAGTTTTCCTCCCAACTCTTCTATACGGCTCAGAAACTTGGACTACATGCAGATGCCACCTCAAGGTCCTGGACGGGTACCAGCAATGCAGCCCGAAATGGATTCTCAGCATCAGCTGGGAAGACAGGCGTACTAACATCAGCGTCCTTGAGGAACCAAGAGCACCAGCATCAAGGCCATGATCATCCGAGACCAAATCTGCTGGATCGGCCACAAGAAATGCAGCATAGACGTGAACACCTGGGAGACCCTTGCTTAGAAGAGACCTCGGAGGAACCTCCTGATTGAAAGAACACAATCCTTCCAGGAAACCTGATGGCAAGAGTAGGCCCAGTAAAGAAGCTTGAGAAAGGAATACCACCGAGTGAAAGTCCAAGGACCGAACCCACCTGCCAAGTGTGCAATCAAAGATGCGATTCTAGGATCAGGCTCATCAGCCATGCAAGGACTCTCAAAATCCATGCCCGGTAACGTGGAATTTCTTAGGTGGACAATCATACACGTTAGCGAGTAATCAGCGAAGAAGACATTAGCATATCCCATCTATTAACCCTTAATACTACACCTTCCCCAAGTATACTATCCAATCTTCAACAACAATATGGAACAAGCTCTGTTTACAACTACAGATGGCCACAGTATTCTCAGCCCTGAGCATTTTTGCGAAGTATGGAGTTTCTTCCTTTTCTTGGAGGACATCAGAATAGGACAGCAATTATCATTGCTGGCAAACGGAGTATAGGGTTCAAGATGACTGAACAAGGAAAATTAAGACCTTTCAACAAAAGACTCAAAGAAGACAAATGAGCATTGACCATTGGACTCTCTGGGACTAGAAGAGGACTCACCATTCCGAGGAATGTGTTGTGCCCTTGAGGTACAGCGGGAAAGACCTGCAGAAGATGAATGATCTACAACCGCAGGCAAGACTGTTGCAGCCATATCAGTCACTGCTGCTCCAAGATGGAAAAGGTATGAAAATCTGAGGTTTTAGTTAATACAAACGACATGGGAAAAAAAGGCAACATTTCTGTACACTTTTCAGGAAGAGATGATTTCCTAATGATATTTCGGAAGGAACATCTATTTTCTGCCGGCAGTGGTAAGCGAGCCACACTATTGTCAGTGCGGAGCTGCCCCACTCTGGGCAATGGAAAGAATTGCTGAGGATATGCAGATAAAACAGCACCATCTTCTGTATTAAGATACATTTTTTGTGTTAACTCAGGGGCAACACTGCTGAATAGGACTGTGCAGTTACAGAAGTGCAAAAGATGTTGTCGCAACTTGTGCTGACATACAGCTCTGGGGGCGGGGGGAAACGACGACATTCAGCTGGGACTGAAGTAAGGGTGTCACTTGAATTTTATCCCAGGAAGTTACCAGCTCTTTTGTAGTATGATCCACAATGGAATCTGACATGGACTCAGGCAAGGCATTCTCTCTGGAAGACTCTTCATGGACAACAAGAGCAAGATTGTATATTACCTGGGCAGGTTCAGTGGAATAAAGATCTGAAAGTTGCTCAGCCATTAGAAACACAGCTGATTTCTCACAAAAGGCATCAGAGTCTTTGCAAAATGCATCCATCAATTGGAAAGACGCATCAACCTCCAGAACCTCATTGTCTCAACAGACCATTCACTACTGCAATGGCTTCTTCCCTCATCACTTTCTTGCGGAAAGGACCCATTCAGGTCCAGCAGGTGTTCGTGTAGATTGTCACTGCCTGCCACAATGTCTTCTGTATTTACCACTTCTGGCCTAACTTCATAAGGAACTGAGATTCATAACCTCAATTTTCGCTCAAGGTCTAGTGGAGGGGAATAGTTTTAGATAGATGTGCGGGGATGTTTTTCACGCAGAGAGGGGTGTGTGCCTGGAACGCGCTGCCAGAGGCGGCGATGGAAGCAGGCACATTAGCAACATTTAAGAGATATATGGATGGGTACATGAATAGGGAGCAAGTGGAGGGATAGGGACTAAGGGCAGAAAGTTTTTTTTCAGTTTAGTTAGGGCATCATGATCGGCACAAGCTTGGAGGGCCACATGGCCGGTTCCTGTGCTGTATTTTTCCTTGTTCTTTGATGATGTCTCTGTGACTGTTGATTGAATAAACTTCCTCAGCTGCTGTCAGCATAAGTTCCACTTGTCCTAAACAAAAGGTTGAACATTGTTCCAGGAATGACACTGGGTTGTTGAAATGCTGAGCATCATTCATTTTTTCAAAGATTCCTAGATACTAACATTCCCATTCAATAAAGATGTACGTTGATTGATTGATGGGAGAATCAATGATCTGTCACCCCTTGCAAAGACGACAAGCAATAATCCTGCCTTTAATTGGAAGGTCTGTCACCTGGATCTTGTAATTTGATGTCTGATAGATGGTGATTATCTGAAGCAAGTCAAGACTATCATCTAATATGCTAATAGCCCCAGTATCAATTTTAAAGGTGGCATCAAAACCTTTAACCTGCACTGTGACCAATAGTCTGGACAAAGACCATTCATTTCCCTTATGAACTGTGCACTTTTCTCTTTATCTTGATTTCCAATTTCTTGGATGGAGCATGTTTCAGATATCTTCTGGCCTTCTACCTAGTTTGAGGTTGTCAAAATTCCCAGTCCCTACACTACAAGTCGTCAAAACAGGCTGCTAGTGTGGCGTTTCCCACCCTGCTGCCAAGTTTTATAGGTTCTTCTATGAGTGGAGCTGCTGGCTCTAGACCTACCCTAGCCTAACTCCTCCCCAATTCAATCAAATCAAATCCAATTCAGAGTCCCATCAAGTTGAGACATTTCCGATCCAGGCTGACAAGACAGGGCAAGCGATCAAATCACCCTGTCCTGGGCCTGATCTACATGAGCCAAGCTGATTGGAGGAGCAAAGCAACACCTCCTCCAAGACTTGAGCTCATTTGCATCTTAGCCAAAAGGCCGAGACACTGCTTTTAAAAATTGCTTCATATGAAACTTCAATGTAACCTAATGACCTCAACCAAGTGCAGCATCCAATCCATACTACACTTGATCTTAGCCAGGGTTATGTGGAATCACACTGAATTATAGCTTGGTTGAACTTTGAACTTGGCCTGTCTAGCATATTAGATCTCAAGGTCATCTTTCGTCTTGAGAAAATCAGAGCTCTACATCTCAGTCACCCATGGGGTTAGCTCATTCTTCAGCACCCAGTTTCTGTAAGAACAGGCTATGCATTATAGGTGAGTTTGAAACAATTCAACCAATTCCCCAGGTTGATGTGACCTTTGGTTAAAAAATGCTCATTCCATAACTAAGTTTCGCTTCATGCTGAAATAGATACCAAAGGGTTTGAGAACTGTCTCAAAGTCTATTGTGGACTTCTCCACTCCCTGGCTCAGAATGCCATCTGCTACTGGACCTACAATCAAGAAAGAAACTGACTTGATGCTTCTAATGGGTGGCACTGCTGCCTCACAACACCATGGACCCAGGTTCGATTCCCGGCTTGGGTGATTGCCTGTGTGGAGTCTGCACGTTCGCCTTGCCAAAGTCAGGATCGGGGTAGGGACTGCTCACCAGGTAATGTCATCTCTAGTGTACCTCCTCCTTCCATAGAATTTGTGAGTATGAGCTACTGTTGAGTTTTCCTTCACCCTTGTTCCTCAATTACGCTGATTTTTTTTTTAAAACATTGGTTTCTCCACTATTGCCTCCATGTTCTGAGATGGTCCTTCTGATGTGTGGATTTGAGGTGTGACACTTAGTTACTGGACAGACTCAGTCATACTCTGGCACTTGCTTAACATTGATTTATCAGTACTACAAACGGGTGAGAGTAGGTGTGTTGCTCCTGGGTCTGGTGTTCCAACCTCCCCTTCAAGAATCTAACACATCAGTGCTCCATCATCAATTAGTATATCCTATTTATCAACCCTTTATACCACTGAGCGACCTCTGGTTCACAGCCTAACTCCTCCCCAACTCAACACCTGCCCTAGATTGGGCACATAACCCATCCTCAAGGCTAATTGATTGCCTTCCCACTGGGCAGTCACCATTTGGCCTTCCGACATTTGATTTGCCGTGCTCACACAGAAGGAACAGGAGCGATCAGTCATCACACTTCCCACTCCACCTCACTCACCCTGCTGGAAACCATAACATCCTGCCCAAAAACTCAGCAAGATTGCCTAGTCAAAAAGGATCATGGGAACTTTTGCCAGGACAGGAATCAAGCAGTGACATGAAGCAGTGATGCTCGTTATATTTCCTGGGAGCCAAGTGCAGTCTTCCTCATTACAGAACACAATTAATTATTAAAGGGATTAAAATCATAGAACTGGGGGGGGGGCTTTGATACACCACAAGGGGGCTGTAACTACATATATCACTGCTTTCTATATAACAACCCCAGACTGAAAGTGTTTTGCTAGAAGCAGTAAGTCACTGCTCAGGGTGCCAGACACTCAAGGACCAGAGATATGCATTTGTTGATGGTATAAGTGTACATGCCTTGTTGATGGTTGGATATTGTAATTAGGCAAGCATAGAGCTGCTGTAATTGGTCAAATACTACTGTGGGAAGCAAATGAAATAATCAGAACTATTAGTTGGAATTGGATATTGATTACCTTTGAATGAGTGAAGAGTTGGTGTATGTAAATCACTTGTAACTGAACCCAAGATATAATTGCTGTTGCATTGCATAGACTCCCAGAACAAGAAAACGTGTGGGGAAATAGATTCCCCTGCTATAGCTTGATTAAAGATCTGAAAGGAGAACTCCAAGGGTCACACTGATCGTTCATGTGAGAAAAGTACAAGGATAGTTGGATAGCTGCAAAATTCCCCTAACCACCATTCATAGCCTGCACCAGTGTGGGTGGCGCAGGTAGCAATAAAATACTTCTTAGAATGCAGGAATGTGTGATCTCCCACAGTGCAAGTAAAAGAGCCCTAATAAAATAGTACCCAGTTTTGTCATCTGCTCCTCCAAGTAGTACTTGATTCAATACTGCCCACATTGGCACAATGAAAAGTAATTACCTAAAAACAGCTATGTTGAACTGACTGCCACACTTTTATTCTACAATACAGAAGTCCTGAAATAACATTGAAGATTGCTATCCCAACCAATAGGAATGATATGACATGAGATTACCCCAGGCTTTGAAAGATACTGCCGTTACATTTCGTTAACAGTTCTCTCCTAATACCGGAGGATAAAGAAATTCAGTATTGTGAGTTGCATCTGCCAAAGTCCCGTGTAATACATTTCAAATGAAAAATATAAATTTATATCAATGGCATGTTATTAGAACAAAGAACAATACAGCACAGGAACAGGCCCTTCGGCCCTCCAAGCCTGCACCGATCATGTGTTCCTAACTAGACCATCCATTTGTATCGCTCTATTCCCAGTCTGTTCATGTGGCTATCTAGATAAGTCTTAAATGATCCTAGCGTGTCTGCCTCAACCACCTTGCTTGGTAGTGCATTCCAGCCCCCCACCACACTAAAAAAAACATTCCCCGCATATCTGTATTGAACCTTGCCCCCCTTACCATGAACTTGTGACCCCTTGTGTTTGTCATTTCTGACCTGGGAAAAAGCTTCCAACTGTTCACCCTATCTATGCCCTTCATAATTTTATAAACTTCTTTTAGGTCGCCCCTCGACCTCCGTCTTTCCAGGGAGAACAACCCGAGTTTACTCAATCTCACCTCATAGCTAATACCCTCCAGGCAACATCCTGGTAAACCTTTTCTGCACTCTCTCCAAAGCCTCCACGTCCTTCTGGTAGTGTGGCAACCAGAACTGGATGCAGTATTCCAAATGTGGCCTAACCAATGTTCTATATAACTGCAACATCATATGCCAACTTGTATACTCTGTGCCCCATCCAATAAAGGCAAGCATGCCTTATGCCTTCTTCACCACCTTTTCCACTTGTGCTGCCACCTTTAAGGATCTGTGGACTTGCATACCCACATCCCTGTGTCTATACCCCTAATGGTTCTGCCATTTATTGTATAGCTCCCCCCTGCATTAGATCTACCAAAATACATCACTTTGCATTTATCTGGATTAAATTCCATCTGCCATTTCTCCACCCAATTTTCCAGCCTATATCCTGCTGTATTCTCTGATAATGTTCATCACTATCCGCAACTCCAGCAATCTTTTTCCATGCATGTGTTGCAGTCTTTGTTCAAGAGCAACAAGACCCTTCAAATAAAGAAAACTGGTTGCATGTAAACTCAAAATCTCTTATGGAAATGTGAAGAGCTCACTTTGAAAGTGAAAAATACCCCTTTGCAAAATATTCCAAATATTCTCATTTTTCACAAATACATAACAAGACAGTGGTGCAGAATAAGTCTGATTGATTACTACTTGTTGCCCTAGGGAAACTTCATACAAACCAGCTTGATTCATCTGGTACTCTCCCTTCTTCCCTAACCAAAAGGTGATGAGGAAATCTGCAGCGCCCCTTTCAGTCCAGTTCAAGCTCAGCTAAATCTGGGCACACCGGGGGACTCACCAAGAGCTTCAGCTGTTCATGGCTATACCTGAACAGTTTCCACCAGCACAGTCAGAAAGTAGAGAAAGGAAGCAGAGATGAGAAAATTTGAAACATTACAGCTTACATTCCTGATGCTCCAGATCAGCAAACTCTCTTTAATCCAGGACATGTGGAATGATGATTACCAATCACAACAGGAATTTCTGAAACTATCCTTATGTATCAAAAATCTTTGTTCAGATCTTGGGTCCTCTGGAACTGATCCTACAATTTGGCATGTATAAGTAAGTTTTGAATTAATGAAAATAAACTGCTTTACTGTTAGAGATTGGAGGGGATTGTTATGTTTCTTTTATTGAGGATAAAACATTTTAACAACACTTACCTTCAAATATAAGGGAGTTAAGTGGTTCCAGACACAAAAAAAAACGAGCCGCGAGAAAGCAGATATGAACTAAGGAGTAGTGAACAGAATTTCCTAAAAAGTTATTTTATAGAAGTTTTGGATCACATTTTGTTTTCAGACAACGTAACAGAATATAAATCTTCAAGTGAAGTAATATTTATTTGCATATGAGCAAAACTAGACTACAATTTATGAAAGATGTTTTGGAAGTACAAATTAAACTCTTCCCAGCAGTAATGTCATTTTTTTTGTAACCATCTCTTTTATCTCCTTCATTTCTACTTTTTTTTTTAAAAGAAGAACTGATCAGCTTGTTACGCTCTTGGTTTTCCAATACAACTGAGATTTTCAAATACAATAAAATGAAGCAAAGCAACAATTGATTTTTTTCTTTATTTGCAGAATATTCAGCATTATAGCCCAATCTACAATTTAATAATCTCCTCAAAAAAACTGAACAATTTATTTTTGTCTCCTCTAATATTCTTGTCTGAATACAAAGTTAATTGTTTCCTTAAAAAGCTCCTGTCTTCCAATCTGAAAATTGTATGCCTGTTATGTACACACATTTGGACATTGCCCCTCCTGTAATTTCACACTTCCCACAAAAATCCGTCCGTGTGAAGTTCCATCTTTGACATTTGTTGTACGTTCAGAGAAGCTTCTTCCTGGAAAATCAAACTTGTGCAGTTAACGTATAACAATGGCCAATGGGCATGGAATAACCCACAATATTGATCTTTTCCCTGTTTTCATTTATTCAAACTTCATATCTTGGCTCCAAACTATCTTGGAATGATTCATCCCAAAGATCTCCCATTCACTTGTTTTCCTTGAAGCAGATGCTTTTATTCCCTTCCATTTCAAACAAAGAGGGGCCACTCGTCCTCCTCCTCATGCAGTTAGGTGTGAAACCTTGATTAGAGCTCTGCAGTTTTGTCATCCAGTGTCAGATTGGAGAATTACATTGGAACAAGGTGGTGAAATGGACAGTTAATGACTTGATTTTGGGTTTAAAAAAAAGAGTCCCAATGCACTTCAGATATCATAAAACAATGCAGAATGAGGAAAGGAGAAAATAGGTGGGATCGAGTTGGAGGAAATTGGAAGGATAAATTGGGACAATGCAATGAAGAATCAATCAAGGTCAACGAGAATAGGAAATATGACTAGTGTGGGAAAGGAGGCAGAATAGAGTTTGACAAAAGCTGAAAGTTAATAGAATGTAGAAGCTTGAAGATAAGCACTAAAGCAGCAAAATCTAGGAGGTAATAAAAACATGGTCCCGGGTTTGAGCGACAGATAGGCTCGAGCGGGATAGTGCATTTGTGAGTGCAGTGCAATGTTGATAGAAAGGATATGGAGTTAAAAGTTGGTTCAGGACTGAGTAGACCACCAAAGCTACAAATGGTTGAGAAGAGCAAAAAACAAATTCAAAGAGACAATGCTCAAGTTGACTCCATGCCTACAGTTGCTGACAAGACAATTATTTGGGGGAAATCATTTAATCTGCAATTTACCCAGTTCAGGACATTATTGCATCCCCTTAACAATGTCTGATGTTTTTCATCAGAGTATTAGCCAAATCATAATGGAATCAGGTGATGAAAATGAAAGGGGAAAGAGATTATCTTAAATTTGCATTATTTGTCTATGTTACTTGCTAACACTTAAAAATCCTGCTGATAGATATACTTGATGAGGAGTTTGAGACATAGAATAAGGGGTCGGCAATTTAGAGCTATCACAGAATTGTTACAGCACAAAAGGCCATTTGGCCCATCATGTCTGCACCATACCCGTATATATTGTTAAAGTGAGAAATTTCTTCACAAGTGCTGTGTATCTTTGGCATTCTGTTTCCCAGAGGACCATGAATGTAACCACCGAGTACATTCAAGGCCAAGATTAATAAAAATATTGTTTAATAAAGGAACAAAAGGATATGGTAGCAGAGTGGTTAGCGCTGCTGCCTCAGAATGCCAGGGACGTGGGTTCCATTCCGGCCTTGGGTTACTGTGTATGTGGAGTTTGCACATTCTCCCCATGTCTGCATGGGTTTCCTCCAGTTTCCTCTCAGTCCAGAGATGTGCAGGTTGGGTGGATTGGTCATGGTAAATGTGTGGGGTAATGGGGATAGGGTGGGGGAAAAGAGAGCCTGAGTAAGATACTCAGTCAGACAGTCGGTGCAGACTCCATGGACCAAATGGCTTCCTTCTGAACTGTAGGGTTTCTATGATAGGAGGATATGGTAGGAAGATTAAGAACAGCCTTTTACTAAAGGACGGAGGGGCTTGAAGAGACAAATTGTTTGAAATTTTAGTTGCACATTTTAAAACATTTTATCTGCAGGGAGAGAACGGAATCTGTTAAGTTTTGTATCAATTGGGTGTTTATTGTTTTAAAAGGGTAGATATTAGACAGGAGGAGACTGAAGGAGTGTTTTTTGGTTTAAGTGCACAGTTTGTAATGTGTGTCTCTATAAATAAAGCAATGCAAGTGAATTAAGATTAGGTTAAGCATTCCATCCTTGACTCCCCAGGCTAACCAAATATCATTGTTTGCTTGCCACTGCCGGCAATTTTGAAAACACACAATCGTTTGACTGGTGAACAAATAAAATACTTTCAAAAGTGGCTACCACTGGATAATCAAAGTTGATTGCCTTCAATATTTTAAACTTCTGCATTTACCAAATTTTGCCGAGTTCTTTCTGCTTTTGCAAATGTGTTTGAACTCAAAATAAATCTGTTAATCTCCATGAGATTTCTTTCATTTCAAAGCAGATGCCATTATATCAGCCTTAAGTGTTACAAATGACTTCTGAAAAGTTGCCTTTTTCCACAATCTGTGGAACTTGATAAAGTACAAAACTACTCCTAACAAACTTTTTTTTTTTAAATCACAATTTTGCAGCTGTTGAATCAATTATACAACTTCACATAATCACATACTTTGTCCATAAACTCATTGTACAACTGAAAAATATGTAGCTACCAATGACAATTTCATCCAAATTTAATACTTTAATCAATTAAAATGTCTTTATGAAAGAATGCAAGCCCGTACAACACCATTCCAACTGATATCATGGTAACTTTGGGTCAGGTGTGGAAGGGTTCACCCTCACTGGTTTTGGAACTAACTCCCACGTTCTTAAGTTTAAAAAATACCACCCAACTACCTTCTAAAATTTCTTCCAAAGGGAATTAGAGCCTTTAATTAATAGTCCAATTTGCTTGTTCTGTCTGGAACTTTAGGCTGTCACAAACGAAATGAAAAGGTTAAAAAAAACTAGAGAAATGAAGTTCAGAATTTGCACTGCAATACCAAGCTCCAGAGGTTTTAAATTTGGGTCATTTTTGAAAATTGTTTGTTGGCCTCTTACATTTATGCATTTCATGATGCCACCCAAATTGTCCGACCACTCAATTTAAAAATTCTTAGATAGCCAAAAAATTAAATCAAATTATCCATGTGAAAATTCTAAATGGACCGGGTGAGTGTGTCAATTTGTGTATAGAACTAATAAATTAAGGCTTCTTACATTCATGGATCATAACATTATTTGTAGAAGGTAAAATACTGCAATTTCTGAATATAGCTACTTACACCCTCAATTTCAACTATGGAATGCTAAAACACCTAATACCCGTTTGCCATTCAACGTCTTGTACAACCTACAACACTTGCACATTTAAAACAAAAATGGCCATCATGTTCTTATGAGTGGACATCAGTGAAACTCTGTAAAACCTGAAAGGAGAGAAAAAGGAAAAACAAAAACATTAATTAAAATGAATTTAGCATAGGAAATAGTTAGAGACAAATTAAAGCAAATAAAAATAATGTTAAAACCAAGATGTATGAATGAAAATACTTAAACTAGAAAATATTCCTACAGGGAAGCAATTCACAAAGATACATTTGTCTAAAGTGAAAAACATCACCATCAGCAAATTGCTATGCAAAGCACTTTGGCTAAGTAAACCTGTTTTATGCTGTCAATGTGGGCACATAAACAGAAGCCAAAACCACTGCTTTAAGCTGTCACTCACAACGTCAAGTCCCATTTGACACGAAGGCCCAACTGAAATAAAGTTAATAACTAACCATAAATGGATAATAAAATAACAAACTCGAGCTTTATATGGTTTGCAGTTTAAGCAACTTCAATTACATTGATGCCCCAATAAATACTGTAAAGTATTAAAAGTCAAATTTAAAGTTTCCCATGAAATCTTGGCAACCACCAGATTCAACTCTCCCTTCTTTTCCAAACTCGAGGCAACTTTTTTGGGCTAGCCATGCAAGCCCACAGCTTCAAAATTAATGTAATATTGTCATTAGCCAATATAAGGCATGCATTATTGTATTTGCTGCTGAAGCAAATCGGATTGGTTCCTCCACCCCCAGGATGTGACATGCTGTCATCTATAAAGTAGCCCAACTTTTTAGAAGATTCATCACAAACAGGATTCCACGAAACAGAATCCACCTAACGCTGCAAAACTGAACTTGCCACCAGAGTGGTGAAATGACCATCTTAAATTAATACAATACTGCATAGGTTCAACCTCAGGACTGTATTTTAACGGGCAACTGAAAGGGTCAGGCACACTGACTTGAGGTTGCCAGAGAAGAAAAATGTCATGCTAGCCTAGTCTTTTTCTTAGTACCTCCTCTATTACCATTCATACTGTAGAGTTCATCTCCACTGCTGGGCATCTCAGATACTGCTAGACTTCAGCTTCTTTAGACTAGAGACACTGATCATTATATCGCTGCCTTCACTCCTCTGATGAGCTACTGTAGAAAAACAAATGGATGAATTATTTCACACTTAGTAGCATCTCCTAAAAATAAAACACACTGGTATGAGCTTGCCAGAAAAGAAAATGTCAAGTGTTATAACATTCTTCAATACACTACACTTTCTGCTATATGTTCAATCCCCTGAAAAACTTTCAAGTAGCATTTCCAAAAGATAACCATGTACAGCACTTACTAAACTGGATATTCTGTGGCGGTACCATTTTTTTCAATTTGCATCCAATCAGTTTCTAACAACATTTTGCTAGTTAATACAAGGAATTTCACATAGCTTGGATGAAGAATATGGTTGCGGAAGGAGTGGAGTTGTCAAATTTCACCAGAATATCAGGTAAATGCATAAAACGGGCAACATATACAGATATAAAATGTAGCATACATCTCATCACTCAAAAAAAAAACAAACGCCCATGTCAGATTACAACTCTTCCTGCCATCTAAAAAAGCTAACATGACTCCACAGGGATCCAAAGTAGTTCAGAACAGCACAGGTGAGTATTCTCTTTAAATTTCATTAAAATCCAAAACGCAGATGAAATGTGGGCTTTGGAGTGTTTGAGGCAGTAACACTCAAGTGCAACTTCAGACAGAAAGAAGACGGCTCCCAATGGTAAAAGGATCACCCAATACAGCAACAATGCACATAGGCCAAAAAGACTAGGGTTCAACTTTTGGTCTATGATAGGCTATCTAATTTCAGCCGGAGCAGAACTTGAATGCTACAATCAGGCTGGACATGTCTGGGCTGACTGTAAAAGAAAAGTCAAGATCTCTGCTACGAATTGATGTACAACATACTTGCATAACAATGACGACTACAGTTTAAAACTCATTGCTGACAAAGCACTTTGGGGCATCCCAGGGATATAGAAGTGCTTTATTAATGCAAGTTTGCCTTTCCTTATAGGGAGCCTTGCAGTGGGTGAAGTTCATTAATTACATCCTCTTTATATACAATGTGTAAAAATAAAGCTAAGATACAAGAGAACTGCTGGCATCTATACAATCATCAGCTGATCAAAGTAAAACAAACAAGGAAGTCACTGAAATATGTTTAGAAGGGAAGAGGAGAAGAAAAACCAGAAGAAACACCTTCAACTTAATTTGTTTTGTTCTGGTTTATAATCTCCAAAAAACAAAGCAATCATTTCATTACTATTCTGCAGTATAATGAACACCAATGTACAACACTGATATCAGCACTAGTTTTGTATTCGTTAGGTTAATTAACAGAACATTAGTTCTTGCTACTCTACGTTGTGTACTAAGACTGCCAGTCAAAGGCCCAAAAGGTCAGGATGAGCTGTATTCAGGTCATCTTTGCGATGTAGCAAAGAGACACTTACAGGCGGACTGCTCCCCTGAAGCAGACAGGTTGAAAGCTGGGGAAGCTACAGAATTCTAGATTAAAGACAGATTCTGCCATGGGCAACCTCAATAAATATGCACAATTTGTACAAAATAAAGCCAATTGAACTACAAAAAAGCTGCTGACTTTCTGTCATAGTCACATCAGTTTAAACCAAGACAACAAAAACTTAAAATCGCAGTTCACAAATCAGTTCTTGATATGCTCCTTCATTTCTTCCTCCCCAATAATTGTTGCCTTTTACAGGGTACAACAGCAGCAAAATAATTCATGTGACAACTCATTGCCCGTATCAAGAACCTTGCAGTAGCATTAAATTTTCAGAAAATAAATTACACAAACATCGGAGAACTGTGGAAGACACAAATATTTCTTAATCCCCACTCCAGATACATGCTGCAACTCAATTACCATGTCTGATTTCTAATGACAGAAAAAAAAGTCACTTCATTACTCTTCATTGCATGTTTAAGTTACTTGAAGATTTTATTTTTTCAGGGTAGACAGGTTAATTCATGTTCTCGCACAAAGCCCGAGAGCACTACTTTGATTTCTGCTTGCGTCAAGAAGATATGTTCATTTAAATGGATATTTTTATAGATTAAAAACTTGTTCAATGTAACCCCCCTTCAGCATAAGTTAACGACAAGCTTTTCCCTACTGCTAAGGCAAACTATATGCGGCTCATCCTCAGATTCTTTAAAATAAAATACCCTCACAAACATGTGATAATGAGATTATACCTAGTGTGTGCTACTAAGTTGTTCATGATGCTGTTCTGTCAGTTGATAACTCAGATTTTTTTTTGATACAAAAAGATGACAGAGCTGGAGGGAAATTTCAGAAACTCACTCCACAGTAACATATACGTGCCAAAGACTGTATTAACTTCATAGACAGGGTTTCAATTTTGAATATTTACATAGGAAGTTTCAATTTCAAATGCTAACAAAGACTTGACCACCACAATAGCAGCAAGTTACATCATACAGATATTCACACTAACCACAATGTAAATATTGCGCTCAAAAACATTTCAGTTTTAAAAGCAAGTACACAGCTAGCCTTGTGACTAGTACAGAAATGTCATCACGATAATCATATTAGTTCACACCATCATATTTCTGGCATGTAAAATGCAGTCAAAGCATTCATGAAGACAGAAGATGGGTCACAAAAAATTACTCGTCATCTGGGAGAACCCTTTGGATGTAGACACTTTTTGATCATCTGCAGCAGATTTTTACAACATACATAAGCCTAGACTCGAGAGAGAAATTAGAAAAGTATGCACAACATATGCTCGACTTGCTACTCATGCAGGAGTGGACATGGCTGATTTATGTACATGCAATAACTACTTCCCCAATGAATAACATTGTAGAGCAGTGCAGCACCAATAGAAACACATCAGCTGCTGTAATTAAAATCAATGAAGCCAGTGGGTCATTGTATAATGGAAGACCAAATCATAGCAAATAATGTCAGAACTTCAAATCACAATGAAACGAGTTCTATAAAGCTAACTAGCTTCATTCCTTTCTTTGAAAGAGTCAGTGTTTTTTCTAAATGAAGTCTGCACTATGGGATGTAGTCCCTCAAGTTGGATTCCTGCTATTGATGTAACACATTTAATTCTTATACTAATCGTACTTGGAGTAAAAGATTCTGAAAAAAAATTAGCCAAGTCACATCAAATACCAATGCAAACTAAGTGGGGCAGATCTTTTTGAAAAATACTAGCCTGAAATGTACTGTCAGTAAAACAAAACAGGTTATTGACATGTTTGCACCATCTTAAAACATCCTTCACTGTTACATTTTATTATTGTCCCATTGAAACAATTGAGTTAATTCTAGGGATTCTCACTCTAAAGTCAGTCAGGCCCTGACTCTGGATTCAAGCTTCATTGACATTGTACCTGCAGCGTTAGTGTAAGATTTGCACAACGATTTAGGATAAACTTTATATTTATAAAATAGTGCAACTTAGTGGATAGCTTAGATACTTAACTGTATGAAAAATTCCATGCTTCCTGCATGGTGCCCTAGAATATTTTAATTAACTTTTGGAATTGCAGGCCAACATCCCATCCATTGCTTCAAATGAGTCGCATTTATTTTATAGACATTGTTTTACCTCCAGAATTATTAATTCCTTGATGTTTTAAAGCTGAGAATTCACAGCACAAGAGAGGAATGCAGGAATTGTCTTTAGCTGACAGTAACAATCTCTGGCAAAAACATCATGGATGCACTGGTGGTCATCTCGCAAGATGCTATAGACTCTGGAACAGTTCCTACAGATTAGAGGGTAGCTAATGCAACCCCAGTATTTAAAAAGGGAGGCAGAGAGAAAACAGGGAATTATGAATTATAAGCCTGACGTCGTGGGGAAAATTCTAGAATCCATTACCAAAGGTTTTATAGCAAAACACTTCAAAAATAGTGGCAGGATCGGACAGAGTCAGCATGGATTTATGAAAGGAAAATCATGCTTGACAAAGCTACTGTAATTCTTCAAAGATGTAACTTGTAGAGTTGATGAGGGTCAGCCAGTGGAGTGTGTGGGTTATCTGAACTTTCAGAAGGCTTTCGACAAAGTCCCACATAAGAGATTAGTGTGTAAACGTAAAGCACATGGAACTGGGCGTAGTGTTTTGAGGTGGATAGAAAACTGGTTGGCAGGTTGGAAATAAAGAGGAATAAACAGGTTGCTTTTCCAAATGGCAGGCAGTGACTAATGGGTTACTGCAGCAATCAGTGCTGGGACCCCAGCTATTCACTATATTTATATATTAATGATTTAGATGAGGGAACCAAATGTAATATCTCCAAATCTGCAGATGACATAATGCTGGATGGGAGGACAAGCTGTGAGGAGGATGCAGAATTCCTTCAATGCGATTTGGACAAGTTGAGCGAGTGGGAAAATGAATGGCAAATCCAAATAATGTGGGTAAACATCAGGTTGTCCACTTTGGTAGCAAAAAGTGAAAGGCAGATTACTAACTTGAATGACCATAAACTAAGAGAAGGGAATGTACAACGAGACCTGGGTGCCCTCGTACACCAGTCACTCAAGGTAAGCATGCAGATGCAGCAGACAGTAAAAAAGGCAAATGCTATGTTGGCCTTCATACGGAGAGGGTTTGAGTACAGGAGCAGGGATGTCCTGTTGCAATTATGTGGAGATGCCAGCGTTGGACTGGGGTAAGCAAAGTAAGTCGTCTCACAACACCAGGTTAAAGTCCAACAGGTTTATTTGGCAGCACAAGCTTTCGGAGCTTTACTCCGAAAGCTTGTGCTGCCAAATAAACCTGTTGGACTTTAAGCTGGTGTTGCGAGACTTCTTACTGTTGCAATTATACAGGGCATTGGTGAGGCCACACGTAGAATATTGTGTGCAGTTTTTCGTCTCCTTATCTGAAGGACGATGTTCTTGCCCTAGAGGGAATGCAGAGGTGGTTTACCAGACTGATTCCTGGGATGGCAGGACTGACGTATCAGGCTATTGAGTTGAATGATCAAGACATCATCATAATAAATGGCGGAACAGTTTCAATGAGCCAAATGGCCTCCTCCTGCTCCTGTTTCTATCATGTCACAGAATCACAGAATGATAATAGTATGGAAGGCAGCCATGTGGCCTGTTGAACTCGTGCTAGCTTTCTGTAAGGAAAGGGATCAACCTTGGTTCAGTGCAGGAGAGCATGCCTGGAGCAGCACAAACCAACCTAAAAATGAACCTGGTGAAGTTACAACACAGAGCTGCATGCACACTAAACAGTGGAAGCAGCAGATGTGGATAGAGCAATCATCTTCAGTCAGAAGTGCCAGGTGGATGACTCATCTCAGCCTCCTGAGGTCTCCAGCATGACAGATGTCAATCTTCAGACAATTTACTTGCCACATGACATCAAGAAACAATTAAAGGCACTGGATACGACCGAAGCTACAGACCATTACAACATTTTGGCTGTAGTACTGAAGACTCTCCTCCAGAACCAGCCACAACCCCGGCCGGGGCGCCACTACAGCCACAACCCCGGCAGGGGCGCCACTACAGCCACAACCCCGGCAGGGGCACCACTACACCCACAACCCCGGCAGGGGCACCACGACAGCCACAACCCCGGCATCCACCCAACAATGTGGGAAAGCAAGAAAAATGCAATTTGGTCGATTGCCCCTTCAGTTTACTCCCGACCATCAGCAAAGCGATGGAAGACATCATGGATAGAGCTATTAAACATCAACTTATTCAGCAAAAACCTCTTCATGAATGTTCAATTTGGGTTCTACCAGGGACACTTAGTTTCTTACATCATTACAGCTTTGGTGCAAACATGGGGAAATGAGCTGAATCCCAGAGGTGAGAGCGACTGCCCTTGACCACCTCCAACAAAAGAGAATCTAACCATCTCCCCCGACTTTCAATTACATTACCATCACTGAATCAACATCCTATGGGTTACCATTGACCAGAAACTAAACTGAACCAGCCACAAAAATACAGTGGCTACAAGAGTAGATCAGAGGCTGAGAAGTCAGTGGTGCATAACTTGTGTCACGACTTCCCAAAACCTTTCCACCATTTACAAGGCACAAGTCGGGATTGTGATAAGTATTCGCCATTTGCCTGGATGTGCTCTGCCCCAGCAACACTCAAGAAACTGAATACCATTCTGGATAAAGCGGCCTGCTTGATTGGCAACCCCATTCAACACCTTATTCACTCCCTCTACCACGAGCGTACAGTGACGTGTATCGCATATTGCAACATGCCAAGGCTCCTTCAAAAGCATCTTCCAAATGCATGACCGCTATCACCTTGAAGAACAAGGGCAACACATGCATGAAAACACAACTAACTGCAAGTTCCCCTCCAAGCTACATACCATCCTGACTTGGAATTGTAGCGCTGTTCTTTCATCACAAAAACTTGGAACTCCCTTCCCAAGAGGGCAGGTGCTTCATTTTGTATGCTTGCACGGGATGGGGGAGTGTGTGTCAGGGATGACAGAGTGAAGCAAGATTTCAGAGGGAACGATTCCTTACAAATGTTAAAAGGAGAGGGAAATGTGCGTCTGGCAATAAGGAAGTAACAGAAATGACGGAGGATGACAAAATATATGAATAGGATGGGAATAGAGGGATACGCTTCCTGGAAAGATAAGGGGTTTTAGTTCAGACGGGCAGCATGGTCGGTGCAAGCTTGGAGGGTCGAAGGGCCTGTTCCTGTGCTGTAATTTTCTTTGTTCTTCTTAGTGGAATGGAGAAATTGGAAGTATGAAATTGAGGTCCCACAGGAAGTGGCCTGGAAACAAGTGTGGCCATTTGATCTATTACCTCAAGAATGTAGAATTATATCTTGACAAGTCTTCAGAATATACTGTGAAGAATCATTTGAAATGAGCAACTCTGACTGGTAGTATGAAAGATTTTAACAGATTGAGGATAGCTGTCTTGTTAAAATTACATAATTTCTCTTTGCTTCAGGCACTGGCTACCTAGTAGCTAGCTCCAAACTGGAAAAAGTTTTATCTTTTAGACCTATGGTAACATTAATCATCCTGTGCCTAGAGCAAAACTTAAGTAAGGGGATAGATGAAATAAATAAGCAGGAGCCTCAGGCAAACAGAGATTTTCATTTATTTTCTGAACCTAAGTAGAGCTGTTCTCTCTAACCCCTCCGTTCCCCATGACAGTCATTAACTTGTCACCAAAGTCTTAACATTATTCCACAGTGGTTTTATGAATTATAAGATTGCAAATAGGCTGTTAATACAATTGCTAACACTTCACTGAAGCCAGCAAATTAAAAATAGTTCTACAAGGCCAATCTGTGCAAAAATTAATTGTAACAATTTCTAAAAATGGTGGCAGCTTAGACATTAGCAATACACATTCCCCAGCCTTTCTGGAAACCTTGAATGATAGCACAAACAAGAATTTAAGCTTCCTGGTACCTTCAGACTTATTCCATGCCCATTCAAACCCCATCACATCCAAATTTTTCCTTCAATTTTTAAATAAAGGTCTGCCTCAAGTTAAAGGCCAAAAGGTGCAAGATCCCATCCCCAAAGGCCTCAAATCCTAAAGATTTCTGACACCTTTCATAGAACTGCCATACAGCTACCTGCTGTGGTATCAGTATGAACTTCACAGTGCTGTCAGACTGTTATGACCTTAGATTTTGTTTTTAACACAAAGAGACTGAAATTATTAGCTTTTATACTTGGGGAACTGGGGAACTGATGACCGGAAATGTGGTCTTGCTTACAACAGAACCCAAAACTTCGTCTCGTATGTCAAGTACTCCAAGTTCCATTTAAACATGCTGCAGAGACTCACCAAAAACTGCCAAATCTTTCCGAAGTAGGGAAGAGAAAGTTATGGCCTAAATTCGGGAATAATCAAAGGAAGGCTGTGGCATAGCGGTAATGACATTAGAAAAAAGTAATCCACATGCTTATGCTGTAGGGACATGGTAGAATTTGAATTCAATTAATAAATCCGGAAGTAAAAGCTGAAAAACAACAAACTATTGTCAATTGTTGTTGAAACATATCTGGTTTACCCTTTGGGGAAGGACATCTGCTGTCCTTACCTGGTCTGGCCTACATGTGATCACAGCAATGTGGTTGACTCCGAAATGCCTAGCAAGCCATTCAGTCGTACCAAATCACAACAGAAAAGTCAAAAACAAATAAAATCGACCAGACAAGCCAGCATCAACCCAGCCGGCCTGGTCGACTATACAAATTCCTCCTTACTATCATCTGGGAACTTGTGCCAAAATTAGGAGAGCTGTGCACTGATTGAACCTCCAACCTCCTGGGTCAAGCACTTGACCATGTTTTAAAAACTGCAATCAAATGCAAGAGAGACCAGTGCAAATTTCCAAAAGGAGAGTTCTTTGATCTAACAAGGCATTGTAGAATATGGCTTACTTGGCAAATGGGTACATCTGAATTTCTCTCCTCATATATGAGTTATTAAAATAATTGGCCTGCCAATTACTTCAAAATTAAACATACATGGTAGGGTGCTAACCATCCAAATACTTAAAATTACAGGCATCAGTAGTGCAATGTTAACATTCTAGTAATGAGCTATGATAAACTGCCAATCAGGTTCTTGTGAAGTTCTGACTTGCTTTTTTACAATTACCCGCCAAGAGATTACATTATGTACTTAGTAGAAATGCAGGTCATACTCCTTCACAGTAAAGTAACCAGTTTAACCAATCCGCTCCTCTATTCATCTTCTTGTTCCCCAGTATCCTTGCTATTATTCTTAGTTCATCTAACAAAGAATGCGCCATACAGCACTGCTGCATAATGATTTGTTTTGTTAAACCGAATTCCTCATTATAGGCAGTTGGCTCCTGAACTGGCTGCTACGTGCCAAACAATAACTGCTCTAAGCTGATACCAGTGTGGCACGGGGACAGGCATCAATCAGGTAGCTGTTAATTTTAAAAAAGAGCATTCAAACATAATGCTCCTAACCCTGACCACATGTGAGCTTGACTGCCAATAATCTGTCTCGAGTTTCTTTCTGTTAAACCATTTATCCATCAGAAGGTGACATTACCCTTGCCATCCCCAATCAAAATCCTTCTTCTGCTGAAAAGGTTCATTCAAATAGGAACATACATAATAAAGCAATTCCTATTCAAAGTTGAACTTGAAGATGGTAGAATATTAAATGTATATCTAATCTAAATCTGAAGAGCATGGAAGTTTATTGAAGAACCAAATTTTCCCCTGCATTGTCAGCATCTTTTCAACATGCAGGCATCAATTATTTCAATTTCTGTGGCATTACACAACTCGTCAATGTACAAGAGGATTAATTTTGTTGGGGAATTAAATAGCATGACACCCGAGAGAAGTGAAGGGCAATTAATGGAATTCAATCTCAATCCCTCACACCCCCAGAAACAAGGGCATGTTTCTGCCCCAGCACTGACCCGAGAATAAGAACCTGTTAGAGTTCTTTGAAGAGATAACAAATAGGTTAGACCAAGGAGAGCCAATGGATGTTATCTATCTTGACTTCCAAAAGGCCTTTGACAAGGTGCCTCACGGGAGACTGCTGAGTAAAATAAGGGCCCATGGTATTCGAGGCAAGGTACTAACATGGATTGACGATTGGCTGTCAGACAGAAGGCAGAGAGTTGGGATAAAAGGTTCTTTCTCAGAATGGCAACCGGTGACAAGTGGTGTCCCGCAGGGTTCAGTGTTGGGGCCACAGCTGTTCTCTTTATATATTAACGATCTAGATGACGGGACTGGGGGCATTCTGGCCAAGTTTGCCGATGATACAAAGATAGGTGGAGGGGCAGGTAGTATTGAGGAGGTGGGGAGGCTGCAGAAAGATTTAGACAGTTTAGGAGAGTGGTCCAAGAAGTGGCTGATGAAATTCAACGTGGGCAAGTGCGAGGTCGTGCACTTTGGAAAAAAGAATAGAGGCATGGACTATTTTCTAAACGGTGACAAAATTCATAATGCTAAAGTGCAAAGGGACTTGGGAGTCCTAGTCCAGGATTCTCTAAAGGTAAACTTGCAGGTTGAGTCCGTAATTAAGAAAGCAAATGTAATGTTGTCATTTATCTCAAGAGGCTTGGAATACAAAAGCAGGGATGTACTTCTGAGGCTTTATAAAGCACTGGTTAGGCCCCATTTGGAGTACTGTGAGCAATTTTAGGCCCCACACCTCAGGAAGGACATACTGGCACTGGAGCGGGTCCAGCGGAGATTCACACGGATGATCCCAGGAATGGTAGGCCTGACATACGATGAACGTCTGAGGATCGTGGGATTATATTCATTGGAGTTTAGGAGGTTGAGGGGAGATCTGATAGAAACTTACAAGATAATGAACGGCTTAGATAGGATGGACGTAGGGAAGTTGTTTCCATTAACAGGGGAGACTAGGACGCGGGGGCACAGCCTTAGAATAAAAGGGAGTCACTTTAGAACAGAGATGAGGAGAAATTTCTTCAGCCAGAGAGTGGTAGGTCTGTGGAATTCATTGCCACAGAGGGCTGTGGAGGCCGAGACGTTGAGCGTCTTCAAGACAGAAATTGATAAATTCTTGATTTCGAGGAATTAAGGGCTATGGGGAGAGAGCGGGTAAATGGAGTTGAAATCAACCATGATTGAATGGTGGAGTGGACTCGATGGGCCGAATGGCCTTACTTCCGCTCCTATGTCTTATGGTCTTATGGTCTAATAACCCTCTCATCCATGGGAGCTGTACATAGCTGTGCAATCCCAGTGGCTTCTCTTCACCAGTTCCCAGTTTGTCAAAAGCTGTTGTAAACCTAAAGTGGGGAAAGGCAGCTAAATGATATTAAAGTGTATGGTAATGGGATTCCTGACCTTTCATGGTGGGAACTCCATTATGTCATTTGGGGAGGGCGGGGACAATTGGAACTGCAAATCCCAACTGCATAAAAGCCATTCGGGGACTCTCGCTACCATTCCTGCCTACTGAAAATGGAGGCAGAATGTCCTGGCCCTGAACTATGCTGCTTCAATGGAAACTTGTTTTCCCACAAGGGAAGAAAACAACTGATATGGAAAATCTTCACTTTTGGCTGAAATTAATATTTATTTGATGCACATCTGCACAATTTACTAACCTATCCTCCTGAACTCAATTATACTCCTGTTCGCAGTGAACATCTGTGAACAACAGTTCACATTTCTGGGCCATGTACAAATTTTGAACTTGCATCTGCTATGCCAGAGTCAAGATCATGGGTACATGTTTGGGTTTTGCATTAAATATTTGACAGAGGTTCAGCTTCACTGACCACTCTCATAAGCAGACCTCACATACCTTATGGTTGGAGTTTGTCTTCACTTTCCTGGTATCTTGATCAACAACAGTAAGATCTAAGAATCAAACAGAGAACCCTTGCTGCTGTATTCTACATGCCTCTTTGTATTTCTCCTCATCTTCAGTTGGTGGACTGAATATACACACCAATAGACTGAGATTCAGCCTACAAACCAAGAGATAATTTATTTTAACAAAAAAACATAAATGTCATGAATTTTACAAGTACAGGTGAATAGTGAGACTTTGGTGTCCATATACACAAAATCTTAAAGGTGGCAGATCAAGTTGATAAGGTGGTTAAAGAAAAGATATATGGGTTACTAAGGTTTATAAATTGAGGCATAGAATATAAAAGCAAAGAGATCATGCTACGTCACTACTCAGGTCTCAGTTGGAGTATTGCAGGTAATTCTGGATTTCACGCCAGAAAACACGTAAAGGTCTTAGAAAAGATACGGAGGAGGTTATTATGTATGAGAGTATTGCGTTATGAGGGGAGTTGGAAGAGATAAGACAGCTTCCCTTTGAACAGAGAAGTAGTGTAACAGATGACAGAAGTTTTCAAGACGAGGAGATTTTGATAGAGTAGAGAGAAAAACAATTCCATCTGGACAGTCGGCCAATAACCAGAGGCCTTAGATTTAAAATCATTGGCAAAAGATCCAGAAAGGAAATGAGAAACATTTTAATTCAGAGTTGTCAGGATCTAGAATACGCTGCCTGAAACGATGGTTGAAGCTGACTCAATAAATAACTTTAACAGGGAGTTGGGCAACACTTAAGGATTAGGAACTTACCGGGTTAAAGACAAAACCCAGCAGACTAGGCATGACTGCTCTTTTAAAGACCCACACAGGTACGATGGGCCACATTGCTTCCTTCTTTTCTGCATGATTCAATGAAATGAACAGTAATTAGTGCAAGAGTAATTTTGATGAGAAATGTTACTATGCTCCTAAACATACACAGAACTATAAATGTGTTCTCCCTGAGCTCTCTCATACAGTGCCTTTCAATGATAGACAGTTACTTACAATATGGTGAAACACAAAATAGCAGGAGGAGGCCATTCGACCCTGCTCCATTCATTATGATCATGGCTGATCATCCAACTCAACAGTGTGATCCCATCTTCCTCCAATACCCTTTGCCCTAGTGTTATAATTAACTGCTTCTTGAAAACAATGTTTTGGCCTCAACTACTTTGTGGTTTCGAATTCCACAGGCTGACTATTCTGAATGAACAACACTGCAAACTAACCCACTTCTACTGCTGGCTACAGAACAACTACTACAGGCCAGTAGGTACATCCATGGTGCTATCAGGAGGGAGTTCCAGTGACAACGTAAGAAATGCAATATGGTTCCAAGTCAGGATAATGTGGGACTTGGAAGCAAACTTGCAGGTCCCTAGTCCTTCAAGATGATAGAGGTCACAAGTTTAGAAGATTCTGCCAAAGGAGCCTTGGCAAGTTGCTGCAGTGCATCTTGTAAATGGTACAGACTGCTGCCACTGTGCAAAGGGAGTAAAAGGTGGTGGATGGGGTGCCAAATGGGCTGCTTTGTCCTGGATGGTGTCGAGTTTCTTGAGTGTTGTTGGCTCTGCACTCATCCAGGCAAGTGAAGAGCATTCCATCCATCTCCTGATTTGTGCGCTATGGATGGTAGACTGGCTTTGAGAGATTAGGAGGCAAGTTATTCACCACAGAATTCCCAGCCTCTGACCTGTTCTGCGTATTTATATGGTTGGTGCAGATCTGTTTCTAGTCAATGGTAAACCGCAGAATGTTGAGTTATGAGAATATACATCTGGGATGCCACACTTACTGATGCACTACAGTCAGATGCTGAGGCACAGATAGCAGCAAGAAATGCATTCGATGAACCTAGACCATTTTAAGTCTAAAAGTGTGATTACTTCAAGTTTCTGGATAATAGAAGACATAACCGGGTATGACATGAAAAAAATTCAACTATTACAACACAAGATAGTGTCAATTGTATAACTTAAGGTCAAACGTCTACAGGTGAGGGCACTCATTGAACAATGACTTATGCACATCTCAAGAAACGTTCCACAGGGGCTGGAGTGCATTATCAACCCCAGGAACATCATTTTACTTGAATTTGACAACCTTTTGAAGTTTGTCTTTTTTGTTACAGTTCCCCATTAAAGGGCTGTTAATTTTGTTAGTGAGTTTATTGGGTACTCAAGAAAGTATAGAGAAACATTTATCAACAATGGTGGCAGGTTGTAGAGTTAGGAGCTATAACTTCTCACTTTGTGAATAAACCCAAAACTGAATGATGAACTTTTGGTCTCCTCAAGTTTACCACAGCACGAAATATCCAAACCACAGTTTGGCATAAATTATGTACTGGCTGATTTTGGAATTTCAATACAAACTTGCTGAGTCTGGCGACTAGATCACGATTAAAGATGTTCTAAATTTAATGCATCAAGACACCTGCAGTACCCCTCCAGGTTTTAAAAGAAATCTAACTTTCCTACTCTCTTCCATTAAGTATAGATTAAGAGAAACAACAACTTTAATAAAAACGATAGTCTTGAAGAGTTAGTAGCATTTTTGTTCAATGAAAAACAGGTTTCTCAGAGAGGGATCACATGTCTCTAATAGCATGAGTACTAGAAAAGAAAATTTGCACTCAACATCCAAGAGTTTCATTAAAATAAAGGGAAATGCATCTATCTAGCAACTTTGGATGTCCTCAGGACCTGCCAAAACACTTTACAGACAACTAAATGCTCTTGAAGTGTAGTCACTGTTGTAATGTAGGAAATACAACCACAGGCAACTGGTTCAATGGGTGCCAATGAAAGGCAAATTACACAAGCAGCATAACTTCCCCATGTATGTTTTTCTGATTTGTAATTGTGTTTCAAGGTTATTTGCTTGTGTAACCATCATGTAATGGTATGAAACACAAAATACCAGCCATCGTATATCATAAAATAGATACCCTGTATAAATTACACAATCAGCTAATAAATCAATTAGATACCCTCTATCACAAAACTAGCTCTTCATAAAGGAAAGCAGTCCAACTGCTTAAATGTTAATTCAGGAGCAAATCAGTTCACTCCTAAACCAGCAGCTTAGTGGGGACAAGTAGAAGTAATTCAGCCTTAACAGAGGAAATCGGGTTAGCTCTTAATTACAGGTGCCACTGTGCAATAAATGTATGAAACATTTATAAATTAAGAGAATAGATCATCCCATCTTAATATAACCATTCAGATGGTTATGGTCACTGTTCATAAACTCCTCTTGTGCTTTGAGATTTCCCAAAATCTCAATTTCAGAGGAAGTTATTGAAATCTCAAGAAAATTAGACATATCCTTGCTTTGCTCTGCCAAATCAATTACCCCATGTAAAACACAGTATTAATACAAATGTTGAGCTGGGGGAAAGATAATTATTTCACTTGAACAGCATGCAAGTTAAAGATATAATAATTAAATTTATGTTCCACTGGCAGGATTAGATCAATACAAAAAATTCAGGAGCACAGCAGTCATGCAAGCAATAGAACAAAGCAACAAATACTGATTGCACAGGTATTAGAAGATGCCCTTATGCTATCACCCTTGTAATCCAACTGGCTGGCTGAAATTTGTATAATGATTTATAATAGTATAATAGTATAATAGTACTAATATCTATATATTATATATAATAGTACTAATATCTACATATTATATATAATAGTACTAAATCGTTCTGAAACAGTGGTATTTATGCTAAATCAAGGATTATTTGAAATACAACTTGTTACAATTATGAAGTTTATAGGATGATATTTTGAAACTGTGGCTTTAAATTTCGGGTAACTGAAGGATGTGACCTGTTATGAAGTCTGCCTGAAAGTAAGCCTGAGTGGTTTGATTGTTAGAAAACAAAAGAAGGTTTAGATTGTTTCACTGAGAAAAAAAGTGCATGGTATTTACGGTGGGAGACAATGGTAGTGGTCTCTGACTTTACAATGAGTAGACTCGAGTCTCCCACAGTGCCAGAAAGGAATTGCTGGTATCAGGGTTATAAACAATTTGTCAAGGGCAGGTCGTGCCTTACGAGCCTGGTTGAGTTCTTTGAAAATGTGACCAAACACATTGATGAAGGAAGAGCGGTGGATGTGGTCTATATGGACTTCAGCAAGGCGTTCGATAAGGTCCCCCATGCAAGACTTCTTGAGAAAGTGAGAGGGCATGGGATCCAAGGGGCTGTTGCCTTGTGGATCCAGAACTGGCTTGCCTGCAGAAGGCAGAGAGTGGCTGTGGAGGGGTCTTTCTCTGCATGGAGGTCAGTGACCAGTGGAGTGCCCCAGGGATCTGTTCTGGGACCCTTGCTGTTTGTCATTTTCATAAATGACCTGGATGAGGAAGTGGAGGGATGGGTTGGTAAGTTTGCTGACGACACCAAGGTAGGTGGTGTTGTGGATAGTTTGGAGGGATGTCAGAAGTTGCAGCGAGACATAGATAGAATGCAAGACTGGGCGGAGAAGTGGCAGATGGACTTCAACCCGGATAAGTGTGTGGTGATCCATTTTGGCAGATCCAATGGGATGAAGCAGCAGTATAATATGAAGGGTACCATTCTTAGCAGTGTAGAGGATCAGAAGGACCTTGGGGTCCGGGTCCATAGGACTCTTAAATCGGCCTCGCAGGTGGAGGATGCGGTCAAGAAGGCGTACGGCGTACTAGCCTTCATTAATCGAGGGATTGAGTTTAGGAGTCGGGAGATAATGCTGCAGCTTTATAGGACCCTGGTTAGACCCCACTTGGAGTACTGCGCGCAGTTCTGGTCACCTCATTACAGGAAAGATGTTGAAGCCATTGAAAGGGTGCAGAGGAGATTTACAAGGATGTTGCCTGGATTGGGGGGCATGCCTTATGAGGATAGGTTGAGGGAGCTTGGTCTCTTCTCCCTGGAGAGACGAAGGATGAGAGGTGACCTGATAGAGGTTTACAAGATGTTGAGAGGTCTGGATAGGGTAGACTCTCAGAGGCTATTTCCAAGGGCTGAAATGGTTGCTACGAGAGGACACAGGTTTAAGGTGCTGGGGGGTAGGTACAGAGGAGATGTCAGGGGTAAGTTTTTCACTCAGAGGGTGGTGGGTGAGTGGAATCGGCTGACGTCGGTGGTGGTGGAGGCAAACTCGTTGGGGTCTTTTAAGAGACTTCTGGATGAGTACATGGGATTTAATGGGATTGAGGGCTATAGATAGGCCTAGAGGTAGGGATATGATCAGCGCAACTAGTGGGCCGAAGGCCCTGTTTGTGCTGTGGCTTTCTATGTTCTATGTTAACTTACTTCAACGTGAAAGGGAGTTCGGATCAAGAATTGCTAATGAGCACATATACCTGAATGCAAGGTTAACGTTTTCATGTTGCCATGGGGAAGAGGGCAAATGAAGTCATTATTGAGTTCAGGTTAAAGAATATCAGAAACAGACAGCAGAGGTTCTGTGTGGTCAGAGAGAAGAGGTGATGCTTGCCTTTGTGAGCTACCACATCCCACTATGGGAGGAAGACTGTCTCTACTTGAAGACACATCATGCAGTCTTAGGAATTCCAGAAGACTAATCCTGACATGAGCAGAATCAAGAATCATAAGAGGCTTAACTGCTGGCGGATTTAAGGAGCTCTTTGAAAACGGCCATATGTTCACTCAAAGTTACTACTCAGCAAAATGGGGAATGGGAAACCCTTGGAAGCAACTGTGGACTCTGCTTTGAGAATTGTAATTCTTTGGAAAGTGTGGTGTGCCAAGTAAAAAAAGGGAACATTCTTCTCTGTAGTTAAAATAAATTGCCTCCAAAAATATTTCTAAATAGCATGTCATTTGTTAAAGTAAAAGTTTTAAATTCATAATCTTTCAGTTGTTAACTAATGTTTGAACGTCTTTCACAAAATTATGGTCTCTAGGGAGATCATAAAATGAAAAACCATAGCTCCTGTACTCACCAAAAATAACGCAAGGAACTTGGGTTGATGCCAATTACATCAAATCTATCCTTTAAAAGCAACAGCTAGTTCAAACTTAATTCAATTACATGAAATTTGTAAGATCTTGGGTAATCTCAAATTTTTAGTCCAACAGAGATTTTCCACATAGTTGTAAGCTCGGTTATATGTCAAAACATTCTTAGACAGAAGGACAGTACAATCTCTGTTCAGCCAGATCTGAAATAGCTGCATTTGGAACTACTCACTACACAAACTATACAACAGCCAGTGGAAAGAGTGCAATGGAGATTTACCACAATGGTACGAAAGATGAGGATTTGACTTATGAAGAAAGTTTCAAAGAACTGCAGACGTATTTTTTTCAAACTGAAAATTCGAGAGGAGAGACCAACAGCAAATATTCAAATTTATGAAAGAAAATAGACACGATAAACAGATACTTTCAACTGTTGAATAATTTGAACATGAGGGGCCTTGACAAGGTCTCTAGCGAGAGAAGAAAAAAGTCTTTCCATTCATCATTAGTGAAACATGTAATGCTTTGCCACAAGTAGTGACAATCTAAATCAGTTACAAAACAGTGCTGAATAATTACTTGTGTAAATAGGTTCGGGGAGAAGGCAAGAAAAATGGAACTGTGCAACATATTCTCCTGAGACGGGCCTGAATTGAGCAGGTCCAAGTAATATTAATTGACCTCTTCCATCTCATGTGTAGATTAACAGATTAAAATAAGATTTCTACGAACGAGTATGCAATGATTTTTGTTTTTATATAATTGGAAACCACCATAAAATACTTGAGGAACTTTGGCCAAGAGTGACACTCACCTTCATAAAGATGATTCAATACGTCTCATAGAAACTTCTGACAGGGTTAGACAGGGTAGATTCAGAAAGACCGTTTCCGATGGTGGGGGTTTCCAAAACCAAGGGTCATAGTTTGAAGCTAAGGGGTAAAACTTTTAGAGCTGAGAGGAGGAGAACTTTCTTCACCCAGAGGGTGGTGAATGTGTGGAATTCATTACCACAAAAAGCAATTGAGGCCAAAATTATCAAAAAATTAGATAGAGCTCATGTGGCTAAAGGGATCAAGGGATATGGGAAGGAAGTGGGGGGGGGGGGGGGGGGGGGGAGAGATCAGGATATTACATTTACTTATTAGCCATGATCATGATGAATAGCAGAGCAGGTTCGAAGGGCCAAATAGCCTACTTCCACTTCTCGTTTCTACGTAAATGAAGGGTCAAACAAACTAGTTTGTCACTCTCCATCCAAAAAAGAGATGGAACATGTGAAATTAATAGCTTGTTGTAAGAGCAGCTCAAGTTCAGGCTCTTTCCACACATGTTCAGAGGGACTGAACTCACGTGGATACTTGGAATATTGCTTCAGAAAGCAGGGTCACTATCTTGCAGCAAATTATAGCAGCTTCTGCAATCAAATCTGCTTTCAGAGTTTGCACATTCTCCTCGTTTCTGCGTGGGTTTCCTCTGGGTGTTCCGGTTTCCTCCCACAGTCTGAAGATGTGCGGGTTAGGTTGATTGGCCAGGTTAAAAATTGCCCCTTAGAATCCTGAGATGCGTAGGTTAGAGGGATTAGCGGGTAAAATATGTGGGGGTAGGGCCTGGGTGGGATTGTGGTCGGTGCAGACTCGATGGGCCGAATGGCCTCCTTCTGCACTGTAGGGTTTCTATGATTCTATGATTCAGTTCCCACAATGCCAGCTGACTCCAATACATTGCCAATATTACCATTCATCTCGGCGACAAGCACTCAAACACAACAAAGCGATTCTTTCAACATTTCAGAGTTCAGAAAACAAAGGATCAACACAAAATCTTTCATATCATCATTTCTGGTGTTACTATTGTATTAAAATGTAACATCTACAATATCAACACCACGACCAATTTTGCAGTGGGTGTCAAACATCTATGCCCTCTTCGGTGAACACACAATATTCCATGACACCAGTGCAAGAGATTGCTCCCTGGTCCTGGCTGATATCTCATTCAACATGATTAAAAATAAAATTATCTGGTCCTCATAACATTGTTTGTGGGTGCTTTGCTGTGTGCAAATTGTTAGCCATAATTTTCCACATTACAACAGTGATAATTACACTTAAAAAAGTACTTCATTTTGGACATCCTGAGATTGTAAAATGACCTATACAAATGCAACATTTTCTGGTAATGTTGGCAGTTTCTGTAATTTTTTCAAACAAGTTGCTAACTAAATACACATTAATGCAAAATACAACTTCAACTATACAACAAGTTTCACTATCAGGATGTGGATTTATAAGGCTGCCATTCAGTAGCTGAGAATATGGTGGTGAATTGATGCAATGTGGTAAAGCTCCCACATTGCTGCGAGTTAGTAAGTTCCAAAATATTGACCCAACAAGAATGAAGGTGCGTCCAAACCAGAATAGTGCAAAACTTCAAAATAATGGCATCTTCATCGTGAATGAGATACTATTTATTTTATAGCTATTGCAGGTTCATAAACAAGGTAGCTTGTCAGCTGACAAATTATATCGGCGTGTTTCTTTTTCCAAGTCTAAATCTTCATCTGTTGTGACTTTTTACAGTACAAAGATGTCATTGGCAGAACATTAAATTTCAGTAGAGGAAAACATCAAACACTGCATTATGTGATACTGAAGCTATTTGCTTTAAACCCATGCCAAAGACCATTTTGTTTGTGTCCTGTAATAACTTTTTTCTTGAAATGCTCATCTAATTTCCTCAAATTCCTTTTACAACTTTACCTAATTCAAGCATTTATTGAGATGAAAAATATACAGTAAATGCAAAACATCCTGATGAATAATGTTGCCTTTTATTACCAGCACCATCAACTCATGCTAGGTGGTACAAGTCTTTTGTAAAGCAACTCTATTACATGGCACATGTTAAATGAATGACATTGAATCAGTGCTAGTCTTGCATTTATGACATGGAATAGTTTCAAATATCATCAGTTTTACTGATGCAGTATTTATCAAAATCTCGTTTCAGTAATAAATCAAAATATAAACAATGGTTATGGCACAGGAGGCAGCTATTCAACCTTGGAGTCCACGCCAGCTCTCTGTAACAGCACCTTAGCTAGTCTCACTTCCCCAACCATATCTCGATAGCCCCAAATATTTCCCTCCCCCCGCCCTTTCTGGTGCTTAGCCATATTCCAGAACCTCATCGTATGCCCCCTTTGATTTTTTTGCCAATCATTTTAAATTTGTGTCCTCTGGTTCTGAATTCTTCCGCCAGTGAGAATAATTTCTCTCCATTTACTCCACTGAGGTTCTTCATGATCTTGAACATGTTAAATCTTCTCTGCTCTAAGATGATCAATCCCAGAATCTTTAATCAAACCAGATAAAAGTATTCCCTCACCCATGGAGCCATTCTCACGCATTTTTCTGCACCCTCTCTAAAGCCTACACATTCTTCTAAAAGCATGGTGCCTCGAATTGAACATATTATTCCAAGTTGATGCAGAAACTATTTTTACAAAAGTTCATCACAACTTCCTTACTTTTATACTCTATGCCTCTATAAAGCCCAGGTTGCCCATTTAACTACTTTCTCAACCTACACTGCCAACTTGAAAGGTTGTGTGCATATTGCCCCAAGTGTCTCAGTTCTTGCATCCTCCTTTGAATTGTACCCTTGAGTTTACATTGCCTCCCTTTCTTCTTCCTACCAAAACGCAATAACTCATGTTACTTTCATCTGCAACATACCCACCAATTCCACCAGCTTGTGTCCTCTGAAAATCTATCACTACCTTCCTCACAGTGCACGACACTTCAAGTTTTGTGTTAATTGTAAATTTTCAAATTGCACTCAGGACAAAGACTACATTATTACTATACAGCAAGAAAAGCAGTGGTCCTAGCCTGGCCCCTGGGGAACAACACCGTATACCTTCTGCCAGTCTGAAAAACTGTTCACTTCAACTCGGTTTCCTGTCATTCAGCCGTCGTATCTATTATCTTTATCAAGACAATGTGTTTTTCTGTAAGCCATTTCTCTGTGGTGAACAAACTGCTGAGAATTCACAATTTCAGAGCTTTCATTTGCGAACAAGAAATACATTTTGATAAAGCTCGAGATGCACCCACTTGTCTAAACCAGAGAAGCTCAGCATACAATTAGTAAAATCATCAAGTTTGCATCATGAAACTATAAAGTTTGCTTCTAAGCTTTCCTCTACTTGTCCAGCTAGGACCAGCTCACCCGTTCAGGCAATGTTTTTCAGGATTATCACTCAACATGCAATTTTCTCCGAGGATGTCCCTCAGGATGGAGGACAAGTTGCTTTTACCCTGGTTCAGTCAGTTCTGAGCTGGCTGATCCTCAATCTACAGACTCTGCCGTGAGGGGCAAGTGGTGCTTGATGGGTTGGATGGATGGCTTGGAGGTTGGTGTGCTCCTCCAGCACCTCGACTTTGCCTCTGCATGTTCCTGACAAAAGTCACATGTTCAGTGCCTTCTCAATTTTGGTTGGTTATGAGCCTGTGACCCCATGAGTTAGCAGGGATATCTGACCTTTTCAGAGGGCTTTGAGGACATCCCGAAAGCATTTCTGCTGTACTACTCGGAATCTCATGCCTCGATGAAGTTCCAAGTACAATAGTTGCTTCGCGAGTCTAATGTCGGGGTTACAAACGGCACATCCCGCCTAGCAGAGCTGGTTTTGAGTATTAGCATCTTGATGCTGTATAAGTTAACTTAGGAGAGGATGGTGTTGTTGGACAACCTTTCTTGCTACCAGATTTTAAAGACCGTACCAAGGTACCCTTGCCTCCCCAGCGCTGTAGATCAGCCAAATCCTCAAGGCATAAAGCAACAGATATAAACTGCTGCCAGATAAACCAAGACCTTAGTCTCAATTTGTGATTAACTTACCATGGCAAGCAGTGGTATGCCTACTTGCGCAAGAAAGAACCAGTTTGCACTGCACACTTCATGGCCAATGGAAGTCGCAAAGCAAATTACAACCAATGATGCACTTCTGAAGTGTAGTCATTGTTATATTATATTTTATTTGATTTATTTATTAGTCACAAATAGGCTTACATTAACACCGCAAGGAAGTTACTGTGAAAATCCCCTAGTCACCACACTCCGGCTCGTGCTTGGGTACATTGAGGGCGAATTGACCATGGCCAATGCGCTTAACCAGCATGTCTTTTGGACTGTGGGAGGAAACCAGAGCACCCAGAGGAAACCCACGTAGACACAGAATGTGGAGACTCCGCACAGACAGTGGCCCAAGCCAGGAATCAAACTCGGGTCCCTGGTGGTATGAGGTAGCAGTGCTAACCACTGTACCACCTGTGATAGAGAGATGTCTGTGCAAAGCAAAAGAGCAGATAATCTGTGATTAGGAAGGCAAATTGAATGGTGGCGTTTATCGCAAGAGGAATAGAATATAAAAGGTAGGTAAGTTTTACTGCAGCTGTACAGGACCTTAGTGAGATCACATTTGGATAACTGTGTAGTGTCTGGGTTTCCTTATTTAAAAAAGGATATAACTGCATTCCAAGATTTTCAGAGAAGGTTCATTCAACTCATTCCTGGGATAAAGGGCTAACCTTAATATGGCTAAACGGGTTGGGCACATACACATCGAAGATAGTCATGAGTTTACTGAAACGTACAAGATCCTGATGGAACTTTTTAGGGTGGATACTGAGAGGATGTTTCCCCTTGCTGGGGAGGCTAGAACTAGTGGACAGAGTTTCCTATTAAGGCTGAAATGATGAAAAAATGTTTGTCTTAGAGCATTGTAGTGTGTGGAATTCTCTCCCATAGTTTGAATATTTTCAAGGCAGAATTAGACAGACTTGCAACAGACAAGCAAATCAAGGGTTATGCGGGGCAGACAAAAGTGGATTTGAGATCATAATCAGATCATATTGAATGGTAGAGCAGGCTCCAAGGACTGAATGACCTATTCTTAAGTCATATATTGCTCGGTTCATTAGTGTTGGAATATATATTGACCAGGACACGATGAGAATCCCTTTCTTCAAAAGTGCTAAATGCTGGTGCGACTCTTGTCAGTATCCCTGTCCTATTGCCTTGACTCTGCCAATCTACAACCATGGATTTAAGTGGAGAGTATATGTGCACCCTGTTTTGGGCAAAATATCAAAATATCTCTGGGAATGTTGCTGGACTTCAATAGTTTTTTCAATATAGTTGGTCCTTGCCCAGACTGGTTTAACAAAGGAGTCTGTATTAGTTCGTGAAATCCTGTTCTTGATTCCCCTTCTTGCACCTAAAGGAGCACAGGGTGGACAAAGCACATGCTTACATCGGTTTCTGTCGCTAATTTTTCCTGAAACAAGTTACGAGCCTGATACCAGAAGCGATAGCTTGAGGGGCACCATTCCACATCAAGTATGGCTGCTCAGGACACTCACGCACTCTTACTGCCTGTCATAGGCAAATTGGAAGGATTAACAGATTGATAATCAACTTGACTACGTTATGAGCGCATCTTCCATGGCCATCAAGTCCTGAATTACGACTCAAACTCCAGGGCTTCTGATTCAGACACAGAGGTACCCACTGCACCATAATACATCCTCATTTATGCAAAATCTATGACTTAAATATCAATTATGATTCCAGCACGAATTTGCATCAATTAGGTGACACATCAGTTCCCTGTGTAGCTGTCTCTTCATCCCATTCCAGAACCATTATATACTAGTAACAATAATCTTCTGACATAATCCAAGCTGCAGTTTGATTGACTGTTAAGTAGTAGCAATGTTGGAAAAATTCTCATTCAACTTTACATTATATTAAACGCTAATACTATGGCAAATACTACTGAAAATATTTCAAGTTTTCAACTAACATGTCAAATTTCAATAATTTTAAACTATAAAATTACACATTGTTTTAATGTATGATGGATTAATTGACAAACTCTTCTAGAAAAATGTCAAAAACCCAAAGGAGAGGATATATCAGAATGGGCTGCATCAAAACTGTCAAAAACACTAAACCTTTTAGTATCATCAGCTAATCACAAGTGGGAAGCAAAGTAGCTGCCACAAGATTTCACTAGGCAATTGATCAATGCTCCTAACAGGAGCCTTGGGTCCTAAACCAAGATGTGCAAGAAAGCACCTGCTGTGAGTAGCAGATATGAAACAGTAATAACTCAATAGGATATCACAGACCTGCTGGTTTCTCTAACATTATCTCATATGCTGGGAATCAGATTCAGATCAAACAAAACTAAAAGGGCCAAATCTAACACATCTTCAATCCATTCAACATGATTTTCTTTTCCCTGAAAATTGAATCATTCTTGTCTAAGCACTCTGCAACATCACATGCAAGTACACTGGAAGGTCATCTCCTTTCAGGCCTCTGCCGTTATGCAAGCCACGGTTTATTATCCAAAACAAATCTATATTTCACTGTTTTGCAGAAGGTGGCTGGAAGCAGGTAATTCCACCAACCGAAAGAGGCCTCAGGATTATTAGCTCACGGAGAAGTGGGGAACTACAGTGCAAATCTCTGGCATGGTGTCTTAAATTTGAATCAGTCAATCCTTGAGATTTATAAATCATTAAACTATCCAAATGTACTTGTTGCATTAACTAGCATGGTGTTGGCAGCAAAAGGCATGTGTTTTGGTTAAATTCACTTCAAAAGGAAATAGAAGCATTCATTGCATTAAGCAATTTGTTCAGTGATCCCAAGCTCCTGCCTCACACATCAAAATATGGAGCAGGCAGTGCAATTGCAAATAAACTTGAATTTGTAATTTATAAACAGTTTCATCTAGGTCTGGGCAATCTGATCATTTTCACATTACGTATTAAATAGTGGAGTAAGTGCATTGTGCTCGAGTGTACGGTGCAGTGCACCTGTAACATATCACATCATTTGTGTTGCTTCTACCTTAGTTTTTCCTCTCACCTCTTTTTCCTTACATTACCCAAACTGAACCCACATTTCATTTATTCTCCAATAATAGGTCTGCAAAATTTCTTGAAGCTGCTTTGATTAGAAAGTATTAATTTAAAGGTAGTTTAAATTACACATAATACATATGCAGAAATTATTAATGAGATGTTTTGCACTTAATTCCTGTTGTCAGGCTTAAGTATCTTAATTTTGTCCCGCTTAGGACGCACCTCGATGCTTAGAATATCTGCCTCACAGTGAAGACAAGGCAAGTGACAAACATAGCAAGAATGGGCAGGCCAACAGTGGGTCAGGGAGGGAAGGGAAGTGATTTGGAACTGATCATGGAGACATCAGGGCTACAGGACAAAGGAGGATAGGGAGGGAGATATAAACTCACAGCGGAGTGGTCAGAGGTAGTCAGTTGGAGAATGGATCAGAGGTGTAGGTTTGAGTGGCTATAAGCAGGTTGGACAGGAAACATAGCACTCCATTAAGGAATTGATAATGCAAATCGACTGAGGGGTATTGGAAAGAATTTGGATGGTTTTGAAATGAGAATGTCTGGATGAGATATAGAGAAGATGGAATACAGAGACAGAAACCATAGATATAATTGTGCAGAGAGTAGGTGTGGCTAATGACAATAATAGGAATTCAGAAAGCTAGTCAAGAGGTAATAAGGAAAACAAACAAGCAGATTCTGCACACCTGCCCTCAAAGCAGTCAAATAGGATTGTAAGTTTTAGGGTTTTGAAGTATAAAACCGTTCTGATTAAAAATCTCGAAGATCAGCATATTTAATTTCTAACACTCGAGTCTTCAGTTGCGCAAGTTATGGAAAACTAGCATTTATGAATCAAGTAAGGGCAGCATGGACAAGTTGGGTTGAAGGGCCTGTTTCCAGGCTGTCAACGTCTATGATTATGTAAATATAAGAAGCAAGATTTTTCATGTACTTAACAACAGCAAAGGCGACAACTTAGATCCTCACGAGTTCTGCAATCGTTTTCCATGCTGTTTTTTTCTTCTCTGTCGAAGTGGACAAGTTCACATTTTCCCACATTCCACACCACCTGCCAAATTTTTGCCCATTCATTTAACCTATTTATGTTTATTTGCAGACTCATGTCCTCTTCACAACTTATTTTCCAACCTATATCTTTATCATCAGCAAATTTAACAACGTGACATTCAATCCTGTCATCAATACAGATTGTAAATAGTTGAGGCCCCTTCTGATCCACGGCACTCAATTTATTACATCTTGTCAACCTGAAAATGATCCGTTTATGTTGACTCTGCTTCCTGATAGCTAACCAATCTTTTGACTATGCTAACGTTACTCTTGCCAATCCGTTTAGTTTGTTTAGTAACCTTTGATGTGGCACCTTGTCAAATATCTTCTTGAAATTAAAATACACACATCCACAGGATCCCCTTTATCCATGTTGTTTCTTACTCTAAATTTGGCAAACACTATTTAATTTCCAAAAAAAATCATGTTGACTCTGTCTGATTGCATTGAGATTTTCTAAGTGCCCCACATAACCTCCTTAACAATAGAATGCAGCATTTCCCAATTATAAATGTTAAACTGTCTCTATCTCTCCCCTCAAAGAATCCCAACAGTGCAGAAGAGGCCATTCAGCCCTTAGAGTCTGCACCAACTCTGAGTAACTTACCCAGGGACTCTCCCCACCCTATCCCTGTAACCCTACACATTTCCATAGCTAATCCATGTAACCTACATATCTTGGGACAGGAAGGGGCATGGCCAATCCACCTAACTTGAACATTTTGGGATGTGGGAGAAAACCAGAGCACCAAGAGGAAACCCACACAGAAATGAGGAGAACGTGCAAGCTCCACATAGACAGTCACTCAAAGCCGGAATTGAACCCGGGTCCCTGGAGCTGCGAGGCAGCAGTGCTAACCACTGTGCCACCATGCCACCCCCGTCTATAACAGTTTGAAACAGTGAAGTCCAAACCACATGTGGCTATGGTTGCCAACTGGACATATTTCTGGAGGCCTCATTGTATGACCTTGCACTTCAATCTGAAATGCAAAGGGACTTGGGAGTCCTGATTTAAGATTTTCTCAAGGTTAACATGCAGTTCAGTTGGCAGTTAGGAAGGCAAATTCAATGTTAGCATTCATTTCTAGAGGACTAGAATACAAGAGCAGGGATGTACTGCTGAAGCTGTATAAGGTTCTGGTCAGACTCCATTTGGAATATTGTGAGCAGTCTTGGGCCCCATACCTAAGGAAGGATGTGCTGGCCTTAGAGGGGGTACGGAGGAGGTTCACAAGAATGAGGAGTCTGCTCCTATATCTTATGGTTTAATCACAGCATGCAGTATCTTTTTTTTAAACCATTTCCAATATTTAAGCAATAAATCCCAAAGATCTTTCTTACTTCCACAGTCTCCCCAGGAAACATGACTATTCCCTAGTTCCACCACTCTGATAAACTGGCCGCAATACCCCTAAATCCTTGTAATCTCAGTGATCCCAATTCTCTAAAGTTTTAGGTGGAAGTCATTCCCGTGCTTAGAAACTCAACTTTTGAAAAAATACATCAAACAAAGGCATTAAATATCTCTTGATTCTTCTCAGCCTAATTTCCTTTTTAAAGTTTATGAAACAAAGCTACAAAGGAGAATAATCAGAACGCTCATTTTTCTCATTCACCTAAATACACTCGAGTTGAAAAGTAAATGGGCAGCACAGTGTCACAGTGGCTAGCACTGCTGTCTTACAGCGCCACGGACGCTAGTCTGATTCCCAGCTTAGGTCATTGTCTGTGCAGACTCTGCACTTTCTCCGTGTCTACGTGGGTGCGCTGGTATGCTCCCGCAGTCCAAAAGACATTAGGTGCGTTGGCCATGTTAAATTTTCCCTCAGTGTACCCAAACGGGTGCCGGAGTGAATCGGTTTGGGGAGTTTCACATAACTTCATTGCAGTGTTAATGTGACACTAAACTTTAACACTTAAAACTAAATGTTAACTGAATTAAATTTATTTTTAAGAATATCCTCCTGTTTTCAATATTATTTGTAAGGAAAAGCTGCTGGACAGAAAGTGAGAGAAACTGAAGAGAAACATCCCCTCATTGATGATTCAATAGCAATGAAGCATCCTGGGAATAGATACATTGGACAATCCAAATTCAACTAAAGAGCCACAGATCTAAGTTAAAAAAGCAAATCCAAGTCCAGATTTTTGAAACAGACTGGTCTTCAGGTAAAACTTTAATTAATGCATTAAAAGACAGAAGATGAATTAGTGAATTGAGAATTCTTTTGTGTTTAACCATTTATTTTGGACATTAAAATTTTCAATTACTGGCAGTAAAATATAAAGAAAGAAAAATAGTCAGAAATCATTTTAGACAATTTGTCAAAACCCAGTGGCTTGACTGCACAGTGACAGACTTGCAAAATCAAGACCCATTATAAAAGTGCGCGGCTGCAAATGCTGACAAGACAATGCGTAATAAGTAAGAGACAAGTTGCACAAAGAGACGTGGCTTTTAATATATGAAATTCAGTTCAGTGCAAGGTGCATTTGAGACATTAAACTGAAGCCCCTATTTGCCCCCATGATTCACAACGGGCATCTGAAAACAGTATATCTGGTTAACATCATTCCGCTGTTTGTGGGATCACACTCACACAATTGATAGTGCAACAGTAACGGAATTTCAAATGTTGCAAAGTATTCTGAAACATCGAGGTTAGCAAAGATGCTATATAAATGCAAGTCATTTTTTTAAAACCCCCTCTTCCCTGCCACAACCAATCACTAACTCCCACTACTGCTTTCATAAGTTGTGTCCTTCAAACCTGGGTTGATTTTTGGAGAAAGCCTTGTAATCACATAGCACTAGGTTTGTGAACAGTCTGCCAGATGTGATGAAAACAATTGGACGTATTGGCAGAAAAGCAAAGTATATTGGTCACAATTAATTTACTAAGCAATATGTCGCAACTTCTATAATTGCTGGGATTACTGATAATACAACAACAACAGCATAAGTGCAATTCATTATATGCTGTTATGCGCTGTGTAGACCATAACTAGGAAATAATTGGATACATTCTAAACCATTCATGGCAATATGACAGAAGTACTCCTTGAACATCATAGGCCATGACATGAGCAAACTCTCACACAACCTCTTGTGGTGTTAATCCAACACGAGCCGAGATTAAATCCAGGAACGCTGAAGTGCAGGACAAAACTGAAATTCAAATGATTAGTCAAAGTTCTGGCTACTGTCACTTCAGTTTCTTAAAACGCTCATCAATAGTAGAAACATCATAACGAAGACTTCATTGTGCAGACAATTCCTAAAGTCCAGTTAAGATTTCATTCTTTTTTGTAGCCTTATCTTTTCTTATGCAAGTTTCATACATCTAATGCACACGACTAATGTACATGCATCAAGCCTAATAAAGCAATCAGATTAGTTTTCCCATGTATTTCTTATTGCTCTAACAAATGGAAAGCACAGCTGAAAATATAAAAGAGCTATTTTGCATTTTATCAAACAAGATAACAAAATGTTCTTTGGTATACAGACAGTTATATGAATTGCAGTAGTGTTTGTAAAAATTGAGTACATAATCCTGTACAGCTCATTAGAGGAAAAAATTCACAAGCAGAAACATAATAACTGAGCTTTAAGATTATCCAAGGTAGAAAAATCAGCGTTTTATTATAGGTTTTGAACAGTGAAATCACTTATGAAATTTATACTGAATTGTCCGTTCTTTTCTACAGCTTTTGTCAGATTCTTGATGGCATACTAAAGTTTTGAGTGGCTTGCCAACCCATGTATCCAATCACACAAAAATTAAAACAATCCCGATGATGGAAATCAAATACCAAAATAGCGACTTGAGCAGATTAGGGAAAAGCCATTCAGTTCCTTGGGTTTGATCAATTACATCCATCTTACCTTCATTTATCCTCCTTGGTTCTGTAATGCTTAATACTCTTGGGAAATTAGCCATAGTCCATGAAGGGCCGAGTCGATAAATAGCTCAAGGGGCACCACTCCACATTAAACGTAGGGCAAGGCATAAGGGTAGGACTCCAAGAGCCATTACAACCAGCAGGAGATTGAAGCCACATTTTTGGCCTCTTTCTGCATGACATTCTAGCCAGAAGAGCGAATACCTTTACCGCAAAGATTTATGACTCAATTTTTGACATTTTCAATTGATCTATCCTCAACAGCACTTAGGGAAGATGCATTTTCCAGATTTCCACAACTCTGCGCGAGTAAGCGACATTGCGCCAGGATAACCTAGCTCTAATTGTCAGGTTATATTCCCTTGCTCTCAACTTCCCCACCACAAAAAATAGATTCTCTGTCCATACTTTCAAATCCTTGAATCATCTTAAATACACCAATTACAGCGCTCTTTAATCTTCTGTGCTCAAAGGAATGTAAGCCCAGCTAAAGACTGGCAGGACAAGATGATCAAAGTCCAACTGATCCTTGCTATTCATTATTTTGTGCTAGCATCCCCAGGAAAAGCCAACGTAGAGTTGGCATCAAGTGACAGGCTCATCGAGTTTCAATTACACACAAAATCTTTAAATATCCTTTAAAGGTGTCCACAGTGAAAGGCCACCAGGCATTCCCCCTGCATCTTTTTGTGCTAACAATGCTGTGTGGTAGGCATACAGCTGTGGCAACATAATATTGCCACAAATTCCAAAGACATGAGCCTCTGATGTGCAGTAGCTGCTACGGTGATGAGAAGCCACTTGTAATCCAAAATTAGCGACGCCAAGTCTGTAAGGGAGTAGGACTTTCACAAACGTAATATATACTCGATGGATTAAAATGAGAAGCACCCCTACCAGCAAAAGAAACTAAAACATGGATTGCTGCAATTAAGTATCTTGGCATGGTAGCACTGCATTTGAAACCTTTGGGATTCCTCTTCGATCAAGCACACATTTCTTTAAACCGTCATTAAATGTAAACATTGAGAGCAATTAAAAGCAGCAATGTGAACAGATGATATCATCTACAGAATTCTTTTTATTATACCCTCGAGTTACAATATTGAAACACAACTGGTTTAAAGGCAACCATGTGAAATAAACCCATTTTCATTGTTGTCTTATTGCTTGACTCAGCATTTCATCAAGGATACAATTTCCTTTAAAAATTAAGATTTTATCCAAAAAGGAAGAAAACACATCAGAAACAATTAGAAGTTACAGAGCTCTATAATGTAACCATTTTCAAACGGTAAATTCAATGGGTACAAGTATTACCTGACACACTTAGGCAGGTCTCCAACTTATTAAAAATATCTAATATTTAGAAACATTATGCTTATAGCACACAACAGAATACAGACAGCAAAAAATAAAATACTGCAGATGCTAGAATCTGAAACAAAAGCAGAAAATGCTGGAAAATCTCAGCAGGTCTGACGGCATCTGTTTGGGGGGGGGGTTTAAAACGTTTCCATTAAGTGATCAGAATGTGTGATTGGCAGAACAGAGGTACAGATTGTTAAAGGACTGCAGCAGTTGCCCTGAAAGGGAGGGGAGAGGGCAAGAAAGAGAGTTGGAATGGAAAGTGGAAAAATGGTGGTGCGAAAGACAGATGATAAAATGGATGAATAGGATGAAACAAACTGAAATAAAATAAATGGAAATGGGGTGAAGGTGGAGAAGAGAGTAGAATACAGACAGCATAATACATAAAAACAGCTTGCGCACAACCAAATAGATTTATTTATTCCAATAAATTACATCAAGATGGTGCTCCGAACTCAAATTATACCTCAGATGAACCAGTGGTTGATGAACTTACTTGCCCATAACATAAACCACTACCACTAAGTTATGGTGCATCATAATTTTCCAGAAGGTAAAACGTGTAAGGATCCTTCTGAACATGTTAGTCCAGGCTACGCAGGCTCCTAGTATTGCTCCACACAATGAGATTTTATCTCAAGTATCTTAGCAAATGCCTTCCTTTATCCGAGACTCCTATTATAGAATCCCTACAGTACAGGTGGTGGTCATTCGGCCCATCAAGCCTTCAACAGCAAACCCACCCAGGCCCTATCCCACACGTATTTATCCTGCTAATCCCCCTTTTTCTCTGCAAGGTACAACAATGAGCCTTAAGAGGATAGGAATTCCAGTCCACTTATCTATAGTGCAGAAACTTTCTGATGAAATAAAACAAGAATAAACTGTAAAGGCAAGAAATGCTGGAAATGCCAGAACAGGCATGAGAAACAGAGTTAACATTTCAAGTCTGTAACCGTTTATCAGATCTGAAATATTTTGACTTTCTTTCTTGCTCAGAGCTGCAGAGTATTCGCAGAATTTTGTTTTATTTCAGATTTCCAGCATCTGCGGTATTTTTGTCCCCCTCAGAATAATCTGCATGTTACAGAAATCGTAATCTTAAAACGCTTTGTTCATTCCATATCCTATTTAGGAAAATTAAATAGCTCGTTACTCTCAAGGCTGACAGAAAACGTTCATTCTTTGCTACTTTTCAGAATTTAGTTGCAAAATAAACCAAGGGAGAAATCACATTTACAAGACTTCAAATTATTCTATACAAATGTCAGAAAGCTGACAAACTTCTGGGGTCAACAGATGTACTCCATTATTCTCTTAGTCAGCATTGACTGCACTTCACCCATCAACCCGAAGGTTGCTATTGCATTCACCAACTTCATCTCCACCATAAAAATCTGGAAGAACCAACATTTTCTTAACTTTAGCCAAACCAAAGCCACCATCTTGAGCTGTTACACACTCACCTGGCCTGACAAACTGCATAAGAAGTTTAACACCAGGTTAAAGTCCAACAGGTTTATTTGGTAGCAAAAGCCACACAAGCTTTCGGAGCCCCTAGCCCCTTCTTCAGGTGAGTGGGAATTCTGTTTACATACAGGGCATATAAAGACACAAACTCAATTTACATGGTTGAAAGCGAATACTTACAGTTAATCAAGTCTTTAAGATACAAACAATGTGAGTGGAGAGAGCATCAAGACAGGCTAAAAAGAGATGTGTATTGTCTCCAGACAGGACAGCCAGTGAAACCCTGCAGGTCCAGGCAAGCTGTGGGGATTACAAATAGTGTGACATGAACCCAATATCCCGGTTGAGGCCGTCCTCATGTGTGCGGAACTTGGCTATCAGTTTCTGCTCAGCGTCTCTGCGCCGTCATGTGTCGTGAAGGCCGCCTTGGAGAACGCTTACCCGGATATCAGAGGCCGAATGCCCGTGACCGCTGAAGTGCTCCCCAACAGGAAGAGAACAGTCTTGCCTGGTGATTGTCCAGCAGTGTTCATTCATCCGTTGTCGCAGCATCTGCATGGTTTCCCCAATGTACCATGCCTCGGGACATCCTTTCCTGCAGCGTATCAGGTAGACAACGTTGGCCGAGTTGCAAGTGTATGTACCGTGTACCTGGTGGATGGTGTTCTCACGTGAGATGATGGCATCCGTGTCGATGATCTGACACGTCTTGCAGAGGTTGCTGTGGCAGGGTTGTGTGGTGTCGTGGTCACTGTTCTCCCGAAGGCTGGGTAGTTTGCTGCGGACAATGGTCTGTTTGAGGTTGTGCGGTTGTTTGAAGGCAAGAAGTGGGGGTGTGGGGATGGCCTTGGCGAGATGTCCGTCTTCATCAATGACATGTTGGAGGAGAACAAACTGCTCCAGGGCTGACACGTTATGCAAAACCTTGGAATGCTGCTCAAGTTTATGTTCTGTTTCCATCCCCATGATGGATCCAAAACTTCCATTTAATCATGAATTACCTTGCAATTCAATTTCTGCATTACTGTCAACAGTGCTCCTATCTTCACCTTGCATAATTACAATTCACTCAACTCGAGTTAAGCTTTGCAATTGGTTGAACCATTGGAAGTATTTTCTGTCCCTTAAACACCTCCAATTTAGCAGTTCCCGACTTGTGCTTTCAAAACATTTCTCTTTGGTTGTACTTGGCCCACCCTTCAGTCTTTGCTTTCATTTGTGTCATTCACTGTCAAATCTCTTGGAATTTTTGCACAGGAGCGCATTTTTACACTAAACCTACTGACAAAAACCATGTTGCTAAACTAATGACAGTTGGCAAAAAATGCACGCAAAGCACACAGCACAACCCTGTAACTCAAATTTCAAAAAAAGGAAATAATTCAGGAAAAACTGAATTATTCATAAAGGCATAAGATTGTGTTTCATTTGAGTTTATATTTACAAATGTATAAGAAAATACTTGGGTTATCACTTTTTAAACTAATCTGCTGTATGCTTAGCCAAGTCCCAGAATATACAGAACCAATTTGTCTAGATCTACTCATTCAAGCTGTACAAATATCAGCCACCATATTCCTGCACATGAAAGCATTAAAAAAATGTTTTTATTCAGCTGAGAAAAAGCACTGCAATGTGTTATTTACCACAGTAACAATGTTTGTCACAGCTGGATATCATGAGCCACCTAATTCACATAATTACTGCAATTAAAACTAATTGCAGTAATAGTAACCAACTCTTTCAGCATTTGCGTATAAGAATAACCTTTGTTGACATGACCCCCATATGACATGACACAGATTGTTACAAAACATGCTGCAAGAGTAATTGCTTTGGAACGGCTAACAGTTATTACACTTAGAAAAACCGTGGAAAAGCAGCTTCATTTTTCTATCATATTCATTTCTTCTCAGCACAAAGCAGGTATGAAACTCATAACTTTCCTACACTAGTGTTCACAGTTCAGCAATAACATTGCCTTGCAGTCATTGATCCTAGTTTACAAAGCAGTGAGATCTGATGGCAAGATCCAAAAGGATGAACATTCCAAATAAAGGCCTGTAGCACGGCTGTTTTTATTTGCTGCCATCCTTATCAGGGAATATCGGCCCCTCACTTACGAGGTTATTCCAATAGCACTGGCATTATCACTTTATTGGTATGCCTGATCCAGAAAGAAATCTTGCAAAATAAATTCAAGTACACTTCAACACCACAATACAGGTCACTCAGTTTCAAACACTCTGGTAACAATGCTGCTGGTAGGATTCTGAATTCATTCCACAGCTGTACAGCATTGGCAAATCTCACTGGACATAATCCTCGACCTGATCACAATGCTCAATTATATGACATTTAACTGGCGCTTGCAAGTCTCATTGTAAAAGCTGGATGCACTGCGGTTGAGTATCTTCAATCACTGTTTCATGTCATCAGTTGCACAGCAAATGTTCAATGAAGAACATGCATGGCCATAAAATAGACATTAAACTCTAAAATAGGTCCGGGGAAAGAATTAAGAGTCAAATATGTGGAGACAAAGCAACTTGTTTTCAGTAGAGGGTGGATGCAAGCATAAGGAAGAATGTATAGATATATCTGCATTTCATGAAGACAAAAAGACATAATATAGAAATCATAGAAGAAATCATAGAAACCCTACAGTACAGAAAGAGGCCATTCGGCCTATCGAGTCCGCACCGACCACAAACCCACCCAGTCCCTACCCCCATATCCCTACATATTTACCCACTAATCCCTCTAACCTACGCATCTCAGGACACTAAGGGCAATTTTTAGCATGGCCAATCAACCTAACCCACACATCTTTGGACTGTGGGAGGAAACCGGAGCACCCGGAGGAAACCCACACAGACAGTGACCCAAGCCAGGAATCGAACCCAGGTCCCTGGAGCTGTGAAGCAGCAGTGCTAACCACTGTGCTACCGTGCCGCCATATATTTGATGCAACTGAAACACAAGAGAGCACAGATTGGAGAATGGAAAATCCAAGGTGAGACAGGAACCATTTAGTGGATTCGGCATGGGCGTTAAGAGATGGTGGCATGATACAGTCAAGATATTCTCAGAATAATTGTTTGGTGTGAAGGGGGATGTAAACTTCCAAGCTCGGGGCAGTGCAAACTTCAAAGTAGGCAGCACAGCGATGAGTCATTAGTAATATGAATTCAGATTCTTTAGAAATCATTGAGCAACGAGTATGAGAGATATAATATCACTCACTAGTTTTCAGTCAATGTTTGATTGTTTAAGTTGTATTATGTGAGTATCATGATTTTCTTCCCTGCTGCTATCAGACTTTTTAATGAATGTACCTCGCATTAAGTTGATCTTTCTCTGCAGCTTAGCTATGGCTGTAACACTACATTCTGCACTCTCTCCTTTCATTCCAGATGTACGGTGTGCTTTGTATAGCGTGCAAGAAACAATCCTTTTCACTGTATACTAATACATTTGACAATAATAAATCAAAATGTGTTTCCACATCCAATGAACCCCCTCTGTTGAAGTGCTTTGTAATACAAAAATGTGAGGGTGCAATGGAAGCACCCGATGTCAAGAATGTATCGTGCCGCTGGGGGTCATCCATGAGAGCAGAGCACCCAGAAATGGAATTGCATTCTGGACTGGCTGTGGAAGCAGCTGCACTGATGAAAAGATTGGGAAAGAATAAGCTGCTTCCACAGCCAGAGCCAGGGTACAGCAATATCGACCTTGAAAACGCTTCTCTCACGTTGCTCACAGCAGTGAAGGAGATGAATCTTCAGTTCTAGGAAACTTTAGAGAATTTCTAAGGGCTGCCAAACATATACTTTCAGCCAGCACTAAGTGTTGATATGTAATCAGTTCATTTCTGAAAAAGCAGCCAGATGGGCCAATAGCAGTGCTGTCAGTAAGTTTATTCAGCATATTAATCACAATGCTTTAAAAACCATTTAAATCAACAGGATGTAATCATGTGCCAATACGTGAATTGTTTGACATTTTTTATTTTATCACCTCAAATTTCTCCTGTCCCTCACCAAAACTGACTCAAATTACAAGGTGCAAGATCTAAAATCTAACTGTGTCATTAGGTTTTCTTTTACAAGTTTAACTGAGCTGAGGACCATCATCTTATACAACCAATATGAAAATCTGAACAGCACTTGAGGTATATGGCAATGTCTTCCTACCTACCAATACTTAAATTTTGTTACATCCTTTAGGAGAATACCGGCATGTTGGCAAGCGGTTAGCACTGCTGCTTCACAGCGCCAGGGGCCTAGGTTCAATTCTGGCCTTGGCCTGTGTAGATTCTCCCTGTGTCTGCGTGGGTTTCATCCGGGGGCTCCGGCTTCGTCCCACAGTCTATCGATGCGCAGGTTAATTGCCCCTTAAGTGTCCAGAAATGTGTAGGTTAGATGGATTAGCCATGGTTAAACGTGTGTGTGTGTGTGTGTGTGTGTGTGTGTGTGTCGGGGGGGGGGGGAGAAGAAGAAGAAGGAAGGAGGAGGAGGAGAGGGTCTGGACAAGATACTCTGACAGAGTCAATGTAAACTCGATGGGCCAAATGGTCTCCTTCTGTTCTGTAGGGATTCTATGAACTAGTCAGGAGTCAGATGCACCTAGGAAAGGAGATATAGATTAAGGATATTTTGCAAACTTGCAAAAGGTGATAATGTTGATAGACAGCAGGAATACTGCTCTTTACCCACAAACTAAAAAGACACCAATTTATGGTAGAATGGTTTAGTAATCAACTGTTGACACTGCTAATTTTTCCAAAATGGTACAAGTATACTGGTGCCACTTCTGGAGCAGTTAGAAAATAGAAAATTGCACTTCCACAGAATATACAGGAAAGGCAAATGCAGGCCTCCATCTGAATAATTTTCCCCATTTTTAATAATCTTTTTCTGACCTTTAAAGCATTCAGATGGCCTGTTTAAACGTTCTGCAAGAAAATCCCTTACGAGCGTCAGTTTCATTAATTAAGTCCAATTATAGCTAACTGCTCATTCTCAACAACACAGCGCACTTAATGCTCTGTAAAAATAACTTGTACATTTAATACTTGGATCTTCTCAACTCCAGAAACCTGGGTACGAACAGAATTACTGCTTGCATTTAGGTCAACTATGTGAAGAAACAAAAACTGGAAGCAATGAGCCAAACCTTGCAGCAATTGGAGACAATCAATTTACTTGCCCGTAGTCCATGCCCAAATGCAGCAAGACCTGAACAATATTCAGGCTTTGATATTGAATCTAACCATCGCCCCTTGACATTCCATATCCACCATCCACAAGCCAAGTCAGAAATGTAATGGAATACTCTTGACTTGCCTGGATGACTGCAGCTCCAACACTGAAGATTGACACCATCTAGGACAAAAGCACCCTGCTTGATTGCTACCCCATCCACAAACATTCACTACCTTCGCCACTGATGAACAGTGGCAGCCGTGTGCACCATCTATAAGATGCACTGCAGAAAATCACCAAGGTTCCTCAGGCAGTATCTTCCAAACCCATGATGCTACCATCTAAAAAGGACAGGCGCAGCAAATCCATCGGAACACCACCATCTGCAAGTGCCCCTCCGAGCCACTCACCAGCCTGATGTGGAAATATATCGTCATTCCTTTGCTGTCACTAGGTCAAAATACTGGAACTCCCTCCCTGACAGCACACATGGGCTGCAACAGTTCTAGAAGGCAGCTCACCACCACCTTATCAAGGGCAATTAGTATTGGGCAACAAATGCTGGCCTAGCCAGTGAAGTCCACATCCTTGGATTAAAAAAAATGCAAAGTAGCTCCCACAAACTATTGGATGCATGAGTCACATGGACAATTTAACAGGTCACAAAACTGCTTTCACACAATTTTACATATTAGTAAGCTTTATGTGTAATAGAAGTCTGGGCGCTTGCCGATTTCCCAATTGCAGAAGGTGCATTTAAAATATGTTTGAGCTTTTCAATTTCAAGTAAGCATGCCAATTTCCACCATATTAACTAGCAACATGTCTAATATGAAGTTCCTTGCCTGAACCATGTCAGATGTCATTAGTTGAGGCTGTTACATGTTTGAAAGAGCAAGAGCTATCTCATGTGAATTTATAAAATCTATGCCTGTTATAGCATTAAAATCAAGTTAGTGATCCAACTGGCACTCTGTTCTGCATTCTGCAATTACAACTTTACTTGATTCAAACTTGTTTTACCAGAAGGACATACAAGAATAATTTGCTATAGTTAGTGATGATGGTTCAAAACAAATCCTGATTCTCAATGAGATCCCTGATATCTAGCGATAAAAAAATGTGTATATTCTATCTATACTTAATGACAATACTTTCTAAACAATCCACGTATTAAATATGTAGTATCTGACCCCATCCATACTGGGGCAGATTTAACAATGCCAGAAACACAGCATAAATGGTTATTTCTAAGTTACAAATCAAAACTGCCAGTACATTATCTACAATGGATGGGAAGGTTCATAAAGGCCAATGATAAAAACCATAAGCTAACCATGTTGTATCTAAGTAATAAACGGAAACAGAAGAGCAAGTCATCCGCTGTGATGAGTGCTTGTAATTACACTTTATAAAAAAATATATTGCATTTGGATATCTTTGAACTTGTATAATGTTTGAAATGATACTTGAAACTTGTACATCTGATTGCTAAGTGTAATTTTTCAAGATGTAAATTTTAAATTTAAACTTTTTAGGTGGTATTGCAGAGTTTGCTCCAGCATGCACAGAATGCAACTTACTGTACCAGACAAATGTAATTCTTATGTAGCTCCTTCTATTATAACACAAAAACCTGTGCGGTAAAACATCAAGATTTGCACATTTTTGCATGCAAGCACAGAAATTGGAAGTGAACAAGGTAGTTTTGTTCAATATACGCAAACACCAACACAGTGACAGCCAAACAAATTCCTACTCCGGTTTGATATTTTCACATGTTGAATGCTTATGAGGGAATTCACCAGAAAGCTGAACAAAGATAGGAAAGCGAGCAGGAGTTTGATTTACATTGACTGTGGCCAATTAAGCCGAGCTGTAGCATCATTTGGTTAGGTGACTTGTACAGAGAATAAATTGAACACCGTATACATATTTTGACAATTATGTTTTATTCCAAAGATGTGGTAGTCTTCTGCAGAATACCCAGATATCACCCAGATTGAAACACAGCTATCACGATTCACGACAGATTTCCAACCAAATGACAATCAACACAGTACCATTTACTCACCTACTTAGAGATTGCCTCAAGGTTACCATACAATTACAAAGCCACTTAAAAACATTTTTTTTTAGTGTTCTTACAGTAAATAACTTGTCAAACCATAAATATTAGAATTAAAATTACAATACAAGCAACAGATATCCAAGTATATGGTGAGACCATTTTTTAAAAAAAGACAATACTTTTTCAATGATCTGATTTACAGAAGCACTTTCTTCAACACAAAAGATCTGCAATAGTCACTTTATTCCAGACCTGAGATCACAAAGAAAATTTGAACACCAACTCTTTGGAGAGGCACCAGATCACATTGTGTAAGTACATCCCATATTGCAATAGTATCAACAACCAAAAAGGAAGAGATTTTTCGATCATTTGAATGCTCTGTCATGAGAGGGGTTGTTAAGCAGCAGCTGAAAAAGGCAGTGGAATGGCAACAACAATAGATCCTAACTCTGATGAACTCCCAATTTTATTAAGTTCAATAGCCAAGTCTGGCAAGGCCATTTTAAGGTTACAAAGACAATTGTAGTCTCCTGTGCTTTATTCATACAGATAGTTTCAACCAACAGAAGAAACTGTGGGAAGGCTTAAGGAATGCATCCACATGGAGTTTAAGACCAAGGTTTAACTTATTCAACTGTTGCCTGCAGCAAAACCTCAGCCGTCATGCTAAATGTGAGACCTCTCTAAACCACCTCGGAAGTCTGCTTGTGCACTTGGACATTCCGAGCAAAAACCAAGAGCAGGCATATTCTGCATCTCTGGCAAATAAAACAAATAAGCTACAGTTACATATGTCATATCAAGACATCAGGATTCAAACTCCATGGTTATCATATAACACTACAATGTTACATTGAGTATTTCTTGTTTATTGACTCATGGTAGGTGTGCTTATTGCAATACAGATCTATCGCTCCAGAATCTCCTCTGTTAAGCAAAAACCATCGCTTTTCACATTTCCCTATACCCAAAAGGGAACTATTTCTTAGTGTCTACACATTCATCCCGAAAGATCCCTAAGCTCATACTGTAGCACACATTTTGACATGCTGAAATCTACATGAGAAATTATTATAATCCAATAATGACACAAGAATGCAAGGTTTAACAAATCAAGACCAACATTCAGTAGTGGTCTAAGGGTTCTGATTTTTTTTAGGCAGCAGCCATAAATCTTATCAGAGGATTCTGTATAAAGTTGAAATGACTACTATGTCAATCCCGCTGAACAAATATTTTCTAACACAACAGAAATAGAGGATGACCATGAGGTTAATTAGGAAGGAAGGAATCTAAAATAATAAATATCAGAGAAAAATAATCACAAAAACTTACAGGAGGAAAAGCCAACAAATTGCCAGGACATAATGGCCTACACTCAAGAGTGGCCACATAGATGATGGGTGGACTGGTTATGATTTTCCAAAGTTCCTTAGATTCTAGAACAATCCTAGCAGATTGCAAGTTGACAAATGTAACAATGCAACTCAAGAAAGTAAAGAGAGAAAACGGGGAACTCCAGGTCAATTAGTCTAACATCAGTCATTGGGAAAGTACTGGAATCTATTATGGAAATCTAACAATGTACTTAAGATCGAACAATGCTTTTCTAAGTCAACATATTTCTTTGAAAGTGAAATGGTGTTTGACATTGAGCTTTGAGGTTGCAACTGTGTAAATAAAGAGGGCTAGTCAATGCAGTAAACTTTGATTTTAAGAAGGCACTTGATAAGGTGTTACATAAAAATTTATGGGCTCATGGAATAGGGGGCAGTATATTAGCATGGATGGGGGATTGGTTAAGGCACAGGAAGCAGAGCAGGGATAAACTGGGTCTTTTTAAGTTGGCAAGTTGTAACGAGTGGACTGTCACAGGGATTAGAGCTAGGCCCTTAACTATTCACAATCTAAATCATGACTTTGACAAACAGACAGATAGTAATGATCCAGATTTGCTGATGATACGAAGTGAAGTGGGAAGGTAATCCATGAGGATGAGGAGACAAAAACTGCAAAGCAATATAAACAGATTAACTGAATGGACAACAAGTTGGGATTATAATGTGGGAAGTGAGGTTTTTCACTTTGGTGGTGACAGAAAAGTAGATTACTTTTAAAAAGGCACAAAACTTGTAAATGTTGATATTTAGAGACATGTGAGTGTACCCACACACTGAACTCAAAGTTAGCATACAGGTACAATAAGCAATTGGAAAAGCAAATGTAATTTTTTGGTAACTTCAAGTTATTCTTCATAAGGTTTTTGTAATTGCAGTCGTAAAGGTTATTGGGAGCAATACTATAATTAAACTAAACGAAAATAACAAATACGTACCTGTGTAATTAAACTTTTGAAGGTTTTGATTTGATTTGTCACATCTATGTGCAGTGTGCAGTGAAAGGTATTGTTTCTTGCACGCTATACAGACAAAGCATATCGTTCATAGAGTACATAGGGGAGGCAAGAGGATGCAGAATATAATATTAGTCAGAGCTGGAGTTTAGAGAAAGATCAACTTAATAAGGTAGGCCCATTCAAAAGTCTGATGGCAAGAGGAAAGAAAGCTGCTGCTCGAGTTGGCTGGTACGTGATCTCAGATTTTTGTATTTTTTTCCTGATGGATAAAGGTGGAAGAGAGTATGTTCAGGTTGTGTGGAGTCCTTGATTATGCTGGCTGTTTTTCCGAGGAAGTGAGCAGTGTAGACAGAGTCAACGGATGGGAGGCTGCTTTGCGTGATGGATTGGGCTACGTTCACAACCCTTTGTAGTTTCTTGCAGTCTTGGTCACCTTTCTTAACTAGGTGGTAGCAGTTTTAATAAGCACAGTAAATGCAAATATACATAGGAATTATTCTAAGTTCATTAAGTAATGAAATTAACTAAATAACATAAGTAACAATTGCTGGACAGATGTTGTGCTGCAGCTGTGGAATATGGGAGCTCTGGATGCCAAGGCAATCCAGGACAAACACATCTGCAGAAAGTGTAAACATGATGTGGAGATGCCGGCATTGGACTGGGGTAGGCACAGTAAGAAGTCTCACAACACCAGGTTAAAGTCCAACAGGTTTATTTGGTAGCACGAGCTTTTGGAGCGCTGCTCCTTCATCACCTGATGGAGCAGCAGCGCTCCGAAAGCCCGTGCTACCAGATAAACCTGTTGGACTTTAACTGGTGTTGTGAAAGTGTAAACAGTTATAGGAATTCAGGATTATTGATCGATAAGCCAAACTGCCGATCCTGCAATGCAAGATGGGGAGAGAAATTCCTGGACACTTGGTTCCAGAATACAGTCACACCGCTTAGAACAGGGTCATCTGTTTTGGACAGAAGGATATGACGGAGTGAGGCAGGTAAAGGCACCAAGCTGAATTGTGGAGGAGCCTCAGACTTTTCAATTATTCAAAAGGTTTGAAGTCCTCAAAACCTGTGTGGACGATTGCAAAGTCTGTAAGGTGGATGAGCAGGCTAGCCAAAGCATCATTGTACAGGAAGCCATACAAGTGTTGGGGGAGTGGGAGGAATAAAGGAATGTCGAGGTAGGAGGGAACAGTATAGTAGATGCAGCATACCAAGGGATAGGGTCAAAGTAGGAGAGCAAAATATGGGAAATGAGAGCCAGAGAATAGCAGGAAGCAACAGAGAAAAAAAAACTAAAAATACATCAACAGTCAAGAGTAGATATTACAAAGATAACAAGATGACAAAATTTAAGGCTCTGTATCTGAATGTGCATAGCATTGACAGGTAAAAAAGGTAAAGTCGCCATAGTCCAAGATAACCAATGGCTGCTCTCCTCTTTGAGGGGGGAGCTTACTGGTGGTGATTTAACCTAAACATCACCACACTCAAGGTGAGGGACATGGTCGAGAAGGTGAGGCCTTCATGAATAACCTCAGCCGGTATGGGAATTGAACCCGTGCTGTTAACGTCCTTCCACATCACGAACCAGCCGTCCGGCCAACTGAACTAACCAGCCCCGAAAGAGCATTCATATCAAAGTTAAAAAATTGGTAGTGTAGACTGAAGTAAATATGATCGGATAGCCATTACAGAAACATGGCTGCGGAATGACAAAGTTGGGTCCTGAATATTGAGGGTCATACGACATTCAAGAAGGAAGTGTTGCAATCATAGGAAGGCTTCGGTACTTGTAAAACCTTCATGGAAACAAAAAGTTGAAATCAAGCATAAGCACTACCAATTTACTCTGAAGGCTTAGAATCACAGAATCCTACAGTGTAGAAGGAGGCCATTCAGCCTATCGAGTCTGCACCGACCTCAATCCTACCCAGACCTTATCCCCGTAACCCCATGCATTTACCCTAGCTAGTCCCCCTGACACGAAGGAGCAATTTAACTTGGCCAATCTACTTAACCTTGCAGAACCTGAGACGGTCAAGTATTTTGGATATCAACTCAAGAGCTCGAATTCCACCACCACTCCCAAAAGAAATCAATTTGTTTTAATAAAACCATTAATTTTCTAAGCAGAACAAACATTTTCAGTAGCAAGGCGCTCAATCTATGATCCACAAGCACTGGCGATCCAGCCCATGAATCTAATTGAGTCTTATTTCTATACAACAATTTATATGTACAATAAAATCTTTGAGTTCAATGCCAGAGGATCCACCTCCAAACATGTATTAAGTAGAGCTTCATAATGGCTGAGGAGACCCCATTCCCACATGAATGGAACCCGCTTTGGTGTATATTGCTTTTTTTTTTAAGATACAAGATAGATTCCAATGCCAAATGAAAATACGTAAAACAGTAAATGTGCGAAGTCTTTATTCAATTTGTTCACACCTCAAAATGACCTGACTTTGCTAAAGGCCAGGGCTTTGCGTCGAAAAAGGCAGAGAGTTAGCTCCAGAATTTATTTTTGCCAAGTGTACTGCTTGACACCGTCCACCATGTCTTCAATTTAATCAAACATGTTTTTGGTGCCTTTTTGCTGCAGCATGAACTCCGAGCACCTCAACAGCCTTTGCCATATCAGGCAAAGCAGGCAGACATTCAGACTCTTCAAGGTCATGAGTTTCCTCAATTGAAGAATGTACTGCATCTATAATAGTATCAACTGTAGTCCCATTGCGCATTTTATGGCATTGTCCATCTCCTTACAAGTTTACCATTGGTCCTACTGGAACTTGGCCTCCCACAGCCAAGTGAAAAGTGCTTTGTCATGGCATTAGTTGAACACTCTCTGCTGCTCCTTCATGTTCTCAACATCATCTGCAGCTGCAACCTACTTGACCTCAGCATGGCGGCAACAGTGGCATTTCTGGCTTCTCCCACCATCTTCATTGTGAACATGATCTCTCATGCAGTTGAATTGAACTCTACTTCTCATAAATTACCCTCGCTAATCATAGCAGTCAGCTGTCATTGGTAGTGATTTTTCAGATTCCTAATTATCCCTGATCCATTGACTAGAGCTTGGCCATGGCGTTGGGAGAAAAGAACGCTCTTTAAGCCTGCAATGTGGGTGGGCTGGGCAGTTGTTAGTAATGATGACAATCTTCCCTTTTATCGTTAATGTTTTGTTCACTTTCCTGATACACACCTCAGCAAAAATGCTGAAGATCATCCAGGCAAATTTGTCCCTCAACATGTGGGTAGTACATTGATATTTGCGAAGCAACATAGCTTTTTGAACTTTTCTATCACAAGTGGTAGCAGCTTTTTGGTGCCATCTATGTTGCCACAGACCATGCCAGTGACACCTTTCTTGCTCCACTTTTCACCATTACCTGCTTCACTTTTTAAATTCAAAGAGCTGTCTGGCAAAAGACAAGAAATCAGTCCCATTTCATCTGCATTAAAAATGTCTCGTGGTGCATGCTCAGTCAAGATGTAGGCCGATATTTTGGAGCCAACAACTGTCATTGCTGCTGTAACCACTGATCCATCACCACTTTATGTGCGGAGGACAATGCTGTTGCCCGTCTTGAACCAGTCAAGGCATCTAATCGCTGCAGGCAAACTTCATGTAAACCAGCTTCCTTGACAGGGTGACTCCCCTTTCCTGCAGGATTGGATCGGAGATGAGAACATTCTCTGCTCAGGTTGCCTTAAACCCAATAGCAGAGCTTCAACATTGGGATAGGCAGATGTCTCATTCTTGCTGGAGAAAATGTGTGTTTGCCGAACTGTTCCAAGATGTTCATCAAAGTGGAATCTCCGAGTACTTTACAATATCCACTTTCCACTTCACACGACTGTTTTCCACTCGCTGTAACAACTTCACCTTTTTGCTGATCAACAACACGTTTTAACCTCATAGGTTTAGCCTTACTTACAGGTTTTGCACATCCTTTCACAGAGAGATCCCAATGTCAAACGATTGCTTGTCCAGCACTCCATGATGCCCCATTCTTGTGCAGCCTAACTCTGTGCTGATTGATCAGCACGGCTATATGACAAGCTCAGACAAGTTTAGCTAACTGTGCAGAATTTCAGTGGGATTTGCGATTCTGCCGTCAAGAATGGGAGTCATCTGAATTTGACTCATCACAATTTCATAATATACCTTTGAAACAGAAAATCCTGAGACATGTTTTGCAAGGGAGGAATGGGTTATACGAAAAGCTTTAAAAAAGGTGAACACCAGAGTCTAAAGGACAGGTCTAGAAGCTTTTTAAAGGCAGGGTAAGTGGCAATAATGTGGAGGAGTCGGGAGAGGGCGTTCCAGGGAATGGAACTGAAACCACGTTACAGGGTCTGCAGAGACAGTTACATCCAAATTGTTGCGGCACTCAAGTCGATAGGATCTGTCCACAATAATTTATTGATTACCTAAGACTCATCTTCCTTTCTGATGTTGAAAATTTAAACAACTTTATTTAAAATCTACCTCAAATGGCAGAAGGGGCACAACAAATCCAGCTGATATCCTTCTGGTGGGAGTATGAAAGCAGATATTGAAACGTTCTACAGATAGAGAGGACCAGTTAAGTGAGCACATTTACAGTAAACCACGTCTGAAACAAGGATGACAAATCTTTCTTGGAATGCATGAGATGTCCCCTTTTGAGATACAGCTAGGAGATTTCCTCACCTGCGCAATCTCGAAACCAATATCGGGCAGCACCCAACACAATCAATTACTGGAGAAAATTGGGGAGGCGATGGCCTCATGGTATCATCGCTAGACTATTAATCCAGCTAAGGTTCCAGAGACCAGAGTTTGAATTTAAAATTATCTGGAAGTTAGAATCTACCGATAACCATGAAACCAATGTCGATTGTTGGAAAAACCCATCTGGCTCACTAATGTTCGTTAGGAAAGGAAATCTGCAGTCCTAAACCAAAAGAGAAAATGCTGGAAAATCTCAGCTGGTCTGGCAGCATGTGTAAGGAGAGAAAAGAGCTGATGTTTAGAGTCCAGACGACCTTTGACAAATTGTCGTCTGGACTCGAAACGTCAGCTCTTTTTTCTCCTTACAGATGCTGCCAGACCAGCTGAGATTTTCCAGCATTTTCTCTTTTGGTTTCAGATTCCAGCATCCGCAGTAATTTGCTTTTATCCAACCTGCAGTCCGAACCTGGTCTGGCCACATGTAACTCCAAATCCACAGCAATGTGGCTGACTCTCAACTGCCCCTTGGCAATTGGAATGGGCAATAAATGCTGGCCAGCCAGCGACACCCATATCCCACAGATGAATTTTTAAAATTACTATTAATCTTGAAAACAGTAGTTAACATGGGTGTATGGATACATGAGGAGAGGAACAAAAACAGAAAAACACAAAAGATTCATCAGTAATACAGAAGTCAACCAGGGTTGTGTTAAAGCAAGAGATTTGTCAATGAATGAACTTCTCAGTCTGTGCTTCAGAGTCGAGAACTGGTCTAGGCCCGAGAATCACTCCAGTACATTCCAGAACCAAAGTAGCCATGACAATTGTTTACACAGACCTCGGGTACTGGACAAAACAAACGCCACCACCATCGAACAAATGATACCAAATCTGTCTCAACTAGAGATGTTACGTTGGCTTAATTCTGAAATCTAATATGGTGTCTTCTGAGTAAACTTGAAACGTCACCATGTGCAAAACTTCTAACTTAGCACTCAATTCTAAAAGCTATTTAGCCATTGAGTGCTTAAGAGTCATTGTTATTACATCACTATTTTTCACTGTACTCACAGGAAAGGCTATGACAAGTTTTAGCCTTCAAAGTTAAGCCTGGAGAAAGGTAGCAGATAAAGGAAGGTGATAGCAACTAGAAGTATGCTGTAATGAAACATGTATAATTTTAAGCCTAAGGCAGGTATAGACTGAAGGAGGTTGGTTCAACCAGAATACTCGTGACAAAAAATGGAATTGCAGTTACACTGACACCAGAGATCATTTTGACTCTGTGTGCTAAAAAGTACAATGCGGCTACTGGCAAGACTGACCTTTGGGAAATATGAAAGAGACGCAAAAGAACATTACCTGCAGAAGAGCAACAGAGGGACACTAGTACCGTACAAACAAATAACTCAAAGGAGAATTGAGAATTCCTCTTTAGCTGCAGTAATTGTCTACTTTGTACCCAAGTGGCAGCTTGGCTCAGTAGCATCTTTTCGCAAGTCAGAAGGTAGTATGTTCAAGCCAACAGCAAAACACGAGAACCTCACCCCTGCTGTTTCTTCAGTGCAGTATTGAGGTAGTGTGATCTTTTAACAGAAAGTGCAAACCAATACAGATGGCTCAACTGAACATAATGTTAAATAGTATGATTCAAAAGATTTTCCCAATGTCCTGACCAAAATTCCCCTCAGGAACATCACAAATCCAGAATAACAGGTCATTTATAGGACTGTAATTGTGTTCAAATCAGTCGCAACATTTTCTCTACGTAACAGTGACGCTTCTTCAAAAGGTAATTAATTCTGCGCTTCGGGGCAGTGATATTGCAATGATGCAATACATAAATTACACTGAAAGTAACACTAACACAAAAGAGCATTTCACAACGGTGGATTTCTCTGTTCACAAAGGAATCCTTATACACATCACTGTTGAACATAAGGCATTTTGAAATAAGAGAATTGTATTAAGGAGCAACAAATATGAGTTGATTTAGCACCTTTCCCAGGCAATTAAGCATAGTCACTTAAACTGTTCTGTACAATAATAGAACAGCCAATGCGCACAAACATTGAGACAATGACAGCTTGTCAGAATTGGAGCACTGTTTGCCAGGACAGAAAATTCACCCACTCTTCTTCAAATACTGCCATTGGTTAATTTGCATCCACCTGAATAGGCAGATTGATTCCTTGTTTAAAACTGCAAGGATATGGGTATTTGAAGTTCTGATTGCTTTGCTCTGAAGTGTTTATGCATTGCGAATGGGCACAATTGAATCCAGCTGCAATGGTTCACTTTCACTCAAGGTTGGCAAATGCAGAATGGCCACATGAGAAAGACAGCTGAAGATAACAGACGTGTGGAACCAAACCCCAAGCAAACAGATAATGGGGGGAATTCTCCAGCCTTTCTCTGATCCTGCTGGCAGCACACCCCTTCCGTGGGTTTTGTTGCAGTGTGGGATGGTATCAATGGAAAATCCCACCGCCAGCGACGGGACCAGAGAATCCCGCCACCAGCGAACAACACACCACCTCTTGCTGCCGAGAAACACGCAACTGGGAGGCTGGAGAATTCCCCACAATATCTTAAAAAGCAGAACATTGTTGGAAAATAAAAAATGAATACAAATTTCAATGGCATTATATACATTGTAGGTAAAAAAAATATTTCAATCAAAAATGACCCCCTTTTGTGTCTCATTTAATAATTAGCTATTGTTTCCATTTTATATCCCAACATCAAGCACCCAAGAGGCCATATGTTCCTCAATGCTATCCGTAACCAGAAAACAATAGTTTGCATTTATATAATACTTTTAACATAGTAAAACATCCCAAGGCACGTCACAGGAGCATCATCGAACAAAATTCAGCATTGAGGCCTTTAAACATGTGTCGTGGTGGTGGGTTTTAAGGGTGGATTTTAACGAATGAGAGAGTGGGATTTAGGGAGGGAATTTCAGAGCTTCAGGCCTCAGCAGCTGAAAGCATGGTGCCAATTAAGCAGTGATGAAAATCACAGATGCACAGTAAGCCAGAATTGGAGGGCCACAAAGCTGGATGCAGTTACAGAGATAGGGAGAGTCAAGGTCTTGGAAGGATCTCTAAACAAGAATAAGAATTTTAAAAACCAAGGTTTTTCTGATGGGCGAGTGTAACATGATGCAAATTAAGGGCAGCAAACGTTTGGATGCGGTGAAGTTTATGCAAGGTGGAAGATGGAAGGCCAACCAGGAGAGAATTGAGATAGTCAAGTCTGGAAGTAACAAAGTACGGGGTTTTTTTTAAGTAGGTAAGCTAAGCTGAGATAGACATCGAAGTGCCCAAGAATTTAGGATAAGGCACTTTACATTTTACCGGGAAGGGCAAACACCTCTTCTCAGTCCCCACTCTCTCCCAAACAGTATGCATGTGATTATGAGCTTGCCCTCAGACAACGATAAGGACAAATATACACTTTACTCTTGAGCGACAAAGTGCCTTTGCATGCCTATTTGTCACCTTAAAACAGTGAACTGATAAGCATCATATATATATATATAGCCTCAAAACAACTGACAAGTGGTGGGTGACAAAGTGTCACCCTACTTCCAACCTGTATTTCCTATTTTAAGTCTTGGAGGTACTGGTGTCTCAAAATTCATCCCCATCTTTTATGTAACAGTATTTTTGAGCCTCTCCAATCAGCTTTTCACCTTTCCACAGCAATGAAAAGGCCCAAATCAAAGTGAAAAATAACTTCCACCCTAACCTTGGTGACCATTCCTCCATTCAACTAAACTATCCTCCTCCGTTGACTCGTCTCCATTGTCCAGTTCACTCAGATGGCATGCACTTGATCCAATTGTTAATTATCCAGTCATAGCACAGAATCTCCTAAAATGACATCTGTTCCTATTCCTGCAGCGCTAACTTCCGGTATCCCTAATGATCTATTTTTAGCCCCCTGCTACTCTTCATTTATATGGTACTCTCCAGGGACATCATTCAAAGACAACCACCAGGCTCTAAAGTATGGTAACACTTTGTCATGCACTACTTGTCAGTTGTTTTGACTGTTTCATGGTGGCAAATAGACAAAGGCACTTTGTCACTCAACAGTAAAGTGTATGTTTGTCCCTACCATTGTAACACTCTGATCTTCGCAGTGAGAGTAACGGCAATTGAGAGGGGCTTTTGCAACTCGAATCCACCAGTAAGTATTGGCAGAGGATTTGCAGACAGGAAGACAAAGTTCAAGATGGTACCAGAGTGTGGCATCTTCTTGCAAGCGGTCCTCAGCATATCCTCAAATTCAATTTTTACTTTTGCTCTAAAAACCGTAATCTAACCCTGTTAAACTTACTAATAATGGTATCACATGCTCAGTTGATCTTTTGCTTTACCCTATCGGTAACTGCAATACTATATTCTGCACCCTATCCTTTCCTTCTCCCCTATGTATTCCATGAACAGTGTGCTTCATCTGTAATACCTTGCAAGAAACAACAATTTTCACTCTATCCAAATACATGTGACAACAATAAATCAAATCAATTCCTCAGCCTCCGCAGGGTTAGTTTTATTATCTGACATCAAGTCCTGAATTCTCCAATCAAACTTCGGGAAGACCAAAACCTTAAGTTCTCATGTTGAAACTCCTTCATGGGCTTGACCCACTCTGTAAATGCCTCCAGTCATACAATTCTCCACAAACTCTGCATTGCTCCAACTCTGGCCACAAGTGCATCAATTAGCCACACCCACTGATGTATGTGCCATCAGCCATTTTGAGTTCTAATTTCTGAAATCGCCAGCCTAAACCTCTTTCAGCAGCTTTCAGAAAACCTACCTTTTCCAATACACTTTTCGAATCCAGTCAATGTTTCCTTTGGTTCAGTGACAGTTTTGGTCTGAATGTTTCTGTGAAGCACTAGAAATAATTTCCTATGAATGCGTTAATGTGCTACATAAACCTAAGTTGCTCTTTATACATGCACCTGTAAAAGAAGTTCCTCTTAAGAACAGGAGGTCCACAAATTAACTAAGCAAACCCACAGGTAGCATTCTTTTCAAGCTGCAAAGCATTTGAGGCTTTTACATCTCATTAAAGATCTTTTTAAATCAGGAAAGCACATTATAATTTATTATTAGTTTTAGTTGTATTGGTGAACACAATAACATAAGATATAGGAGTAGGCCATTCAATAATAAAGTAACAGTAAAGTTCATTTATCAGTCACAAGTAAGGCTTACATTAACACTGCAATGAAGTTACTGTGAAATTCGCTGAATCACCATATTCCGGCACCAGTTCGGGTCAATGCACCTAGAGAGGAAACCGGAGCACCCGGAGGAAACCCATGCAGACACAGGGAGAATGTGCAAACTCCATGCAGACAGTGACCCAAGCTGGGAATTGAACCCAGGTCCCTGGCGCTGAGAGGTAGCTGTGCTAACCACTGTGCCACCCATGCCATTTTCCTGAATGACCTCCATATTCCTTGATGTTTTTAATATGTAGAAATCTGTCGATCTCAGTCTTGAGAATACTCAGCAGCTGAGCCTCCACAGAACTCTTCAGCAGAGAATTCCAAAGATTCACCCCGATCATCATCAACACCGGTGCCCCACAAGGCTGTGTTCTCAGCTCCCGACTATACTCCTTATACACCTACGACTGTGTGGCCAAATTCCCCTCCAACTCGATTTTCAAGTTTGCTGACGACACCACCATAGTGGGTCAGATCTCAAACAATGATGAGACAGAGAACAGGAATGAGAGAGAGAATCTGATGAACTGGTGTGATGACAATAATCTCTCCATCAATGTCAACAAAACGAAGGAGATTGTCATTGACTTCAGGAAGCATAAAGGAGAACATGCCCCTTTCTACATCAACAAGGACGAAGTAGAAAGGTTTGAGCGCTTCAAATTTTTAGGTGTCCAGATCACCAACAACCTGTACTGGTCCCCCCAATGCCGACACTATAGTTAAGAAAGCCCCCCAACACCTCTACATTCTCAGAAGACTAAGGAAATTTGGCATGTCAGCTTCGACTCTCACCAACTTTTACAGATGCACCATAAAAAGCATTCTTTCTGGTTGTATCACAGCTTGGTATGGCTCCTGCTCTGCCCAAGACTGCAAGGAACTACAAAAGATCGCAAATGTAGTCCAATCCATCATGCAAACCAGCCTCCCATCCATCGAGTCTGTCTACACTTCCTGCTGCCTCGGCAAAGCAGCCAGCATAATTAAGGACCTCGCGCACTCAAGACATTCTCTCTTCCACCTTCTTCCGTCAGGAAAAAGATACTAAAGTCTGAGGTCATGTACCAACCGACACAAGAACAGCTTCTTCCCTGCTGCTGTCAGACTTTTGATGGACCTACCCTGCATTAAATTGATCTTTCTCTACACCCTAACTATAACACTACATTCTGCACTCTTGTTTCCTTCTCTATGAACGGTATGCCTTGTCTGTATAGTGTGCAAGAAACAATACTTTTCACTGTATGCTAATACATGTGACGATAATAAATCAAATCATCTCATGGGCAAAGAAATTCCTCCTCATTTCAGTCGTAAATGGCCTTCTATTCATTCTGAAATTAGGTCCCCGGTTCTAGAAACTCCCACAGCCAAGGGAAACATCGTTCCTGTATCTACCCTTTCAAGTCCGGCCCGAATTGTCTCAGTCTGAATGAGATCACATATCTTTCTGAACACCAGAGAATAAAGGCCAAGTCTATTTAATCTTTCCTTACAGAATCCCTCAATACCAGCAATTAATTTAGTAAACATTTATTGCATTTCCTCTGTGACAAGTACATCTTCACTTAGATAAGGAGACCAAAGCTTCATACAACACTTCAGATGTGGTCTCACCAATGCTCTACAGAGTTATGAGACATCTTTACTCCTATACTCAGATCCTCTTGTAATAAAGGCCAACATACAATGTGCCTTCTTAGTTAGAAGAATAAGAACAAAGTACAGCACAGGCCCTCCGATCATGATGCCCTAAAGAAAAACACTTGGTCTTACTTGAACCGTATCCCTCTGCTTCCCTCACCCCCCACCCCATTCATGTACCCATCCAGATGTCTCTTAAATATTGCTAATATGCCTGCTTCCACCAACTCTTCTAGCAGATGTTTCAGACACCCACCACTCGGCATGAAAAACTTCCCCCGCACATCTCCCTTAAACTTTTCCCCTTCAACCTGTGCACCCTTGTAATTGACACTTCCACCCTCGGAAAAAGCCTCTGACTATCCACCCTGTCTACGCCTCTCAATTTTGTAGACCTCTATCAGGTCTCCCCTCAGCCTCCATCTTTCCAGTGAAAACAATCCCAGTTTATTCAACCTCTCCTCGTAGCTGACACCCTTGAGACCAGGCAACATCCTGATCAACCTTCTTTGCACTCCAAAGCTTTCATGTCCTTCCAGTAATATGGAGACAAGAACTGCACACAATACTCTGAATGTAGCCTAACCAAGGTTTTATGTAGCTGCAACATGATTTCCCAACTCTGATACTCAAAGCCCTGGCTGATGAAGGCAAGCTTACCATATGCTTTCTTAATAACCTTGGCCCGCTGTGTTGCCACTTTTAGGGAACTGTGGACCTGCACGCCCAAATCCCTCTGGATGTTAACATTCCTCATGGTTCTGCCATTTACAGTATAATTCACACCTAAATTTGATCCTCCAAAATGCATCATCTCACATCAATATGCTGTACCTGCATATTAACTTGCAGTGACTCATCAGCAAGTGGAGCCAAATCCCTTTGAAGTTCAACACTTCCCAGCCCCTCACCATTTGATAAATACTCTGTATTTCAATTTTTTCTACCAAAGTGGATAACCTCTCATTTATCCATATAGTATTCCAAATTCCACACTAACTCTCAACATACACACAACCCAAACATCCTTGCAGAATACGTCACTGATATTAGCAGTTGAGCCTGGTGAGTCAGTTGAAATTTTAATTTTAGATTTGTACAGAAGCAAAATGTCAAACATTAAACAAACATTAAAGATGCCGCAACCATTTAACAGTATCTGCTCAGCCACATGGTCGTTTTGATGATAATGGAGGATATTTCAGAAGTACACTATTAATTGGAAAAGTAGTAAAATTTTACACAAATACTGCAAAGCATTAATTCAGTTTGAGATTCTCATTAACTATGGGTAACAGCAGTGAGCATGAGCCAGAGGTTTGCACATGGAAGGGATGGGGATAGAATGGGGGAAATGTCAATGGACTTCCCTCTTCAAGAGTGGCAATGTCATTTTGAATTTTCATATTGTTCTTTGAATAAAAGTTGTCAAAGCATTTTGCAAGCGAGATGAAAAAGTGTTTTGGGGGCAGAAAAGTTTGAAGGTACAGTAGAAAATCAGTTATGGCTGAAAAAATACATATCAAATGGCAATGGTTTTGAATGAAAATTCCAGAGGCTAAAAAAATAATGGCTAAGAGATTGGCCTTCAGTACTGAAACAGAATAAAAGGATGAGGTCATACACAAATTCAAAGGCACAAAGTCCAAAGGATAATGGTATGCAAAGGTTTGAAAAAAACATCAGGCCCCCAAGTTCCAGGGGCAGAGTGCTAATGGAACAGAATGAAAGGGCTAAGGTGCAACACTGCCAACATGAAAGTCACAGATACCCACACAAGGGCAAAAGTGGGGGGGAAGCAATGCAAAATGTGAAATTTTCTGGAGGAAAGGAGATGCTTCACTCTACATAGAGGTAGCGAAAATAGTCTCTACAAAACCTATATTATTTTTCATCAGCTTGACAATCATTCTTACTACAGATCAAGAAATGACTCCATTATTACCATCTCACACACTTTGATAATTGTCACAACTATGGTATACAAGAATGGTTCCCGTACAAAAGTTGGAAACAAAAAATAAAGGCTCACGGTTAATGCAGTCTGTTTGAAAACGTGTCAGCACAACATTTTTTAATATTCTGATTTTAAAAGACAACCAACAAATGATACATTCAATGTAACTTGAACCTTGATATAAACCATAGAAACAGTTCTGTTCCGCTCAGATGCATATTTACAAACAGTATTAGGAGAGTGGATGCATAAATCGCCATTATTCCACTTCCCACCAGCCCTTCAATCATACAGTATTGACAAAAATGTTCATTACACATTAACAGACTTGGGGCATCCATATGTTAACAGCAGAGTATTTGCGAGACCTTATTATGAAATGTAGCATTCTCCCATTAGTTGAATTTACTGCAGAGAATAACTATAATAGCACAAACAGTAGAATGCAAATTCAAAAGGTATAAAAACTAGCCTCTCTCTTCAGCAATAGATGGGACAACAGGTTTCAGTGAAGACCACCACCACAACCCCCATTCCACCCCCAAGTTATTTTCTGTGATTTATTTGAGGAAAGTCCACTGGCAATAAGGTGAACTCAAATATCTGGAGTGTCTAACTGAGACTAGAGAAAAACACGCTTTCCCCAAAAATCGTCTTACCAGCAGCATTGTTTTTAGTATTCAGTCGTTAAACTGAAAATAAAATAAATATAATTCTCATGATAATCCATGCCATCTATTAATGCATTACATAATCCAAAACTTGAATTTGATTCAAATTGTCTTACCTACAGAAAGAGAACATTCAGCGAAGGCAGCTTCATTTCAGAAAGATATATGAACAGGGCAATATTTGCACAAAACTCTCAAACCAAATTTCTGCATTGTTGTAGTTGCAACACAGAACACTGTCAGACTGTAATGTTCAATTCAATTCACATTAGAATGTTAAAATATCTGTGGATGATCCTCCAGTTAGCCATTTCCTCTACTGGTAACACTGCTCAATACAACTCAGTTGGTAAAAATGCTCCATTACTCGAGAGGTGTCTGACAATTTAATCCCTTTATACAAGACCCCCTTTACTCATTATATTGTATACAAATGTAACATGATAAGGGGCTATCACTACACTCCTCCACAGATGTGACCTTGATTATTTCAAAGAACTAATATCAATACATTGTCAGATTTTTCTTCCCACACACTCACTCCACATACATCGTGAAATAAACCAAGAACACAACAGCACAGCCCTTTAGTTTATTCTCAATGGGTGTGCCACCCACGTATTTCAAAAAATCAGCCTGAATTAATGCATTTTTACACATAGCCATCAAACTTTAATTTTTTAAAACTCGTGTGTGTAATATCCCCACCAACTCTGGTACAAATATCAGCATTATACATTGTACCTCGCTAAATTTGTAGCAGCGAATTGCGTTTTTCCGCTACTGTCATTCTTGTCCCAACAGTACGCTGTCAATGACTAATGCAAATAACTTACTGCAATTATTACAGCAAATGCATTAATAGTGATCATTGACAAATCGTTTGCTCAATCTGTCCAAATCCTCCTCAAAATAACAGCATTTTGTTTTTAAAAAGAGTCACAATGGCTAGGTTTTAAATTATATGCAGCGAGTACGTTTTAAAATATCGCTGCTCCATTCGCCGAAAGGCAAATTCGAGACCGATGCATTCGCATTATCTTCATATTCATCTCATCTCCAAAATTTATTATTAATACCCATTTACGGTAAACCCAATTCAGATTGCATGGATCAATGAGCATTTCTGAATGGAAGTCATCCCATAATACTCCAAAAGCCAGAACCGGGGGGCCACCGATCATCTCCTATGATTCATTCTCACCGCTGCGCCATTTTTATGCTAACTGCAGAATGTACAGCACCTGTAGTGAGAGCTGCTAACTAGAAACTCCAGGGCCGGTTTTTTTGACGGATACGAAGCCACACATTGACTTCCCAAGACCAGAACTGGGATGAGAGAGGTTTAGAGAGAGAGAGAGAGAGAAAAATCCATCACTCCTCTCTCTCTCTCTGCACTTGTTCCAGCTGCAGGACACGAACGCCCAACGCTCCTCCTAAACCAATCTTGCATTACCTTGATCCCCATCTTACTCGATGGAGATGACCCTCCTCCATCGATTTAGAAACAGGGACATGAAGACATTTCCACCAACACTTACCACACCCCCAAAATAAAGTGTACATTTGAATCTGTTTTTTATTAATCTCCCCCCCCCCTCCCTCCCTCCATCCCCGCCTCCGCAAATACACACACACACAATACCTCCAGACTTGTCCCAGCTGCAGGATGTGAATGACCGACTGCCAGATCCACACCGAGGTCCTGCAGCAGCGGTTGTAGCCGGTGACGCCGGGCCGCCTGCTGCTCAGCCCCTCCACACCCCCGAGCCCCCCGCCGGCGTAATCCTGCATGAACCACCTGAAGCTGAGGATCTGCACCAGGACGGACGGCACCAGCACGAAGAAGAGCGTCAAGCCGAACCACCAGTAGTCCTGCTTCAGGTAATAGTCGGCCGCCAGCCAGAGGTCGGTGCCCACGTCCGAGAAGAAGACGAGCAGCGCGATAACGATCCAGAGACAGTCCAGGACGGGGTGGTCGCCCCCTTTCAGGTTACACAGCGATCTCCTCAGGCAGGCGCTCCGGCAGCCCCAGTAGCATGACGAGGTGTTGCAGCAGTGGCAGATGTGGAAAGAGCTGCTGGCCTCCGGCCCCCCGTCCAGCTGCTGCTCGTCGCCCCCCTCGGTCACCGACTCGTCCAGGTTGTGCAGCTGGGCGAAGCCGGTAACCCCCACACCGTCGGATTTGGCGGCCATCTTGGCGGGTGCCTGGCGCTCTCAGCTTCCGGGGTTACCCGGCCGGCCGGCCGGAAATGGGGAGGGGGGGTGGCTGCTGACCTCACTTCCTGGATACCGCCGGGAGGGGCGGGGCTTGCGGAGGAGGGGGCGGGAAGGGAGGAGGCGGGGCTTCCCGGGCAAGCAGTGCCGCCCTTCGAGGGGAGGGGAGGGGGTGTGTGTGTGTCCCTACCCAGCCCGCCCCGGGCGAGGGGGGAAACGTTAGCTCAACAAGTTAAGGGACTTCACCACACCCCCCCCCCCCGACACACACACCGTCCTGCTCCACCTGTCACCTGGGTTACCTGCCCGGCCCTGCAGTGACCGAGTCCCTGCACTGACACCTGCTCCAATACCAGCCGCTTAACTCTCAGCATCAACAGCTCACTGCCCCTGATCCCCTTCCCAAACTCAAACCACTCTCATCTCAGCACCAGACAACTAGGTGCTTTTTTTTTCAACATCAAAGATGGGAGGGTGGGCCTTTTCTGAGTTTTCTTTCTCTTTGCGAAATCCATTCGAGGCAGATTTCTGTTTTTTTTTAAAAGAAGGTATATCTCATTCCGTGTTAAATGATACTGACTTGTGATACTGGTGCCTTTGATTTTTCCCAAACGCCCCAGTCAAGCGCTGTTAAAATATGATTGCTATTCTCATACCTGTGAAACAACAGTTAAAAAGCTTGCACCAGTAAATGGTAAAAGAGCCACCTTAAAATACAGAAGAGACAGATCGGGAGAACTGCGATGGGGGTGTGTCAAAGTCAAGTTCATTTTCATGCAAGTCTGACTGCAAAAAGTAACAAGTTGCTGCTTTACAGTCCAGGATTTTCTCACATACTGTATCTTAGCTCTTTGTCCACCTTGCACACCTTGTAATTGGTTACAAAACTTCGATAGTTTATTATAAGAGCAGAAAATGCAGGAAAAACTCAACAGGTCTGGCAGCCTCGATGGAGGGAGAAAGTATGAATGTTTCAAGTCCAATATGCTTGGTTCTCCTTTATTTGGAAGAAGAGTTAATATTTTATTTGATTTACTTACACCTTGATTTAATATTTTAATTGAGAGACATCATCACCAACAGTGCAGCATTCCAGTGCTGCACTGGAGAGTCAGCCTTATTTTTGTGTTTTGGAGCAGGACCTGAACCCTGAACCTTGTGATTCACAGTTGAGAGTCCTGGCAATTGATCCATGACTGACGGGTAGCTGATAGAGACTTGATCTGGAAGCTTGGATGGGTTCAGTGTAGAACAGCCAATGGAAAGGTTGTAGAACAAGAATATGAAGTATAGGGTAGAATAAAGGGAGTATTGTACCGATTACATTTTGGAAATTCGTATCCTTCCTCTAAAATAGATGTGTAGCTACTTCTTGTGGTATATTACATTGAATCAATGTAGTTCTGTCATTTTAAGAAGTTATTTTCTATACATCCCATTTATAGATACAACTTAATAGAAGTCACTCAAATTATGATTTTACGAATTAATATATAGGTGCTGGAAATACACAGTATGTCAGTCAGCATCTGTACAGAGAAAAGACACAACAGTTAATACATCAGGTGTGATCCTTCAGTCAGAGCCATTCTAAATTTTTTAATTCAAGGCACTGGGAACAATTGTAGACCAGCGAGGACAGGAAGGACGATGAGCAAGATGTGTTGCTGGGTAAGTTAGGGGCAGTAGAAAGTTAAAGTGAACGGAGATGGAGAATGAGAAGCCAGCAGAGTGCTGGATTGGTCAAACTGAAAATTGCCAAAGCATGCTTGAAGGTTTCACGAAGTGATGTACTGAAATAGGGCAGCTGGAGCAATGTTATGGATATGGAAGCAGGTGATATTTGTGATGGAGAAGGTGTGGGGTCAGAAACGTGGCTCAAGGTTGAGATTGCAAATTGTCCAGGTCGGTGTGAGCCAGTAACTGAGAAGGTGATTAGAATGGGCTTGAGAAAATGGAGTTTATGCCAGGGGCTGAAGACAATGATTTATACCTTCCAAATGTTTTGCTGGAGGACACAACCTGTCTTTTCTCTTTCCAGATGCGGACTGGCCTCCTATGTATTTCCAGAAATTTCTGTTTTCTTCCAAGGTTTCTCCATTTTCCAACTTGGTGCATCTGCCCTCGGCTGTTTAAAGTCTTGCCTTTTTATTCTTAACCAAAGGCATTGCGGGCAATGACATTTCTCACCATCATCACTTTGGGAGTTCCAAGGATTCATTTTTGGCTCTCTCTCCTATTCCTCCTGCATAATGCCTCTCTTGGCTGACATTATCTCTGAAATGGAGTCAGCTTCCACATCTATGCTGATGACCCAGGCTCATCTCTTTCTTGTTCAAGATCCCATCCTGGGTGATCCATAGTTTCCTCCAGCAAATTGTTGTTTTTATTAACCTGACCTTTTGGAACCTTCCAGTTCTCCTGTTGAATGCTTAAAAAAAGGAACTGTAACTTGAACCATCAGTGACAAAGGCACATCTCTCCTCTTCTAGCATCCTCCCAACTCATTTATTTCTGAACTGTTCATTACAGGTTGCCAACAGCTTTCAAAACAATAAATTGTGTCCATAAATCATTTTTTAAAAATCGATTGTCAGCTCATCAATTAATCTAAAACACCAAAAATAAAATCACTGAATTCATCCAGGACCAAAGCTACATTCTGAAACAGAGATAAAGGAGATTGATGCTGTCAAGAAGTGGATCTATGTAAAAATGAACAGCACATGTTTTGTTTTTTTCTCTCCTATTTATTCTGTTACATGCACATGAAAAGAGCGAAGGGCTGAGAAAAGAGAGAGAAAGCTAAACGAGAGACAGATTAACAGATCAAAACCTGTGAGAGAAGCTGAAAATGCCAACACAAAACCATGTGGAAAAGGCACAGAAGTGAGAAATGAGAACAGGTGGATCACCATGGAAGCTTGCAGTCTGAAGGTTGGTTTTGAATATAATTTGGCAGTTTGATTTCTTCTCATAAATTTTAATTAATGAATATATTCATAAATTCTCACTTGACTCATGGCATTCTGCTAAATTCTTGGATAAATCTTCAGTTTCAAAATTATTATAGACATATTTGTGCTTTTTCATTATTGGGTAGATATATTTGTGAAAATGTGACAGTAGACAATAGTAGACGGCAAGGTGGCACAGTGGTTAGCACTGCTGCCTCACAGCGCCAGGGACCTGGGTTTGATTCTGGCCTTGGGTGATTGTCTGTGTGGAGTTTGCACATTCTCCCTGTGTCTGCGTGGGTTTCCTTGAGGTGTTCCGGTTTCCTCCCATAGCCCAAAGATGTGCGGGTTAGGCCTCTTTTAGGGCAAACCAAATAAACCAACTCAAATTAACTCAGGGATAAAGTAAAAGGGGCAGCTCCCCAAAAGGAGGGGGAACAGCCCGAACAGAAGTACAAAGGAAACTTAAAACATCAAATCATAATGTGATTATTGGGGTCTATAATGCACCCCAGCCCCTGCGGTGCCCAACGGGTGCGGAAGGCGTCAATGTGCAGATTAGGTTGATTGGCCATGCAAAATTGTCCCTTAAGGTCAGGGGGATTAGCAGGCTAAATACGTGGGGTTACAGGTGGTATTGTTGTCAGTGCAGGTTCGATGTGCCGAGTGGCCTTCTTCTGAACTGTCGGGATTCTATGATTCTAGGAGAAGCAAAAGTCAAACTGTGTAAATTAAGGAATATATGCCATTTTTTCTGCTAACCATCAGTTAGCAAGTAATTTGAATTTTGAATAATTTTGTTTAATTTCTAAACACCCAAAGCAAATATTTTCATTGTGAAGAACAAAGCCAACAACAATAGAACATTTATATTTCTCCCCAACTCTTCACCACAGTGGATTTTGGTTGCCGGATATAATGACACCCCTATTCCCAACCAGAATGGAAATGGTTGGCTAATTTCCTGTCACTCACACTTGGAGCCCATCTTGTTGTAAGTGACTGGGATTCATTATACACATTTAAATTGTATATAACACTCTTTGCATTTTGCTGGGGAAACATTCAATTTGTATTATGTAACATACAAATTTGTGATCATCTTGATTTTATTGGCTGGCGTTGCTGTTGTTTTAGTCATGAGTTCTGTTTGCTGTAGCCAGCAGACATTTCTTTTTAATAGACTCTGCAGACTGTTTGCCGTAATGTACCGTTTAGATTTTGTTTGCTGTAAAACAAACTGTTTGCCACAAGTCCTGTCCTGTCTCCAACTCATTGGATGACAACGTAAAATTCAATGACTGAACCAATGGTTTCAATCATGTGATTGAATCATGTGACAAGCCTTTAGCCCAGAAGCAGTAATATTAAGAAACATTTGTCACTACTTTAAAACTTTTGGAGAATTCCTAATTAATTATTTTCCAAAATATTTGAAAATAACTTTTAAGAGTTTGTATCACTTGTAAGGGGATCAATTATAATTTTTAGATAATAACAAATACTGGTCCGTATGACCTGGTGATGCTTCACCTGGAATCAGTACCAACAGGAAGAAAGTTAAAATACAGTAGCTGTGTGGCACACAGACAAGCTCAAAGAGACCAAGCAAAGAGAGCTGAGAAGGTTCCAGAAAAAATTGCGCAATATAGGTAAAATTGCATGAGCGGAACCCTGTTCATGTAGAAGATGCTCCCTGCAGAGAACTGGCTAAGTCCTTTCAAGAAAGGAACTGGAATTCTACTTGGAGGATCTGTGTGGTTAAAACTGGGACCACACAGGCAAGTGGACTGTCTGCTACTTCCATGAAATAGTCTTTGTTGCATCTTCTATTCCATATGTAATTTATAGTTTGTACTGACTGTGATTTGCCTGTTAATTCATATTTAATTTGCATTGATTCTGATGTATGTTTATGTAAAATTCCAAAAAGTGAAATCTGGTCTGGTAAATTCTTCATCGGGTAATTTTGGTTTACCTGTCTCCACAGGAATCATAACGATAGATTTGATTTTGGTTAGAAGAACAAATGGTAGACTACTTGTTGAATCAATAACAACTTCAGTAAACTCTCAGCTAATCAGCAGCAGTGTTACAATTATCACAGGCTTAATGCCTTTGCAGCTTCCATCTGTACCAGAATAACATTTGAAGTATAATAACATAATTAGCTGCCGGAACCACTGAGACTATGTGCCTTCTCAAAAATACTTTCAAATGGCATTGGCTTAGGAAACCCTTCCTGTGCCAGCAGTATTTCTAACCAATCTAAAATTATAATTTCCTATTGTCCAAATCTTTTCATTCTTTTGATACAGATAATTCTTTAATCCTAATATATCTTTGGAATAGTGTGCCAATCTTTTCAGGTAAAGAAAACAATATAAACTATTGTGCCAGAAGCAATTGCTGTAGCAATTGATTTTTGATACAGCAATACTGAAACGGACAGACTCCAAACCTGTGCCATACCCGGCAAAGTAGACAAGTGGCACAATGTGGCACTACAAATATTTAGATAATTGGTATTGCCGACTGTGTGACTCAGTCACTGATTGTATGTCTGCTCAATTTTATTCTTCACAAATATCTAGAATTTTACTAATCCAATCTAAGATGGAGAATCTAAGCAATTAATTAAAAAATTCTCTACAGCATAGTTTCTCCAACCATATTATTATATGCAGTTCTTGCCAAATACTAGTGAGTTTTCCTGGCGGTTTTGAATGGCATCATTGTTACACATATTCCTGGCAATCTTTCAAATGCCAGTATATGAAGTCCACATTTTTGATAAAGGTAGTAAAGTGATTGTTTTTAACATTTAATTTAGTCCTCATAATTTTACTGAATTTCAATATCCTTACTTGGTTAGACTTTAAGAATGGGTTAAAGGCAAGGTTGCCTTGGACTGAGAAATGTCGACAACCCTTTATGGCATGAGACAGTCTACTGAAAGACTTTGGACTGGAGACAACTGAGACTTTACGAGGATTTGTAGTACATATGATCAATTAATACCACAAATTCCCCAACTAAATCAGATTTTAGTGAATCGACATCTTGCAGCATAGATGTCTGGAACAGGGACGAATTTAGTGACTTATCAGGTCCATCAAGTTTATTATGAAACCTGTGAAAACACACTAACTTGGATCATTCAGAATTTTCAAAGGCATTTTGATATATAATTCCAATTTGACAAGTTGTATTGTCATGAAGGGATTGGTCACATATACTCTGTATTGACTTCTGTGGGGTCTGTTCTTTAATTTATTGGCTTGTTAAGTAACCTGGTTATCTTTTGATCTTTCTATTATTGGTACAGTGGAGCAAAAATAATGTTGATTAAAATGAACACTTGTTCTTTTCAGGTGGAAGGGAATACACCAGCTTGAAATCCAATGTTGATCGTATAGGCATTATGACTGGCAGCAGATACTGCTGTGCAAACAGAGAGATTTACTCCCAACGTGCTTGGTAGCAATGAACTAGAATATACCAATCTGACATTACAGTCAATCAATATCAGGATACAAAACCTTTAAATTCCCTTTGATGCCAGACTTCCTGTCCTAAAATTGGATTACTGAGAATCAGATTGATAAAATTCTGAAGAACCGTGTTTTTAAGCATGCTCCTGTCATTATACAGATGGCAACCCATAATCTACATCAACTTTCGCAAGTTGAATAATATTAACAATAAATGTTTCTTACACCCCAGATTACACCCCGTTTCTCCAAGCAAGATGGGCAATACCCTTCAAACACCTAAAAATGCACATAATGTCTACACCTAATTTATTATTTCTAAAATTCACCACAAGAACTTGGCATAGTATTAATTTAGCAAGACAATAGTGCAACTAAAAGATTAATAATTAGTTCTGATGAACCTACATATGTCATATTCAGTCCTGACAATACATTTTAACACTTTTAATTTGCTTGAATGGATGAATGAACTTCCATGAATATAAACTTTCTGTCTCTCCAAAATCATTCATGTAAAGGTTGGATTGCAGTTATTTTGCTTGTTCAAATCCCGGTCTACAGGAATTTGCATTGTATTTGGCCATACATCAGCTCAATGTAATAGAGTCATTTATGTATTGGTGAATAAACCAACACCCATCACGTTATGACAGATAAATTATAATCGATATGTTGTAACAAAGCAGTGGCAAGTTAGAATGGATAACATTCCCATGATTAATCTTACCTTCATCCAGAATAGACACAAAGTTTGTTTAATCACTTCTTGAATAGGTAATTGATGAATACTAGGAAGTCTGCCCTCTAGTGGCAGAACAGAAACATCACATTACACAACAGATGCAGTTCCTTTTTTAACACTTGGGTCTGGATTTTTGCTCTTGGATCGGGAGAGCAGAGACAGAACGTTTCCCAGCTCCACTAGCCCGACATGGGAAAACGAAGCCTGGAAGTTGGAATTTTCATTGCGGAAGTTGGGCTGGGTTGGAAGTGAGACCCATCATGCAGCATGGTGACACAGTGGTTAGCACTGCTCCCTCACAGTGCCAGGGACCCGGGTTCAATTCCGGCCTTGGGTTCTTATCTGTGTGGAGTTTGCACACTCTCCCCGGGTCTGCGTGGATTTCCTCCGGGTGCTCCGGTTTCCTCCCACAGTCCAAAGATGTGCAGGTTAGGTTGATTGGCCATACTGAATTACCCCTTCGTGTCAGGGTAAAATTGTGGGGTTATGGGGATAGATCCTGGGTGGGATTGTTGTCGGTGCAGGCTCAATGGGCTTATTGGCCTCCTCCTGCACTGTAGAGATTCTATGATTCTACCCCCGGAATGAGTGCCGAGGCTGCCAGGTGTAAAGATGGAGTTGGCAGAAGGCTTGCCTTTGAGCTCCAATTTTTAAAGAAGACATCAAAGTACTGTTTTTAAAACTGGGAGGAAGTGAATGGCGTACTGTGTTACAATTATATCTCATCTTTAATTGGTAATAGTTCTTGAGCAGGCAGTTATGCTTGGCACAACAATGAATCATGCCCTACTGTTTTAAAGTGGGCAGTTCCTCAGATAGTGTATCGCAGTCCTTCTTCAGTTTTGATTCCAATTAAATCCTCCTACTCTGTGCTTTGCCTTGTTATGAAACACAACTGTTTCATTTGTAGTGTTTATATTTTAAACTAACTTAATTGTTTACAGAAACAAACCCACGTTACCTTTTACTGTTTGAACAATAATAATTAACAATACCATTTCCTTTTGTCAAAATGTTAATGTGAAAAGGTTTTAACATATGGTTTAAATCTGCAAAAGATATTCAATGTGTTGACATGCAAAAAGATTAGCCATTTTATGGAAACTGTTGTTTGAAGGCCATTGAAGGATTTTACATGAAGCATGAACCTGCCTGTTTCTTTCAGTTACTGACTGACCTGCTGTGCATTCTGCCACTTTCCTTTCCATCCAGAAAATGTGACAGTGACACCTTTTTAAGAAAATTATGTATGGTTGAAAAATAAAATCAAAAAAACAGTTGTGTTGTCATTTGTACATATGGTAACATAACAAGCTGTGAAGTCAGCCATTTGTCACCATGGCATTAGACCGGTATTTGAAGATTTGATTGAGAAGCAGCCAGCCCAGTTGGAGATGTACTGACTGGAACTGAGACAAGTGTGCAGACGAAAGGACAGAATTTAGGTTCGTGGTTTTTTTTTACCTTATTCTGCAGTTTTCAGTGATGATTTTAAAATGGCAGCAGCTGGGGTTTTAAAATTGAACAGCATCATATTCTTGTCAAGTAACCGTGCCGCGTGGAACAACATTTGAAGAATTAAGAAAAGGGGAAATAAAAAATTTAATTGTGAAATAGATTGCAATCAAACCTAAATATGCAAATATGAGTGGTTATTGGGTGTAATTTGGTTAAACCATGGATAATCTATATTGTGGAAAATATGGTATGTTAGTTAACATGATTTTGATTTGATTTATTATTGTCACATGTATTGGTATGCAATGAAAAGTATTGTTTCTACGTGCTATACAGACAATGCATACCATACATAGAGAAGGAAAGGAGAGGGTGCAGAATGTACAGTCATAGTTTAAAGTTTATTTATTAGTGTCCCAAGTTGGCTTACATTAACACAGCAATAAAGTTATTGTGAAAATCCCCTAGTTGCCACACTCCAGCGCCTATTCAGGTACACTGAGAGAGAATTTAGTCTGATCAATGCACCTAACCAGCACATCTTTCTGAATGTGGGAGGAAACCAGAGGAAACCGATGCAGACACAGGGAGAACAAGTAGACTCTGCACAGACAGTGAGCCAAGCCAGGAATTGAACCCAGGTCCCTGGCACTGTGAGGCAGTAGTGCTAACCACTGTGCCACTGCAAGGGTTAAAAATCACACAAGTTTAAAAATCACATAAGCTGCAAGTTGAACCTCAGTCACGCAGGGAAAGTGTTGGGGAGAAAATCCTAGTAGGTTAGAAAAAAATTACAAACCATTAAGCATTTAAGACACTTATGTTGAGTTAAATGACTCTAAATCAGACTTCTTAAGCTAACAAGGGAACAGTTTACACACGTGAATGTGATTTAAAAGTGTATTTTGATATTTCAAATGCATTGACTGTATTTTATAAAGTAATTGTGCACTTTAGCCAAGAACAGGTTTCTGCAAGGCATGATGGTATGGGAACATACAGACAGGACCACATTCTTAGGAAACAATAAAACCTCAGAATGTGCAAGGTCTTATTAATGAGTTGCTAATAGCAGAGTTCTCAAGGCAGCTTCATGAATAGGATTAATTCACTGTCCAGATACTTGCATTTGTCTGGTTTGGCCGGTGATAGGGTGAAAACTGGTGGGAATATTAACTTTGATCTTTGTAGCTCAGCATCTGAGATTGCTAAGCAATAGAGGAAATTGAGTCAGCAATCGGGGACTTAACGGACCAATGAAATCCCATTATGTCAAAGGATATAATGCAATTGGCTAAAGTATGTGACAGGTGTTATTAAAGATTTATGTGTATTGAAGATGATTGATTCAAAGCTAATGAAAGGTGGGAGAAATTGATAAGCAAAATCTGTAAGCTGTGTATATCAGTTATTGGAGAGGTTAGGCTGCTCTTTGTCTGGAGAGGCCTCGGACTTTTCAATAATCTCTCCCTGTGATCGCTGGACAAATAAAAAGATATGTCTTTAAACTGGGACACTGGTTTTTGTGAGTCCTTGTATTGGCTGAAGTTTCGGCAATACCTGGTCACTGGGGAACCCTGCAAACAGAAATCTATGTGCAAATGACAGGTTTTGATTAAAGTAAGCCTAGATAACGCTCAAGGAATATCTAATTGAATGATGTGCAGCTGCAGTTCATATCTGCCTATTGGAACAAGGAACAATGGAAAGGGAGGTTGAGATACCATTGGTCAGAGATATAGCTATAATTTCTTGACGATATAACTTGCACAAGTTTTAATTGGACACGATGCACTATCAATCAAGCAAAGACTAGTTTGTATGCAAGAACAAATAGGCTTTTATTCGCAAAAGACTTGGAGCACACACATGCCGATGAACTGGTCCAGAGACTGAGGCAGGGGGGTGGGGAGCAGTCACCTTTATACCTGGACCAGGGGGGAGGAGTCCCAGGCAGGGCCGGCAGGGGCATGTCCAGGCATGTCATACACACACAGGCAATAAGCTTAACAGTGGTTTACCACAACACTATACCCTTATATATGCATGATTGATTGGATGGAGATAACTCCTACTCTTTTATTGGTATATGCTAATTACTTGTCATTGATGCTGAGACTTTAATTGCCTTTGTATTTATGAATTTTTCACTCTGAATGATCTGAATGGACATTCAGGGTCCTGTAGCTGGCTATAGTAAAGTTCATCTTGGAACCACTCTGCTATTTAGTTTGGCAACTTGAGGGGAACAATAGTTTTTAAATTCAACAAAAAGCCGTCGTAACAGCCCCTTAACTACCACCATGCCACCCCTCACTGAATCTGCATTTAGAATGAATGTTTTTCAAAGTGCAATGTAAAACTCCAACCATTGAATTATCAGATTCAGGGGGTGGTGGTGGAGGCAGTAAAAGGTTCTGTGGTGAATTGTGCAACTTTTACACCATTGGAAGAAAATTACACCCACTGGTGGGCAAGTATTTATAGTCTCCTGCATCAGTTCATTTGCATACCAGTTTCAAAGTGATTGGCATTAATCCCATGCAAAATGAGTGCAATCTAAGTTTGTAAAAATTAGAACACAGTCTTTAAAAAGACAAGTCTGGTTGAACATTGCAGCAGCAAATTGGGAGACAGGCAGGAAGGACAGGAGCAGTGATTGCTTCAGTTATTTGATTCTCAGTTACCTTCATTGTATGTCTCATTGAACCTTTAGTACACTGTGCAAGAATATCTACTATGGGTGCTACAGGCACACAGCCAAACCAAGGACACAGCATATGGTACACAAGCATAGAAAAAGATACCATAATTAAACAGGCTCAGACCCGTCAGATCCGGGTGAAATTATCAACAGAAGATGCAGATATGAAAATGTCCTGGAGGTGGGGAACTGGCTGGCTGCACTATTTTTAGCACTGATCCTCCTCCTGCATCAAGCCTCAATAGGGATACTAATCAAGACCAGAGAGTTGAATTTCCTTAGACCTTCTCTCACTCCAACCTTGTAAGTTCATCAGAGGCATGCTAGACACTATTGCTAAAATCTTGCTGTCATTTACGCCAGCGGAATCTTATGATCCTGCCAATGGTGCTCCCCTGCCATGGGTTTCCCTGCGGCGAGGGGTGCATTCAATGGTTATCCCATTGATAACAGCAGGACCATAAGATCCCGCTGCCAGTGAGCAGTGCTCTGCCTCCCACCGTGGCGAAACATGCCGTGGAGTGGGAGAAAAACCCCACCCAAAGGCTCGAATTCTCCAGCTGTTCACATCCCACTGCTGCTGCCAGCAAGGATGGAAAATTTGGTGCTCACCCAAATTTCCATTCATTACAGCGGGACTGGAGAATTCCCAACTGCGGGCAAGGTCAGAGAATCCACCCCAATGTTACATACATCTGGGTTTCTGCTGCATCTTCAGTGAAGTTACAGTGGCAGAGTAGGAGAAGCTCCAAGGAAATAAATAAGTTGATCTGTGGAATGGCTCCTCGGCCGTGTAGGGTCTGGATCACAGTTGTGATGATAAGTATAGTCTCATTCCAAACCAGGGAAAGATGCACAGCAGAGAAGGGCCTAGGAAGTCAAGCACAGCAGGTAATGCATAATTTTCCTTTATTTGTTTGTAGATCATGGGTTGATATCATTGGTGAGGCCAACATTTATTCCCCACCACTAATTGCCCTTGTGAAGGTGATGGTGAGCCACCTTCTTGAATCGCTACAGTCCATGTGGTGCATGTCCAGCCACACTGCTGTTAGAGAGGGAGTTTCAGGATGATGCAAGAACAGTGATACATTGACAAGTCTGGATGTGTGTGGCTTGGAGGGGGGGCTAGCGGGTGGTGGTCTTTCCATCTATCCACTTCACTTCTTCTAGACTTTAGAGATCATGGATTTTGATTGTTGAAGTCAAGGTAAAGAGCACATTAGTGATGGGTCCAGAAAGTGGAACAAAAGGCACACACAAATTTTAAAATTAAAATCACAGGATGTCAGGAGATTTGAAAGCTCACCTGTTCAGTTATGCTGGGAATGTAATGAACTGCAATGATATGGTTCTGAGAATATATTCTCCTGAACTTGATTTTCAAATTGGACAGTTTTATGTGGAGCAATCAGAAAGTTGGGGTATGTCTTTAAAATGGAAGACTTTTTAAGATTAACAGGCAGATGGGCCATTCACAGAGTGGCTGATGTTTGGACCTTACTCAGTCCTTACTCAAATTAAGAGAGAAAAAATCTGCCTATGATCTATCCTTAGAGTTGTTGCCTATCAGAGTAACATGAACTATGTAAGTGCACAGAGAGATTTCTGGATGTCTGCTATATGGTTAAATTTCTTCCATTATGGAGCTGGTGAATCCAGCAAGGCTCAACTAACTTGATTGCAACATTCCCTCCTTGTGTAATTAGAATTCTTACTGTATTGTGTCCCAAACATATAAAGCCAATTCTTTTTGTTTTGTGCAGTAAATACTATAAGTTAAAGTAAGCTTAATTAACACTTGTATTTTATTAATACACAAGATGATGTTCAGTGATGTGACACATGGGGAGTAAAAACCATGTCCAGTGTTCAGGTCAAGGAGATAGAAAGGGTTAGGTCAAATGGATCCAACAATGGGTGAGGGGGAGCAGGAAAAGAGGGGGAGACAGAGAGGAGGGGAAAATTAGAGGAATAGATCAGGAGAAAGGAATGAAGGAGAGAGAGAAACAGAAGTCAAGGGTGCGAGATCAAGGCCCATTTCTTCAGAGTGAGCGAATGTGAAATTCAGGGAAGGAGGAAAGATGATATGGGTGGAAAGCAGCAGAGGGCTTGAAAGATTGAGAGGACGGACTGTTGGTGGACAAGATGGGACAAGGTGGATGGTGATTTTTTGCTCTGAGTGGGCCCAGAGCCAGCACAAAGCCCCAGTTCTATTTCATTGGGATGAGGAAAGCACTTTTCTTCTTGATTGGTTGGGGGACTATTCAGTGGGTAAATTTGTAGGTCAGGATGGGGGTGACGATGAGTTCCCTCTTAATTCAGCAGGGAAAGGGGGAAATTGTGCTTAATGGGGTGAAGGAGGATCACAATCTTTGCTGAGTTGATGGGTACGGAGGAATTTCCATCGTTCACTTTTTTGTCCAATGTCTTCCATCTTCTTACCTTGGTTTATAAAGAAGGCCAGTTGGTTAATATTATGGTCTGTATCCTCCCAAATGCAATTGTTAATTATCAACAATCCCCTTCTTTCTCATTTCTGGCTGTTGTGAAATATATTGACTCATGAATTGTTGGATCAGGGCATTGTGAGTTAGAAGTTTTTCCTCATTCTTAAGCTCCCATTAACTTTGTGCTGCAGCTGGTGGAAGTGTGAACTGATAATAGCACGGCAACATCAAGAGTGTCTGGAACCTTAGTGAGCAACAACCAGTAAAATGTAAACATTTGAATGCTTAGCAAAACTTTGAAGTGGCAGCTTGATGATCTGATTATTTGAACAAAAGGTATAAAAATACCACTGCAGGAAAATGTATAATTTTAAGAATTTTTGGCTGTAGAACATGGTATATTAATAATCAAAACAGAAAATGCTCGAAAAACTCAGCAGGTCTGGCAGCATCTGTGGCGAGAGAAAATACAGTTAACTTTTTGAGTTCGGATGACTTCTTCAGAGCTTTTGTTTTTATGATATATTAATTTATTAAGACAGCCACCTATCCAAGGTTCAGATGACATGTTAATTCATGAAATTCAGAACCAAAGGCAGATGCTGCCTGCACGTGAAAGGAATATATTTTAGCAGTTCACAAGAGGCCAAATTTGATCATCTTACTCTTGGCTTATTGGAAATATTTCTTACTTTTCCAACCAGTTATTATCCTCTGTATTCTCAATCAGCAACGTTCATGTCCAGTGATCGCTTTGTTTCCTTTCAATCATTCAGTTACATAGCTACTGAACTTTTTGTCTTTGTGAAGAGTACACTTCCTTGTATAATCTCCCCAATTTGACTTGCATCATGTTTTATGTGTCATGTGTCATATTATCAATAATTATGAACTGGTTTAAAAGTGGAGCCCCTTGCAAACACATATTATCTCACTAACAGGAACCCAATGCCATGAAATGGCAGCCTCAACTTTCTGTGCCAAGTTTATTTTGTTTTTACAGCGCAAATGTAGCTCTGACAGTGAGCCCTGGATTAATATTACAGATGCGCAAAACTGTCCAACAGTTTGCAGTAATTCACAGCTCAGCCTATTTCTTCTAAATTACAAAATACTCAAGTGATTTTTCATATTAATAACATTAATGAACTCACCATTATTTTTGCTGGAAACTCTGGGCCAATATTCGGAAATCTTTGGGAGGGGGCTGACCAGGGTAATGAGGATGATGGAATGCCTGATTAGAGGAGGGGGTGGGAGGTGGTTGCAGTCTAGTTGGGGTGATTTTACTACAGTGGGGAGGAAGTCTTTGGCTGATGATAGGCAGTCAGTATTGGCTCACGATCATGCATATTGGAGAGGACCGTAGAACATCCTGCTCAGTAGGGGCAGGGTTGAATCTATTCAGTGGGCATCGTGGAGTCTTTGTGATTGTTGGGGTAGTTGTGTCTGACAGAGTGTTTCTACATTCACATAGCTGTGATCTCTCCTAAAGCTGGGATATGAACAATTGTTTTAAAAGTGTTTGCTTCAAGAATACACATCCATTTGCTGTTACGACTGTTTTTCACTTGTTCTTTTTCTGGACAAAGTGACCAGTTTTCCATTACATCAGGAGTGCTGCTGGACAACTTTGGGACAGTAATGCTTGTCCTGCTGCCAGTCCATTCCTCCGGTTTTATGTGACTAATTGAATACAATGCAGGACAGCCCGCTTTCTGAAATATTAGCATTGAAAATGTGCATTTGCAAGAGAATAATTGTGAATCCATTATCCATAAATGCACACTCAAAAGTAGCCTGGATTTAAAATACAACAGCCATCAGAAAGTGTCACAAATATAAATGATAGGAACAGGAGTGAGCCACTTAGCTACCCAAGCCTGTTGTGCTGTTCAACAAGATCATGGCTGACCTCTGAATTAATACTATATATTTTTGACCAATACCCCTTAAAATCTCTGGTTATCAAAATCTCAAATTTCAAATTCGCATTTGAACCAACAGCAATTGCCATTATGGAAGAGAGTTCCAAATTTCTACCATCCCTTGGGTTAATTTAATCCCCCTGGCTCCAACCCCACCAAGATGAGTTTGTACATGGGGGCCATTTAATTGGGTGGGAGAGTGGCAGGTGGTGACCCCATCACATCCCTGCCGCTGTCCCGATTAAGTGTGGGATGGAAAGACTTCCTGCCACATCGCCTTTTGAGACCCTTGTAGGAAACTAGTGCCCACTGAAGAGCATCATCCTGCTGCCACTGGGGGACTCGTCATGTAGGAAGCCCAAAAAGCAAACCCTGTCAGGTTTGCTTGCAGTGTCTCAGGGACGGTTCCTCGTTGTCAGGCACTTAGTGCCTGCTTGAGGGAACTGACATCAGGAAGGGGTACTGCTGAGAGCCACCCCTGACCTTACTGCCAACCCCCTCGCCAAAACTGTGAAAAATTGAGTTTTCACAAAACTCAATGATGTAGGTCTTAACCGAGGATGAACTCCTCGGTTATCAGTAAATGCATCCTCGGTAATCAGTAAATGCATTCATTTGAAAATAATTTGTATTTTTCACTTCAAATACCTTGCTATTAAATAATTAAAAGGCATAATTATGTTTTCAATTTTTTTGTGGCGACCCAAGGTCCTGTTTTGGTACGCAACTTTGTGAGACATTTTGGTGTAACTTTTTAACAAGGGGCCTCCAAGCTTTATATAGTTTAGGGCCTCACCAAGTCTAAATCCGGCACTGGGTGGGTTTATTACCAGCTGGAGTCACTGCTTCTGTTGGCACTGCCTACAATGCACAGAAGCCAGCTTCTGATTGGCCAGCAGCTCCTAGGGGTGGGATCTCTGCCTCCGGGGTCCTCAGTCCTGGAGACGGTCTGTCACTGTCCACTTAAATGCATGATTGTCACTTAATTTGGCAGGGCTTCAAAAAAAGAATCGACATGGACCTTTTGCCAGCCCTGCAGCCTGTGGTCAAGGCCTCCATCACCTACATTAAATACTGCTATTTGCATGTAGAAGTATTTCCTTATTTCTTTTCTGAAATCTTAACACTTTTTTTTAGTCTCCTTGTCCAAAACTCTCCAACCAGCAGAAATGGATTATTCCCATTAGCCCCTCTGTTCCTCTTGATTGCTGTAATCTAATGTTAAATTACTAATATATCCATCAGTAAAACAAAATGAAGATGAAGGTAAAACAGATGGCTGAAAGAAGTTACCTCAATAGAACTATCAGTGAAGCTTTTAATCGCATCAGCAAGGACTGAGCTTTAGGTCTGTCAAAATCTCCAAGTTGTTCAAAATTCTATTGCCCGCATATTGTCCAACATTTTGGACGAATTTTCCCATCCTGCCCACCATGGGAATCATAGCAGGCGGAGGCAGGACCATGCAAAGGTCCATTGACGTCGGGTGGGATTTTACAGTCTTGGGGCGAGCACGACCGGAAAACTCTGCCCTTTGTCTCAGTTGTTGATTGCTCCAATCTTTTGCTGACTTAGACTCCAAAAATGCATCAAATTTAAAACACTCTTTGACAATGTCATCCATTTGCCTCATCTTAGCTCTACAACCATGTTCTAATACTTGATTTCTCTAAGCCTGGCCCTCTCCAAAACTGATGTCTTTTTCCGCAAGTTCACATGTCTTCTTAAGACCTATCTAATTGACCACAACCTTGGTCAAGACTCCTGACTTCCCCAGTTACATGTCTTGTAATATGCCTTTAAGAGATAGCAGAATGCCATCACTAGAAGGGAAGTGTGTTCTGTGATCCATTTGGATTTCACTTTGGCCTGTGAGCAGAACATTGTGCACACAGTTCTGATGCCAATGTCTTCAAGCTTTATACCCATGTGTATCTGTTCTCATTAGGCTAGTCTTAATAAATGAACCTACAACATGTTTACCCCATTCCTTATGAGTGATTGATGTCCTTACTTCATTATAAAACACGATAATATGCAGTGTCACTTCTTTGTGAAGTGTCTGAGATACTTTAAGATGCTAAGAGCTACATTATTCATGAGCCAAAATGCTGCTTTCATTGTTTCAAAGTTAAATTGTTCAAATCAGCAAGTTAATTTAAGGCTCTACATTCTAGTGATTATGCTTCAGTGCACATTTTATTTCAAGTGTACAAGTGGATACTTGACTGAGCAAGCCTTTATGTGGGTGTATATCTGACAGACCTGTGTGTGGGTGTATATCTGATAGAACTGCATATGATTGGATATCTGACAGGGTGGATATCTGTCATGACAGTTGGGGCTATGTGCATTATCATATGAGCTGATACATCTAGAAATGAAGTCAAGTGTTTTGAGGTTAAAAGCAAACACTCACAGGGTCTTGGTGCATTTAATGGAGGTTCAGTCACTTAAGTACCTGGTTTGTATTGATGTCCAAAATAGTTGAATAAATCAAGAAAAACTGCAAGACTGGTTCTGGTTCACACGTGGGCACTCAACGTAGGGGAGTTCGGAGTTCTGAATCACTCTCTGGCTCTTTATTTAGGGCTCCAGACTTTCCAGGATTCCTTACTGGTTGCATTGACAGTGACCACAGCACAGAAACCAGCAGAAGCGCAGAGCAGACGGTCGGCCTGCCAGACACACAGTTCCTGAACACGTGAAATGTCTCCTTATCTGGGTGTAACATTTTAGCATCTTCCACAGCCCTGAATGCTGCTGATGAAACATTGGGATTACCAGTAACCAGAATATCAAAGACACAATATTCAAAGTAGACATCTTCCACCAGCAGACCCTCTTTGCATTTGGCTTTGGCCCCATCTGCAGTGTAGATAGGGGAGTTCAAGGCAAGTCTTTCCGTGAATGGGCAGCCTGATACACAAAGCTGCAGGTCCTGTTCCTGTGTGTGTGAGCTGGCTACTTCCTCAGGCATGAGAATGGCAAAGCCCAGGTGCTGCCCGACCTGCCGCACTATCAGCGTTGTCCCAATGTAACTCGCCTGGATCTCCACATGACCAGCATCCAACTTTTCCTTGATCACCAGACTGTTGGCCCCATTTCTGTCACCACCATTTACAGACCCATCTACAAATGCAGCTGGAACATTGCCAATTTCAGCTTGATATACTTTCTGGTCAATGCATTCCTTGGAGTTCTTGAAAATAGCTGTAACCTGAAAATCAATGAGAGAGAAATCATTAATCTCTGAACCTTAACATAAGGACATAAAAACATAAGAACTAGGAGTAGGCCATTTGGCCCCTCGAGCCTGCTCCACCATTCAATAAGATCATGGCTGATCATTTTGTGGACTCAGCCTCACTTATCCACCCACTCACCAGAACCCTTAATTCCTTTAATGTTCAAAAATGTATCTATCTTTGCCTTAAAAACATTCAATGAAGTAGCCTCAACTGCTTCACTGGGCTGCGAATTCCACAGATTCACAACTCTTTGGATGAAGAAGTTCCTCCTCAACTTCTAAATCTGCACTCCTTTATTTCGAGTCTATGCCCCCTAGTTCTGGTTTCACCTGCCAGTGGAAGCAACCTCCCTGCTTCTATTTTATCTATTCCCTTGATAATTTTATATGTTTCTATAAGATCCCCCCCTCATTCTTCTGAATTCCAATGAGCATAGTCCCAGTCTACTCAGTCTTTCCTCATAAGCCAACCCTCTCAATTCTGGAATCAACCTAGCCTCTGCACCCCTCCAGTGCCAGTATATCCTTTCTCAAGTAAGGAGACCAAAACTGTACACAGCACTCCAGGTGTGGCCTCACCAGCACCTGATACAGCTGCAACATAACTTTCCTCTAGCAATGAAGGACAAAATTCCATTTGCTTTCTTAATTACCTACTGCACCTGCAAACCAACTTTATGTGATTCATGCACAAGGACACCCAGGTCCCTCTGCACAGCAGCATGCTGCAATTTTTTACCATTTAAATAATAGTCCATTTTGCTGTTATTCCTACCAAAATGGATGACCTCACATTTACCAACATTGTATTCCATCTGCCAGACCCTTGCCCACTCACTTTAACTATCTATATCCCTTTGCAGATGTGCAGTGTCCTCTGCACACTTTGCTCTACCACTCATCTTAGTGTTATCTGCAAACTTTGACACACTACACTTGGTCCCCAACTCCAAATCATCTATGTAAATCGTAAACAATTGTGATCCCAACACTGATCCCAGAGGCACACCACTAGCCACTGATCATCAACCAGAAAAACACCTACTTATCCCCACTCTTTGCTTTCTGGTAGTTAACCAATCCTCTATCCATGCTAATACATTACCCGTAACGCCGTGCACCTTTATCCAATACAGCAGCCTTTCGTGCGGCACCTTGTTAAATGCCTTCTGGAAATCCACATCCACCAGTTCCCCGTTGTCCACTGCGCTCGTAATGTCCTCAAAGAATTCCACTAAATTAGTTAAACATGACTTGCCTTTCATGAACCAATGCTGTGTCTTCCCAATGGGACAATTTCTATCCAGATGTTTCGCTTTTTCTTCCTTGATGATAGATTCAAACATTGCATTCTGTGTCACTTGCATTTTGTGAATGACTCAGATTCTCACTCTCTGTCACTCAGACTTCCTTCAGCATTCCACTTTTATTCTCAGTCATTCATTCAGTGCATTGTTCACTCTTGGTTTTATAATCACTTCCATTTAGTGCTACTTATTCATGTTCTATTCCTTCTCACCTGACAGAGAATGAGGATTCTCTCCACCCCCACCACCAGCATTTCTCATCCACCTTCACTTTTTCTCTCATTCTCTGCTTTTTGCACTCTATGTTTACTCACACATTCTAAAGTTAAAGTTTATTTATTAGTCACAGGTAAAACTTACATTAACATTGCAATGAAGTTACTGTGAAATTCCCCTGGTCGCCACAGTCCGGTGCCAGTTCAGGTCAATGCACCTGACCAGCATGTCTTTCAGAATGTGGGAGGAAACCAGAGCACCCAGAGGAAACCCACACAGACATGGGGAGAATGTGCACACTCCACACGGACAGTGATCCAAGCCGGGAATCGAACCCGGGTCCCTGGTGCTGTGAAAGCAGCAGTGCTAACCATTCTGTTTCTCATTGTACCTCTGTTGCTCGCGCTCACTCTTCCTCACTTTCACACACACTACTTACCTTTCACTTGCTCTCAGCTTTTTATATGCCGTTTATTGTCACTCACTCTCTTCCTCACTCACTCTGTTCTCACTTTGTATTCCCTCACTTTCTATTCCTCAATCATTGTCTGCTGTTTGTCATTTACTGTGTTATTTACTTACTCCACTTTTAGCTCACTCACTCTCTGTTCCTCACTTTTAGCTTGAGTTCCCCAATTTTAGCTTGAGGTGGGACTTTAGTGGTCAGAGCCAACAAACAGTACTGACCATGGCTGCATGAGGCCTGTGTGATTTTCTGTGCCTCATCTCATGTACCCATCCTGTTTCCCACCCTGAGGCTGCTCTGGATGGGAAACAGAGCAGTGTCCAATCTCCCAGGTAACGAAGAACTCAGATAAGTTGATCAGATGGGGTGGGCGATATTGGGCAAGGGGAAGAATAAACACTCCCTCTCCTGCCAGTGGAGTCAAAAAAGTAAAAGTTTCACTAACTTCATTGGAACCTGATCAGTGTATTTAATGGAGCACCCACTACCTGTTTTCCAAGGGGAGTCCTGCTTAGAAGATCAGGTCAAAATTGAATCTTCATGATGGATGTAGGGCTGGTGGTAAGTGAGTCCCATGGGTGAGTTTAACACTTCTCAAACCTGGTTTCAGACTTTCAGCCAACATTGAAATGGCCATTTCTCTCTTCATTCTCTGCTCCTCATTCATTCACTACCATCTGATTTTCTCCCCTCCCTAACACAGGGACAACTAATAACTGGTCGTCATTATCATTAGACCCATTAGTCACCAACAACACTCTTCAGTCAGTAACCAGCTGCACCGTTGTCTTATTGAGTGTTAACATGATTCAGTAATTGAACATGAATTGAACCTGTCACTGAATGTTAACATCATCCTCTTCATGACCATTAACTCCTTTCAGTTAGTGAATCCTTCCAGTACTAACTGTTAACATCCATCGGTTACTGAATATCAACATGTTTCTTTTAGTGACTGTTCATACAATTCCTTCACTGAACATTTAGTGACCATTATCGCCATTCTGTTCGTAAACATTAATCAAATTCTGTTAGTGAGCATTAAATCCATTTTGTTACTGAAAGTTAACACCATTCTATTAGTAAACATTTTCATTATTCTCTTACATTAACATTAATACTATTCCATTACAGAATGTTAACACCATTCTGTTTTCTGAATATTAACATAATTCTCTTGGTGACCATGTTAGTTACACTAATTATCCTTTTTTTGTGACTGTTACACTGATCTGTGACAGAATATCAATATATTTCTCTTACTGACCATTCAAAGCATTCTATTACTGAATATTAACGCAATTCTGTAACTCCAGAAGCTTGAAGTCATCCAAAACTATACTGCCCTTCTAACTCGCACCACTGCTCGATCATTTACCACCTTTATGTCTGTTGGCTTACAGTGGCTCCCAGTTAAACAACACATCAATTTTAAAACTCTCACCCTTGGTTTCAAGTCCCTCTATAGCCTTGCCCTTTTCTATTCTTTGTGACATCCTGCAGCTCTGCAACGCTCAAAAATACCTGCATTCCTCTGATTCAGACCTCATCGCACATCTCAGATTTTAAATCATAGAATCCCTCGAGTGCAGTGCCATTCGGCCTATCGAGTCTGCACCGACTCTCTGACAGAATGTCTTACCTAGGCCCTCTCCCCTGTCCCTGGGAGAAAACCGGAGAAAACCAGAGCACCCGGAGGAAACCCACGCAGACACGGGGAGAACGTGCAAACCCCACACAGACTGTCACCTGACCTGGAATCGAACCCTGGTCCCTGGCATTGTGAGGCAGCAGTGCTAAGCATTGTGCCACCATGCTGCCCATCATGCTCTGTCACTGTCAGCCATGTAGCTGCTCATCCAGTCCATAAGCTCTGGAATTTCCTCTCTAAACCTCCCTGCCTCACTTTCCTCATTGCTCTTAAAACATACCTCTTTGGTCAAGCTTTCTGGTAATTTAGCCTCATCTTTCCCTGTGTAGCTCAGTGTCAAATTTTGTTTGATAACATTCAGACCTTAAGTTGTTTTACCACATTAAAGGTTCTGTGGTTGTTGTTGTTACTGAATATTAACACCATTCTGTTGGTGACTGTTAACACAAATAAAACTGAAACTATGTTAAAGCTAATTGAATGTGCTAATTTTTCAGTGAATGTTGAAGTCTCACTACACAATTCAATTAGAACATAGAACAGTACAGCACAGGAACAGGCCCTTCGGCCCATGATGTTGTGCTGAACATGACGCCAAATTAAACTATCCCTTCTGCCTGCCCTTGGTCCATATTCCTCTATTCCTTGCATATTCATGTGCTTATCTTAAAGCCCTTTAAATGCCCCTATTTTATCTGCCTACGCCACCACATCTGGCAGCGTGTTCTAAATACCTACCACTCTCGATATAAAAAAACTTGCCCCTCACATCTCCTTTGAACTTTCCCCCTCTCACCGTAAATGTATGCCTCCTAATATTAGACATTTCAACTCTGGGGAAAAGATTCTGACTGTCAACCCTACCTATGCCTCTCATAATTTTATAGACTTCTATCAGGTCTCCCCTCAGTCTTGGCCGCTCCAGAGAAAACAACCCTAGTTTGTCCAGCCTCTCATAGCTCATACCCTATCCAGGCAGCATCCTGGTAAACCTCTTCTGCATCTTCTCCAAAGCCTCCACATCCTTCCTGTAATGTGGCAATCAGAATTAATGCAATACTCTAACTGCAGCCTAACCAAAGTGTCGTAAAGCTGCAACATAACATTCTAACTCTTGTACTCAATGCCACAACCAATAAAAGCACATATGAATCTCCTTAACATTCCTAATTGGCCCCACTCCTCTTTTCACCACCTTTTTTCTGTTTGTATGCCTATAAAAGACTTTGGTCTCCCTGTTTTGTTGGCTGCCAGCCTCTTCTTATATTCTCTCTTTGTTGCAATTATTTATTTTTTCACTTACCCTCTCTCCAGTTTACTGATGATGTAAAGCTTATGTGGCTAAGCAAGCTGTGAGGAAGTTCTGTGAGGAGTTTGCAAAGCAACATAGATAGATAAAAGGAGTGGTCAAGAACAAGGCTAATGGAAGGTAAAATGAGCAAATGTGAAATTATTCACTCTGTTAGGAAAAGTAGAAAATCTGAATATTTTTTAAACAGTGAGAAACAATTAAATATTCAGAGGGCTTTGACTATCCTTCTGCACAAAATATAGGAAGTGAACATCCAGGTGTAGCGAGCAATTATTAGGAAGGCAACCGGTATGTTAGCCTTTAATTTATTGCAAAGAAGCTCCAGTACAAGAGTATGGAAATTGTTGTAATTGTACTGGGCTTTGGTGGGACTGTATGTGGAGTAACATGTACAGTTTTGGTCTCTCGATGTAGGAAGGATATACTTGCCTTACAGGCAGTGCAATAAAGGCTCACTGGATTGATTCCTGTTCGGAAGCCTCTGCTGTGAGGAGAGATTGAGTAGTGTAGATCTATACTCTAGAGTTTATTAGAATGAGAGGCAAACGTGAATGATTCTGAGAGTGCTATTTCTGCTGCCTGGAGAGTATAAAACTGGGTCCATAGTCTTAAGGTAAAGGGTCAGCCATTTAGGACTGAAATTAGGAGAAATTTATTTACTTAGAGGTTGTGAATCTTTGGAATTTTCTACCCTAGGGTTCTGTGGATGCTCAGGCATTAATATATTCAAGGCTGAGAATGTCAGATTTTCGAGTTCTTAGGAAATCCAGAGATAAGGGGATTAGACGGAAAAGTGGAGTTGAAATCAAAGCTTAGCTATGATCCCACTGAAAGGTAGAGAAGGCTCAAGGGGCCATAGGGCCTAATCCTGTTCCTGATTCTTGTATTCTAATGTTTAGAACATCTCTCATTCATCACCTTGCTGATTGCTGATATATTGCAATGTGACGAGATAGGTACATTGGTCATTTGCACTGATAGGTAATTGTTGTCAATGACTGGCCATGCACCCTGAACTCTGCATGTTTGAAAATCATTGTAAAACGTCCTAACGTGGAGATTCCCAAAGATGTCACAGTGCAGGTAGGTCGGTTTCTGGCGCTGCTTAAAGAAAAAACTCTCTTCATATTTGCAGGTGTCTGATGGATGTAAATTCTCCTGATTATCCGTTGGGACGCGTGGACGAGGCAGTGATACTGCTCCTTCCTTCGAGCAATTATGCTGGATCATTAGGTCCTCAATTCCTTGCACAGCAGAATGGTATGCCAGGTCACCGCGGCAGAACCAAGCAGTTCGTTGGGTACAGAGTGAGTAAGCTCGTAAGGCAATACAATAGTCCTCATTCAAAGAATCATCGAGAAGGTTTGTGGCAAAAACATATTCAGAATTGCATCGGAGAATCCTGCATTGCGACATCACTGCAAATGATATGAAGTGTCAAGAATCGTGAGTAACAATGCAACAGAATAACAGCGGGATATATTATATCATTCATACCTCCATAAGTACATCACGACTATTGGTGGAAATCAATACTTAGACCACAGGTGCACTAGGGCTGAGGGCAAAATTCATTAATAACATGGTGGGCACAGTGAGACTGAGGGTAAAAATCATTAATAACACCACAGATACAATGGGACATTTTTTCTATTCATTCATAAATGGTGGGCATCGAAGGCAAGGCCAATATAATGCTTATCGCGAATTGCATTTGGGAAGAAGGCAGTAAGCTGCTTTTTAAACACTGTATGGAGGGAGTTAAGAGTCAACCACGTTGCTGTGGGTCTGGAGTCACATACAGGCCAAAATGGGCTAGAAAAGTAGATTCCTTCCCTAAAGGATATTCATGAGCCAGATGTGTTTTTATGATAGTCTGGTCATTTTGCTGCCACCAAATGGCTGACTTCTTCTGCTCCTATTTTGTACGTTTGTATGTACTGACATTAACTTTTTAACAAAATCCTGTTTTATTTAATTAATTGAGTTTAAATTCACCACTGCCATAAAGGGATTTGAACTAAGATTTCCCAGTCTTTGAGTATCAAGTACAATAATATAAACACTATGCTTTCTTTATTTGTTCTATGGATGTGAGTGTCACTCGCATGCAAGTCCACCATTTATTGCACATCTCTAATTGCCCTTGAGAAGGTCGTGGTGAGTTGTCACTATGAGCCACTGCAGTCCACGTGGTGTAGGTACACCCACAGTGCTGTTAAGGAGTGATAACATTTTGTCAGAAAATTCATTAATAGCACCACAGGTATATTGGGACTGAGACTTTAAAAAAATAACAATGTATAATATGATATGTATACTGCGCTGCGGTAAAAGAAAAATCATTAATAACACAACAGGTACATTGGAACTGTCAAGAAAATCATTCATGGGACTGCAGGTAAACTGGAAATGTGGTAAAAATGGTTAATACTGAATTGAAAGTGGGACTGAGGATAAATCATTAATAATACTGCAAGTACCTTGCCTCTCCCCATTACAACCTTTCTCAAATCTTCCCATCTTTTATCAAAACAATGCATGCAATGTTTATCTGAATATTGCACTCCTGGTCATCCTAACTTAAATGTCATTATATGGCTTCTTCCATAAACTGTGCTTCACATCTGTGACATATTTCCTGTTTGAGTGGTTCAGTAAAATTGTTACAGTCTGTGCCAAGTATGACTTTACACGGTGAGTCGCCAAAGCATGGTGTCAACCATGGCTTAGTTGGGAGCACTCTTGTCTCTGATTCACAAGGGTTCAAGTCCCACTCCAGGGCTTGAACCGAAAAATGCTGATAGTACAGAGCAGTATTGAGGGAATTCTGTGTTGTTGGAGGTGAGAGATGTTAAAGGAATTGTGAATATGAATGATTTTATTGCACTCTCTCAAAGGAGTTTGCCTCGTCATTATTTAGCCCTCAATCAACATCTAGTCCGTCTGGCATTGCTGTTTGTAAGAGTTTGCTTTGTGCATATTGGCTGCTGTATTTCCTGAATTCAAATTGTGACTATGTTTCAGAAGTACATCATTGGCTGTGAAGTTATTTGAGACAACAGCGGTCGTGAAAAATGCTGCATAAATGCAAGTTTTTCTTGAAACCTCCCAGGATCAACTTTTTACCATCACCTCCTCAAACTTATTAAAATAGATTTTGTACAATAGTGCAAAATGGGTAACAGTGAGTTGGCAACTTGTTTTACATCCCTCATGATTTTTATTTCAACTGAAGTCAAGTTGTAGGTACACTTTTACATGTACTTGCATGCATCTTATCATAGGTGTGAGCATGTGTAGGCACATGCAGACAAACACAAATTTATAATTGATTCCCAGTGTGAATAAAAATTAAGATATTTACCTGTGTTACAGAAATGGTAGACCAGCATTACCCTCAGTGCAATACATCGTAATTCCTGTGAATTACAGCAGTTGAATATCTCCATAGTTTTCAATGTGCACCTCTGAGCAATAGAGCAAAGAGCAGGGTTTTTAAAACAGTCATTACCTCTCATATTTCAACCATACACCATCATTATCCCTCACATTGCACCCCTGCTGCACCATCATTACCCTTCATGCTGCTCCCAGACTCCATCATTATCTCACACAATCCACTCACACATGCTAGATTATTTCCACTTGCTGTGGATGCAGTGCTCATATGCAGCAGTGAATAGACTATTAGGTGTAAATGTGCCAGAGTAGTTTTCTACTTACAGTCTCATTGGATGCTTAATCCTTTGTCGTGCTTGATCCTTTCTCATTTTATGTACTCATTACTTTCGGTTGTGCATCTTCCTAAATGATGTGTCCATTCCATTTTTAAACAATCATCTAAAAGTTCAGATACAATTAAAACCATTCAGTGTTCTCATGCAGCAATGGCTGACTGTCTGCTGTACCCCATGTATCTCTGGACTTTATCTGTTTAGAGAAAGTGAAATGTCTACTTCTGAGTAAATATGCAGAATAGATAATAATTAATCTGTGATATACTCTTCATCATTGTGAAAGAAAAGTGAAGCAGCCAAGGTCCACTGTGCCAAACAGCAACAGGCCTGAAAAACAAAGGAAAGATTAGATAAATGAGCAAGTATTGGAACTGACTTCAAGCTTGACGTTTAAAACTGAATTCTGGAAACTAGAGATATAAATTAGTTACAGTAGAAGAGATTTCAATGAGTCTTGATTTTTGCTTGGCAAAGAGGAAGTGAGAAGGAAGAGAGTTTAAAACAGGTTATTTTGAGCTTAGGATGAAGCAAATATTTTATCACCTAAAAATCAATAAACCTCATTAGGCAAGAGCATCAGTTGCATACGGGCTGATTTCAACCTGCAGCAGGAACTGTAGCTGATGAGCCACACAACCCTCTTGGAGATTGAGGGTAAAATTTGAACCCCCAATTTTTATTTACATGCCCCAGCTCTCTAGCTGGTAGGAGTTACATTGTTCCTAGAGGGTTGGTGTCATTATGGATAGGGACTCATAAAAATGATCACTGGTAGGTTGGCAAGTGTGGGTGGGAGTGTTCAGTAAATCCATTTCATGGGAAGAGTGGACAAAACTCTGCGTAGGGGAGGCTCAAGGTGTCTTTGTGACACCAGAACCTTGAATTTTAAGAGAAACAATATAATAAGCCTGGAACTTGGATTCTCCTAGCTTTTGCTGAATGACTTGGGAACTTGCAAACTGTAATAGGGCCCAACATTAAAATTACACTGACAATTAAATTAGGCCCCTGCTCTTCTGGGGCAAGCAATCTTCCCATATCTGAAGACAGGTACATAAAAATGATGCGGGTGAGAGTACAATAGGAACTCCCATTTCTACTTTGCACATGTCATGTCCCCACATCCCACAGTGTTCAAATGAGGGAGGTTAATGTCAGCTCTATAGAATTGATTAGAAATTACAAGAAGAAACCTGCTGTCTGACCCAACCAGTTCATGTTAATGTTTATCCTCCACAAAAACAGCACATTTATCCATTCTGCTTCCACATCACCTCATCCTCTTTTCCTTAATTTACCGTATCCTGCCCCAAATGTGAATCCTGGAAGTGAATTCCACAGCCATAAAGACATTTCTCCTGCCGTCTCTTCTGAACTTCTTACATTTCATCTTGTATCTCTGGTCCCTATTTTAGATCCCTTAGCTGCTTGAAACTGCCTTTCTTTAATAATTTTAAATGTCCCTATCATATTGCTTCATAATCTGCATTGTGTTAATGATAAAAAGTTTTAATTCACCGTATTTATACATTTTCATTCCAGGCAACCTCAGAGAGAATCTGCATCGTAGCATCTCCAAACCATCAGTTGCCTTGTTTTGTCTGGAGCCTAATACTGCACACAATGCTCTGAGGTCATGTTAACTTGAAATGCTGCCTTTTATAGCATGTAGCCTGTATCCCCAAATGCCTTAGCTATTTCACAGTAAGCCTTCTGCCAGTCAGAGATGTCTGATTCTGTAGCCTACAAGGCTGAGGAAGTACAAACATATAAATATATGAACAAGGAGCAGGAGTAGGTCATTTGGCCCCTTGAGCCTGCTCTGCCATTTAGTTAGATCATGGCTGATCTGATAGTAACCTCAAATCTTCATCCTGCTAACTCCTGATAACCTATCACCACCTTGCTTACCAAGAATCTATCCATCTCTGTCTTAAAAAATTCAGACTCTGCTTCAACAAACTATTCAGGAAGAGAATTTCAAAGACTCATGTCCTTCTGAGAGAAAGAACTTTCACCTCATCTCCATTTTAAATGGGTGACCCCTTATTTTTAAACAGTGATCCCTCGATCTGGATTCTCCCACAAGAGGGAACATCCTCTCCACATCCACCCTGTCAAGAATCCCCAGGATCAAGTCGCCTCTTACTCTTCTAAACTCCAACAGATACAAGCCTAACCTGTCCAACCTTTCTTCATAAGACACCCACCTATCCAGGTGTTAGTTTGGTAAACCTTTTCTGAACTGATTCCAACACATTTACACCCTTCACAAGCCATAACAAAATTGTAATAAGTCATAATCACATGAATTCTGAAAACCTTTGGTCCTTTCGGCACTTATGTCATATACCAGAAGGGCTGAAAACTAGAATGGGATTTAGATCTGCTCGGTTCTTTTATACAGATAAGCCCACAGACAGCAGCAGGGCCGTCAAGCACACATTACTGTTGCTCAATTCAGTAACATATGTGCTGAAGCAGCTACAATAACAAATTAAAATAATTATTACAGGAGAACCCCCATAGGTTTATAGTACTTTCTCTGCCAAAAGGTAAATTGGAAAGGTTAGTCAAAAGTAGATGTGACAAAACATTTTATTAGAGGAACAGGTACTGATCGAAATTAGTGGGTCAAGTTTCATGTGTTAGAGTCAGCAAAATATCAGAAATTTTAAATTTCTCTGGTAATGTGCCAGCACGACCTTACCAAAAACATTCTGAGACCCGAATGAGCGTGAAAATGGGAGAAATTTGCGCCTTTTTTTGAGAATCTTACCTGACTTAGTCGAAAACATCTTGCCAAACTTGGAATCTGCTAGCAGGGGGAATGGGTGGGGCCTAAATCTCCCAAAATCCAGCTGATAGCAGCAGAGGGCGCAATTGAACATGTGCAGGGTTTCTGTGCTCTGAAAGCATAGGCGCAAACCTGATTTCTCAGCTCTCTCGTGATCTTACTGGCTCACTCCACCCATCAGCCGGTGAGACAAAATGCTACGATCACCCCCAAAGAATTTTATAGTCTGACTTCCTGGTGCCAATACAGTTGTATCCAATGGTGTGTCTCTTTTTAAGATCTTCATCCAGCTTTACCCTGAAGACACCTAAGCTGCTTGTTTCTACAACCCCTTTTCAATAAACTGCTCAGAAAATTGATTACCTTTTCAATAAAGGTGCTTACTTATACCCTACTTGAATTTAATCTTTGATTTGACTGAAAGATATATCCCTGATTGAACTTCTTCTTTCCCGAGCCTTATTGATTTGAAAACATCAATCTAGTTATTATAGTTACATAAACTTCTTATTAATCAGTTGTAGAAGTTAATAGATTAAAAAAACAAAAGCTTTTCTCAGCAAAATCCTGCATTCTCTGGAATGTATGTCAGGACTTGGTTGGGGATGGGAGAGGAGTACTGACTGACATGTCTCAGAGCTTGATATTGGAACCATATTATTTCAGATTTACATAAATGATTGGGATTCCGAATTTCATTGCGAAGTGGAACCCCACAGTTATCCAGAAGCATACAGGCCAAGATAAAGCAGAAAAATAAAGCTTAAGACAGTCACAAAAGACTTAATGCTGTTGTCAGCCTTAAGGAATATGGAAAGTACAGGGGTGAAGTAAAAATGGAAATTAGGAAAGCAAAGAGAAGATGCAGAAGAATATTGACTGGTAAAATCAAAGAAAATCTTAAGATACTTTACCAGTACATTAAGAGCAAGAGAATAACTAACGAAAAGTTGGGGCCTATCAAAGATGTACATGGTAACTTGTGGGTTGATGCAGAAGATGTGGGCAAAGTTCTCAATGAGTACTTTGTCTCTGTCTTCACTAAGGAGAGGGATGATGCTGAAATTTAGTTAAAGAGGAGGAGTGTGAAATATTAGATCCAACAAGCATAATGAGAGAGGAAATACTGGAGAGATTGACATCCTTGAATGTGGATAAATCACCAGGGCCAGATGGATTGTATCCCAAGCTGTTAATGGAAGCCAAGAAGGAAATAGAGGATACTCTAAGGATAATTTTCTAATCTTCACTAGATACAAGTGAGATGCCAGAGGATTAAAGGTCTGTGACTGTTTTACCATTATTTAAAAATTGTGAGAAGGATAGTCCAGATATCGTCAGTCAGTCGATTTGACTTTGGTGGTGAGCAAATTATTGTAGAGAATTCTGAGACACAGGATAAATTGTCACTGAGGCACAAATTGATCAGGGATAGTCAATATAGTTTTGTTCGGAGAAAGTCATATCTTACTAACTTAATAGCTTTTATTGTGGAAGTAACAAGGAGGATTGATGAGGGTAGTGCAGTAGATGTTGTGTAAGAAACTTGCCAAGGTCCCATAAGGCAGACTGGTCAGAAAAATGAGTTCTCGTGAGATACAGGGAGAGGTGGCAGGTTGGATTCAAAATTGGCTCAGTGACAGGAAACAAAGGATATTGGTCAATAGATGTTTTTGCGAATGGAAAATAGTTTTTAGTGGTGTTCCACAGGACTCAGTATTGGTTCCCTTGCTGTTTGTTGTATGTATTAATGATTTGGACTTAAGTGTGGGAGGCATGCTTAGGAAATTAGCAGATGACACAAAAATTGGTCATGTATTTGATAGTGAAGAGGATGGCTGTCGACTCCAGAATGATATCAATGGTTTAGTTGAGTGGGTGGGGAAGTGGCAAATGGAATTCAATCCGGAAAAGTGTGAGGTAATGCATGTGGGGAGGACAAACAAACAAAGGAAGGGAATACTCAATAATTGGGAATTATTGAGATGATTTGTGGAAGTGAGAGACCTTGGAGTGCATGTCAAAAGGTCCTTGAAGGTGTAGGTCAGGTGGACAAAGTGGTCAAGAAACCACATGGAATGCTTTCCTTTTTTGGATAAGGTATTGAATACAAAAGCAGGGATATAATGGTGGAACTGTATAAAATGCTGGTTAGACCACAGCTGGAATTTTGTGTACAGTTCTGGTAACAACATTACAGGAATGCTATAATTGCTCTGGAGAGAGTGCAGAGAGGATTTACAAGAATGTTGCCAGGGCTTGAAAATTGCAGCTATGAGGGGAGATTGGATAGGCTCAGGTTGCAGCCCACTGTGATCAACATGCATGCTCTATATTACTCATGTTGCAAAATTTATTATGGCAGTCAAGAAATAATATTTATAATTTCACAGTGCATTCTCAAATTCTCAGGACATCCTGCAAAAGGGCTTCAGTTTAATCATTCTTTTGAAAAATGGCACCTCCAATAATCTGTTGTCAATCTAAATTATATGTCAAAATCCACAGTGGGGCCTGAATTGACAATGTTTTGACTGAGGGTTAAGAGTGCTACCAACCAAGCCAAACTAGTAGCTCAAACAATGAATGACTATTGTCACGTTTACAGCCACAAGAAAAGCAATTGGAGTTACACGGGATTCTTTGAACCACATATCAACATTGCACACACTTGTAAAAGCTCCCTGGAGAGGTGGAACTTCTGTATGCACTATTTCACAGATAGACATTGACAGTGCATTTAGAAACTATAGACAGTCTCCCTCAGGCATGGACTTCTCCTAATGTGCTGATGAGGCCACAATAATTTCCCCATGCAGGCCTCCAGTTAAAACTGCATTATAAATGTTCCCATTCCTGCTGTGGCTGTCCCTCTTGAAAGCTAAAAGGGATTAAGAGATTTTGAGAGAAGCAATTTGAGAAAAGATGAAAGTTCAGTCTAAATAAGTTGTACTGGCTATTTTAACTGCTCGCCTGCCTGCTTTCCGCTAAAAATGGCCCTTGAATGTCAGGGTTTCAATGATGATGAAAACTGATGAGCTTTGCTCTTGTATTTTTTCATCAGAGCCATTGCATGAGCTTCCATATCTGCTAGTTATTCTACAAATATCCTGTTCCAATATAGCCTTGGCTAAGGTTCTGATGAGCAATGCATGAATATTTTGAATGCTGTGAACTGTATTCAGCAAGGAGTTGGAAGAATCATCGGGTTATATTCCTGGAATAGCATAATAGAGATTATCATTAGTGTTGAGCAAGCAGAATACAGGTAACTCTGACATTTGCTTGCTGGTAATATATTTACAGTTTGGAGGACTTCAGACTGGGAAAACTTAACTAATTTGCACTTGCTATTGGAGGAGAAAACCAATTTCATCTAATTGTACATGAAAAGTAAATGGCAAAGTTTTAATTTGTTGATGAAATATATTTTTTACAAATGTTCCTTTCCATATTCTGCATTATTGACACGAAAAAGCCAAAAAACATTGCATAAAACAATGTGCAGTGTTACATTTTCCATAAAAAAGATGTCACAGTGAGCTCAGTACATCTTTAGGGGCTGATTTTCCAAACAAGCCTGAGTTTGAAAAAGGCTTTTGCAGAGTATAGAATAGGATTTCTCACTTGGTACTGAATTATTATTTCCAAGGGTCAAGCAAAAATATCTTGTTAGCTTAAAATGACCTATTTCAAAATTCACGGGGCAACAAATTTCATTGAAAATTTGGGAATGTATTTACTCAAATCTCTGCCTCTGACCACACAAAAATCTCTTCACCTGCCTATGATTCTGGTGCTTGCTGCAATAGGGACACACCTAGAGAGCTTGCCAGAAACTTAGGCATAGGTGGCCTGGTCAGTGGAACCCATCTTTTTTATCAGTGAAACGCTTAAAAATAAGTTAAATGTTGTAAAACATCTCAGGGTCCCGGGCAGGATGACTGCCTGAACTCCTACCCTCACCCCAGGTGGTTCCCACACCTGCATAACCCAGTATGTCTGGTTCCATCGACTGTACCTGTTCCAGCCAAAGGTGGGGACCCACTGAATGCCTTGGTTACAAGAATTTAAATGTTTAGAAGCCCCACTCTTTGCCCCCAACCCCATTTTACTTCATCAGCCATGTTTGAGGTAGGAGGAGGTTCTATCCCCAACATGGAACGAGAAATGAAAGCAAAACACTGCGGATGCTGGTATCGGGAAATGTTGGCAGTAGGTCTAGATTCAGCTTATCAAGACTCCCACCAAGGTTACAGCGAGAGTGTAACAAAGTTCTGTAAAATATTCAGGGCCAAACCCCGTCAGTGTTGTCTTAGTCTTCTAAAGGTAGGAGGATAATCACTCATGCAGCTCAGGATGGAACCTTTCATCTTTGTTGGAAATAGAAAGTAAACACTGCCAAAGAATCAATATGGCAGATGCCATTTGAGTCAAAATTTTAACTTGCAGCCTGATCTGCTGAGTGTTTCCAGCATGGTCTGATTTTATTTTAGATTTCCAGAATCCACAGTCTTTTGCTTTTGTTTAATTGCTTAATTCAAAGAATAATAGAGGCATCGCTACCTCTCCCAATTTTACCAACTCTGGACCAGTATCAGTGAGAAAAGACTTTTATGTGAGGTTGAACTTACCCACACAAAACCTGTTCACTTCTTCACTTCTACATTGATATAACATGAATAATTAGCAAGCAAATTCCCTTTGATCTCTGAAAACTGAAGACCAATTTACAGATAGATCACATTTGAACACATCTGAAATGGAAAGGTTACCCATTCGTAAACATAATGGGGGGGAATCTTACCAAATAATTGCAGAGTTGGTTCCAGCAAGACAAACAACGTGTTTTTGCCCATCTTACCACACGCTGTCACAAATAAACAATGGTGTGGGTTTCACACCATCTTGTACGGCAGGGGCCTCAACATGCTGGCAAAGTCCAACTGCACTGAGATTGTGGCGCCATGTTTAAAAGGGCAAAAAAGATCAAAGCAAAAAGTAACCCAACCCTCCCCAATTGGAGCTGGAATCCCCCCCCCCCCCACAAGTCCCCCAATCAGAGCCTGCATTCACAGCCTCCACCCTCTCCCCAGTATTTCTCTCACCAAGTGTCAGTGCCCGGCAGCACAGCCCCCGCCCTCCCCTCCCCCACCCCCCCTCCCCATCCCACTTTCCTCCTAAACATTGGATCCCCTCTCTCTCCAGCAGCCAGTGCCGGCAGACTCCCGCCCTGAACATCAGACCCCTTTGCCCGAATCCCCTACCCAAATGCCATCGCCGATGCCCCCCGCGACCCATTATGGGCATGAACCTGATTATGTCTCCGGCAAGGGACGGCAAAATCCTAAGTCACGACCTTGCTGGTGAGGTTCGTGATTTCCAGGTTTCGCTGGATCGTGAGTCTCCGTGGACACCGGCTCATGATCCTGTCCATAATGTGTCAAAGACCACCTAATAATTATTCTCCAGCCACGTTTATGGCTATGATTGTAACTTCTAAGCGACTGCAAACTTTAGCATTTCAGTAACATAGGCCTCCAAACGAATCAGCCACTGTTTTTGCCAAGACTGCATCACTTATATTAGAAAAGACAACTTTTTACATGAATAACTATAGGCCACGGTTGCTACAGTCTGAGTCACTGTGGCATTTTTAGATTCCAGCTAGACTTGACTGCAGTAATCAATTTAAATCAGCTTTCAAAATTCCATAAATAGATATTTTAAAATGTAAGGGCAAAATGGGATTAAGAGTCACCGAGGGACAGTGCAAAGTGGAAAATCATATTGAGAGGGGATCATCACCACTCTATTTTTTTTGTCTATTTAAATTAAAAGAAGGAAAATTGAAAAGCCTCCATTTGCAGGCGCGCAACCTTGCAGCCTCAGGCTGCAGTTAGGTGGGGCAGGAGTCATCATCCCAACTGTCTTTTCTTTAATGGCATCATTGATCTGGAAGAATAGCTGGGACACAACAGGACCAGACAACACTTTTTTCACCACTTTCTTTTAGTAAGGTTTGGAGGAAGAGAATAGCTACACAAATTTTCATGATCCTGGGGAGTTCAAAGTGCACAGATGAAGAAGAATAAGTGTTGACTGTGGAAGAAGAGCAAGAATTGAGCTGCCACAGGGCTGCCATTAATAACCACTTGCATTTTGACAAATGCAGCAGTGCCAATAAGCTGGGTAACTTTGGTATATCTCCGCTCCTCTTGAGTGGGGTAAGCGATGACTGCTGCTATCAGTTGTCTATTTGATACATATGTGGACGTTATTAGCTGATGCTGCAATGTTAGCCTCCAATAGGCAGAAGCATATAAGAACTGAGGACGCTGGTGATCCTGGCTGTTAGTTTTAACTCTGCATCAGGTTCCCTGCTGTCCCAGAGCCTGCAGAAGCAACTTTCATTGGATCATTCGCAGATAAGGGTGCTCAGGACTGTTACTAATGCATCATGCTAGGTGTGATAGTGCAGCTTTGGTACCTGATGACCTCTCTGCAATGCATTTTTTTCATCTTGTATCACATCAACAATGAAAAAACTGTATTTGAAGATCAGAACAAATGCTCATTATTAATTTTAACTTGACTTGCCAATAGCAATGAATGTCTGATGGCTTCCTGCCTTTGCATGAAAGTCAATATTGGAAAGGTTCTTTTTCACATGCCCTCTCTTATTCATCTATTCCATCTCTGCTAAAATCTTGTAAAAGCTTCACTTATAGCTCACATTTTTGATTGACTAGATATTAATCTAACACAAGATACCTACTATTAAGAGCAAATAAAAATATCTCATTAAAATTGTTTTGTGACACTTTTTTAAAAAAAACATCCAAACAATTGAGAAAAATAAGAAAAACTGCAATATTGAAAAGATACTGCAAACATGGGCATGGGAGGGGAGATAAACAGCTTATTTTTTAAAGATCTCCATTGCACTTTCTTTAAACCTATTCAAAACGGGCTTAGTGGATAAGTAGGGCTATGCTGGTGAAAAAATGAAGAATGAAGTTCTCGCACAAAATATGCAAGCATATTCTTCAGCCAATTCCAACAGTCAGGAAAATTGTAGGGAGAAAGAAAGAGAGGGACAGGCCTGAAGATCCTGACCCTTGTTTGCATGGTCATTGGCCACATTACTAGCAAGTAACATCAGGATGTCGATCATCAAGTTCCAGGAAATGACATTAACTGCAGGGAGGTTGTTGGAGAAGTGGTAAACAGAGTTTGTCGATTCGAATTCTGTGCAGACATCAGTATGTTTGAAACCAGTAGAGACCAGCAAAACATTTTTTAAACATTCATTTACAGGATGTGGATGTCATAGGCCAGGCCAGCATTTATTGCCCAACTATAGTTGCCCTTCAGAAGGTGGTGCTGAGCTGCCCTCTTGAACTGTTGTATTTGCAGTAAAGGTAATATCGTAGAAACCTTACAGCACAGAAAGAGGCCATTCGGCCCATCGAGTCTGCACTGACTACAATCCCACCCAGGCCCTACCCCCATATCCCTACATATTTACCCACTAATCCTTCTAACCTACGCATCCCAGGACACTAAGGGCATTTTTTTAGGATGGCCAATCAACCTAACCCGCACATCTTTGGACTGTGGGAGGAAACCGGAGCACCCAGAGGAAACCCACGCAGACACGAGGAGAATGTGCAAACTCCACACAGACAATGACCCAAGCCGGGGATCGAACCCAGGTCCCTGGAGCTGTGAAGCAGCAGTGCTAACCACTGTGCTACCGTGCCGCCCATATGCTTAAGAGGCCCCCAAATGGTCACTTCAGTGGAACAATTGGCCTCTGAGTAGGAGCCAGCGCCATTCTTCACCTTCCCCATTCCTGGTAAAAAGCATTGGTGGCAGGAAGGCAAGAGAAATTCCACCCTCTGGCCTTTTGCCACCATTTTACAGCACCCCACCCCCACACCAATCCACCCCTCCCTCAACCTCCCAACCCATTCTGAGAGGCTGGTAAAATCTAGTCCAGAGTAATATGCTTAATCAATTCCATCATCTCATCCGGCAGTCACATGCTATTCCCTCCCTCACATGCCATCCCTCTCCCATGCATTCCCATGCGACCCCTCTCATGTCATCCTTTTCCTCCCATGCCATCCCTATCTCATCCCATGTCACACCTCTGGTGATAGCAGAGACCCACAAGACATTCACAGTCAAATTAGTATCTTCGTTGCACCAGTGCTTTCTTAAATTAAGGATTTCGAGTTGTTCTTTGTCACCCAGACTTAACAGATCACAACTTCTCACTCAGGAAAAAGTTACATAAAGCTGTCCTTGTTAAAACAGCCCTAGGAATATAAATTTTGTCAGAATTCTGGCCTTGTAACTTGTTTATAGTCAAATATAAAAGTGTAAGAGAACTGTTTTCTCCTGCACTGGAAAGGTAGGTTTACATCTGATGGGCTCAATATTATTCAAAGAATAAAGGCTCCGGACTAGATTTTACCAGCCTCTCAGAATGGGTTGGGAGGTTGAGGGAGGGGTGGATTGGTGTGGGGGTGGGGTGCTGTAAAATGGTGGCAAAAGGCCAGAAGGTGGAATTTCTCTTGCCTTCCTGCCACCAATGCTTTTTACCAGGAGTGGGGAAGGTGAAGAATGGCGCTGGCTCCTACTCAGAGGCCAATTGTGGCACTGAAGTGACCATTTGGGGGCCTCTTCCTTCCACCACCTGTGATCTACCCAAGCAAGTTGGGCTCCCGCTGCATGGAGAGACCACTTGGTGAACACTGGACGACTCCCTGAGAGCTCAATTTGGGGCCCTCCTAATTGGGCACACTGTGGTCCACTGCAGGGCCCACTGGCAACAATGGCCTCCTCCATGACAACACTCCTGCCCTCAACGATTCTCCATTATCGGCGCCTGCCACTCTCCGAGTCTGAGGGTGGTGTCCATTGCTGCATTCTCTCGGCTTGGTGCAGTTCCAATAATGGCCACCACACATAGTGGAGCTGCTGAGACTGTTCACCCTCCAATTGGCCAGCAGCTCTTGGGTGTGAGCTCCCTCCTTTTAAAGGGACGCAAGCACCAACAGCAGCTAATTAGCCCCCAAATGGAGTGTCCGGGTGATCACCATGCAGCTGAGGCTGGGTTGCTCCAGTTTTCTGGTCCATTGACGGGATCCCTGCCACCCCAAACCCAGCCCTCCATTTCCTTGAAAACAATTTCAACATTTATCATCGAAGAACCCATCTTCCGAACTATCAATTTCATTCCATATCGAGGGGAAGGGTTAATCGTGGTGATCAGGGGCTCCTGGCTCTGGGTGAATGTACACCACCTCTTGACCCCACTCCCCCAAATGTAAACAGAGAATCTCACACCTTACTCCAGGTGCCTTGTATCAGATGGAACAAAAACTTGTTATACTCAGCACCCAAATGTAACAACGAGTATAACTTCTTAAAATATTTAATTCACCAACGATTTTCGCACAGGCGTGCCAGGCATTCCCCACCAAATCAACCCACCTACAGACAAACTCCTTAAACTAACAAAGCAGAACAGTCCAAGCAGACTAAAACTGTGCATTATTATTCAAGACATCCCTCATGCTTACTGCCCTGTGTGTTGGATGATGAAGTTTCACAGTCACTGAACACTCTTCGATAACTTGATAAAAGGGTATCATTCTCTGCTTTTGTGACTGCAGATCACATTACAAGCTTTCAATACCAGACTAGACAATCAAAATAAGGGGAGAGGTCGATTCTCCCAAAAAAATTCTAAGTGTCGAATTCTCGTAAAAGTTTCTCACACTGGCTTTTTCAGCGGGAGTTTCAAAATGAATCTCCCACACTCTGTGCACTCCAGAGTGCACTAGCATAAATCAGTCCAAAAAGCTGGGGGTGGGACCTATTCCCGCTGGAGCGGCCGGCAGCATAGCGCTGAGAGGACCACTGTGCATGCACTGATCTGCGCATGCACAGTGATCCCTGTCTGCCGGCCTCCCAATTGCTGGCCAGCCCTGTGACCTCCGCATCACCAGCCATGTAACATCCCCCCCCCCCCCACCCCCGCGGCCCAATCGCTGCCCAACCAAACATGCCTGGGCCAGACTCAACCCCACCCGCAGCCCTGACCCTCCCACCAGCCTCAATCACTGGCTTCCCTCCTTATGCCAAAGTGCAGAGTGGCACTGGGACCCCCCCAACCCCATCGATCACCCCCCCCAAGGCTCTGCCCCCCTTGGCATTGCCCTATGCCTGGTGGGCAATGCCAAGATGCCCTTGGGCATTGGCACTTTGCCCTTTGGGCAGTACCAAGGGGCCCAGGCTGGCGCTGCCAAGGTGGCAATGCCCAGGGGGCACCCCTGGCACCTGACCCTTTGGAGGCCTCGATTGCCCCACCTTCACTCCAGCAGGGTTGGGCTGCCAGATCCCCGCAAGTGGGGAGCTATACTAAACCCCACTGGAGTGAAATATTCCGGGCGGGGGGAGGAGAGGCTGGTAGGCCCGGAGACTTCAGTCTTAGACCCACTAATGATATTCAAATGATATTAAAATGGGGGTCTGCCTACATTATACAGCGCTCTGCTGGAAATTGGTGCAGAAATGGGGAGCCCGCGAAACAGCCTCCGCTAGAGTCTCCCGGCCCGTTGCGCTACTTTTGTCATGCAGCGGGCTGGGAGAATCACCCCCAAGATGTTTCAGCTACTACACTGCTGTCCAGTGAATTGTAATACCAGCAAAGACTACAAACTGCTCATAATCAACCAAGTATTCATTTGTCCATGAATGGAATACAAATGGGATAAACTAATAGCCACTCCTGAAAAACTGAAATAAAAACAGGAAATATTCAAAATGCAATGCAGGTCAATAGCACCTGAACAGAAACAGTTTACATGAGCTCTCTCTCAGAACTCACTTGCAAAACCTATTTTTTTAATTCTTTCACAGAATCTCATAGTGCAGAAGAGGCCCTTTGCTCACTGAGTCTGCACCAACACATGACAAACACCTGACCTACCTACCTAAACCCATTTACCAGCACTTAACTCATAGCCATTAGCCACAGCCGTACAATGTTATGATGTGCCAAGTGCTCATTCTGATACTTTTTGAAGGATGTGAGGCAACCCACCTCTACCACTTTCCCAGGCAACGCATTCTAGACCGCCACCACCCTCTGGGTAAGAAAATTTTTCCTCACATCCCCCCTAAACCTCCTGCCCCTCACCTTGAACATATGTCTCCTTGTGACTGACCCTTCAGCTAAGGGGAACAGTTGCTCCCTATCCATCCTGTCCATGCCCCTCATAATCCTGTACACCTCAATCAGGTCACCCCTCAGTCTTCTCTTCTCCAACAAAAACAACCCAACCTCTCTTCATAACTGAAACGTTCCATCCCAGGCAGCATCCTGGTGAATCTCCTCTGCACTTCCTCCAGTGCAATCACATCCTTCCGATGATGCGGCGACCAGAACTGCACACAATATTCCAGCTGTGGCCTCACCAAAGTTCTATACAACTCCAAAATGACCTCCTTCTTTTGTAATCTATGCCTCGATTGATAATGTCTTTTTCACCACCCCACTAACATGCCCTTCCGCCATCAGAGATCTATGGACAAACACGCCAAGGTCCCTTTGTTCCATAGAACTTCCTAATGCCATGCCATTCATTCAATACTTCCTTGTCAAATTACTCCTTCCAAAGTGTATCACCTCATAAATTCCATCTGCTCATCTGACCATTCCATCTATATCTTCTTGTAGCCCAAGACATTGAACTTCACTCTTAACCACCTGGCCAATCTTTGTGTCATCCACAAACTTACTAATCCTAGCCCCCACATAGTCATCTATGTCATTTATATAAATGACGAATAATATAGAACCCCAGCACTGATCCCCGTGGTACACCACTGGACACTGGCTTCCAGTCACTCAAGCAGCCTTCTCTCTATCTCCTACAACTAAGCCAGTTTTGAATTCACCTTATCAAATTACCCTGTGCATTTGCCTTCTTTATAAGTCTCCCATGTGGGACTTTGTCAAAGGTTTTACTAAAATCCATAAAGACTACACCAACTGCACTACCCACTACTACTGCACCAGATCTCCTCCTCAAAAAATTCAATCAAATTTCTTAGGCATGACCTCCCTCTGACAAAGCTTTGCTGACTATCCCTGATCAAGCTTTGCCTCTCCAAGTGGAGATAGATTCTCTCCTTCAGAATTTTCTCCAGTAGTTTCCCTACCACTGACATGAGACTCACTGGTCTGTAGTTTCTTGGGTTATCTCTACAATCCTTCTTAAATGGCAGAACCACATTAGCTGTTTTCCAGTTGTCTAGCACATCCCCCGTGGCCAGATAGGAATTACAAATTTGGGTCAGAACCCCTGCTATCTCCTCCCTTGCCTTCCACAGCAGCCTGGGACACAATTCATCTGGATATGGAGATTTGTCCACTTTTTAGCCTGCCAGCACCTCAAACCATGTCACTCCCTGGGCGGGATTTTTTTCCCACACCACCTGTGTTTGCGGTTGTTCAATCTTATGGTCCGCTGTTGTCAATGGGGTTTCCCACTGAAAGCACCCCTCATCGCCGGGAAACCCATAAGATCCTGCTGGTGTGAACTATGTCAATTTGCTCAAGAACCTTGCAGTCTCTCTCCCTGAGTTTCATATCTTCATCTTCATTCTCTTGGGTGAAGACAGATGTGAAGTATTTGTTCAACTCTCCACCGATGTCCTCTGGCTCCATACACAGATTGCCCCTTGGTCCCGAATGGGCCTTACTTTTTCCCTAGTGATTCTCTTCCTTCAGCATATCGGCATCGCTAACTAGGCCAGCATTTGTTGCCCATCCTTCATTGCCTCCAGAGGTTGGTGGGAGCCACCTTCTTGAGCCGTTGCAGTTCATGTGATGCAGGTACACCCACAGTGCTGTGAGGGAGTTTCAGGCTTTTAACCCAACAATGGTGAAGGAAAACCAATTTATTTCCAAGTCAGAATAGTGTGTGGCTTGAAGGGGAACATGCAGGTAGTTATGTTCCCATGTGTCTGCTGCCCTTCGACATGTTAGGGATGGTGGATTTAGAAGGTCAAAGGAGAATGATTTTCTCTTTCAGATGCTGATTGTTGAATGGTTTCAGTGTTTTTTCTATTTTGTTTTTAATTTAAAAAATGAAAGTTTATTTATTAGTCAGAAGTAAGGTTTACATTAACACTGCAATGAAGTTACTGTGAAATTCCCCTAGTCGCCACACTTCGGTACCTGTTCGGGTCAATGCACCTAGCCAGCACGTCTTTCAGGCTGTGGGAGGAAACCAGAGCACCCGGAGGAAATCCACGCAGACGTGGGGAGAACGTGCAAACTCCACACAGACAGTGACCCAAGCCGAGAATCAAACCCAGGTCCCTGGTGCTGTGAGACAGCAGTGCTAACCACTGTGCCACCATGCCGCCCACAGCCACTGTGCTTTAAGATGACTGTTAGGGAATAGTTGAGATTTCTGGATGTGGAATCTAATTGAACAATGAAATGCGCTACCTTATTTTGTAGACTTCTGAGCAATATTATCATTCTTATGCTACTTTGTGAATTAATTTGTGTCTTTATGTTGCTCGAATCAGTTAATTCACTGCTAGTAAAGTTATTTCCAAAAGCAACAATGCGCTGCTTAAGAACTTTCAGAGTATTCAATGCCAACAATGGTGAGGAAAATGGCCTGGTGTATTTTTATTTTCCTGTCTAAGATTAAGATACAATAAAAGCACCCCATTCATGCTGAAGCAACTGGAACAGCAACAGCTTTGTGAATACACAGATAGCGAATATGTGAGCAACCCTGTTGACAGACTAAATAGTGGGTTAGAGATTTGTTTCCCAATTAAATGCCTGCACTACTGTTAATTCTCATTGGAAAGCACTTACTGTTAATTGGATGGGTGGGACATTTCTGTGTACCAATGTTTCTCTGAATATAATTTACATATTCAAGCAGGTTAATTAACACTTCAGTATACACCAAGTTCTGATGAACTCAGAAATAAATTGTAGTCTATACTGTGCACTAAAAATATCATATTATGCCAGAATAATGAAAATAAGTGGCACTGACACTATGCTGTACCTAGTCTGGGAATGGTTGATACTGTCACTTCGCGTTAAGAGTGAAGAAGCTTTCAAAGAATAAGGTTAATACAAGGGCTGAGAAATTCCAAAATGCCCACAAATGGGCAGAGAGTTTATAGGTCAGAGGCACATGTAATATTCAACCTCAGGCCTGTAATCAATGAGCCAGAGAATGGCAGTTGCCTAATATGCCTATACCAGAGGCAGCACACTGGAGGAGAGGACTGAAGATCAGGTCACAGCAATGCCATTATTGCTCATCATTGTGGACTTAGAATTTAAATGCATCAAACATGTGGAAATACATGCAGATTGGAGGAGGGTCCTGAGGTGAGGATAGAGAACAGAAAAGACAATCCCAAATCTGGAGAACAAGCAGGCAGTGGTTGCATAAGATTTGATAGCTAATGAGTGAGGGAGTTTGGAGCAGTCATCAGTTCAGAAGGGGCATAGATTTAGAGTTGATAGAAAAAGAGTGCTGTACCCGAGAACTGGCAGAGGCGCAGAGAGTCAACTAGAGTTTGTGGCATTGATCCAAGGGGTCAGAAGATTGGCAAGTGAGCCAGGCAACCACAGAGTGAATCATTGTGCAGTAGTAAAGTTAAATTCAAGAGTCGGTCAACCCTGGGAAACAATAAAGAGCGAAGGGTCTCCAGAGTACCAAGAAACCAAGAGGTTCTTAAATGTTTTTAGTCATTCATTGTACAGGGTCATCACTGGCAAGGCCAGCATTTTTTTGCCCATCCCTAATTGTCCTTGAGAATGTGGTGATGAGTTGTCTTCTTGAGGTACCCATGATGTGGAGATGCCGGCGTTGGACTGGGGTAAACACAGTAAGAATCTCACAACACCAGGTTAAAGTCCAAAAGGGTTATTTGGTAGCACAAGCCACTAGCTTTCGGAGCGCTGCTCCTTCATCAGGTAAGTGGGAGTTCTGTTCACAAACAGGGCATATAATGGTTGGAATGCCCCTTGGTCCCTAGTTACTCTTTCCCTAGTTATTCTCTTTCCTCAGCATATCGGCATCACTAGCTAGGCCAGCATTTGTTGCCCATCCCTCATTGCCCTCAAGAGGTTGGTGGGAGCCACCTTCTTGAGCCGCTGCAGTTCATGTGATGCAGGTACACCCACTTACCTGATGAAGGAGCAGTGCTCCGAAAGCTAGTGGCTTGTGTTACCAAATAAACCTGTTGGACTTTAACCTGGTGTTGTGAGACTTCTTACTGTGTTCTTAAGGTACAGCAGCCTTTGTAGTACAGGTACACCCAGAGTTCTGTTCGGGAGGGAGTTCCAAGACTTTGACCCAGTGGCAGTGAAGGAACAGCGATATAGCTCCAAGGCAAAGCGGTGTGTGATTTGGAAAGGGACTTGCAGGAACATGCACCTGCTGCCCTTGACTTTGTCGATGACAGAGTCTGTGAATTTGGAAGATGATATCAAAGAAGACTTGGTGAGTCGCTGCAGTGCATCTTGTGGTTGGTATACACTGCTGCCACTGTCTTCTAATAGTGGAGGGGGTCAATATTTCAGGTGGCGGATGGGATGCCAATCAGCAGGCTGATTTGTCTGGACGATGTTAGGCTTCTTGAGTGTTGTTGGAGCCACTCCTATCCAGACAAGTGCAGAGTATTCCATCACTCTCCTGACTTGTGACTTGTAGATGATAGAAAGTACATACAAAGAATATAAATAATCAAGACTAACATATGGCAGAGCAAGTTGTACATCAGGACTGAAATATATGAGAGCTTGTGGATCTGTAGCTGATGCCCCTTCCTGCATCCTGCTCGCTGCTAGTGAATCCCAGTATGAGGCAAAATATTGCTGTAGGAGGACAATGGCCCATGAGTAAAGGAAATTATCTCCCATTCAGGAATCAGTAAAACCATTTTATTCTGAAAATAATTCCAAGGGCTTCGTTCTCTCCTTGTGCATAATTGATCTCCGCTTTATTCAAGGACATTGGTGAGAAAGCTATCAGCCTCTCTTCACCTGTGGGTATTGTGTGGGAAACCACCACCCCTTCCCCATAAATTGATGTGTCACATGCAGGGGTAAATTTGGATCAAAGTGTGTCAGGACTTCTGACTTCAGTAGTGCATCCTTAACTTGTACGAAAACTTTCTCAAACTGGGCCACCCACTTCCATTTTCAGTTTTGACACAATTAGCTGTGCAAAGATTTAAAGATAGTCGCCAGATTAGAGACAAATCTTCCTCAATAGTTTAATAAGACCAAAAGCATATCGAAGCTGATTGACATTTTGAGGTGCAAGTGACTCAGTCATGGCTTTGACGACTTGTGCACTCCCTTTGTGTCTATGACATGATATTTGATTGAAGATTGGAAAAATTCACATTTGGCTTCCCAGACTCTCAATCTGTAATCTTCTAATCTCTGGACTGTGTCATCGAGATTGAGGAGATGTTCTTCTTCTTTCTTTCCAGTAAATAAGATATCATCTAAGTAACAATGGACTCATTTTAATCCACTTAAAATCTGATCCAGTGCACACTGGAACAACACAGGTGCGGACGCGATGCCAAATGGTAGTCTTTTATATCAAAATAATCCTTTGTATGCCATGTCACCAAATATTGTTGTGAATCAATACAGGGGCGTTTAAGGGGCTTTTAGATAAGCACATTAATATGCAAGGAATAGAGGGGTATGGACCAAGGGCAGGCAGAAGGAATTAGTTTAATTTGGCGTCATGTTCGGCACAACATTATGGGCAGAAGAGCCTGTTCCTGTGCTGTACTGTTCTATGTTCTATGTAATCTGGATCCACGTTCATCGAAAGATATGCTTAACTGAGTCACTTTTACTGAAATGTTGGCCTCCAGCCAACCCAGTGAATAAATCCTCAATCAGAGGCAGAGGATACTGCTCGGTACGCAGTACAGGACTGATTGTGACTTTGGGTGTACCACAAATGTGTACCAATCCGTCTTTCTTCATCACGGGTACAATCAGCGTGGCCCACTCGCATTAACAGGTTGAAGGACTTCCGTTTTTACCAGCCGCTCTAAATCTGCCTCCACCTTAGGGCTAATTGCATATGGCACTGACCTGGCCTTTAAGCATCATGCCTGACTTTTGTCCTTAATCTTTAACTTAACTGGGTTATCCTTCATGATTCCAGCTTACCATTGAAGAGAATGGCATGTTTCTTCAAGATTTTCAGTAAAACAATTGGAATCTGTCATGAGATTTATCATGGGCCAATTTAATCTGATCTTCTCTAACCAAGTTGTTCCCATTAGTGCTGGATAATTTCCTTTAATGATGTGCAAGGACAGGCCTGCAGACTGTCCATTTAACTGCACGGTTACATCAATTTGACAACTCAGCAGAGCCACTTTCCAATATAAGTTTTTAACACTATTTTCACGGGTTTCAAGGCAATATGTTGAGGCTTTTCTTGGCAGTTTCTGGTAACAATGAAACTGCGGCTCCAGTGTCCATATCCATTTTCACCGGCTGTCTATCCAGTAAAGGAGTGACCCAATAAGGGTTTGTTTTTACACCAGCAATAGCCAGTACGGTATGTTCAATAACAGTTCATCTTCAGACTGTGACTCGAGTCCACTTTCATGCCCTTTTTGTACCACGAGGATACATTTTCCCTTATTCAGATTTCTATTTGATGCATTCGGCTTTTGCGTTTTGTAATTCTGGCTGAAACTTGTTTCTTTTTCCAAAACCACATTCAACATGGTCCTGTTTGCCATAATTCCTGCACCTGCGTCTTTGCGCCAACAATCTGCTGCTCAGTGCCCACTTTTTGCCCACTGATGGCAATTGAGAGTCTGTGCTTGTGTTCAGTTTTCAGCTGACGTCTTATGAATTCTTGTGCTTGAGGTCAACTGTTGAGTTTCTTTGGCTGCTAATTCCATGGATACAGCAACTTCCAAAGCTTTCTTTAGGTTGCTTTCTGTTAATAACCACTTTTGAATAGCCTCACTCCTTAAACCACAGACTAATCAATCTCTAATGGTGTATTTCAAGATATCCCTGAATTCAGTGTTCAGCGAGTCTCTTCAAGGTAGCTATAAACTGTGTGATTGATTCACCTTCTTCATGGTTACCCTTATGGAACCTAAACCTGTTTGAGATGACTAAAGGTTTTGGAGAATGGTGCCCTGCAGTATTTCCACGATTTCATCATATGTTTTCCTGCCTATCTTTTTTGACTGTCTATGTCGAGGACATCCTAAAACCCATTGTACAAAGAACCCCCAGCTTTTGTCACGACACTACGGACTTCCTACAGAAACTCAACACACATGGAGCAGTTGAACCAGGAGCACTCCTCGTCACAATGGATGTCTCGGCACTCTACACCAGCATCCCCCACAATGATGGCATTGCTGCAATGGCCTCAGTATTCAACGCCGACAACTGCCAGTTTCCAGATGCAATTTTGCTGCGACCGTTGTTAGGTGCCCCTCCGTCGCCAGCTTTCACGTAGTAATGATTTAAATTGCTTATTCTTCTGTTGTGTCTCTGCGATGCTGTCAGACTTTTTCCACTTTTATTTTCCTTTTGGAGTGGCTGCAAGTGTGATGTGACCACATCATCGCCAGTTTTCTATGTGGTGGTTTTAAAAGCTAGGCTGCAGGTCTCGAAGATTCAAACAAACAAAGAGCTTTATTGAAAGGTGTTAACTTAGACTGCCCGTTTGCCCGTGCAAATGGCTGATGACATCATCAGTGACATCACGTCTCTTAAAGTCCCCCTGTTCCATTGCAAAGCTGCGAATGAGGAAACACTAGAAATAACATGAACACACAACAGTCACCAGAGTGGTCAACACTCATGCTGCAAATGTGATCCACAATACAATGCAGGAAGAGGATGATTGATCTGCACTGCCAAGGTAAGTCCACCTTCTCCTCATTCTGAACTCACATGCTCAAAAGCCCATTGTGTTTTTGAAGGGTTGCAGTTCTCAGGGATCTCACACACTCCATCTTGCACAAGTCGGGTCGGACCCGGGTTTGAATCCAACCATGGCAGAATTCAATAAAAATCTGGAATTAAAAGTCTAACAATGACCATGAAACCATTGCCGATTGTAGTTTAAAAATCCATCTGGTTCACGAATGTCCTTTAGGAAAGGAAATCTGCCATCTGTACGTAGTCTGGCCTACATATGACTCCAGACCAACAGTAATGTGCTTGACTCTTAAAAGCCGCCTGAAATGGTTCAGCAAGCCAGTGATTTCAACGGCAATTAGGGATGGGCAATATTGGCTCAGCCAGTGACACACGCTTCCCATGAATGAGTAAAAAAAACTTGGAAGACTGCCGGAAACCAGGCTTCTGCTAAGTCTGCGTTCAATGATGAGCCTTTGGATTTGGCCCTCAAAGAAATGTTGGGGTTTCAAAGACAGATAGGGTGCATCAGGCAGGTTTTTCAGAGGCTATCACCAAATGGGAACAGAGGATAGAGGAATCCGTTCATGTTCAGTTTGAAATTATAGTGCTGACATGCCAGTGTATTGAGGTCACCCATGGAAGTGTGGCTAATGCCATGGAGACCTTGTGCCAGGTTTGCGTCAGGACCTGCACACCCTTTCCTCAACTGTGAGAGCGTTTGAGTATTGGCTCGGCAAGAGGGAAACGGGGAACCTTGATTTTTCCTCCAGGAGCCCTTTCTCCTCAGGGATTCAGGAAGAGAAGAGAAGACAAAGAAGAGAAGTGGCAGCTGGACCCAGCAGAGCAAACTACCCAGGACTGTCCTGGGATGACCGGCCACCCTAAATCTCTGCCTATAACCCCAGCAACCCCAGCTTCTAAGATCGGGGAGGGTGCACCTGCCCTTTAATAGGAAGCCCAAGGCAGGCTGGAACCCTACAGGACTTCTAGGTCATGCAAGTCTACCAGGTGCACCTCCCCCCCACCCCGCACCACTCTCTCACACCCCCCCCCCCCCCCAGCCCCCCCACCCACCTCACATATGTCCCATCATGTGCTTCAAGCCTATGGGGTCTTTCAGCATCTCATAACAATGCCTGGTCACACTCTGTGCAGCATGAACAAAGCCTCTGCCTCTAAGAATATGGAGTCTGGGCAATGCAACTAAGAAACCTGAATCAAAGGTTCATATCATGTGGCCTCATGTGCTTAGATGCTGCAGTCTGGTTTAGTATTTAGTCTTCTGATGCTTTTGCATTTAAGAGTGCTCAGTGTGGATCTTATAAATTGAATAGCGACCCCAATTACAGCCAATCTCTGTCAGTGCATCTTTCAATGGTCTCCATCTAATGCCCATCAGGCATGAGTATGGCTTACATCTCCACCAATACTCAGGGCTCTTATGCTTTCCCGATGAACTGCAGTATCATATCAAGTCCACGTGTACATTTCGACAAAACTCCTGCAGTTGCTCCATTTTGCCACTTGCATTATGCAGAGTTATTCACTAACAAGTGTTGAATCTTGATATTCCTGCTAGAGAGCAACAACTATTAACTGGGGAGGTGTGCAAAGCCTGTACCTGTCCACTCTAAGGTCGAGAGATCTTTGGGGAATTAGGGTCACTTTGGGCATAGTCCATTTACAGTTGGATCTTTCAGATCTTTGTGCTTTCCAATGAGAGGAACAAAGGATCATTGGAACCCAATCCGATAATGGCCCCAGTCCTAATTTGGTTCTCACAAGAATGTGCACCATGGGTTTAGGTGCCTGAATCCTTCAATTGCTATCATAGCCTTCTTAACATGTCTCAGTTGAGCTTATTATAGATTCCCTAAAAGGAAGTTAGTCAGGTGCCCCATCAACCCAAAAGTGCAGTCGGCGACTCCTCCCACAGGCCCTTTTGAGCCATCCCCGGCGATTATTTTCATACCTGATTTTTGCACTGTGTCACTGGATCAGTTGGTGAAATGATAGTGCTCAGGTTTAACTATGAGATCTATTTCCAAACCCCTCTGTGGATGTGGAAGTTCCTCCCATTTTGCTGGAGAAGCATCATGTGCAAATTTCCCTCCCTCTAATCACTCTCCTTCCTCCCCCTCTAATTCTTGATCCCATTGTTATCATCATTGATATATATGCCTGTCCTTCCCGACCCCTGCACCCCCCAAAACATTTGATTTTGCTTTGCCAAGGCCCCATGTAGACCTGACCCCTCCCCATCTTGAGGCACATTTCACAGTGGCTTACAGGAACTCCCCTCCCCATGAGACCATTAAGTGCAGGATAAATGTGAAAAGCACATTCTTCTAAATTGTGGAGCACTTGCCCAGGGCTGACTCTGCTTTCTGGCCCCAACTTCTCGACAGCCCCCACCCCAGTCATGTGTCTCTGTGCTCACTTCCTCATTATCCCCCCCAGTCATGCGCCTCTGTACACTCTTCCCCAGTCATGTGTCTCTGTGCTCACTTCCTCATTATCCCCCCCGCTAGTCATGCGCCTCTGTGCACTCTTCCCCAGTCACTCCCCAGTCTCTGTGCACTCTTCCTCCATCATCCCTCAGTCATGTACTTCTGCGCATTCTTCTCCAGTCAGCCCCCAGCACTCAGTGAAATCTTTGCTTTCCAGCACTTCCCCTTGCTTCTGTCTTGGCTTTTTTCACACAAACTTGTCTACTCTTAACAATCCCAACGGGCACTTAACCTATCCCAAAAGGTGCCTTACTTCTCCAAAAAATGAGATAGGAGCATATCCAAAGGGATACCTTACTTCTCCACTTAGATACCCTGACTATCAAAACAAATCCACAAGGTTCAGACCTTCTCCTACAAGTCTAATTGGTACAATTTGGGTTTCAGACACCTACCTTGCCAGATCGTACGTGAATGGAGGCAACTGTTGATTTATATGAGCAGCTGCCTCTGGAAACCATGGACGTGCAATTTGTGACCTGCCCCCATTCCCTACAAAAATGGCGAAGGCCATGTTCAGGGGCAGGACTTCTGGATTTGGGCCTCTGCTGGCATTCAGGCCATATCGTTCAGAATTACTGAAGGCATTGTTCGGGTTCAAAGTTATTTTTTGCAAGTAAATTAATACCATCATTGCAGTGCTTTCAGTCAAGTTATTCTATTTATTCCAGAATCATTATTCAGGTCAGATTTAAAAGTAAATTTCGAAGCATAGTACATGACACATACTCCAACTGGGTGAGTCACAATATATCATTTTGGCACTGGCTGTACTTGTTTTTCGTGTTGAGAAAAGTGAAGTGCACCAAGTTGGTGACATTTAAATAAATATGGAGTAAAATGTACTGGGATGAGTCCTACAGCTGTCATCTAAAAGTGATTTGAAACCCAAAAATAGATTGTAATCTCATTATCTGATATTCATTATTGTATAGTATTAGTAATACTACCTTTCTGCTAAACTTAGTAATACTACCTTTTGTTCTTTTAAAAGCTCTGTTTTTCCAGTTTTCATCTCAGTGCTGTGACATTTACAAAAGATTAGCTTTCTTTGTTGTACAATGTGTCAAAACCAGCAAATTGGGGACCAGGTCTGTGCCAGCTTTCGGATCTTGCCAGTGTTCAGGTTGGGCCTCCCTATTAAGTTTGGGCAGATCAGGCCAAGCCAGGTCAAGTCAGGTTAAGGGTCGTTCAGATCATTTGGAGGGAGGGAAAAGACCAGTGCTTGAAGCTGACAATTAGTCCAGTGTGCCACCTCATCCACACAGCGCCTACTTGAACAAGCCAGTAAGTTATTTTACTCTTTCAATAAGAATTAAAATCCACACATGGCAACTTATCAAACGTTTGGCCAAAGTTGAGACACTGTACCAGTACTGCTAATAACTTGTTCTGAAATGAATGGAAATGTTCTGCACCTTTTAAGTTATCTGAAGGATATGCAGCAAGAAGTTATCAGTTATATTAAAAGAATAGCAGGACAAACAGCATGGCGAACAAGAATGTAAGAACATAGGAAATCAGAGCAGGAATAGGACATTCAGCCTCTTGAGCCTACTCTACCATTCAATAAGCTTGTGGCTGATCTTCTATCTCACTGACACCTTCCTCTAAAATTCCTATATCCCTTGATACTCTTAAGTATCCAAAAATCTATCACACTCTGACTTGGAGTATTGTCAATGACTGAGCATCCACAGCTCTCTGAGGTAGTGAATTTCAAAGGTTTACAACCCTTTGAATGAAGAAATTTCTCCTTATTTCAGTCCTAAATGGCTGATTCCTTATTCTGAGATGGTGATCCCTAGTTATAGACTCTCCAGCAGGGGAATCGTCCTCCTGGCATTTATTCCACCAAGTCCCTTAAGAATTTTAATGGGAATAAAATTAATTTGCCATCACTTTTGGGCACAGGGCCACGACTTAGAGTATGTCCATGCCTGTTCAAGGTGAGTCTGATACAGAATTCATCTATCCACCTCATCTGAATGATTATGGTACTCGTCCCTGTGCCTCTATTGCTGGTCTCCTCTCAATGTTGTCAACATGGTCTGCACACTTTGCATGAATCATCGCTTAATCCATTGGTTCCCAAAGGGTGCAGCGCGCCACACTGGTGCGGCGAGAGAGGATGGCAAGTCTGGCGGGAAGATTCAAGGACAATCAAAGAAACATTTAAACATGGATAGATATTTTTCCAAAGCGAGAGCAAGAGCATCGAGTGTTGCTGAGGGCGATCCGAGTCCACCTTGTGATCCAGAATCGCCGTTCGAACAGAGTGCTGAAGAAGAGTCATTTAATTCTACACCAGTAGCAGGCCCAAGCAAACCTCCAAAAAAGAAAGTTTGTCGACAATATATGGATAGCCATCTGAGTCTCGGTTTCACATGGACTGGAGATGAAAATGTACCTCGGCCTATGTGTTTGATCTGTGGTGAGAAGCTTTCCAATTCCAATATGGTCCCAAGCAAGATGAAAAGACATCTGTTGTCAAAACATGGAAATCTGGCAAACAAGGATGTTCAATATTTTGAAAGGCTTTTGGAACAGCAGAAATGCCAACGATCATATTTCGAAAAACGAATGACAGTCTCAGATAAGATGCAGATTGTATCTTACCAAGTGGCTGAATTGATTGCTCAACAGACAAAACCACATAAAATAGCTGAAAAATTGATTCAGCCTGCCTGCAGCTTGATTGTGAAAACTTTGTTTGGTGATGATGCTGAGCGAGAAGTTATGGAAATTCCTTTGTCTGATAATACAATTCGCAGAAGAATAGTTGATATGTCAGCTAATATTGAGAAGCGTGTTTCCGAAAGTAAGAACATAGAACAGTACAGCACAGAACAGGCCCTTCGGCCTACGATGTTGTGCCGAGCTTTATCTGAAACCAAGATCAAGCTATCCCACTCCCTATCATCCTGGTGTGCTCCATGTGCCTATCCAATAACAGCTTAAATGTTCCTAAAGTGTCTGACTCCACTATCACTGCAGGCAGTCCATTCCACTCCACACCCCAACCACTCTCTGAGTAAAGAACCTACCTCAGACATCCTTCCTATATCTCCCACCATGAACCCTATAGTTATGCCCCCTTGTAAAAGCTCCATCCACCCGAGGAAATAGTCTTTGAACGTTCACTCTATCTATCCCCTTCATCATTTTATAAACCTCTATTAAGTCTCCCCTCAACCTCCTCCACTCCAGAGAGAACAGCCCTAGCTCCCTCAACCTTTCCTCATAAGACCTACCCTCCAAACCAGACAGCATCCTGGTAAATCTCCTTTGCTCTCTTTCCAGCGCTTCCACATCCTTCTTATAGTGAGGTGACCAGAACTGCACACAATATTCCAAATGTGGTCTCGCCAAGGTCCTGTATAGTTGCATCATAACCCCATGGCTCTTAGACTCCAACCCCCTGTTAATAAAAGCTAACACACTGTAGGCCTTCTTCACAGCTCTATCCACTTGAGTGGCAACCTTCAGAGATCTGTGGATATGGACCCCAAGATCTCTCTGTTCCTCCACAGTCTTCAGAACCCTACCTTTGACCCTGTAATCCACATTTAAATTTGTCCTACCAAAATGAATCACCTCACATTTATCAGGGTTAAACTCCATCTGCCATTTATGAAGAATTCTAAATTTGCCATTCAAGTTGATGAATCGACCGACATTAGTGGAAAAGCACAGTTGCTTGCCTATATCAGATTCATTCACAATGATGAAATAATCACAGTTTCTATTTTGCAAGGAACTTGAAAAACATACCAGAGGACAAGATATTTTCCAAACCTTGTCTGAATATTTGGAAAAAGTTGAGATTTCATGGGATTCTAGTATTGGAATTTGTACGGATGGAGCGTCATATATGATAGGGAATGTGAGGGGCTTGGCGGCACTCATCAAACAGAAAAATCCAGATGTAATATCAACTCACTTTTTTACACAGAGAGGCATTAATCACCAAGACCCTTGTAGCTGATTTGAAGTTGGTTCTAGATCAGACTGTGCGCATTGTGAACTTCATCAAAGCAAAGCCACTAAAGGCGCGGTTATTTGCTCAACTCTGCAAAGACATGGAATCAAAACATCAATGCCTAATTCTGCACTCGGAGGTTTGCTGGATGTCCTGCGGAAAAGTTTTAAATCGGGTGTTGGAACTGAAGAATGAATTAAGAGAATTTTTGGAACAAGAAGGGACCACCAACTGGATGACAATGACTGGTGTGCAAAGCTGGCATATTTGGCCGATATCTTTTCCCGGTTGAATGTGCTCAATGCCAGTATGCAAGGCCGCGATGACAATATCCTCACAACTACAGACAAACTAACTGCATTCAAAAAAAAGCTTCAGCTCTGGCTCGGAAGAGCGATGCAACATAACCTTGAAATGTTCCCACTGGTAAAAAGTTTTAAAATGAGCAATGAATTGTACGGCCTCATACAGGAACATCTTGCAACACTGGTAGAAAAGATTGATCATTACTTCCAATCGTTGTCGACAGAAAAATTCGACTGGGTTAGAGACCCCTTTGCGAATTCCAGCTGTTCAGGTCAGACATTGGATGAGGAGGAGAAAATGGCCTGCATTTCGAGTGATCGCACCTTGAAAATGAAACAAGGGAGTATGCCACTGGACTCTTTTTAGATATACAACCAGAAACAGTATCCACGCATCTCTTCAAGAGCGTTAGCTATACTTCTACAGTTCTCCACGACATATTGTTGTGAACAGGGATTTTCAGCTCTGACAAATATCAAAGACCAGAAAAGAGAAAGGCTTCTTTGTGTTGATGAGGAGATGAGAGTTTGTTTGTCTCAAATTGGACCTAATATAAATGAGATTACCCGACAAAAACAAGCTCACACCTCTCATTGAGTTGGTATCCTTACTTAAGGTAACATATGTAAGAGGCTCGTCTATAAGTATATTTTGGGAATGAATCATGTTTTTATGTAGCTGCATTGTTTTATACTTTCTGGATGTCCCATGATCATGTTATAAAGTAGCTGTGTTCTATGTTATGAATCAAGCACTGCTAGGAGTTGTCTTTTTTTTGTTTTTGAATGTATTTCTTATCAATAAAAAATTCGGTGTGGCACGAGCAAATTTTTATTCCGAAAGTGCGGCCCAGTGAAAAAAGTTTGGGAACCACTGGTTTAATCTTTTGCCATCCCTGTGAGGAGGCATCAACAAGTTAACTAAAACACCTCCAAAAGCACCCCAGGGTACTTCCAATCACTTCCCAATGGAAAAAGTTTATTACGTTTTACGTTGCAATCATAGTGCCTGGCCCTTTAAATAAAGCAATTGCAGAGCCCATATAGCTGCTTCACATTTCTCTTTTGTAAGCATTACCAGGACCTGTGCTCTCCAAAATTTGGAATCCTGGTGACACACCAGCTGGTTGTCCTATGTGACATCAGGATGGCACCAATTCAATGTTTTGGGTGCACACAGCAGTCTCATTTATCCACATTATCTTCTATCAACTACATTCTTGTCCACTCAATTCACCAGCCTAAATCCTTTTCCAGTCTCTGCATTCTGCTTATAGCTTACTTTCTCATCCATCTTTGTATCATTAACAAACTTGAATACATTACAGTCAGTTCTTCATCTAGTCATTTATAGATTGTAAATAGCTGAGGCTCAATACTGACTCTTGTAGCACCCTATTCATTACAAAGCTGCCAACACCAAAACGGATTGTTTATTTCTACTCTCAGTTCTCCACACATTAACCAATACTTAAGCCATGTTAATACATCACCCCAACCACATCAGTCCTATTGCTTTGTATTATGTTCTGTGGCACCTTCTTGAAAATCTACATTTACTGCATCGACTGATTCGCTCTTCACAGAATCTTTACAATGCAGGAGGAGGTCATTTGGCCCATTAATTCTGCACTGGCTCTCTGAAAGAGCATTCTACCTAGCTCTACTCCCCTGCTTCATTCCCATAACATTGCACATTCTTTCTCTTCAGATAGCAATTCAGTTCCCTTCTGAATATCTTAATTGAACTTGCCTCCACCACCCTCTTAGAAAGTTTGTTCTAGAACATAACATAAGAACATAAGAAATAGGAGGAGTAGGCCATCTAGCCCCTCAAGCCTGCTCCGCCATTCAATAAGATCATGGCTGATCTGATAGTAGGTTCAGTTCCACTTACCCGCCCGCTCCCCATAACCCTTAATGGTTAAAAATCTATCTATCTGTGACTTAAACACATTTAACGAGGTAGCCTCTACTGCTTCATTGGGCAGAGAATTCCAAAGATTCACTACCCTCTGTGAGAAGAAGTTCCTCCTCAACTCTGTTCTAAATTGATTCCCCTGTATTTTGAGGCTATGCCCCCTAGTTCTTGTTTCCATTGTAAGTGGAAATAACCTCGTTGCTTCTACCCTGTCTAGCCCCTTCATTAGCTTATATGTCTCTATAAGATCTCCCCTCAACCTTCTAAACTCCAATGAGTACAGGTCCAGTCTACTCAATCTTTCCTCATAAGCTAACCCCCTCATCTCCGCAATCAACCTGGTGAACCTTCTCTGTACCCCCTCCAAAGCTAATATATCCTTTCTTAAATAAGGGGACCAAAATTGTACACAGTACTCTAGGTGCGGCCTCACCAGTACCCTGTACAGTTGCAGTATGACCTCCCTGCTTTTATACTCCATCCCTCTCGCGATAAAGGCCAAAATTCCATTTGCGTTCTTGATTACCTGCTGCACTGCAAACTGAGTTTTTGTGATTCATGCACAAGGACCCCCAGGTCCCTCTGAACCTAACCACCTTCATCACTTCTATTCCTTTTGCCCATTATTTTGAATCTGTGCAGTCTCGAATAGGAACAGTTTCTCAATATTTATCCTGTCCTTACCTCTCAGGATCTTGAATCCCTCTATCAATTCTCCCGTCAGCCTCTTTTCTCTAAGGAAAACAAACCTAACCTTTCCAATCTATCCTCATAGCTACAGTTCTTTATCCCTGGATTAATTCTTGTAAATCTCTGTGCTGTCTCCAATGCCTTCACATCCTTCCTCATGTATGGCCCCCAGAACTGGACTCAGTGCTCCAGATGAGGCTTAACCAGTGCCTTACCCACTTTATTAGTTATATCCCTTAAGAACTCTAATAGATTTGTTAAACCTGATTTTCCTTTCGTAAATTGGTGTTGACTCTGTCCATTATATAATGATTTTCGAAGTGCCCTGATAAACCTCTAATAAATTATACTATTTTCTCAACTACTTATATCAATCTAACTGGCCAATAATTCTCTTGTTCATTCTCTCCCTCCTTTCTTGAAAAGCAGTGTTATGTAAAGTTCTGGGCATTAGAGAGGGTACAGAAGAGGTTGATGAGAATAGTTCCAGGGATGAGGAACTATAATTATGAAGTAAGATAGGAGAAGTTGGGACTCTTTTCCTTGGAGAAAAGATGGTTGAGAGAGGATTTGATAGAGGTGTCGAAATCAAGAGGGGTCTGGACAGGCTAGAGAGGGAGAAATAGTTCTCATTTGTGAAAGGATCGAGAATGAGAGGACACACATTTAAGGTAATTGGCAAAAGAAGCAAAAACGACACGAGGAAAAATGTTTTCGCACAGCAGGTGATTAGAGATCTGGAATGCACTGCCTGAGAGTAGTGGAGGCAGGATCAATCGAGGCATTCAACAGGACGTTAAATGATTATATGGAAAGAAAAAATCAGCAGGGATACAAGAAAAAAGCAGAAAATGGCACAAGCTGATATGTTCATTTTGAGAGCCAGCTCAGACATAGAACATAGAACAGTACAGCACAGTACAGGCCCCTCGGCCCTCGATGTTGTGCCACATGAATGACCAAATGGCCTCCTCCTGTGCTGTAACAATTTTGTGATTCTCTGTTTCTACCTTGCAGTCCACACAGACCGTTCTAAAATCTAGGGAATTCTGGAAGATCTTTTGGACCACCTTTTTAAAAGCCTAGGTGTCATCATGAGGAGGGGATTTGGCCCCTTTAATTTCTCCAGTAGTATTTCTTTATGCATACCCTTAAATCTCTCATTTTCACGAGATTCTTGATTCCCCATTACTTTTGGAATGTTTTTGTGTCTTCTCCCTTGGAGGTAGATACAAAGGATTTGGTTTATGGTTCTGCCATTTTCTTATTACCGGTTATAAATTCTCTTTACATCTAGTGAATTAATGATTCATAAAAAATAAGAAATCTGACATTCCTCACACAAACAGTATTTAATTCCTGAATGCTTGAAGTTTTGAACTTGAGTAAAAGTAATTAAATTTTATGCTGGTACACTACATTGTTCCTGTGAAGATGTATTGTGCCTTCCTACACAATACATTTGATAGACCTCAAACTGTTTTCATGACATTTCATGACATTATGGAATCTTTCATATGAATATAATGCATGGATTATACAACATTTCTGTTTAAGTTTAAAGAAAATATTTAGTGCAGAAGTGTAGTAGTGTGGCCCCTTAAGGAGCGGTGTGGGGGGCAGGGTGGGCATTTCCCAAGGGCCATCTGATTGGCAAGGACCCTGTGGATTTTCCCAGCAGGAAGCTGAGCCAATCAGCAGGAGGGTGTATACCACAGGTCAAGGAGGGACTCAGTTGGAGTCAGGGAGTCCAGCAGAGCAGTCACACTTGTCAACTGGTCTGACCTTGTTATATACATATATTTCTTCCGTTGGCAACAAAACCTCTTATTGTTAAAGCCACATTGAGTCCCCCTTAATCAATTACATTGGTGACGAGGCAAAACTCCCTCCTCAAAGTGGTTTTCAAAAGAGGAAGTGAAACCATAGACTGTCACCAGGATTAAACTCTGTCTACGTTGTGACCTAGATCAATCGGGTACTTGAAGGGGCAGTCCAGACATAACACCCCATTCTGGAGGAGAGAGGCAAGGTCAACTACTTGCCCCCAGCCCATATTCACCCAACCCCTCCAGGATCCTTGAGGTACCTGCCCTCTGCAGCCTGGCAGCAGCAGAGGCCACTGGACCTACCTCCTCGATTCCCCTTGGGGCACAACACACCAGGTCATGATGCCAATGTCAGGGTGCCGGGGGCAGTGCGCTGTTGGCACTGCCAAGGTGATTGGCCTGAAGGGAGGCTGTGGAAGGGTTTGAGTTCAGGAGTATCAACCAAATTACTATGCTCGGATCCTGGAAGTGGGATTGAATTTAGTGGCAAGAGGGCTACCACTTGGACCAATGTTAACACTCATATTTTACTCTTGCAGATGTCGCTTCTAAAGGCTCAGCTGCCTCGATTTGCAAATCATTCAGGATGAGGAGAGTTTCATTGAAGGTGTGTGATCTGAAGAACAGATTTTATAAATGACAACAGACTGACCTGAAATTTTGTTTCCTGTAAGTAGCCGCACCATTAATTTATTATTTTCTTCAGCTTCTGTGTAATTTGAACTCTGCTAAATAATGTAAGTTTTAATCAAAACAATACAGTCTTACAGGAGGGTGTTTTTCCCCTTATAGAAAGGATGGGGTGTAGTGTTAGGTCCTGTGGAACAGTGATAGCATCCCTGCCTCTGGGCCAGAAGCTGCAGGTTCAAGACCCACTTCAGAACTTGATGCTCATGGAAGATGTGTTCAATTATCAGTCTGTAAATCCTTTTTATATGTCTGATAGCAGATGATAAAGATTTCTGGTCAGCCATACTACAGAAGGCAATGGCAAAACCACTGCAGTACTTTGCCAAAGAAAATCACAGACCAATCCAATGGAAGTCCATGGTGGCCATTGCGTTCTTAGGGGATGATACCCAGAGGAGTGCACATTGGTAGGGTGAGTTGTGTAACTTGTCACAAAATATCTCCATTAAAGTCCAATTGTTAGACATGAAACATGCTATTCCCACTCAAGCATGTTAAAGTTTCTTTATTCTTTCATGAGACGTGGGCATCGCTGGCAAGGCCAGCATTTGTTACCGATCCATAATGGCCCTCGAACCGAGTGGCATTTTAAGAGTCAACCACATTGCTGTGGATCTGGAGTCACATGTAGGCCAGACCAGATAAGGATAGCAGATTTCCTTCCTTAAAGGACATTAGTTAGCCAGATGGGTTTTTACAACAATCAACAATGGTTTTGTGCTCACCATTAGATTTTTAATTCCAGATTTGTGCTCACCATTGGACTTTTATTCAAGATTTTTATTGAATTCAAATTTCAACTTCTGTCATGTTGGAATTCAAACCTGGGTCTCCAGAGCAGACCGTGGGTTTCTGGATTACTAGTCCAACGACAATACTGCTACACCACTGCCTCCCCATGAAGTTGTCAACTTGAGATTATTGAGTGCGTAGACCTGCATATGGAAGTCACAATTGGTAATGAACACTAATAAAGCAATTGGGAGAGATTCTGAATTGTAACATAGACGCCCAATAAAACAATGTTGGTGTGTTGACTGGCTTATTTAAAAATATGCATTTTTATAACACTTGTGGCATCCTTGAGACACATCAAAATACTTCAGAAGCAATGCATTATATCTGAAATGGCATCACTGTTGCTTTGGAAACAAATGCAGTCAATTTGTGCACAACAGGATTCAAAATACAGCAATGTGACAATGACAGGTTAATCTGGTTCAGTGGTGTTCTTGGAGGGAACTGTTAGTAAAACACCGGAAAAATCTCCTGCTCATCTTCCAATCCTACAACGTAACCTCTCAGATCAAACTGAAGAAACCCACATGGCTTTGGTTCAATGTCTAATCCAAACCATGGCACTTTGAACACTACAACACATTCAGCACCTCCTTGGGATGTCAACCACGATTATACACTCAAATCCTGGAATGAAGCAACCCACAGATTTCAAATTCAAAGGAGAGAGTAACTAAGCCCAGCAAACACCAACAGGGAATTTTGACGAGAGCACTTAGGAATGAATCCAAATGTTGCTTCATTTTTATTGGTGGTGGAGACTGCGCAACCTTTCATTCGGATATTAATGATTCGGATGGAGCCAACCATCTAGTTTATAATAAATGTTCTTGATGTTCTGTGCCACCTGAAGCCAATGTGAAAAACCATTTGAAAATGTCCACATTTATCGAAAATGCCAGTTATGCAAAAATGATAGGAGTCTCCAATGTTAAATTTTCTGCTTGAGCACTGATGTTGATCTAACAATGGAGGCGATTCTTCTAGTCACCGTGTTGCTCTCTCAGCACAGCGGGCTGGGAAACATAAACGGAGGCTGTTTAGTGGGTACCCCGATGGACAACACAGCCTCTGCACGTTTCCGGCCGTCGGATTTCTGGTGGCGTCAACTCCGGGCCAGATATCAGCCCGGAGCTCATTTAAATATGGTAATCTTTATTACCATCTGATTCACAGGCCTGGGACTGAAGTCTCTGGGCCCACTAGCCTCTTTCTCTGGCAGGAGTGGTTCACAACAGCTCCCCACTAATGGGAAACTGGCGGCCCAACCCCACTGGAGCGAAGGAAGGCCATGGAGGTACCCCAGGAAGTCACGGGTAAGAGGCGTGCCAGCCTGGCTCCCTGGGGCAAAGTGGCAATGTAGCACTGCCTAGCAGGTATTGGGCAGTGCCAAGGGGTGGGGCCAGCTGCCACTCTGCACTTGGATTGGTGACAGAAGGGAAGGGTTGGCCATTGGGATTGGGATGGGGGTGGGGTGGTTGGCCTGTTGGGGTGGTGGGAGCGGGGGGGTTGGGGCTGCAAGGGGCAAGGGGGACCAGGAGATTGGGGTGGGGGAGATTGTGGCAGGCCTGTGGGGGGGGGTCAGGGCCGGCCCGACACATCCAGAAGGCCAGCGATCAGGCGGTTGGGGAGGGGGGGGGGGGGGTGGATCGGAGAGGCAGCAATGGGGGGTCACGCAGCTGGTCAGCGATCGGGAGGTCAGCAGTGTGGGGCTGCTGCGTATGTGTCGATCTTCGCTGTGACAGATTGGTGCATGTACAGTGGTCCACTCAGCGCTATGCTGCTGGCCACTCAGGCAGGAACAGGCCCCACCCACAGATTTTTATCGTGATTCATGCTGAGGCACTCTGTGATGCACAGAGTGTAGGAGATTCATTTTGGAAAATCCCGTTTAAAAAAAAAAATCGGGATTTACTCCAGTTTTAACATGAATTCGGCACTTGGAATTTTTTTGGGAGAATTCCGATGATGTTTCCTTTATGTTCTTTCTTTAAGTCGAACACTATCAGGGAGAACTGAAAAATATGGGAGCAATGTCAGTAAGGAGAATGAAGGAAGTTGATGAGAGAAACCAGAGGGAACAGTTTTTGTCTTCAGAAAAGGACTTTAGTACTGTCTTTGCTATTGGGTATTAGGAGAATAGTAGAGTGACACAACAGTGAGAGTGACAGGTAATGGTGACAGAACTGGATAAGCCAGGATCTGGCAATGGACAATTAAGCCACTGTTAAGCTCTGTGTGGTTCTATGTCAGAGGCTGGGAATTCTGAGGAGAGTAACTTACCTGTTGACGCCCCAGAGCCCATCCACCAGCTACAAGATACAAGTCAGGATGTAATGGAGTAATCTCCACTTGTCTAGCTGATTGCAGCTCCAACAACACTCAAGAAGCCTGACGCCATACAATAAAAGAAAAGCAAAATACTGCGGATGCTGGAAATCTGAAATAAAACCAGAAAATGCTGGATAAACTCAGCAGCATCCAAGACGATTCATGCAGACTCAAAACCTTAACTGTTTCTCTCTCCACTGATGCTGACAGACTTGCTTTGTTTTTCCAGAATTTTCTGTTCTCCCATACAAGACAAAGCTACATGATTGGCACCTCATTCACCAACTTAAATATTCAATCCCTCAACTGCTGGGTCACAACTGTTGTAAAGTGAAAGGTGGGTAAATATACCCTGACTAACCTTGACCAGTTTGCAGTAAACCTTTTCGCTCATGCATTACGTACTGAGATAGACAAAAAGGTACAAGAGTCAGGTGACGGTCCAACACAACTTTATTGAACACTTTATCAAGGAAAAACAATATTCAATCTCTTCACAGGACTCTTCAGAAAACAGTCTTAAATTTTCAAGTAAACAGTCTCAAATCTACACTATTTACTTCTATCACGTGCTTCCGAGGATTTGCTACGCCCTATCACTATATTTAAACTGTGTCTGAAAAGACTAGTAATACCTGTTCAGTAACACCGAGCAGGTTGTTCCTCGGACTTTGAGCATTGGCTGATGTTTCAGGATCTGCAGTCGTTGATTTGGGCTTTCCCTCTCGTCAAGGACCGGTTCTGGTTTTCGGGTCGTCTTACCAGGGTGGTCTTCTGGGTCTGATCAGTCTGATGATGCTTGCCACGAGGTACAAGGAGCTGGAGATGCTGTTGTGCTTGGCTGCCAGTCAAAGGAGCTCTCCGGAGACGCCGTTAAAAAAAGTGCAAAAAGGTAGAGAGAGCGAGGGCTCCGAGTTGCTCTCTTCATGCTCTTCTCGAAGATTCTATGTCCTGTGTCCAATCCTTGACACATTATGCCGCTGGCCTGCCACTGAGCTGGGTGCCACCAAGTCTGTAGCATTTTTCTACCAAAGCAGCTTCACTGAAGGTGTAAACAACAGTTCACCCTGAAACAATGTGGCCAGTAGCACCAGGCCAGGCAGTTCCAGGCTGTCTGATTTTGACAGCAAGTTGATTGTCCAAGGCCTGCTGCATGAAAACAGTTTGCCCTCTTTTTAGGTCAAACCAAATAAACAAACTCAGATTAAGTCGGGACAAAGTAAAAGGGGCAGCTCCCCAAAAGGAGGGAGAACAGCCCGAACAGAAATCAAAGTACAAAAGGAAACTTAAAAACATCAAATTAAAATGTGATCGTCAGGGTCAATAATGCACCCCAACCCCTGCGATGCCCAACGGGAGCGGAAGGCGTCAACCGCGCCCGTGGACACTGCATGCTCCCTCTCCAGGGACACCCGGCCGCGAACGTAGCCGCGGTAGAGGGGAAGACAGTCAGGATGGACGGCCCCCTCGATCGCCTGCTGCCTGGACCGGTAAATGGCGCGTTTCGCCAGGCCCAGGAGCAGGTTCACGAGGAGATCGCCATCCCGACCCTCCCCTCTCCGCACCGGGTGTCCGTAGATCAGGAGCGTGGGGCTGAAGTGCAAACAAAACATCAACAAAAGGTTCTTTAGGAAAACATAAAGGGAGTGCAGCCTAAGACACAAAACATAATTGCAGAGTCTGGCTAGGTTCAAACTTGGTTTCCACATTGAGTTTTTATCCGTGCTCATGAAAATATCAATATTTCTGTAACAATCCTGGAGGTCATGGGTCACCTGGCCACACAGTAGTGTGTACTATCTACAAGATGTACTGCAGCAACTCAGCAAGGCTCCTTTGACAGCACTTTTCAAACCCATCACCCAGAAGAACAAAGACAACAGCAACATACGAACACCAGCACAAGCAAGATGCCCTCCAAATCACACACCATCCTGACTTGAAACTATAGCCCTGTTCTTTGTCACTGGGTCAGAATCCTCGAAATACCATCCTTCCAGCTCGTGGACACAAGATGTGCTGCAGTAGTTCATGAGGTGGCTCACTATGCTCACAAGAGCAATTAGGATGGGCAACAAATACAGGCTCTGCCAGCATCCCAAGAAGCATGAGATTAAAGTGACCGCCCTCAACATCAAGGCAGCACTTGACTGGGTTTGGAACCAAGGAGCCCGAGGAAAACTGGAATCAATGGGAATCAAGGAGAAAACTCTCCGCTGGTTGGACTCATACCAGGCAAAAAAGGTAGTTCTGGTTATTGAAGGTCAATCATTCCAGTTCCAGAACATCATCTTCAGCTACTCCAATGACTTTCCTTCATCATTAGGTCAGAAGTGGGGATTACTGATGGTTCCACCACGTCCAGCACCATTCCCAACTGACTGGATACTGAAGCAGTGCATATCCAAATGCAGCAAGACCTGAACAATATCCAGCCTTGGACTAATAAGTGGTAAGTAACATTCACATGACATAAGTGTCAGGCAATGATTATCTCCAACAAGAAAGAATCTACCCATCACCCTTGACATTCAATAGCATTACATTGCTGAATCCTCCACTATCACCATCCTGGGGGTTACTCTTGACCAGAAACTGAACTGGACTATCCATATAAATACTGTGGTTACAAAAGCAGGTCGGAGGCAAAGAATCCTGTAGAGAGTAACTCACCTCCTGACTCCGCAAGGTCTGTCCACCATCTCAAAGGCACAAACCAATAGTGTGATGAAATACTCTCCACTTGCCTGGATAAATGCAGCTCCAACAACACTCAAGAAGCTCAACAGCATCCAGGAAAAAGCAGCCCATTTGATTGGCACACCATCCACAAATATTCACTCCCTCCACCATCACCGCACAATGGCAGCAGTGTATGCCATCTACAAGGTGCAGGAACTCACCAAGGCACGTTAGACAGTTCCTTGCAAACCCATGACCACTACCACAAAGGTAGCAGATTGTTTGGGAATACCACCACCTGGAAGTTGCCCTCCAAATTACTTGCCATCCTCACTTGGAAATATATCACAGTTCCTTCATTGTTGCTGGGTCAAAATACTGGAATTCCCTCCCTAACCGCACTGTGGGTGGACCTGCACCTCAGGGATTACAGTGGCTGAAGGAGGCTGCTCACTGCACCTTCTCAAGCATAACCAGCGACATCCACATCCCTGTGAACAACAAAACAGTTGTAAAATGGTTGTTTTATCATATGGATTGACATTGGTGGGAAAACATCCAGAACCAACCTGCGACATCAGGGTAAATAAATTGTGGCAGTTGTTGAGCAGTTCCACAAAGCTGTGGTGTGAGGCCGGGGGAAACCGTGTGCCAAAATGTGCCAGTGAGGGAGCTGAGGATGGGTGCTATAAATCACAGTGTCAGTTTTAAAGAGTGTCCAGCTCTGTCAGTCTTTCATAGAATCCCTACAGTTTCGGAGGCCACTCAGCCCATCGAGTCTGTGCCGACCACAATCTCACCCAGGCCCTATCCCTATTACCCCAATCATTTACCCTAGATAGTCCCCCTGATGCTAAGGGGCAATTTAACATGGCCAATCCACCTAACCTGCACATCTTTGGACTGTGGGAGAAAACCGGAGCACCCGGAAGAAACCCACGCAGACACGGGGAGAACGTGCAGACAGACAGTGACCCAAGCCGGGAATTGAACCCAGGTCCCTGGCGCTGTAGGGCAGCAGTGGTAATCATTGTGCCACCGTGCAGCCCCCTCATCCAAAAGATCCACTCGGCAGTTCCCAGACAGTTGGGTGAAGCGCTGCTGTCAATCAATCTGTCTGTCTGTCAGGGGGACTATCTAGGGTAAATGATTGGGGTAATAGGGATAGGGCCTGGGTTAGATTGTGGCCGGCACAGACTCGATGGGCTGAATGGCCTCCTTCTATACTGTGGAGATTCTATGAGCTGGACACTCTTTAAAACTGACACTGTGATTTATAGAACCCATCCTCAGCTCCCTCACTAGCACATTTTGGCACACACTCTCCCCCGGCCTCAAACCACAGCTTTGTGGAACTGTTCAACAACTGCCACGGTTTATTTACCCTGATGTCGCAGGCTGGTTCTGGATGTTTTCCCCAATTTAACTGTCCTGGCTGGAGACAATACACATCTCTTTAACCTGTGCTTGGCCCTCTCTCCATTCACATTGTCTGTACCTTTAAGACTTGATTATTCCAACCATTATCTTGTAAATTGAGTTTGTGTCTTAATATGCCCTGTTTGTGAACATTCGTCCTCACTCACCTTATGAAGGAGTTTGAGACTCCGAAAGCTAGTGCTGCCAAATAAGCCTGTTGGACTTTAACCTGGTGTTGTGAGACTTCTTACTGTGCTTACCCCAGTCCAACGCCGGCATCTCCACATCATGTCAATCAATCTGCAGGTGCAGCCTGAGTGCAGGGCGGAACCATTTCCGGGGAAGCAGTGATTCCGGGGACGGCTCGCCGGGGCTGCACAGGTGACTATTTTCCGTTGGGCGAACTGGTGCGCGGGGTATTTTGGTCCGGGTGCCGCTGGTTCCGGGGGAGGGGGAGAGAGAAATGGAGTTCGCCGAGCTGATTAAGACTCCCCGGGTTGACGGGGTGATCCTCTCCCGGCCTTTCCTGCCGCGGGTGGAGGGCACGTTGTGCCTGACCGGCCACCACCTGATCCTGTCCTCCCGGCAGGACAACAGTGAGGAGCTCTGGCTGCTGCACAGCAACATCGACGCCATCGAGAAAAGGTGAGAGAGGCTGGAGGCCGGGGAGAGCCCACACCCTCAGCCTCATTAGAGGCCGGACCCTAATCACCCCCCTTCCGGGGAGACCTTATAAAACCCAAATTTATTTGGAATTGGTTTAACTATGTGTTTACACTTGTAGGGCTATATGTCTTTTCACCTCTAGGTGTCTTTTTATCTTCTTCCACATCATGTCTTTTTATCCACAGGACACGGACTTAAATTAAGGCTTGTGGAAGGTTGTAATTGTCCTAGAGGAAAAGGGAGTTTGCAGAGAGAGGATATTGGGATGGAGACAATTGGAGCTGTTAGTTATGCACTCTTCGACCTTGATCATCTTTGGGCTTGATGTACTGCTTAGAACTATTTCATTGCCCGTTCAAAATTTAAGGGGGTGTGTCAGCTGTGGGTCTTATTTTGGTTGCGGAGACAGTGCCAGTCTAGTGATGTGATTAACTGGGAGACACCAGTATCGCTTTGAGTAATTATTTGTAGCAAACCAGCTGCTGATTGTTGAATTTTCTGAGGATTATGTTTTTAGCGATAAGTGGGTCTGAAGCAGTTGAACCATACTCGGGGTATGGTCCAACTAGTGTTTGATACACCATTTCCTTCACTGTAGTTTTACTGAAGAGAAATTCTGCTTTGTCAAATGCATTAAGGGTTTTTTGATGATGAAAGTGGCAGGGTAGATAAAAGGGAACCATAAATGTTGTATACCAGATTTCCAAACGGCGTTTAGTAAGGTTAAAGCTACACAAAATGTTAATAGGCAAGATATGAGCTCATGGAGTTGATGGTAATATTTTAGCATGGTAATGGGTTGGTTAATGGATAGAAAGCAGAGAGTATAAATGGGGCTCAAGTAGGCAAGCAGTGAATAATGAATGGGTGAGGATCAGTGCTGGGCCTCACTATTTACAATATGTATCAATGACTTGGTTGAAGATACAGGGAGTAATGTATCAATATTTGCTGATGATGCCAAGTTCAGTGGGAAGTAAGATGTGGGGATGACACAGGCTGCAAAGTGATCTCGACAAGTTATGAGTGAGCAACAAGATGGAGTATAATGTAGGAAAGTATGAAGTTATTCACTTTGGCCATAGAATAAAAAAGCAGAGTTTAAAAGTTAAAAGGAGATTAAACTATTAAGTGTTGTTGTTCAAAAAGATTTGTGTGTGCTGGTGCATGGAATGCAGAAAATTAGCATGCAGGTGCAGCAAGCAATTAGGAAGGCAAATGGCATGTTGGCCTTGATTGTCAGGGGATTAGAGTACAAGGATAGGGAAGTCTGCTGCGGAGGTAGATGGTGGTGTAGTAAGACTGTAAGGAACAGAAGTTCAGCCCATCGAGTCTGCCCTGCCATTCAGTAAGATCATAACTGACCTATGGTTAGGTACTCTACTTTACTTTATGGCCTTGCCCCCATAACCCTTGATTCCCCTACTGATTGAAAATCTGTCTGTAGCACATAGCTAACGACTCAATTTCTGCAATAAAAGTATTCCACAGATTCACTACCCTCTGAGAGAAGAAATTCATCTTCATTGCTGTCTTAAATGGCCAGCTCCTTACTCAGATGATTTGATTTATTATTGTCACATGTATTAGCATACAGTGAAAAGTATTGTTTCTTGAGCGCTTATACAGACAGAGCATACCGTTCATAGAGAAGGAAATGTGTGTGCAGAATGTAGTCTTACAGTCATAGCTAGGGTGTAGAGAAAGGTCAACTTAGTGCAAGGTAGGTCCGTTCAAAAGTCTGACGGCAGCAGGGAAAAAGATGTTCTTGAGTCGGTTGATATGTGACCTCGGACCTTTGTATCTTTTTCCCGACGGAAGAAGATGGAAGAGAGAATGTCCAGGCTGCGTGGGGTCCTTAATTATGCTGGCTGCTTTGCCGAGGCAGCGGGAAATATAGAGAGTCAATGGATGGGAGGCTGGTTTGCGTGATGATTTGCGCTACTTTCATGACTTTTGTAGTTTCTTGCAGTCTTGGGCAGAGCAGGAGCCATACCAAGCTGTGATACAACCAGAAAGAATGCTTTCTATGCCCTCTGGTCGTAGGCTCTCCCACAAGGGAAAATGACCTCGCAGCATTTACCCTGTCAAGCCCTCTGAGAATCCTCTAAGTTTCAATAAAGTCGCCTCTCATTCTTGTAAACTCCGAGTACGAGCTCAACCTCCTCAGAAGAAAATCTCTCCATCTCTGGAATCAACCGAGTGAACCTTTTCTGGACTGCCTCCGTTGCCAGTATATCTTTCTTTAGATAAAGTATTCCGGGGTAATCTAACTAATGCCATGTATATTTTTAGCAATTCTCCCCTATTTCTATGCTCCATTCCCTTTGAAATAAAGACCAACATTCCATTTGTGTTCCCTGTTACCTGTTGAACTTGAGTGCTAATTTTTTGTGATTGATGCGTGAGGGCCGCTGACTCATTCTGTGCTGCTGCTTTCCACAGTCTTTTTCCATTGAATAATATTCAGTTCCTTTATTCTTCCTACCAAGACTTCATAATTTCCTACATTTATATTCAGTCTGACAAGTTTTTGTCCACTTTCTGTAGACTGTATCATCCTTCCCACCTATTTTTGGGTCCTCTGCAAACTTGGCAATAGTACATTCACTTCCCTCATCCAAGTCATTAATATGTATTGTAAATAACTGTGGCCCTGGTACTGATCGCTTGGCATTCCACTATTACAGGTTGCCATCCTGAAAATGCCTCCATTATCCCAACTCTTTGTCTTCTATCGGTTCACCAATCCTGTATGCATGCTAATATACACCAGGGGCTTTTATCTTTTAAGTAGCCTTTAGTGTAGTACCTGATTGAATACTTTCTGGAAATCCCAAGCACATTGCATCCACTGGTTCCTCTATCTATCTATCTGCTCATTACCACCTCAAAGAATTTGAATACATTTGTTAGACACGATTTCCCTTTCATGAAGCCATGCTGACTCTGCTTGATTATATTACGTATTTCTAAATGTTCCATTATTACATCTTTTATAATGGACTCTTAACATTTTCCCAATGGCAGCTATTAAACTAACTGGCCTATAGCTGTCTTTTGTCTCCCTCCCTTTTCTAACAACGGTGTTACACTGACAGTTTTCCAATCCTCTGCGACTTTTCCAAAATTTAAAGATTCTTGATGATTTACTTTCAATGTATCCATTGATAGTGGTAATGTTACTGGGCTAGTAATTCAGAGGCCCAGGTGAATTCTCTGGACAGATGACAGCTGGTGAAATTTGATTAATAAATCTTTCTGGAATTGGAAAGCTAGTATCAGTTTTGGTGACCATGAGACCATCATCAACAAGATGTCACTCAGAGACCCTGAGTGATTGAACAGGCCGAAGAGCACCATGGATCGATAAGACAAAGGATTTGCCTCATGGCAACAGTGTGGGATAGGTAGCATTGCTGTACGGTGTGGCACAGCTCTACAAGACCTGCTATCCCATAGCTGCTCTTAAGAGGCCCTTGGAGACTAACACGTCTTTGATACTGAGTTTCCTGTATGAATGTCTCACCATCCAGAAATAAAGCACAGTGGCACTTTTAACGTAAAACCCATCTGATTCACTAATATTCTTTGGTGAAAGAATTCTACCATCCTTGTCTCTTCTGGTCTATAAGTGATTCTAGTTTCACAGAAATGTGGTTGATTCCTAATTATGAAACAAAACTTCATAAAAGAAAGAGTAGAAAAGACTGTACGACCCAACAAGTCTGCTCTGCCATTCAATACGATCAAGTCTGTTTTCCCACTCGCTCTCCATATCCCTTAATTCCCCAAGACACCAAAAATCTATCTATCCCAGCCTGAAACATATTCAACGATCGAGCATCCACAAGTCTCTCAGGTAGACAATTCCAAAGATTTACAATCCTAGAATGAGGTAATTCCTCCTCATCTCAGTCCTACATGATCAGCCCAAGACAGTGCTCCAGAGTTTAGACTCCCCAACTAGCCACTAACTGTTCTCTGAGATGAGCAAGCAATCCATTTCATTCAAGGGATGGACAACAAATGCTGGCTTTGCCTGAGACACCCACATTCGTGAAAGAAGAAATAAAAATGTACGGGGTTTTGGTGAGATCACATCTGGAATACTGTGCAGTTTAGGTCTCCATGTTTTAGAGGATATACTTCCACTGGGGCTGGTACAACCGAAGGTTCACTAAACTGATCCCTGGGATGAGGGTGTTGTTCTGAATAAATTGGACTTGTATTCTCTGGAGTTGAGAGGCAATCTTATTGAAACGTCAAATTCTGAAAGAGCTCGATAGGGTTGACGCTGAGAGATTGTTTTGGCTAGTTGGGAAGTCTAAACTCTGGAGCACTGTCTTGGGCTCATCATGTAGGACTGAGATGAGGAGGAATTAACTCATTCTAGAATTGTAAATCTTTGGAATTGTCTACCTGAGAGACTTGTGGATGCTCGATCATTGAATATGTTTCAGGCTGGGATAGATAGATTTTTGGTGTCTTGGGGAATTAAGGGATATGGAGAGCGGGTTGGAAAATGGACTTGATCGTATTGAGTGGCAGAGCAGACTTGTTGAGTCATACGATCTATTCCTACTCTGTGAAGTTTTGTTTCATAATCCCAAGAAGCTGCTTGTTGACTTAGTACATTTCAAATTATCGCTCATTCGCATGATGTTGCTGTTTCAGGAAACATCATGTTTCTGCCTGTTGAATTTCATTCCTCACATATTTGTCTATTCGAAGGGATTTATTTCTCACCTACTTCAGTAATGGCTTGATATTCTATCCTGGATGTGATTTTGATGAAGAAAAGAAACCAGTCTGAGCTTTTGGGTACACTGGTTTCCAGTTTGAGGCTCCCCATTCACTGTGACTCTTTGCTGTTCTAATCTGTTGTTTAGTACTTTCTTGGACACCATAATGATCTAGTTTCTCCAGTAGCTTCACGTGTTACACAGAGGAAAACTTTAACTAGTTCTGTAGTGATGAGATTGTTCAAGTTGTAGGTCAGATCATGGCTGGTAAGAGCAATTGTGATTCAGTTGATCTGGCTTTACAAAAGATTTTCAGTTCATCAATAAGGATATTCTGCCCTTCAGGAGGATACCTTATTAACTGATTATCAGTGACGTGTTCCTGTAGTTTATAGCAAACACTTAATAGCTCCCCACATCAAACTGAACATGTTTACTGTCGGAGCCAGCCACACAGTGGACTGATCCTTTTGGACAGCTCAATAAATACTTTCCAATTTAAAGGGCTCTTTGATCCTCAATCAGCTGTTCACAACTGCCTGAAGTGGGGTTACCTGAGTGATGAGATTTTAGATGCAACTGCTAGCAAGTAGAAGAGGTAGTTTCTCAAGGAAAATTCCTGTCTTTTTAAATTTTGGAAACTTTGCTTCTTGGTTTTGCCAAGAATACGTATATCAGAGGAAGGGTGTTATATCAACATGGCTGCAATGAGCAGTGGGAGCTGTAATTTAGTTAACTTTATACTTCCATCCATTTTTAACTGCCAGATAAATTACCTTCCACTTCCTCGTTACGTTGAATTTATCACTGTCTGCTCATTTGCCTGTCCACTTTTGTGGAAGTCCTCCTCCTCATGGTTTGCCAAAACTGTTACTTTTTTCCCCCTCCTCGAGGTTAAGGCACCTATATGCATCAAGAACAAAAGAAACCCAACAATGATCCCTAGAGTGCATCATTTCCGAATTTCTGCGGTTCCTCACCATTGTTTACAGTCTATCAATCACATTTTTGTCCATGCTTTTATATTTACTCTTGTACTGTACTCATCAGCTTAATTATTTGGGAGTTTGACCCACAAGGCATTGGAGGAGTTGTGGGCTGCAAGACCCCACCTCGACTCTTCTCCATAAAAAGCTCTTCCTTCAGTCCTGGTGGTGTCCCTCTCTTGAAGGTCCTTCTTAAATATACTTTGCCAGGTCATCTTTGGACAGTGCTGTCTTTTTCTTCCCTCTGCTGGTGTCCATTCTACTGTCACTCTTGTGGGGCATACCTCCAGGAGACGAAATGCATATTCTGCCAGCTTCAATTATCTCTCCATCACAATGTCCTGCAGGCGTCTCTGACCAAACCTCTGTAGTTCCAAGTGATAAATTAATGAATATAGGTGCTGGCCTCATCATTTCTTTTGAAACAAAGTCTCTATTCCAATCTGCTAGATAACTAAGGAAGATTGCATGTTATGGGCAAAGCAACAACAAGTTCCTCTCCAGAAAAGGGTGCATTTTATTGTGTCCAATGGGTTCATTGTTTTATTCATTCTTGGGGTGTGGGTGTGTTGAAAAGACCAGTTTTTGGTCCTTTCCTAATTGCCCTTGAGAAGTTGGTGCTGAGCCATTTTTTTGAACCACTGCTGTTTATCTTGAGATTATATCTGTACACAGTGCTGGAAGGAAGGAATTTTCAGGAATTGACCCAGGAAACAGTGATGTAGTTTCAAGTCAGAATGGTGTGTGGTTTTGAGGGGAATTTGCAGGTGATGATGTTCTCGTGGATCTGCCACCCTTATCTTTCAAGGTGTTAAGAGGTCTGGGGTTTGGAAGGTTCTGCTTGTTGAGCTTAGTGTGCCAAGTCAAGCAGGCTGCTTTGTCCAAGATGATGAGCTGTTTCAATAATAATGGAGTCATACTCAGCAAGTAAAGAATATTCCATCACACTTCTGACTTGTTCCTTGTAGATGGTGGAGGCTTTGGGGAGTCAGGAGGTGAGTTACTCTCTGTGGAATTCCTAGCTTCTGACTGCCCCTTGTAGCTACAGTATTTATATGGCTGATCCAAATGTCTGCTTTGTGGTAACCCATTGCTCATTTACCAGAACCCACTTTTTTTCTCTCGTTCTCCATCCTGCTCGAGCACATCTGCATTCTCCAGTATAATTTCAAAAACACATGCAAAATATTTAAGAATTCCACCATACCTTCATCTGTCACTGCCACTGTCAGCTGATTGATTGATTGGGCCTACTTTCTCTTTAACAAGTGTGTGCTATGTTATCTGCTAACCTGTTTTGATATTGCCTTTTCGGTCTTCCATTCTCCCTTTCCACCCCCATACTGCACTTTCTACGTTTATCATTAATTTAGCAGAAGCAGGATCTGGAAGTAAACTTACCTTTGTATAGTGTCTCATGTTCTGAAACAACCCAAAGGGCTTGTCCACCCAATTAGTCCTTCAGACATCTTACCACTGTAATGTAAGGAAATAGTGGCCAACAATTTGTGCATAGCAAGTTCCAACAAATAGCAATGAGATCAATAACCAGGTAACGTTGGTTGAGGGGTAAGTACTGTCCATGCTGCCAGTTCCAAACTCTCTTCCAAGTACAATACACTTTTTCATCTTTTTTTTGTAGAACTATTTGTATTATCTTGGTTTTGAAGATTTTGCATTGAGCTGTTTAAAGCTTTCCTACTGAGCTAATTTGAGTCAGATCGTGCTGTATTACACAAAATGCTGCCTTTTTTCCAGTTTCGCACCTTTAACACAGAATCACAGAAGGAGCCCATCATGTCTGTGCTGGCACTCCTAGTGAGAAATTCATTAAGTGCCGTTCCCCCACCTTCTCCCCATCTCCCCATCACCTTGCATACTACTTCCTTTTCATTATAATAATCCATTGCTGTCATGATTGTTTGATTGCACCTGCCTCCCTCATATTCTCAGGCAGCACATTCCAGATCCACTTGCTACGTGAATAAGTTTATCCTTGTGCCTCTGTTGCTTCTTTTGTTCATTACCTTAAATCTGATGCCTCCTTTATCTCGATCATTCCACCAGTGGCAACAGATTTTTTTCCCCTATCTATTCTACCCAAATCCCCCCTCAACCTTTGTCAGTTCCTCATTTCTGGAACAATTCTTCTGAATCTTTTCTGCACTCTTCCTAATGCCTTCACATTATTCCTAAAATGTGGTTCGCAGAAGTAGATACAATGCCCCTTGGGACCAAAAGAGTGTTTCTGTACAAATTCAACATAACCTTGATTTTGTACTCTGTCCCTATTAATAGAGCCTAGAATATTGTCTGCTATATTAACCGTGCTCTCACCCTATCCTGCCACCTTCCATGACTTGTTTATGTATATATCCATTTCCACTGCTCTTCCACCCCATTCAGAATTGTACCTTTATTTATATTGTCTCTCCATATTCTTCCAAGCAATCACATCACACGTCTTTGCATTGAATTTCATCTACCACTTATCCACCCATTTCACCAATCCTCCTATGACCGTTTGAAGTTCTACACTGTCCCCCTCACAGTCACAATACTTCCAGAGTTTCATATCATCTGCAAATTTTGAAATTGTCCCAACGTCTAGGTAATTAATATATATCAGGAACAACAAAAGTCTTAGCATTGACCCCCAGGGAGCTCCACTTCAAACCTTCCTCAGTCTGAAAAACATCCATTGACCACTCAGCCAATTTTGTATCCAAGTTGTTCCTGTCCCTTTTGTTCCAGGAGATGGGTCTGTTGTGCTGCTGTGTATCAAATGCTTTCAGAAGTCCATCTACACCACATCGACAACATTACCGTCATCGGCATTTTGCGATCTTTTTTTTTAAAAAACCCAAGCAAGTTAAACACCGTAACAAATCCATATTGGCTTTCCTCAAGCATTTTCCCAGGTGATTATTAATTTTGTCTCAAAGTATCATTCCATAAAGTTTCCCTACCACCGAGGTTAAACTGACTTGCCTCGAGTTGCTGTGCTTAAATTTTTTTTGAACAATGCTGTAACATTTGCAATTATCCAGTTTTCTTGGAAGCACCCCAAGTCTAAGGAAGGCTGGAAAATTATGGCCAGTGTCTCAGCAATTTCTGCTTTCGTTTCCCTCTATCTTTGGATGCATCCCATCTGGTCCTTATGCCTCATTAGTGAAGTGCAGACAGCCTTTCCAGTACCACCACCTTATTAATTTTAAATGGTTCAAGTGTCTTAAGTTACCCCCTCTTTGACCGCCCACTCTTGGTAAAGATAGATGCAAAGTTTTAATTTAATACCTCAGCTATGCCTCCTGTCTCCACGCAAGAATCCTTTCCACTATCCTTTTACAATTTATATACCTACATTTTGGATTTCCCTTTGCGTAAGCTACCAGTCTCTCTTCATACCCTCTTTGCTTCTCTTATTTGTTTTTTCACTACCTCCTTTGATATTCAGCATGGTTTTTCATTATATTATCTACCTGATAGACATAGGCACGCTTCTTTTTCTTAATCTCTATCTTTTTCATCATTCAGAGAGGTCTGGATTTGTTTGGTCCACTTTTCCTCTTTGTAGCAATAGACTTTGACTGCATGTGAACGATCTCTCTAAAAGTAGCCCTTGTTCAGTACCTGTTTTTCCTGCCAGCATTTGATTCCAGTTTACTTTGACTTAAGTTCAGTCACTATTTCCCAATTGTTATCCTAATCAGTTATTTATCTCACTTCATTTCACAAGACTAACTCGAGCATTGCTACTTTCCTTGTTGAACTAGACATCAAGGAAACAGTGAGTTTGCAGAATCTAACTCCATTTAGTAACCACGTCCTGTTTTTTGAGTAAATGTTACAGGATACTTTATCTTGAATTTTTGATGTGAAACTTGACTTACAAAAGCCATACTCATCCTCTCATATATTCAGTAAGAAACCAGCAGAACATAAATGTATTTTTTAAAGTGACACTGAAATCTTCATCTATGTTTGACGTTTGGTTTCCTATATACAGTTCAGTTTCATGAAAGCTCACGCCTTTCCTGCCCCTCAGTCATACCTCATGCATGTCCTTTGTTTTAATTTCTGCTGTTGGCTTTTGTTTTAATTTCTGTTGAGGTCTTGGAGACAGGGGCCTGGCAAATTGGAAAGGTAGAGCTTATGAAATGTGGATGTCATACTCCCAGCTGCTGCTGGGCTGGCCTAATGTTGATCCTGACTACAAACCCAGCGATGGATAGTGTCATTGTCAGTCCTTAGTGTGGTTTGTCCTGGAATATGTTGACATGGCACCTTCCTATAGAACCCCTGCAGTGCAAGAGGAGGCTATTTGGCCCATCAAGTCTGTACCAGCCCTCCGAAAAAGCACTCTACCTCAGCCTACTCCTCCATCCTATCGCTGTAACCCTGTGCATTTGCCATGGCTAATCCATCTAACCTGTACCTAACTTGTCACAGGTAGGGCAGAGGAGCAGGTTTTGAAAAGCATGCTGCCAATGCCTCCGCCATTCATTTAGGCCCCCCTTTTCTCTCATTGAATAAATCCACTTGCAGAAATGATATAACTGGTGAGAACTCTGCAAGATCTCGTTATACCTCTGAGTAAAATCTTGGCAGAAAGTATGTTTCTCCTCAGTTAACTTTTGGCTTGATAGGGAAAGGCAGAGACTCCAGCAAAGTTAACGTGTTCCAAATTCTGCCCCAGCATGGAAAATACTTCCTTGGGAATTTCAGGGCCAGTGTTGTGCCACCTTCCATCTCAAGAAAGAAATGTATAGCAGCCTGTTTATTTATGTATGGAAGTTCTGGCGGATAAGAAACTGGGTTTGTGATTCTGTTGCTGCGTAAGTTGCGTGCATGCTCAATATAGGGAGCAGGTGATTGATTAGGATCCAATCGAAATGAAGTGCTTAATTACATAAGCTGAAGATGCATGTTCAAAGACCCTAGTGAAGATTGAATGATGCATATTGCATGTATATGTGCATATTTGCAAAAATTGCTTTGCAATAATGTGCACAATTGTTGTCATGGCAACTCTAATGGGCACAGATTGAATTAACGTAGATTTATTGGAAAACATTGCACCTATAGAAAGAATGAAGAGGTGTCAGAGATGAGTGCCTGCAATAGGATGCCACCAAAGGACAAGCAGAAAAGACTGAGAATTTAAAGGTCTAAGTGGAGGTGACTGCCAGACTTGACCCATGAACTTTATCATGAGAGATAAGCTAATTAGTATTTCTTAAAAGCTTTAAAATACCAACATGCCAAGGATAAAATTAATATTCAGTAGATCCCTCATTGTATGTCCAATTTTAATTTAGTTTTAATATAGGTGTGGTGCAAAGACTGTTGACTAAAATCTAGTCCCGGATGCTGAATAAGACTCTTCTGGTAGCAAACCCCAGAATCCTAATTAAAGCAGTACCATTGTGAAAGTAGCTATTGTCAGACCCTTTGGAGCAAACGCAGGACATTTTAATGCTCTCTCGATGTAGGACAGAATTGTAATTTTTATTTACCAGTTACAACAAAAATAATACTGAGACCTGGAAATAGGTTTGGCCTTGCCTTAACTAGCCATTTGGTCAGTAAATGCTAGATCAACAGAAATCAAGTGTCTGAATTGGGGGAAGGCAGATTTCAATATCATTGGATAGGATCTGGCAAATGTAGACTGGGAGCAGCTGCTTGCAGGTAAATTGGAAAGTGGGAGTCTTTTAAAAGTGAAAGAGTGAGAGTTCAAAGCTAGCATGTTTCTCTGAGTGAAAAGCAAGGGTGGCAAGTCCAGGAAACCCTGGATGTCGAAGGATATCGAGGGTTTGATAAAACGTATGATGGGTGTAAAGCATTTAGAAGCTGGGGAGGCCCTACAGGTCTAACAAGATTGTAGGGGGTGCTTAAAAAATTAGGAGGGCAAAGATGGCCCACAAAATATCATTCATAGATCAGATTGAATAAAACCCCAAGGCATTTTATAAGTATATTAAGAGGATGACCAGGGAAAGAGTGGGGCCTGTGAGAGACTAAAGGGGAAAACCGGGCATGGAACCAGAGGACATGGGTGAGGCCCTAAATGAATATTTTTCATTTGTATTCGCTAAGGAGAAAGACATTGTAGTGGGAGATTTCAGTTGGGATGGTCAAGTTCGAGAGCATGTTAAGATGAATAAAGAGGAGGTATTACATGCTTTTGTGGGCATAAAGTTGCATAAATCCCCAAGGCCTCATGTATCCCAGGCTGCTATAGGAGACAAGGGAGGGGATTGCAGGGACCCTGGCAGAGATATTAAAATTTTTGCTGGCCACGGGTGAAGTGCCAGATGACTGAAGGATAGCTGGTGTGGTACCTTTATTCAAGAAGGGCAGCAGGGTTAAGCTAGGTAATTACAGGCCAGTTCGTCAAATGTCAGTGGTAGAGAGAATATTGGAAAAAAAAGTCTGAGGAACAGGATTAATCAACACTTGGAAAGGCAGGGATTGATCAGGGATGGTCAGCTCAGACATATTGGTGGGAGATTCTGTTTTGAACTGTATTGATCAGGGTAGCGCAGGTGATCTGGTTTATGTGGACTTCAGTAAAGCCTTCGACATGGATTCACATGGAAGGCTGGTCCAAAAAGTTAAATCCCATGGGATCCAAGGCAAGTTAGCAAGTTGGATCCAAAATTGGCTTGTTAATAGGAGGCAAAGTGTGATGATGGAAGGTTACTAATGTGATTGGAAGACTACAACCAGCGATGCACCACAGTGATCGGTGCTGAGATCCTTGCTGTTTCTTATACACATGAAGGACTTGGATGTGAATGTAAAAGGTGTAATTAGTAAGTTTGCAGATGACACAAAAATTGGTGATGTTGATAATGAGGAAGATGGTATTAGGCTACAGACTGATATTGATCAGCTGTTAAGTTGGGCAGAACAGTGGCAAATGGAATTTAAGCACGTTCAGTGTGAGGTGATGCATTTTGGAAAGTCTAATAAGGGTAAGATATACACAAGGAACGGTAAGTCCCTAGAAAGTTACTGAGGAACTGGGTGTACAAATCCATAGATCCCTGAAGGTGGCAGCACTGGTAGATAGGGTGGTGAAGAAAGCATACAGAATGCTTGCCTTCATCAGCTGGGGCATAGAATATAAGAGCAGGGAGATCTTGATACAACTGTACAAAACGTTGGATTAGGTCACAGATGGGTCACAGTTGTGCATTCTGCTCGCCACACAATGAGAAGGACATGATTGCACTGGAGAGCATGCAGAGCAGATTCACCAGGACATTGCCTAAGATGGAAAGTTTCAGCTATAAGGAGAGACTGGGTTTTTCCTAGAGCAGAGGAGGATCTGATAGAGGTATACAAAATTATGAGCGGTACTCCACGCACCTAACGAGACCTATTACATTGTATTCTGCAAAGTCCTTTAAGGCATAAACAATCATTCTAGCTAAGTCTGACTTAAATGATCTTGAACTCTAAAGATAGTGTTTACAGTAATAAAGCTAGTTACTGGAAAATAAAGCAAATAAAAAGAAATAAAGAATTCTAGAACCTGCAATGTTCTTAAATAGGTCTGTTTGTTTTAATTTCAGGTTTGTGGGAACATTGGGTACAATTACGATTAAATGTAAAGATCTGCGTATTATTCACCTGGACATTCCTGGCATGGAAGAATGTTTAAACATCGCCAGTTCTATTGAGGTAAGATTTTTCTTAATTGTTGTAGACGATTATTGAAACTGAACTTCTCCAAAGGTTTGAATTAAAGTGCTGCGGATCACACACAGCATGAATACTCCATTTTAACCCAAAGAGTGCTTCTGTTTGAATGTCATGCCCCTGAGACATGGAAGAGATCATACGTCATGTGAAATCAAATGTTACCTTTTTGCTTCTTTAAAATGCAGTCTGGTGAACCAAAGGATGGCTGATCCAGGTCACATGGTTCATAAGTTGGTTACAGTTTCTGGAAATTTCCAACAGCAGTTACAAAGCGAAAGGTTAATCCTCATCATTTTGAAGACACATTGCAGTTAATGAAACCCGGGGCCAGCAGATGATCTGTCTTCCCAGCTTGGCCCTATAATGAAGGGAAACCATCGAAACTCATTAGATTTGCAGAGGTGCTGAAAGCCACTATTTATCTCTGAAGATGAAAAATGGATTTTGATCAGAGGCATGGAAACTACTGACACATTAATGGGCAACGTCACAAGACCAAAGCTTCTGGCCTCAAATTCATTTTGAGGCTTGCAATTCAGTGTGCTGTTTGAAACTCTAGCCCGCAAACGTTAAAGCAGGACTCCAAGCGACTCAACAGTTTGCATCGTGTCTGAGCCTCCTCGACAGCCTCGGGTTTACCAAGAAGCTAGTTCATTTATCACTAGCATCTTTAATCTGAGACTAGGTCTGGGTGATTTAGCTCTAAATATGTTCTCAAAAAGGAGAGAAATTGAAATCTAACTTCGAAGATATGATTGTTCAGGACTTATTAGCAACAGCATCACATTGAATTTAATTTTTTTATCAAACAGTTGACTCCAAGAATAGTCTTTCCCTTATTTATGCAGCCTACCAGGAACAAGGCTGAACAGCTTTCCATCTATTACTGTTTGGTTGGCAGCCTTCCATTTCATGAGATGCTGATTTGCACCATGGTGGTTACCTCTGGTGTGAAGCATGGCCCAGTGGATCAAGAGCCCCACTCTGGCATGACGGTTTCTGCCACAATTGCTGCTGAGGGACGCAGTGCATTTTGGATTCACAGTCTCTGCTCTCATCTGATCACTGGAACTTCTTCCTGAGGGTACAGCTCTTTGTACCTAGCCACACTCTGCAGCATTCATTTATTGTTCCCTCGTAAAAGCTGGCGTAGAATTAGTTGCATTGATGTTGGTAATGGTGCTGCTGGCATAAAAACTTTGGAATAAATATGGAGGAATAGCACAATAATCCAAAAAGGGTCAAAATACAGTTATATTGATATACTGAATATCCTTAAACTTCTGTCAACTTTGCAGTTGCTTGTTAATGCACTATTTCCCCTGAACACCGTTCAACCACTCGCATCATTAAATTGCGTGCAGGCTGCCCAACTCTCATATTTTCATTTGTGAATGGAATTTTCATGTAAAATAATTGGGCATTTCCTGTTAAGATATTGTTTCTGTCAGAAATACATGCAAAGTGCAAAATCGGTTTCCACTCATTCATTTGATTTTGAGAAACAAAATCAATATTGCTTGCTTATAGGTTAATGCTAGACCAAGGAAAAACTGGGAAGCCATACTCATTGACAAGCATATTAGGTCATCAATATAGATTGCTTCCTTTCAGTATTGAACAGCAATTCTGATTTTGCTAAATCATAATAGCTTTATTGCCTACCCACAGTTCAGAGTAGATCCCAATCTGGAGTAATGACCTTATTTGACAGCTCATTTTGCGCCATGGAGGATTTAGTGTTGATATGTAGAATTGACAACTTGTTGGGAAGAGACTTAGTTTCACCAACCTTTTGCTGAGGCATAGTTTCAAAATGCGTGCCAATTTTGTAATTGGGAACCAAAGATTGTCTACTACAAGACCTCAACCAGTTTAGTCTCGTGTTCAGCTGGTGTCTTCTCTTTCATTGTTACCCATGATTTTTAGAATATAGTGGACTTTTTTTTTCCCCTTATCTGAGTTTTATGGCATAAATATGCTCACCGTGCCAACATCGTATACATTGTGTTCATATTTCTGGTGTAAATAAATCTCTCAAGAAGATAGTGTCTTGTTCCAATATGATTTTTACTTAGTTGGCCTTCCATAAAGAAAGAAGACCGTGTTACATCCAAGAAACTATTGCATGGAGTATCCACCATAGTATGGCAACATTACTGGAGTGTTTCTTGCAGCATACATTTTCATAGAATTCCTACAGTGCAGGAGGCCATTCAGCCCATCAAGTCTGCACCGACCACAATCCCACCCAGGCCCAATCCCCATAATCCCATGCATTTACCCTAACTGGTCCCCCTGACACTAAGGGGCAATTTAGCATGGCCAATTCACCTAACCTGCACATCTTTGGACTGTGGGAGGAAACCGGAGCATCCGGAGGAAACCCATGCAGACACGGGGAGAACGTGCAAACTGCACACAGACAGTGACCCACGCCAGGAATTGGACCCTGGCACTGTGAGGCAGCAGTGCTAACCACTGTGCCACCGTGTCGCCCACTGCCACCGTGTCGCCCCGTGTCTCTCATGAACCTTTGAATGTTTTTTTGTGTTGATTGGTGATCAGAAATTTGCTCCTAATCACCCATGCAGATAAGCCTGTTTAATATTGGTGAAATTCACTCTTCACGAGATGCTTAAGCATGAATGTATTCTTAACTTGGTTTTGTTGCAATCTGTAATGGGTTGCCAGTACCTGCAAAGGCAGCGCTAGTATTTTTGGTTGATGAAATGTAAATAGAAATTAAATATTTTTTGATGTATATGTTAGGAACATACTGGCCTGAGTATGAAAGAATATTGAGATATCATGGTGCACTCAGGATTCGGACTCAGAACTGGCTGGTACTCCAGTAATGACAGTAAGCTGCAACGCTTGAGTGCCGCTCCTTCAGATAAGAGATTAAACTGATAAGATAAAAATTCCTTTGATAATGGATAATTGTCTAGTGTACAATTCAGCCCTTAGTCCAAGGTTCAGTTCCTTGTCTGTGCCAGTTGACTATTTAACTTAAGCGTTTTGGATGTTGAGATGCTGCATTTGGCTTAAGCTCCGTAGAACAAATTGGCTAGGTCCTGGTTCCTGATTATAAAGGCAAAATACTGTGGATGCAGGAATCTGAAACAAAAAGAGAAAATGCTGGAAAATCTCAGCAGGTCTGACAGCATCTGTGGAGAGAAAATAGAGCCAACGTTTCGAGTCAGGATGACCCTTTGCCAGAGCTGAAGACAAGGAAAATTGTACAAGATGTATACTATGGTAGGGAAGTTGGAGAGCTATAATTGATAGGAATGGCAAAAGATAAAGGGAATGTAAAGGCTGAGAATGGTGCTCAGAGCGTCCATTAAGAGTTCAGAATGTGCAAATGGCAGAACAAAGGTACAGTGTGTCAAAGGACAAACTGAGGAATGTGGCAGTTGGCCCTAGTGGGATGGGGGGGTTGGAAAACAAGATGGAAAGCAAGATTTTATAAGTGGAAAAATAAGAATATAAAGTAATAAAGATGGATGAATAAGATGAAAAGAAGAGATTAAATATAATAAATTGAAATGGCTAAAGGTGGAGGAGAGAGTTTTTTGTTCCGTCCAGAAGGCTGTAAAGTGCCCAATCGGAAGCTGAGGGTTCTTTCAGTTTATATTGGGCTTCACTGGAACATTGCAGAAGGTCAAGGACGAGCTTGTGGTTAGGAGAATGGTGGGTAGTGTGTTGAAATGGCATGTGACAGGAAGGCCTGGGTCCTGTTTGCGGATGGACTGAAGGTGTTCTTCAAAGTGTTCACCCAGCCTGCGTTTGGTTTCTCCAATAGAGTGGACTGCATTGGGAGCAGCAAATGCAACAGACCAGATTAAAGGAGGTACGCTTGAACGATTGCTTCACCTGGGTGTTTGGGCCCTGGGATAGTGAGCAGGGAGGAGGTGAAGGGGCAGATTTTCCTTGCCTTCAGCTCTGACAAAGGGTCATCCAGACTTGAAACGTTGGCTCTATTCTCTCTCCCCAGATGCTGTCAGACCTGCTGAGATTTTCCAGCCTGTCTGTTTTTGTCCTTGTCCCTGATTGTTAGCTAGTCATTGTGACAGAAAAGTATCCATGTGGAGGTTAGATGCATTTCAGCATGATACAAAATGGCTGGTGGCACCATAAAAACACAGGAGAATTTGATGCTTTCCAGTGAGGGGAGAGATAAACTTCAAGACTTCTGTTGGCCAACACCATTACAAATGTGATGACATTACTGATTAATCTTAGAAGTGATAATATTTAATTTGTTTTCATTTGTTCAGGCCTTATCTACTCTGGATTCCACCACATTGATGTATCCTTTCTTTTATCGACCTATGTTTGAGGTCTTGGAAGATGGATGGCACTCCTTCCTTCCTGAACATGAGTTTACTTTGCTTTCTGCAATGGTGAGTCCAAGCTCAAGTGGTTGTAAATACAATTAGTGTGTGCCAACCTTTTGTGTATTGAGTTTTTGTTATTTTATGATAAACATGTAAATCCTGCTTAAATATGCAGAAACTAATGGCACTAATAGTCAGATATTTCAACTATCTTGATATTAAGTGGGATAAATTAAATGTATACAAAATGCTTAATGTATTTGGGAGAATGTCCTTAGCCTGTACATAGCAAGCCTACTAAGGGAAGGAGCTGTTCCCTCCAAGTAAAAGGGTGGAATTCAAATCTACGTGTCACCTGGATGTCAGAAAGCACAGCACTGTAGGATAAGGCAAAAAAAAATTGTCAAATGTCAACAACCTAATATTGTAGAAAGCCTTGAAGAGTATACAATATTCAAAGGTGAAATTAAGAAATGTGTGCAGCAGTTCAGGGGATCAGTCTTGGACCCAAAATTTTAATGTTTGTTACCTGAACATGAACCTGTCAGGAACATTTGAAACTGTTCCAGTATTGCTGCTATGGAGCATTTTAAAAAAAAATACTTGTTTAAGCTCACCACCCAGTCGTCTATTTTTTAATATGCGTTGACCTCCAGGCTGAATGTAGCAGGTTCAGAGGGGAAATGAAAAAGCAAAGAAGAGAGAATATGAAAAGAGACTGGCAGCTAAGATGAAAGGGAATCCAAATGTTTTCTGATAAGTAAATAGTTAAAAGGAGGAGTGGGGCTGATGAGGAACCAAAAATAGCATTTGCACATTGGGGGTGAAGCTGTGGCTGAAGTGTTAAATTAATACTTGGCATCTGTCTTTGCTGAGGAAGATTTTGCACTGGGCTTGCTGAATGAGGAGGTAATTTAGACACTTGGAAAGGTTTGGAATTGTCCTCCTCACATTTACAATGTTTTCAAGTTTTGTATCAACCACCAACTCTGAAATTGTTCCCTACACACAAGACTTACATCATTGATGTATATCAGGAAAAGCAAGGATCCCAATATTGACTCCTGGAGAACACCATTACAAACTTAGAAACCCTACAGTGCAGAAGGAGGCCATTCGGCCCATCGAGTCTGCACCGACCACAATCCCACCCAGGCCCTATGCCCACATATTTACCCACTAACCTACACATTTTAGGATTCTAAGGGGCAATTTTTAACCTGGCCAATCAACCTAACCCGCACATCTTTGGACTGTGGGAGGAAACCAGAGCACCCGGAGGAAACCCACGCAGACACGAGGAGAATGTGCAAACTCCACACAGACAGTGACCCGAGCCAGGAATCGAACCCGGGACCCTGGAGCTATGAAGCAACAGTGCTAACCACTGTGCTACCGTGCCGCCCGAGCCTGAAAAATGTCCTTTAACCATTACTCACTGTTTCCTATTACTCAGCCGATTCTGTATCCACGTTTCTCCTGTCCCATTTATTTGAGCTATAACATTTCTTGCAAGCCTATTGTGTGGCACTATATCAGATACATTTTGGAAGTCCATGTGCACCATATCCAAGCATTACCTACATCGATCCTTTCTGTTACCTCTTCAAAAAAGACCCCAGTTAGTTAAATGTTTTCCCTTAAATCTATGCTGTCTCTTCCTAATCAATCCACATTTTTCCATCTGATCATTAACTCTATCCCAAATCATTGTTTCTCGAAGCTTCCTCACCACTGAAGATAAACTGACTGGTCTTATCTTTGCAATCTTTTTGAACAAGAGCAGAATGTTTGTATTTTATCAGTCCTCTGGCACCTCCCCTGAGTCTTGGGAAAACTGAAAGATTACGGCCAGTATCCCTCTAATTTCCAGCATCACTTCCTTCACTATTCTTGGATGCATCTCATTCAATCTTGGTGCCTTGTCAACTTATGTCAACAACAGTTTATCCAATACCACCAATTTATCAATTTTGAACTCTTCTAGGAGCAGTGTTTCCACCTCTGCCACCATAGTCTTGGTAGCATCTGCTTCCTAAACACCGGTGCAAAGTATTCATTTAACACCCCTGCCTCCATGTGTAAAATTCCTTTTTGTTCCAGATTTGACCCTAACCCTTTTACCACCATGCAGTATAAATTGGTGTTCTTGCAAATCTGTCCTGATGAGTGCAAAAAGGTTAGTTATCATGTCTCTTTTATCAGTGCTACAAATTCTGTACAACCAAACTACTTTACTTTATGCTCATTTCTCCTCTCAGACAGATGAATGGAGACTAAGCTACGTCAATAAAGATTTCACAGTATGCCCCTCTTATCCTCCTATTGTCATGGTGCCAAAATCAATCGATGATGACATTCTGAAAAAAGTTGCTACATTCCGCCAAGGTGGTCGCTTCCCTGTACTCAGTTACTACCACAAAAAAAACGGAATGGTGAGTATGAAAAATGGTTACAGCCTTTTGTATAAAATAGTAGTCTGAATATTTTTCATTTCTGTTCATATGTATAGGCTAAACTTTCAGGCTTTGTAAGGATGTGTACTGCAGGGTGTTTTGCCATCAGATTTCCACATCTTTCACAATACTCTACTTGGCTAAGTGCACAAATGATGTGGAGATGCCGGCGTTGGACTGGGGTAAGCACAGTAAGAAGTCTCACAACACCAGGTTAAAGTCCAACAGGTTTATTTGGTAGCAAATACCATAAGCTTTCGGAGCGCTGCTCCTTCATCAGATGGAGTGGTCTCTGTTCTCAAACAGGGCACAGACACAGAAATCAAATTACAGAATACTGATTAGAATGCAAATCTCTACAGCCAGCCAGGTCTTAAATGTACAGACAATGTGGGTGGAGGGAGCATTCAACACAGGTTAAAGAGATGTGTATTGTCTCCAGACAGTACAGCTTGTGAAATTGTGCAAGTCCAGGAGGCAAGCTGTGGGGGTTACTGATAATGTGACATAAATCCAACATCCCGGTTTAGACCGTCCTCATGTGTGCGGAACTTGGCTATCAGTTTCTGCTCAGTGACTCTGCGCTGTCGTGTGTCGTGAAGGCTGCCTTGGAGAACGCTTACCTGAAGATCCAAGGCTGAATGCCTGTGACTGCTGAAGTGCTCCCCCACAGGAAGAGAACAGTCTTGCCTGGTGATTGTCGAGCGGTGTTCATTCATCCGTTGTCGTAGCGTCTGCATGGTTTCCCCAATGTACCATGCCTCGGGACATCCTTTCTTGCAGCGTATCAGGTAGACAACGTTGGCCGAGTTGCAAGAGTAGGTACCGTGTACCTGGTAGATGGTGTTCTCACGTGAGATGATGGCATCCGTGTTGATGATCCGGCACGTCTTGCAGAGGTTGCTGTGGCAGGGTTGTGTGGTGTCGTGGTCACTGTTCTCCTGAAGGCTGGGTAGTTTGCTGCGGACAATGGTCTGTTTGAGGTTGCGTGGTTGTTTGAAGGCAAGAAGTGGGGGCGTGGGGATGGCCTTGGCGAGATGTTCGTCTTCATC